>NW_027645901.1:0-674037 GCF_951394435.1 Stenella coeruleoalba | reverse complement strand
GTGGTACTTACGTACAATGCAGTATCACTCAGCAATGAAATCTATGTCATCAGGCCCGTAGCAGCATATTGAGTGGATTCAGGTACGATGATTCTAACTGAAATAAGTCACACAGAAAAAGAAACATCATAAGATATCACTAATACACGGAATGTAAACTTGGCTACACAGGAACTGAATTCCAAAACAGAACAGGGTCTCAAATTTAGAAAACCAACTTATGCTTGCTTAAGGGGAAAGGTGAGTTGGGGTGCTGCATAAAACCAGAGATTGAAATGAGCACAGATAAAGTTCCTTAAGTCAAATATGGAATAGACAAGAGCTACTCCTTGCTCAACGAAATGGACTCAACACCGCATATTAAACGCCTAAGAATGTACCTGACTAGTAAGTATCGTAAAACCTATGGATTGCTATGTCTCCAAAAGAGAATCAAGCATGTGTACAGGGGCATAAACGCAGCAGTGATAGGATTGGAGAGGTTCGGTGAGCAAATGAAGACCCTTTGAAGTCATATTGCATGGTACCCATTACACGGGTTTCAACTACCCAGGTTTTAGGTATTCTTCCTTCAGCTAAAACATGCATGTGGAACCCAAGTATGATCAACCATGTGAACGGGAGACGTGTTCAAATATGTCTCAGTTTTCCTCCCCTGGTACTCGGGTGCAACATTCCAGACGCTTTACTAACACTCTCCCGACTTGGAGAGTCAGCGCCTTTAACCTCCTGTTTGGCCCAGTTTGCAATTTCTGCGGAAGATGAACAAGAATAGCGAGAACCAATGAGAGGCTAGCTGGAGGTGTCTGGACGGGCAAATTTAACTCTCATTTCCCACCAGGAAGAGGAAATAAACAAAGGCTCAGCGTGCCGTACCGGAACCAGATTAGGGCCTGAAGCCATCCTGCGGTGTTGCGGCCAGCTCACAAGAAAGCGAGTTGAAGAAAGGAGCTCAGGGGCACTGTAATTCACAAACCTGCAGAGTTATAAATGACAGCTATCGTCCAAAAATATACTGAAGTAAGGCTGCCAAGAGGACTTGAAAGCGGGGCAGAATTGCAGGAAACCGATTTCAGGAGGTAGACTGGAATTGCATTGAAAGCATAGGAAAAGAGGCAGAACGTCCACAATGATGCACTTGGCCAAAAAGGGCGTATGCGTTTTTTCCTGAATATATTCAGGAAAAAACGCATACGCACTTTTTGGCCAACCAAGCAAGCTTGCAAATGAAATCTGCACTACAATGAAGTCTCACTTCCCCCTGGTCAAAAGGGCCATCTGAAAAAAGTGTAAAATCCAGAAAGGCAGGACAGGCCATGGAGAACTGGGAGCCTTGTTATGCTGATGGGCGGGATGTAAATTGCCAACAACCACTCGGGAGAAGTGTATGGTGTTTCCTGAAACATCTAAAAAACAAAGCAACAGAGCCTAGGGCACTGCCACTTATGGTCCTATAGCTTAGGGAAATTAAAATCAAAAAGACACAGCCACCCCAAAGTTTGGGACGCCTCTGTTTACAAGAACCTCGTTTACAGTACAAGTTCAACATCATAGAAAGTGAAAAATGGATAAAGAAGTTGTGGTATTTACTTAGAAAGCAATATCACTCAGCAATGAAATCTGTGTCATCAGGCCCTTAGCAGCACAATGAGTGGATTCAGGTATGATGATTCTAACTGAAGTAAGTCACACAGAAAAAGAAACATCATAAGATATCAGTAATACACGGAATGTAAACTTGGCTACACAGGAACTGAATTACAGAACAGAACAGGGTCTCAAATTTAGAAAACCAACTTATGCTTGCTTAAGGGTAAAGGTGAGTTGGGGTGCTGCATAAAACCAGAGATTGAAATGAGCACAGATAAAGTTCCTTAAGTCAAATATGGAATAGACAAGAGCTACTCCTTGCTCAACGAAATGGACTCAACACCGCATATTAAACGCCTTAGAATGTACCTGACTAGTAAGTATCTTAAAACCTATGGATTGCTATGTCTCCGAAAGAGAATCAAGCATGTGTACAGGGGCATAAACGCAGCAGTGATAGGATTGGAGAGGTTCGGTGAGCAAATGAAGACCCTTTGAAGTCATATTGCATGGTACCCATTACACGGGTCTTAACTCTCCAGGTTTAAGGTATTCTTCCTTCAGCTAAAACATGCATGTGGAACCCAAGTATGATCAACCATGTGAACGGGAGACGTGTTCAAATATGTCTCAGTTTTCCTCCCCTGGTACTCGGGTGCAACATTCCAGACGCTTTACTAACACTCTCCCCACTTGGAGAGTCAGCGCCTTTAACCTCCTGTTTGGCCCAGTTTGCAATTTCTGCGGAAGATGAACAGGAATAGCGAGAACCAATGAGAGACTAGCTGGAGGTGTCTGGACGGGCAAATTTAACTCTCATTTCCCACAAGGAAGAGGAAATAACCAAAGGCTCAGCGTGCCGTGCCGGAACCAGATTAGGGCCTGAAGCCATCGTGCGGTGTTGCGGCCAGGTCACAAGAAAGCGAGTTGAAGAAAGGAGCTCAGGGGCACTGTAATTCACAAACCTGCAGAGTTATAAATGACAGCTATCGTCCAAAAATAGACTGAAGTAAGGCTGCCAAGAGGACTTGAAATCGGGGCAGAATTGCAGGAAACCGATTTCAGGAGGTAGACTGGAATTGCATTGAAAGCATAGGAAAAGAGGCAGAACGTCCACAATGATGCACTTGGCCAAAAAGGGCGTATGCGTTTTTTCCTGAATATATTCAGGAAAAAACGCATACGCCCTTTTTGGCCAACCAAGCAAGCTTGCAAAGGAAATCTGCACTACAATGAAGTCTCACTTCCCCCCGGTCAAAAGGGCCATCTGAAAAAAGTGTAAAATCCAGAAAGGCAGGACAGGCCATGGAGAACTGGGAGCTTTGTTATGCTGATGGGCGGGATGTAAATTGCCAACAACCACTCGGGAGAAGTGTATGGTGTTTCCTGAAACATCTAAAAAACAAAGCAACAGAGCCTAGGGTACTGCCACTTATGGTCCTATAGCTTAGGGAAATTAAAATCAAAAAGACACAGCCACCCCAAAGTTTGGGACGCCTCTGTTTACAAGAACCTCGTTTACCGTACAAGTTCAATATCACAGAAATTGAAAAATGGATAAAGAACTTGTGGTACTTACGTACAATGCAGTATCACTCAGCAATGAAATCTATGTCATCAGGCCTGTAGCAGCATAATGAGTGGATTCAGGTACGATGATTCTAACTGAAATAAGTCACACAGAAAAAGAAACATCATAAGATATCACTAATACACGGAATGTAAACTTGGCTACACAGGAACTGCATTCCAAAACAGAACAGGGTCTCAAATTTAGAAAACCAACTTATGCTTGCTTAAGGGGAAAGGTGAGTTGGGGTGCTGCATAAAACCAGAGATTGAAATGAGCACAGATAAAGTTCCTTAAGCCAAATATGGAATAGACAAGAGCTACTCCTTGCTCAACGAAATGGACTCAACACCCCATATTAAACGCCTAAGAATGTACCTGACTAGTAAGTATCTTAAAACCTATGGATTGCTAGGTCTCCAAAAGAGAATCAAGCGTGTGTACAGGGGCATAAACGCAGCAGTGATAGGATTGGAGAGGTTCGGTGAGCAAATGAAGACCCTTTGAAGTCATATTGCATGGCACCCATTCCACGGGTCTCAACTCTCCAGGTTTAAGGTATTCTTCCTTCAGCTAAAACATGCATGTGGAACCCAGAGTATGATCAACCATGTGAACGGGAGACGTGTTCAAATATGTCTCAGTTTTCCTCCCCTGGTACTCGGGTGCAACATTCCAGATGCTTTACTAACACTCTCCCCCCTTGGAGAGTCAGTCCCTTTAACCTCCTGTTTGGCCCAGTTTGCAATTTCTGCGGAAGATGAACAGGAATAGCGAGAACCAATGAGAGACTAGCTGGAGGTGTCTGAACGGGCAAATTTAACTCTCATTTCCCACCAGGAAGAGGAATTAACCAAAGACTCAGCATGCCGGGCCGGAACCAGATTAGGGCCTGAAGCCATCCTGCAGTGTTGCGGCCAGGTCACAAGAAAGCAAGTTGAAGAAAGGAGCTCAGGGGCACTGTAATTCACAAACCTGCAGAGTTATAAATGACAGCTATCGTCCAAAAATAGACTGAAGTAAGGCTGCCAAGAGGACTTGAAAGCGGGGCAGAATTGCAGGAAACCGATTTCAGGAGGTAGACTGGAATTGCATTGAAAGCATAGGAAAAGAGGCAGAACGTCCAAAATGATGCACTTGGCCAAAAAGGGCGTATGCGTTTTTTCCTGAATATATTCAGGAAAAAACGCATACGCCCTTTTTGGCCAACCAAGCAAGCTTGCAAAGGAAATCTGCACTACAATGAAGTCTCACTTCCCCCCGGTCAAAAGGGCCATCTGAAAAAAGTGTAAAATCCAGAAAGGCAGGACAGGCCATGGAGAACTGGGAGCCTTGTTATGCTGATGGGCGGGATGTAAATTGCCAACAACCACTCGGGAGAAGTGTATGGTGTTTCCTGAAACATCTAAAAAACAAAGCAACAGAACCTAGGGCACTGCCACTTATGGTCCTATAGCTTAGGGAAGTTAAAATGAAAAAGATACAGCCACCCCAAAGTTTGGAACGGCTCTGTTTACAAGAACCTCGTTTACAGTACAAGTTCAACATCGCGGAAAGTGAAAAATGGATAAAGAAGTTGTGGGATTTACTTACAAAGCAATATCACTCAGCAATGAAATCTATGTCATCAGGCCCTTAGCAGCACAATGCGTGGATTCAGGTATGATGATTCTAACTGAAATAAGTCACACAGAAAAAGAAACATCATAAGATATCAGTAATACACGGAATGTAAACTTGGCTACACAGGAACTGAATTACAGAACAGAACAGGGTCTCAAATTTAGAAAACCAACTTATTCTTGCTTAAGGGTAAAGGTGAGTTGGGGTGCTGCATAAAACCAGAGATTGAAATGAGCACAGATAAAGTTCCTTAAGCCAAATATGGAATAGACAAGAGCTACTCCTTGCTCAACGAAATGGACTCAACACCCCATATTAAACGCCTAAGAATGTACCTGACTAGTAAGTATCTTAAAACCTATGGATTGCTATGTCTCCGAAAGAGAATCAAGCATGTGTACAGGGGCATAAACGCAGCAGTGATAGGATTGGAGAGGTTCGGTGAGCAAATGAAGACCCTTTGAAGTCATATTGCATGGTACCCATTACACGGGTCTTAACTCTCCAGGTTTAAGGTATTCTTCCTTCAGCTAAAACATGCATGTGGAACGCAAGTATGATCAACCATGTGAATGGGAGATGTGTTCAAATATGTCTCAGTTTTCCTCCCCTGGTACTCGGGTGCAACATTCCAGACGCTTTACTAACACTCACCCCACTTGGAGAGTCAGCGCCTTTAACCTCCTGTTTGGCCCAGTTTGCAATTTCTGCGGAAGATGAACAGGAATAGCGAGAACCAATGAGAGACTAGCTGGAGGTGTCTGGACGGGCAAATTTAACTCTCATTTCCCACCAGGAAGAGGAAATATCCAAAGGCTCAGCGTGCCGTGCCGGAACCAGATTAGGGCCTGAAGCCATCCTGCGGTGTTGCGGCCAGGTCACAAGAAAGCAAGTTGAAGAAAGGAGCTCAGGGGCACTGTAATTCACAAACCTGCAGAGTTATAAATGACAGCTATCGTCCAAAAATAGACTGAAGTAAGGCTGCCAAGAGGACTTGAAAGCGGGGCAGAATTGCAGGAAACCGATTTCAGGAGGTAGACTGGAATTGCATTGAAAGCATAGGAAAAGAGGCAGAACGTCCACAATGATGCACTTGGCCAAAAAGGGCGTATACGTTTTTTCCTGAATATATTCAGGAAAAAACGCATACGCCCTTTTTGGCCAACCAAGCAAGCTTGCAAAGGAAATCTGCACTACAATGAAGTCTCACTTCCCCCCGGTCAAAAGGGCCATCTGAAAAAAGTGTAAAATCCAGAAAGGCAGGACAGGCCATGGAGAACTGGGAGCCTTGTTATGGTGATGGGCGGGATGTAAATTGCCAACAACCACTCGGGAGAAGTGTATGGTGTTTCCTGAAACATCTAAAAAACAAAGCAACAGAGCCTAGGGCACTTCCACTTATGGTCCTATAGCTTAGGGAAATTAAAATCAAAAAGACACAGCCACCCCAAAGTTTGGGACGCCTCTGTTTACAAGAACCTCGTTTACAGTACAAGTTCAACATCGCAGAAAGTGAAAAATGCATAAAGAATTTGTGGTATTTACTTACAAAGCAATATCACTCAGCAATGAAATCTGTGTCATCAGGCCCTTAGCAGCACAATGAGTGGATTCAGGTATGATGATTCTAACTGAAATAAGTCACACAGAAAAAGAAACATCATAAGGTATCAGTAATACACGGAATGTAAACTTGGCTACACAGGAACTGAATTACAGAACAGAACAGGGTCTCAAATTTAGAAAACCAACTTATGCTTGCTTAAGGGTAAAGGTGAGTTGGGGTGCTGCATAAAACCAGAGATTGAAATGAGCACAGATAAAGTTCCTTAAGCCAAATATGGAATAGACAAGAGCTACTCCTTGCTCAACGAAATGGACTCAACACCGCATATTAAACGCCTAAGAATGTACCTGACTAGTAAGTATCTTCAAACCTATGGATTGCTATGTCTCCGAAAGAGAATCAAGCATGCGTACAGGGGCATAAACGCAGCAGTGATAGGATTGGAGAGGTTCGGTGAGCAAATGAAGACCCTTTGAAGTCATATTGCATGGCACCCATTCCACGGGTTTCAACTACCCAGGTTTAAGGTATTCTTCTTTCAGCTAAAACATGCATGTGGAACCTAGAGTATGATCAACCATGTGATCGGGAGACGTGTTCAAATATGTCTCAGTTTTCCTCCCCTGGTACTCGGGTGCAACATTCCAGACGCTTTACTAACACTCTCCCCACTTGGAGAGTCAGTCCCTTTAACCTCCTGTTTGGCCCAGTTTGCAATTTCTGCGGAAGATGTACAGGAATAGCGAGAACCAATGAGAGGCTAGCTGGAGGTGTCTGGACGGGCAAATTTAACTCTCATTTCCCACCAGGAAGAGGAATTAACCAAAGGCTCAGCGTGCCGTGCCGGAACCAGATTAGGGCCTGAAGCCATCCTGCGGTGTTGCGGCCAGGTCACAAGAAAGCGAGTTGAAGAAAGGAGCTCAGGGGCACTGTAATTCACAAACCTGCAGAGTTATAAATGACAGCTATCGTCCAAAAATAGACTGAAGTAAGGCTGCCAAGAGGACTTGAAAGCGGGGCAGAAGTGCAGGAAACCGATTTCAGGAGGTAGACTGGAATTGCATTGAAAGCATAGGAAAAGAGGCAGAACGTCCACAGTGATGCACTTGGCCAAAAAGGGCATATGCGTTTTTTCCTGAATATATTCAGGAAAAAACGCATACGCCCTTTTTGGCCAACCAAGCAAGCTTGCAAAGGAAATCTGCACTACAATGAAGTCTCACTTCCCCCCGGTCAAAAGGGCCATCTGAAAAAAGTGTAAAATCCAGAAAGGCAGGACAGGCCATGGAGAACTGGGAGCCTTGTTATGCTGATGGGCGGGATGTAAATTGCCAACAGACACTAGGGAGAAGTGTATGGTGTTTCCTGAAACATCTAAAAAACAAAGCAACAGAGCCTAGGGCACTGCCACTTATGGTCCTATAGCTTAGGGAAATTAAAATCAAAGACTCAGCCACCCCAAAGTTTGGAACGGCTCTGTTTACAAGAACCTCGTTTACAGTACAAGTTCAACATCGCAGAAAGTGAAAAATGGATAAAGAAGTTGTGGTATTTACTTACAAAGCAATATCACTCAGCAATGAAATCTGTGTCATCAGGCCCTTAGCAGCACAATGAGTGGATTCAGGTATGATGATTCTAACTGAAGTAAGTCACACAGAAAAAGAAACATCATAAGATATCAGTAATACATGGAATGTAAACTTGGCTACACAGGAACTGAATTACAGAACAGAACAGGGTCTCAAATTTAGAAAACCAACTTATGCTTGCTTAAGGGTAAAGGTGAGTTGGGGTGCTGCATAAAACCAGAGATTGAAATGAGCACAGATAAAGTTCCTTAAGTCAAATATGGAATAGACAAGAGCTACTCCTTGCTCAACGAAATGGACTCAACACCGCATATTAAACGCCTAAGAATGTACCTGACTAGTAAGTATCTTAAAACCTATGGATTGCTATGTCTCCGAAAGAGAATCAAGCATGTGTACAGGGGCATAAACGCAGCAGTGATAGGATTGGAGAGGTTCGGTGAGCAAATGAAGACCCTTTGAAGTCATATTGCATGGTACCCATTCCACGGGTCTTAACTCTCCAGGTTTAAGGTATTCTTCCTTCAGCTAAAACATGCATGTGGAACCCAAGTATGATCAACCATGTGAACGGGAGACGTGTTCAAATATGTCTCAGTTTTCCTCCCCTGGTACTCGGGTGCAACATTCCAGACGCTTTACTAACACTCTCCCCACTTGGAGAGTCAGCGCCTTTAACCTCCTGTTTGGCCCAGTTTGCAATTTCTGCGGAAGGTGAACAGGAATAGCGAGAACCAATGAAAGACTAGCTGGAGGTGTCTGGACGGGCAAATTTAACTCTCATTTCCCACCAGGAAGAGGAAATAACCAAAGGCTCAGCGTGCCGTACCGGAACCAGATTAGGGCCTGAAGCCATCCTGCGGTGTTGCGGCCAGGTCACAAGAAAGCGAGTTGAAGAAAGGAGCTCAGGGGCACTGTAATTCACAAACCTGCAGAGTTATAAATGACAGCTATCGTCCAAAAATAGACTGAAGTAAGGCTGCCAAGAGGACTTGAAATCGGGGCAGAATTGCAGGAAACCGATTTCAGGAGGTAGACTGGAATTGCATTGAAAGCATAGGAAAAGAGGCAGAACGTCCACAATGATGCATTTGGCCAAAAAGGGCGTATGCGTTTTTTCCTGAATATATTCAGGAAAAAACGCATACGCCCTTTTTGGCCAACCAAGCAAGCTTGCAAAGGAAATCTGCACTACAATGAAGTCTCACTTCCCCCCGGTCAAAAGGGCCATCTGAAAAAAGTGTAAAATCCAGAAAGGCAGGACAGGCCATGGAGAACTGGGAGCCTTGTTATGCTGATGGGCGGGATGTAAATTGCCAACAGACACTCGGGAGAAGTGTATGGTGTTTCCTGAAACATCTAAAAAACAAAGCAACAGAGCCTAGGGCACTGCCACTTATGGTCCTATAGCTTAGGGAAATTAAAATCAAAAAGACACAGCCACCCCAAAGTTTGGGACGCCTCTGTTTACAAGAACCTCGTTTACAGTACAAGTTCAACATCATAGAAAGTGAAAAATGGATAAAGAAGTTGTGGTATTTACTTACAAAGCAATATCACTCAGCAATGAAATCTATGTCATCAGGCCCTTAGCATCACAATGAGTGGATTCAGGTATGATGATTCTAACTGAAATAAGTCACACAGAAAAAGAAACATCATAAGATATCAGTAATACACGGAATGTAAACTTGGCTACACAGGAACTGAATTACAGAACAGAACAGGGTCTCAAATTTAGAAAACCAACTTATGCTTGCTTAAGGGGAAAGGTGAGTTGGGGTGCTGCATAAAACCAGAGATTGAAATGAGCACAGATAAAGTTCCTTAAGTCAAATATGGAATAGACAAGAGCTACTCCTTGCTCAACGAAATGGACTCAACACCGCATATTAAACGCCTAAGAATGTACCTGACTAGTAAGTATCGTAAAACCTATGGATTGCTATGTCTGCAAAAGAGAATCAAGCATGTGTACAGGGGCATAAACGCAGCAGTGATAGGATTGGAGAGGTTCGGTGAGCAAATGAAGACCCTTTGAAGTCATATTGCATGGTACCCATTACACGGGTCTCAACTCCCCAGGTTTAAGGTATTCTTCCTTCAGCTAAAACATGCATGTGGAACCCAAGTATGATCAACCATGTGAACGGGAGACGTGTTCAAATATGTCTCAGTTTTCCTCCCCTGGTACTCGGGTGCAATATTCCAGACGCTTTACTAACACTCTCCCGACTTGGAGAGTCAGCGCCTTTAACCTCCTGTTTGGCCCAGTTTGCAATTTCTGCGGAAGATGAAAAGGAATAGCGAGAACCAATGAGAGGCTAGCTGGAGGTGTCTGGACGGGCAAATTTAACTCTCATTTCCCACCAGGAAGAGGAAATAACCAAAGGCTCAGCGTGCCGTACCGGAACCAGATTAGGGCCTGAAGCCATCGTGCGGTGTTGCGGCCAGGTCACAAGAAAGCGAGTTGAAGAAAGGAGCTCAGGGGCACTGTAATTCACAAACCTGCAGAGTTATAAATGACAGCTATCGTCCAAAAATAGACTGAAGTAAGGCTGGCAAGAGGACTTGAAATCGGGGCAGAATTGCAGGAAACCGATTTCAGGAGGTAGACTGGAATTGCATTGAAAGCATAGGAAAAGAGGCAGAACGTCCACAATGATGCACTTGGCCAAAAAGGGCGTATGCGTTTTTTCCTGAATATATTCAGGAAAAAACGCATACGCCCTTTTTGGCCAACCAAGCAAGCTTGCAAAGGAAATCTGCACTACAATGAAGTCTCACTTCCCCCTGATCAAAAGGGCCATCTGAAAAAAGTGTAAAATCCAGAAAGGCAGGACAGGCCATGGAGAACTGGGAGCCTTGTTATGCTGATGGGCGGGATGTAAATTGCCAACAGACACTCGGGAGAAGTGTATGGTGTTTCCTGAAACATCTAAAAAACAAAGCAACAGAGCCTAGGGCACTGCCACTTATGGTCCTATAGCTTAGGGAAATTAAAATCAAAAAGACACAGCCACCCAAAAGTTTGGGACGCCTCTGTTTACAAGAACCTCGTTTACAGTACATGTTCAACATCGCCGAAAGTGAAAAATGGATAAAGAAGTTGTGGTATTTACTTACAAAGCAATATCACTCAGCAATGAAATCTATGTCATCAGGCCCTTAGCATCACAATGAGTGGATTCAGGTATGATGATTCTAACTGAAGTAAGTCACACAGAAAAAGAAACATCATAAGATATCAGTAATCCACGGAATGTAAACTTGGCTACACAGGAACTGAATTACAGAACAGAACAGGGTCTCAAATTTAGAAAACTAACTTATGCTTGCTTAAGGGGAAAGGTGAGTTGGGGTGCTGCATAAAACCAGAGATTGAAATGAGCACAGATAAAGTTCCTTAAGTCAAATATGGAATAGACAAGAGCTACTCCTTGCTCAACGAAATGGACTCAACACCCCATATTAAACGCCTAAGAATGTACCTGACTAGTAAGTATCTTAAAACCTATGGATTGCTATGTCTCCAAAAGAGAATCAAGCATGTGTACAGGGGCATAAACGCAGCAGTGATAGGATTGGAGAGGTTCGGTGAGCAAATGAAGACCCTTTGAAGTCATATTGCATGGCACCCATTCCACGGGTCTCAACTCTCCAGGTTTAAGGTATTCTTCCTTCAGCTAAAACATGCATGTGGAACCCAGAGTATGATCAACCATGTGAACGGGAGACGTGTTCAAATATGTCTCAGTTTTCCTCCCCTGGTACTCGGGTGCAACATTCCAGACGCTTTACTAACACTCTCCCCACTTGGAGAGTCAGCGCCTTTAACCTCCTGTTTGGCCCAGTTTGCAATTTCTGCGGAAGATGAACAGGAATAGCGAGAACCAATGAGAGACTAGCTGGAGGTGTCTGGACGGGCAAATTTAACTCTCAATTCCCACCAGGAAGAGGAAATAACCAAAGGCTCAGCGTGCCGTACCGGAACCAGATTAGGGCCTGAAGCCATCCTGCAGTGTTGCGGCCAGGTCAAAAGAAAGCGAGTTGAAGAAAGGAGCTCAGGGGCACTGTAATTCACAAACCTGCAGAGTTATAAATGACAGCTATCGTCCAAAAATAGACTGAAGTAAGGCTGCCAAGAGGACTTGAAATCGGGGCAGAATTGCAGGAAACCGATTTCAGGAGGTAGACTGGAATTGCATTGAAAGCATAGGAAAAGAGGCAGAACGTCCACAATGATGCACTTGGCCAAAAAGGGCGTATGCGTTTTTTCCTGAATATATTCAGGAAAAAACGCATACGCCCTTTTTGGCCAACCAAGCAAGCTTGCAAAGGAAATCTGCACTACAATGAAGTCTCACTTCCCCCTGATCAAAAGGGCCATCTGAAAAAAGTGTAAAATCCAGAAAGGCAGGACAGGCCATGGAGAACTGGGAGCCTTGTTATGCTGATGGGCGGGATGTAAATTGCCAACAGACACTCGGGAGAAGTGTATGGTGTTTCCTGAAACATCTAAAAAACAAAGCAACAGAGCCTAGGGCACTGCCACTTATGGTCCTATAGCTTAGGGAAATTAAAATCAAAAAGACACAGCCACCCAAAAGTTTGGGACGCCTCTGTTTACAAGAACCTCGTTTACAGTACATGTTCAACATCGCCGAAAGTGAAAAATGGATAAAGAAGTTGTGGTATTTACTTACAAAGCAATATCACTCAGCAATGAAATCTATGTCATCAGGCCCTTAGCATCACAATGAGTGGATTCAGGTATGATGATTCTAACTGAAGTAAGTCACACAGAAAAAGAAACATCATAAGATATCAGTAATCCACGGAATGTAAACTTGGCTACACAGGAACTGAATTACAGAACAGAACAGGGTCTCAAATTTAGAAAACTAACTTATGCTTGCTTAAGGGGAAAGGTGAGTTGGGGTGCTGCATAAAACCAGAGATTGAAATGAGCACAGATAAAGTTCCTTAAGTCAAATATGGAATAGACAAGAGCTACTCCTTGCTCAACGAAATGGACTCAACACCCCATATTAAACGCCTAAGAATGTACCTGACTAGTAAGTATCTTAAAACCTATGGATTGCTATGTCTCCAAAAGAGAATCAAGCATGTGTACAGGGGCATAAACGCAGCAGTGATAGGATTGGAGAGGTTCGGTGAGCAAATGAAGACCCTTTGAAGTCATATTGCATGGCACCCATTCCACGGGTCTCAACTCTCCAGGTTTAAGGTATTCTTCCTTCAGCTAAAACATGCATGTGGAACCCAGAGTATGATCAACCATGTGAACGGGAGACGTGTTCAAATATGTCTCAGTTTTCCTCCCCTGGTACTCGGGTGCAACATTCCAGACGCTTTACTAACACTCTCCCCACTTGGAGAGTCAGCGCCTTTAACCTCCTGTTTGGCCCAGTTTGCAATTTCTGCGGAAGATGAACAGGAATAGCGAGAACCAATGAGAGACTAGCTGGAGGTGTCTGGACGGGCAAATTTAACTCTCAATTCCCACCAGGAAGAGGAAATAACCAAAGGCTCAGCGTGCCGTACCGGAACCAGATTAGGGCCTGAAGCCATCCTGCAGTGTTTCGGCCAGGTCAAAAGAAAGCGAGTTGAAGAAAGGAGCTCAGGGGCACTGTAATTCACAAACCTGCAGAGTTATAAATGACAGCTATCGTCCAAAAATAGACTGAAGTAAGGCTGCCAAGAGGACTTGAAATCGGGGCAGAATTGCAGGAAACCGATTTCAGGAGGTAGACTGGAATTGCATTGAAAGCATAGGAAAAGAGGCAGAACGTCCACAATGATGCACTTGGCCAAAAAGGGCGTATGCGTTTTTTCCTGAATATATTCAGGAAAAAACGCATACGCACTTTTTGGCCAACCAAGCAAGCTTGCAAAGGAAATCTGCACTACAATGAAGTCTCACTTCCCCCCGGTCAAAAGGGCCATCTGAAAAAAGTGTAAAATCCAGAAAGGCAGGACAGGCCATGGAGAACTGGGAGCCTTGTTATGCTGATGGGCGGGATGTAAATTGCCAACAGACACTCGGGAGAAGTGTATGGTGTTTCCTGAAACATCTAAAAAACAAAGCAACAGAGCTTAGGGCACTGCCACTTATGGTCCTATAGCTTAGGGAAATTAAAATCAAAAAGACACAGCCACCCCAAAGTTTGGGACGCCTCTGTTTACAAGAACCTCGTTTACAGTACAAGTTCAACATCGCAGAAAGTGAAAAATGGATAAAGAAGTTGTGGTATTTACTTACAAAGCAATATCACTCAGCAATGAAATCTATGTCATCAGGCCCTTAGCATCACAATGAGTGGATTCAGGTATGATGATTCTAACTGAAATAAGTCACACAGAAAAAGAAACATCATAAGATATCAGTAATACACGGAATGTAAACTTGGCTACACAGGAACTGAATTACAGAACAGAACAGGGTCTCAAATTTAGAAAACCAACTTATGCTTGCTTAAGGGTAAAGGTGAGTTGGGGTGCTGCATAAAACCAGAGATTGAAATGAGCACAGATAAAGTTCCTTAAGTCAAATATGGAATAGACAAGAGCTACTCCTTGCTCAACGAAATGGACTCAACACCGCATATTAAACGCCTAAGAATGTACCTGACTAGTAAGTATCGTAAAACCTATGGATTGCTATGTCTCCAGAAGAGAATCAAGCATGTGTACAGGGGCATAAACGCAGCAGTGATAGGATTGGAGAGGTTCGGTGAGCAAATGAAGACCCTTTGAAGTCATATTGCATGGTACCCATTACACGGGTCTCAACTCTCCAGGTTTAAGGTATTCTTCCTTCAGCTAAAACATGCATGTGGAACCCAAGTATGATCAACCATGTGAACGGGAGACGTGTTCAAATATGTCTCAGTTTTCCTCCCCTGGTACTCGGGTGCAATATTCCAGACGCTTTACTAACACTCTCCCGATTTGGAGAGTCAGCGCCTTTAACCTCCTGTTTGGCCCAGTTTGCAATTTCTGCGGAAGATGAACAGGAATAGCGAGAACCAATGAGAGGCTAGCTGGAGGTGTCTGGACGGGCAAATTTAACTCTCATTTCCCACCAGGAAGAGGAAATAACCAAAGGCTCAGCGTGCCGTACCGGAACCAGATTAGGGCCTGAAGCCATCCTGCGGTGTTGCGGCCAGGTCACAAGAAAGCGAGTTGAAGAAAGGAGCTCAGGGGCACTGTAATTCACAAACCTGCAGAGTTATAAATGACAGCTATCGTCCAAAAATAGACTGAAGTAAGGCTGCCAAGAGGACTTGAAATCGGGGCAGAATTGCAGGAAACCGATTTCAGGAGGTAGACTGGAATTGCATTGAAAGCATAGGAAAAGAGGCAGAACGTCCACAATGATGCACTTGGCCAAAAAGGGCGTATGCGTTTTTTCCTGAATATATTCAGGAAAAAACGCATACGCCCTTTTTGGCCAACCAAGCAAGCTTGCAAAGGAAATCTGCACTACAATGAAGTCTCACTTCCCCCCGGTCAAAAGGGCCATCTGAAAAAAGTGTAAAATCCAGAAAGGCAGGACAGGCCATGGAGAACTGGGAGCCTTGTTATGCTGATGGGCGGGATGTAAATTGCCAACAGACACTCGGGAGAAGTGTATGGTGTTTCCTGAAACATCTAAAAAACAAAGCAACAGAGCCTAGGGCACTGCCACTTATGGTCCTATAGCTTAGGGAAATTAAAATCAAAAAGACACAGCCACCCCAAAGTTTGGGACGCCTCTGTTTACAAGAACCTCGTTTACAGTACAAGTTCAACATCGCAGAAAGTGAAAAATGGATAAAGAAGTTGTGGTATTTACTTACAAAGCAATATCACTCAGCAATGAAATCTATGTCATCAGGCCCTTAGCATCACAATGAGTGGATTCAGGTATGATGATTCTAACTGAAATAAGTCACACAGAAAAAGAAACATCATAAGATATCAGTAATACACGGAATGTAAACTTGGCTACACAGGAACTGAATTACAGAACAGAACAGGGTCTCAAATTTAGAAAACCAACTTATGCTTGCTTAAGGGTAAAGGTGAGTTGGGGTGCTGCATAAAACCAGAGATTGAAATGAGCACAGATAAAGTTCCTTAAGTCAAATATGGAATAGACAAGAGCTACTCCTTGCTCAACGAAATGGACTCAACACCGCATATTAAACGCCTAAGAATGTACCTGACTAGTAAGTATCGTAAAACCTATGGATTGCTATGTCTCCAGAAGAGAATCAAGCATGTGTACAGGGGCATAAACGCAGCAGTGATAGGATTGGAGAGGTTCGGTGAGCAAATGAAGACCCTTTGAAGTCATATTGCATGGTACCCATTACACGGGTCTCAACTCTCCAGGTTTAAGGTATTCTTCCTTCAGCTAAAACATGCATGTGGAACCCAAGTATGATCAACCATGTGAACGGGAGACGTGTTCAAATATGTCTCAGTTTTCCTCCCCTGGTACTCGGGTGCAATATTCCAGACGCTTTACTAACACTCTCCCGACTTGGAGAGTCAGCGCCTTTAACCTCCTGTTTGGCCCAGTTTGCAATTTCTGCGGAAGATGAACAGGAATAGCGAGAACCAATGAGAGGCTAGCTGGAGGTGTCTGGACGGGCAAATTTAACTCTCATTTCCCACCAGGAAGAGGAAATATCCAAAGGCTCAGCGTGCCGTACCGGAACCAGATTAGGGCCTGAAGCCATCGTGCGGTGTTGCGGCCAGGTCACAAGAAAGCGAGTTGAAGAAAGGAGCTCAGGGGCACTGTAATTCACAAACCTGCAGAGTTATAAATGACAGCTATCGTCCAAAAATAGACTGAAGTAAGGCTGCCAAGAGGACTTGAAAGCGGGGCAGAATTGCAGGAAACCGATTTCAGGAGGTAGACTGGAATTGCATTGAAAGCATAGGAAAAGAGGCAGAACGTCCACAATGATGCACTTGGCCAAAAAGGGCGTATGCGTTTTTTCCTGAATATATTCAGGAAAAAACGCATACGCCCTTTTTGGCCAACCAAGCAAGCTTGCAAAGGAAATCTGCACTACAATGAAGTCTCACTTCCCCCCGGTCAAAAGGGCCATCTGAAAAAAGTGTAAAATCCAGAAAGGCAGGACAGGCCATGGAGAACTGGGAGCCTTGTTATGCTGATGGGCGGGATGTAAATTGCCAACAGACACTCGGGAGAAGTGTATGGTGTTTCCTGAAACATCTAAAAAACAAAGCAACAGAGCCTAGGGCACTGCCACTTATGGTCCTATAGCTTAGGGAAATTAAAATCAAAAAGACACAGCCACCCCAAAGTTTGGGACGCCTCTGTTTACAAGAACCTCGTTTACATTACAAGTTCAACATCGCAGAAAGTGAAAAATGGATAAAGAACTTGTGGTATTTGCTTACAAAGCAATATCACTCAGCAATGAAATCTGTGTCATCAGGCCCTTAGCAGCACAATGAGTGGATTCAGGTATGATGATTCTAACTGAAATAAGTCACACAGAAAAAGAAACATCATAAGATATCACTAATACACGGAATGTAAACTTGGCTACACAGGAACGGCATTCCAAAACAGAACAGGGTCTCAAATTTAGAAAACCAACTTATGCTTGCTTAAGGGGAAAGGTGAGTTGGGGTGCTGCATAAAACCAGAGATTGAAATGAGCACAGATAAAGTTCCTTAAGCCAAATATGGAATAGACAAGAGCTACTCCTTGCTCAACGAAATGGACTCAAAACCCCATATTAAACCCCTAAGAATGTACCTGACTAGTAAGTATCGTAAAACCTATGGATTGCTATGTCTCCAAAAGAGAATCAAGCGTGTGTACAGGGGAATAAACGCAGCAGTGATAGGATTGGAGAGGTTCGGTGAGCAAATGAAGACCCTTTGAAGTCATATTGCATGGTACCCATTCCACGTGTCTAAACTCTCCAGGTTTAAGGTATTCTTCCTTCAGCTAAAACATGCATGTGGAACCCAGAGTATGATCAACCATGTGAACGGGAGACGTGTTCAAATATGTCTCAGTTTTCCTCCCCTGGTACTCGGGTGCAACATTCCAGACGCTTTACTAACACTCTCCCCACTTGGAGAGTCAGTCCCTTTAACCTCCTGTTTGGCCCAGTTTGCAATTTCTGCGGAAGATGAACAGGAATAGCGAGAACCAATGAGAGGCTAGCTGGAGGTGTCTGGACGGGCAAATTTAACTCTCATTTCCCACCAGGAAGAGGAATTAACCAAAGGCTCAGCATGCCGGGCCGGAACCAGATTAGGGCCTGAAGCCATCCTGCGGTGTTGCGGCCAGGTCACAAGAAAGCGAGTTGAAGAAAGGAGCTCAGGGGCACTGTAATTCACAAACCTGCAGAGTTATAAATGACAGCTATCGTCCAAAAATAGACTGAAGTAAGGCTGCCAAGAGGACTTGAAAGCGGGGCAGAATTGCAGGAAACCGATTTCAGGAGGTAGACTGGAATTGCATTGAAAGCATAGGAAAAGAGGCAGAACGTCCACAATGATGCACTTGGCCAAAAAGGGCGTATGCGTTTTTTCCTGAATATATTCAGGAAAAAACGCATACGCCCTTTTTGGCCAACCAAGCAAGCTTGCAAAGGAAATCTGCACTACAATGAAGTCTCACTTCCCCCCGGTCAAAAGGGCCATCTGAAAAAAGTGTAAAATCCAGAAAGGCAGGACAGGCCATGGAGAACTGGGAGCCTTGTTATGCTGATGGGCGGGATGTAAATTGCCAACAGACACTCGGGAGAAGTGTATGGTGTTTCCTGAAACATCTAAAAAACAAAGCAACAGAGCCTAGGGCACTGCCACTTATGGTCCTATAGCATAGGGAAATTAAAATCAAAAAGACACAGCCACCCCAAAGTTTGGGACGCCTCTGTTTACAAGAACCTCGTTTACAGTACAAGTTCAACATCGCACAAAGTGAAAAATGGATAAAGAACTTGTGGTACTTACGTACAATGCAGTATCACTCAGCAATGAAATCTATGTCATCAGGCCCGTAGCAGCATAATGAGTAGATTCAGGTACGATGATTCTAACTGAAATAAGTCACACAGAAAAAGAAACATCATAAGATATCACTAATACACGGAATGTAAACTTGGCTACACAGGAACTGAATTCCAAAACAGAACAGGTTCTCAAATTTAGAAAAACAACTTATGCTTGCTTAAGGGGAAAGGTGAGTTGGGTTGCTGCATAAACCAGAGATTGAAATTAGCACAGATAAAGTTCCTTAAGCCAAATATGGAATAGACAAGAGCTACTCCTTGCTCAACGAAATGGACTCAAGACCGCATATTAAACGCCTAAGAATGTACCTGACTAGTAAGTATCGTAAAACCTATGGATTGCTATGTCTCCGAAAGAGAATCAAGCATGTGTACAGGGGCATAAACGCAGCAGTGATAGGATTGGAGAGTTTCGGTGAGCAAATGAAGACCCTTTGAAGTCATATTGCATGGTACCCATTCCACGGGTTTCAACTACCCAGGTTTTAGGTATTCTTCCTTCAGCTAAAACATGCATGTGGAACCCAGAGTATGATCAACCATGTGATCGGGAGACGTGTTCAAATATGTCTCAGTTTTCCTCCCCTGGTACTCGGGTGCAACATTCCAGACGCTTTACTAACACTCTCCCCACTTGGAGAGTCAGCGCCTTTAACCTCCTGTTTGGCCCAGTTTGCAATTTCTGCGGAAGATGAACAGGAATAGCGAGAACCAATGAGAGGCTAGCTGGAGGTGTCTGGACGGGCAAATTTAACTCTCATTTCCCACCAGGAAGAGGAAATAACCAAAGGCTCAGCATGCCGTACCGGAACCAGATTAGGGCCTGAAGCCATCCTGCGGTGTTGCGGCCAGCTCAAAAGAAAGCGAGTTGAAGAAAGGAGCTCAGGGGCACTGTAATTCACAAACCTGCAGAGTTATAAATGACAGCTATCGTCCAAAAATAGACTGAAGTAAGGCTGCCAAGAGGACTTGAAAGCGGGGCAGAATTGCAGGAAACCGATTTCAGGAGGTAGACTGGAATTGCATTGCAAGCATAGGAAAAGAGGCAGAACGTCCACAATGATGCACTTGGCCAAAAAGGGCGTATGCGTTTTTTCCTGAATATATTCAGGAAAAAACGCATACGCCCTTTTTGGCCAACCAAGCAAGCTTGCAAAGGAAATCTGCACTACAATGAAGTCTCACTTCCCCCCGGTCAAAAGGGCCATCTGAAAAAAGTGTAAAATCCAGAAAGGCAGGACAGGCCATGGAGAACTGGGAGCCTTGTTATGCTGATGGGCGGGATGTAAATTGCCAACAACCACTCGGGAGAAGTGTATGGTGTTTCCTGAAACATCTAAAAAACAAAGCAACAAAACCTAGGGCACTTCCACTTATGGTCCTATAGCTTAGGGAAATTAAAATCAAAAAGACACAGCCACCCCAAAGTTTGGAACGGCTCTGTTTACAAGAACCTCGTTTACAGTACAAGTTCAACATCGCAGAAAGTGAAAAATGGATAAAGAAGTTGTGGTATTACTTACAAAGCAATATCACTCAGCAATGAAATCTGTGTCATCAGGCCCTTAGCAGCACAATGAGTGGATTCAGGTATGATGATTCTAACTGAAGTAAGTCACACAGAAAAAGAAACATCATAAGATATCAGTAATACACGGAATGTAAACTTGGCTACACAGGAACTGAATTACAGAACAGAACAGGGTCTCAAATTTAGAAAACCAACTTATGCTTGCTTAAGGGTAAAGGTGAGTTGGGGTGCTGCATAAAACCAGAGATTGAAATGAGCACAGATAAAGTTCCTTAAGTCAAATATGGAATAGACAAGAGCTACTCCTTGCTCAACGAAATGGACTCAACACCGCATATTAAACGCCTAAGAATGTACCTGACTAGTAAGTATCTTAAAACCTATGGATTGCTATGTCTCCGAAAGAGAATCAAGCATGTGTACAGGGGCATAAACGCAGCAGTGATAGGATTGGAGAGTTTCGGTGAGCAAATGAAGACCCTTTGAAGTCATATTGCATGGTACCCATTCCACGGGTTTCAACTACCCAGGTTTAAGGTATTCTTCCTTCAGCTAAAACATGCATGTGGAACCTAGAGTATGATCAACCATGTGATCGGGAGACGTGTTCAAATATGTCTCAGTTTTCGAACCCTGGTACTCGGGTGCAACATTCCAGATGCTTTACTAACACTCTCCCGACTTGGAGAGTCAGTCCCTTTAACCTCCTGTTTCACCCAGTTTGCAATTTCTGCGGAAGATGAACAGGAATAGCGAGAACCAATGAGAGGCTAGCTGGAGGTGTCTGGACGGGCAAATTTAACTCTCATTTCCCACCAGGAAGAGGAATTAACCAAAGGCTCAGCATGCCGGGCCAGAACCAGATTAGGGCCTGAAGCCATCCTGCGGTGTTGCGGCCAGGTCACAAGAAAGCGAGTTGAAGAAAGGAGCTCAGGGGCACTGTAATTCACAAACCTGCAGAGTTATAAATGACAGCTATCGTCCAAAAATAGACTGAAGTAAGGCTGCCAAGAGGACTTGAAAGCGGGGCAGAATTGCAGGAAACCGATTTCAGGAGGTAGACTGGAATTGCATTGAAAGCATAGGAAAAGAGGCAGAACGTCCACAATGATGCACTTGGCCAAAAAGGGCGTATGCGTTTTTTCCTGAATATATTCAGGAAAAAACGCATACGCCCTTTTTGGCCAACCAAGCAAGCTTGCAAAGGAAATCTGCACTACAATGAAGTCTCACTTCCCCCCGGTCAAAAGGGCCATCTGAAAAAAGTGTAAAATCCAGAAAGGCAGGACAGGCCATGGAGAACTGGGAGCCTTGTTATGCTGATGGGCGGGATGTAAATTGCCAACAGACACTCGGGAGAAGTGTATGGTGTTTCCTGAAACATCTAAAAAACAAAGCAACAGAGCCTAGGGCACTGCCACTTATGGTCCTATAGCTTAGGGAAATTAAAATCAAAAAGACACAGCCACCCCAAAGTTTGGGACGCCTCTGTTTACAAGAACCTCGTTTACAGTACAAGTTCAACATCGCAGAAAGTGAAAAATGGATAAAGAACTTGTGGTATTTGCTTACAAAGCAATATCACTCAGCAATGAAATCTGTGTCATCAGGCCCTTAGCAGCACAATGAGTGGATTCAGGTATGATGATTCTAACTGAAATAAGTCACACAGAAAAAGAAACATCATAAGATATCACTAATACACGGAATGTAAACTTGGCTACACAGGAACGGCATTCCAAAACAGAACAGGGTCTCAAATTTAGAAAACCAACTTATGCTTGCTTAAGGGGAAAGGTGAGTTGGGGTGCTGCATAAAACCAGAGATTGAAATGAGCACAGATAAAGTTCCTTAAGCCAAATATGGAATAGACAAGAGCTACTCCTTGCTCAACGAAATGGACTCAAAACCCCATATTAAACCCCTAAGAATGTACCTGACTAGTAAGTATCGTAAAACCTATGGATTGCTATGTCTCCAAAAGAGAATCAAGCGTGTGTACAGGGGAATAAACGCAGCAGTGATAGGATTGGAGAGGTTCGGTGAGCAAATGAAGACCCTTTGAAGTCATATTGCATGGTACCCATTCCACGTGTCTAAACTCTCCAGGTTTAAGGTATTCTTCCTTCAGCTAAAACATGCATGTGGAACCCAGAGTATGATCAACCATGTGAACGGGAGACGTGTTCAAATATGTCTCAGTTTTCCTCCCCTGGTACTCGGGTGCAACATTCCAGACGCTTTACTAACACTCTCCCCACTTGGAGAGTCAGTCCCTTTAACCTCCTGTTTGGCCCAGTTTGCAATTTCTGCGGAAGATGAACAGGAATAGCGAGAACCAATGAGAGGCTAGCTGGAGGTGTCTGGACGGGCAAATTTAACTCTCATTTCCCACCAGGAAGAGGAATTAACCAAAGGCTCAGCATGCCGGGCCGGAACCAGATTAGGGCCTGAAGCCATCCTGCGGTGTTGCGGCCAGGTCACAAGAAAGCGAGTTGAAGAAAGGAGCTCAGGGGCACTGTAATTCACAAACCTGCAGAGTTATAAATGACAGCTATCGTCCAAAAATAGACTGAAGTAAGGCTGCCAAGAGGACTTGAAAGCGGGGCAGAATTGCAGGAAACCGATTTCAGGAGGTAGACTGGAATTGCATTGAAAGCATAGGAAAAGAGGCAGAACGTCCACAATGATGCACTTGGCCAAAAAGGGCGTATGCGTTTTTTCCTGAATATATTCAGGAAAAAACGCATACGCCCTTTTTGGCCAACCAAGCAAGCTTGCAAAGGAAATCTGCACTACAATGAAGTCTCACTTCCCCCCGGTCAAAAGGGCCATCTGAAAAAAGTGTAAAATCCAGAAAGGCAGGACAGGCCATGGAGAACTGGGAGCCTTGTTATGCTGATGGGCGGGATGTAAATTGCCAACAGACACTCGGGAGAAGTGTATGGTGTTTCCTGAAACATCTAAAAAACAAAGCAACAGAGCCTAGGGCACTGCCACTTATGGTCCTATAGCATAGGGAAATTAAAATCAAAAAGACACAGCCACCCCAAAGTTTGGGACGCCTCTGTTTACAAGAACCTCGTTTACAGTACAAGTTCAACATCGCACAAAGTGAAAAATGGATAAAGAACTTGTGGTACTTACGTACAATGCAGTATCACTCAGCAATGAAATCTATGTCATCAGGCCCGTAGCAGCATAATGAGTAGATTCAGGTACGATGATTCTAACTGAAATAAGTCACACAGAAAAAGAAACATCATAAGATATCACTAATACACGGAATGTAAACTTGGCTACACAGGAACTGAATTCCAAAACAGAACAGGTTCTCAAATTTAGAAAAACAACTTATGCTTGCTTAAGGGGAAAGGTGAGTTGGGTTGCTGCATAAACCAGAGATTGAAATTAGCACAGATAAAGTTCCTTAAGCCAAATATGGAATAGACAAGAGCTACTCCTTGCTCAACGAAATGGACTCAAGACCGCATATTAAACGCCTAAGAATGTACCTGACTAGTAAGTATCGTAAAACCTATGGATTGCTATGTCTCCGAAAGAGAATCAAGCATGTGTACAGGGGCATAAACGCAGCAGTGATAGGATTGGAGAGTTTCGGTGAGCAAATGAAGACCCTTTGAAGTCATATTGCATGGTACCCATTCCACGGGTTTCAACTACCCAGGTTTTAGGTATTCTTCCTTCAGCTAAAACATGCATGTGGAACCCAGAGTATGATCAACCATGTGATCGGGAGACGTGTTCAAATATGTCTCAGTTTTCCTCCCCTGGTACTCGGGTGCAACATTCCAGACGCTTTACTAACACTCTCCCCACTTGGAGAGTCAGCGCCTTTAACCTCCTGTTTGGCCCAGTTTGCAATTTCTGCGGAAGATGAACAGGAATAGCGAGAACCAATGAGAGGCTAGCTGGAGGTGTCTGGACGGGCAAATTTAACTCTCATTTCCCACCAGGAAGAGGAAATAACCAAAGGCTCAGCATGCCGTACCGGAACCAGATTAGGGCCTGAAGCCATCCTGCGGTGTTGCGGCCAGCTCAAAAGAAAGCGAGTTGAAGAAAGGAGCTCAGGGGCACTGTAATTCACAAACCTGCAGAGTTATAAATGACAGCTATCGTCCAAAAATAGACTGAAGTAAGGCTGCCAAGAGGACTTGAAAGCGGGGCAGAATTGCAGGAAACCGATTTCAGGAGGTAGACTGGAATTGCATTGCAAGCATAGGAAAAGAGGCAGAACGTCCACAATGATGCACTTGGCCAAAAAGGGCGTATGCGTTTTTTCCTGAATATATTCAGGAAAAAACGCATACGCCCTTTTTGGCCAACCAAGCAAGCTTGCAAAGGAAATCTGCACTACAATGAAGTCTCACTTCCCCCCGGTCAAAAGGGCCATCTGAAAAAAGTGTAAAATCCAGAAAGGCAGGACAGGCCATGGAGAACTGGGAGCCTTGTTATGCTGATGGGCGGGATGTAAATTGCCAACAACCACTCGGGAGAAGTGTATGGTGTTTCCTGAAACATCTAAAAAACAAAGCAACAAAACCTAGGGCACTTCCACTTATGGTCCTATAGCTTAGGGAAATTAAAATCAAAAAGACACAGCCACCCCAAAGTTTGGAACGGCTCTGTTTACAAGAACCTCGTTTACAGTACAAGTTCAACATCGCAGAAAGTGAAAAATGGATAAAGAAGTTGTGGTATTACTTACAAAGCAATATCACTCAGCAATGAAATCTGTGTCATCAGGCCCTTAGCAGCACAATGAGTGGATTCAGGTATGATGATTCTAACTGAAGTAAGTCACACAGAAAAAGAAACATCATAAGATATCAGTAATACACGGAATGTAAACTTGGCTACACAGGAACTGAATTACAGAACAGAACAGGGTCTCAAATTTAGAAAACCAACTTATGCTTGCTTAAGGGTAAAGGTGAGTTGGGGTGCTGCATAAAACCAGAGATTGAAATGAGCACAGATAAAGTTCCTTAAGTCAAATATGGAATAGACAAGAGCTACTCCTTGCTCAACGAAATGGACTCAACACCGCATATTAAACGCCTAAGAATGTACCTGACTAGTAAGTATCTTAAAACCTATGGATTGCTATGTCTCCGAAAGAGAATCAAGCATGTGTACAGGGGCATAAACGCAGCAGTGATAGGATTGGAGAGTTTCGGTGAGCAAATGAAGACCCTTTGAAGTCATATTGCATGGTACCCATTCCACGGGTTTCAACTACCCAGGTTTAAGGTATTCTTCCTTCAGCTAAAACATGCATGTGGAACCTAGAGTATGATCAACCATGTGATCGGGAGACGTGTTCAAATATGTCTC
Source organism: Stenella coeruleoalba (assembly GCF_951394435.1). NCBI lineage: Eukaryota > Metazoa > Chordata > Mammalia > Artiodactyla > Delphinidae > Stenella > Stenella coeruleoalba. The sequence goes on along the minus strand of NW_027645901.1, from coordinate 648,126 downwards.
AGTTTTCGAACCCTGGTACTCGGGTGCAACATTCCAGATGCTTTACTAACACTCTCCCGACTTGGAGAGTCAGTCCCTTTAACCTCCTGTTTCACCCAGTTTGCAATTTCTGCGGAAGATGAACAGGAATAGCGAGAACCAATGAGAGGCTAGCTGGAGGTGTCTGGACGGGCAAATTTAACTCTCATTTCCCACCAGGAAGAGGAATTAACCAAAGGCTCAGCATGCCGGGCCAGAACCAGATTAGGGCCTGAAGCCATCCTGCGGTGTTGCGGCCAGGTCACAAGAAAGCGAGTTGAAGAAAGGAGCTCAGGGGCACTGTAATTCACAAACCTGCAGAGTTATAAATGACAGCTATCGTCCAAAAATAGACTGAAGTAAGGCTGCCAAGAGGACTTGAAAGCGGGGCAGAATTGCAGGAAACCGATTTCAGGAGGTAGACTGGAATTGCATTGAAAGCATAGGAAAAGAGGCAGAACGTCCACAATGATGCACTTGGCCAAAAAGGGCGTATGCGTTTTTTCCTGAATATATTCAGGAAAAAACGCATACGCCCTTTTTGGCCAACCAAGCAAGCTTGCAAAGGAAATCTGCACTACAATGAAGTCTCACTTCCCCCCGGTCAAAAGGGCCATCTGAAAAAAGTGTAAAATCCAGAAAGGCAGGACAGGCCATGGAGAACTGGGAGCCTTGTTATGCTGATGGGCGGGATGTAAATTGCCAACAGACACTCGGGAGAAGTGTATGGTGTTTCCTGAAACATCTAAAAAACAAAGCAACAGAGCCTAGGGCACTGCCACTTATGGTCCTATAGCATAGGGAAATTAAAATCAAAAAGACACAGCCACCCCAAAGTTTGGGACGCCTCTGTTTACAAGAACCTCGTTTACAGTACAAGTTCAACATCGCACAAAGTGAAAAATGGATAAAGAACTTGTGGTACTTACGTACAATGCAGTATCACTCAGCAATGAAATCTATGTCATCAGGCCCGTAGCAGCATAATGAGTAGATTCAGGTACGATGATTCTAACTGAAATAAGTCACACAGAAAAAGAAACATCATAAGATATCACTAATACACGGAATGTAAACTTGGCTACACAGGAACTGAATTCCAAAACAGAACAGGGTCTCAAATTTAGAAAAACAACTTATGCTTGCTTAAGGGGAAAGGTGAGTTGGGTTGCTGCATAAACCAGAGATTGAAATGAGCACAGATAAAGTTCCTTAAGCCAAATATGGAATAGACAAGAGCTACTCCTTGCTCAACGAAATGGACTCAACACCGCATATTAAACGCCTAAGAATGTACCTGACTAGTAAGTATCGTAAAACCTATGGATTGCTATGTCTCCGAAAGAGAATCAAGCATATGTACAGGGGCATATACGCAGCAGTGATAGGATTGGAGAGTTTCGGTGAGCAAATGAAGACCCTTTGAAGTCATATTGCATGGTACCCATTCCACGGGTTTCAACTACCCAGGTTTTAGGTATTCTTCCTTCAGCTAAAACATGCATGTGGAACCCAGAGTATGATCAACCATGTGATCGGGAGACGTGTTCAAATATGTCTCAGTTTTCCTCCCCTGGTACTCGGGTGCAACATTCCAGACGCTTTACTAACACTCTCCCCACTTGGAGAGTCAGCGCCTTTAACCTCCTGTTTGGCCCAGTTTGCAATTTCTGCGGAAGATGAACAGGAATAGCGAGAACCAATGAGAGGCTAGCTGGAGGTGTCTGGACGGGCAAATTTAACTCTCATTTCCCACCAGGAAGAGGAAATAACCAAAGGCTCAGCATGCCGTACCGGAACCAGATTAGGGCCTGAAGCCATCCTGCGGTGTTGCGGCCAGGTCACAAGAAAGCGAGTTGAAGAAAGGAGCTCAGGGGCACTGTAATTCACAAACCTGCAGAGTTATAAATGACAGCTATCGTCCAAAAATAGACTGAAGTAAGGCTGCCAAGAGGACTTGAAAGCGGGGCAGAATTGCAGGAAACCGATTTCAGGAGGTAGACTGGAATTGCATTGCAAGCATAGGAAAAGAGGCAGAACGTCCACAATGATGCACTTGGCCAAAAAGGGCGTATGCGTTTTTTCCTGAATATATTCAGGAAAAAACGCATACGCCCTTTTTGGCCAACCAAGCAAGCTTGCAAAGGAAATCTGCACTACAATGAAGTCTCACTTCCCCCCGGTCAAAAGGGCCATCTGAAAAAAGTGTAAAATCCAGAAAGGCAGGACAGGCCATGGAGAACTGGGAGCCTTGTTATGCTGATGGGCGGGATGTAAATTGCCAACAACCACTCGGGAGAAGTGTATGGTGTTTCCTGAAACATCTAAAAAACAAAGCAACAGAACCTAGGGCACTTCCACTTATGGTCCTATAGCTTAGGGAAATTAAAATCAAAAAGACACAGCCACCCCAAAGTTTGGAACGGCTCTGTTTACAAGAACCTCGTTTACAGTACAAGTTCAACATCGCAGAAAGTGAAAAATGGATAAAGAAGTTGTGGTATTTACTTACAAAGCAATATCACTCAGCAATGAAATCTGTGTCATCAGGCCCTTAGCAGCACAATGAGTGGATTCAGGTATGATGATTCTAACTGAAGTAAGTCACACAGAAAAAGAAACATCATAAGATATCAGTAATACACGGAATGTAAACTTGGCTACACAGGAACTGAATTACAGAACAGAACAGGGTCTCAAATTTAGAAAACCAACTTATGCTTGCTTAAGGGTAAAGGTGAGTTGGGGTGCTGCATAAAACCAGAGATTGAAATGAGCACAGATAAAGTTCCTTAAGCCAAATATGGAATAGACAAGAGCTACTCCTTGGTCAACGAAATGGACTCAACACCGCATATTAAACGCCTAAGAATATACCTGACTAGTAAGTATCTTAAAACCTATGGATTGCTATGTCTCCGAAAGAGAATCAAGCATGTGTACAGGGGCATAAACGCAGCAGTGATAGGATTGGAGAGGTTCGGTGAGCAAATGAAGACCCTTTGAAGTCATATTGCATGGTACCCATTCCACGGGTTTCAACTACCCAGGTTTAAGGTATTCTTCCTTCAGCTAAAACATGCATGTGGAACCTAGAGTATGATCAACCATGTGATCGGGAGACGTGTTCAAATATGTCTCAGTTTTCGTACCCTGGTACTCGGGTGCAACATTCCAGACGCTTTACTAACACTCTCCCGACTTGGAGAGTCAGTCCCTTTAACCTCCTGTTTGGCCCAGTTTGCAATTTCTGCGGAAGATGAACAGGAATAGCGAGAACCAATGAGAGGCTAGCTGGAGGTGTCTGGACGGGCAAATTTAACTCTCATTTCCCACCAGGAAGAGGAATTAACCAAAGGCTCAGCGTGCTGTGCCGGAACCAGATTAGGGCCTGAAGCCATCCTGCGGTGTTGCGGCCAGCTCAAAAGAAAGCGAGTTGAAGAAAGGAGCTCAGGGGCACTGTAATTCACAAACCTGCAGAGTTATAAATGACAGCTATCGTCCAAAAATAGACTGAAGTAAGGCTGCCAAGAGGACTTGAAAGCGGGGCAGAATTGCAGGAGACCGATTTCAGGAGGTAGACTGGAATTGCATTGAAAGCATAGGAAAAGAGGCAGAACGTCCACAATGATGCACTTGGCCAAAAAGGGCGTATGCGTTTTTTCCTGAATATATTCAGGAAAAAACGCATACGCCCTTTTTGGCCAACCAAGCAAGCTTGCAAAGGAAATCTGTACTACAATGAAGTCTCACTTCCCCCCGGTCAAAAGGGCCATCTGAAAAAAGTGTAAAATCCAGAAAGGCAGGACAGGCCATGGAGAACTGGGAGCCTTGTTATGCTGATGGGCGGGATGTAAATTGCCAACAACCACTCGGGAGAAGTGTATGGTGTTTCCTGAAACATCTAAAAAACAAAGCAACAGAGCCTAGGGCACTGCCACTTATGGTCCTATAGCTTAGGGAAATTAAAATCAAAAAGACACAGCCACCCCAAAGTTTGGGACGCCTATGTTTACAAGAACCTCGTTTACAGTACAAGTTCAACATCGCACAAAGTGAAAAATGGATAAAGAACTTGTGGTAGTTACTTACAAAGCAATATCACTCAGCAATGAAATCTGTGTCATCAGGCCCTTAGCAGCACAAAGAGTGGATTCAGGTATGATGATTCTAACTGAAATAAGTCACACAGAAAAAGAAACATCATAAGATATCAGTAATACACGGAATGTAAACTTGGCTACACAGGAACAGAATTACAGAACAGAACAGGGTCTCAAATTTAGAAAACCAACTTATTCTTGCTTAAGGGTAAAGGTGAGTTGGGGTGCTGCATAAAACCAGAGATTGAAATGAGCACAGATAAAGTTCCTTAAGCCAAATATGGAATAGACAAGAGCTACTCCTTGCTCAATGAAATGGACTCAACACCCCATATTAAACGCCTAAGAATGTACCTGACTAGTAAGTATCTTAAAACCTATGGATTGCTATGTCTCCGAAAGAGAATCAAGCATGTGTACAGGGGCATAAACGCAGCAGTGATAGGATTGGAGAGGTTCGGTGAGCAAATGAAGACCCTTTGAAGTCATATTGTATGGTACCCATTCCACGGGTTTCAACTACCCAGGTTTAAGGTATTCTTCCTTCAGCTAAAACATGCATGTGGAACCTAGAGTATGATCAACCATGTGATCGGGAGACGTGTTCAAATATGTCTCAGTTTTCCTCCCCTGGTACTCGGGTGCAACATTCCAGACGCTTTACTAACACTCTCCCCACTTGGAGAGTGAGTCCCTTTAACCTCCTGTTTGGCCCAGTTTGCAATTTCTGCGGAAGATGAACAGGAATAGCGAGAACCAATGAGAGGCTAGCTGGAGGTGTCTGGACGGGCAAATTTAACTCTCATTTCCCACCAGGAAGAGGAATTAACCAAAGGCTCAGCGTGCCGGGCCGGAACCAGATTAGGGCCTGAAGCCATCCTGCGGTGTTGCGGCCATGTCACAAGAAAGCGAGTTGAAGAAAGGAGCTCAGGGGCACTGTAATTCACAAACCTGCAGAGTTATAAATGACAGCTATCGTCCAAAAATAGACTGAAGTAAGGCTGCCAAGAGGACTTGAAAGCGGGACAGAATTGCAGGAAACCGATTTCAGGAGGTAGACTGGAATTGCATTGAAAGCATAGGAAAAGAGGCAGAACGTCCACAATGATGCACTTGGCCAAAAAGGGCGTATGCGTTTTTTCCTGAATATATTCAGGAAAAAACGCATACGCCCTTTTTGGCCAACCAAGCAAGCTTGCAAAGGAAATCTGCACTACAATGAAGTCTCACTTCCCCCCGGTCAAAAGGGCCATCTGAAAAAAGTGTAAAATCCAGAAAGGCAGGACAGGCCATGGAGAACTGGGAGCCTTGTTATGCTGATGGGCGGGATGTAAATTGCCAACAACCACTCGGGAGAAGTGTATGGTGTTTCCTGAAACATCTAAAAAACAAAGCAACAGAACCTAGGGCACTTCCACTTATGGTCCTATAGCTTAGGGAAATTAAAATCAAAAAGACACAGCCACCCCAAAGTTTGGAACGGCTCTGTTTACAAGAACCTCGTTTACAGTACAAGTTCAACATCGCAGAAAGTGAAAAATGGATAAAGAACCTGTGGTATTTACTTACAAAGCAATATCACTCAGCAATGAAATCTGTGTCATCAGGCCCTTAGCAGCACAATGAGTGGATTCAGGTATGATGATTCTAACTGAAATAAGTCACACAGAAAAAGAAACATCATAAGATATCAGTAATACACGGAATGTAAACTTGGCTACACAGGAACAGAATTACAGAACAGAACAGGGTCTCAAATTTAGAAAACCAACTTATTCTTCCTTAAGGGTAAAGGTGAGTTGGGGTGCTGCATAAAACCAGAGATTGAAATGAGCACAGATAAAGTTCCTTAAGCCAAATATGGAATAGACAAGAGCTACTCCTTGCTCAATGAAATGGACTCAACACCCCATATTAAACGCCTAAGAATGTACCTGACTAGTAAGTATCTTAAAACCTATGGATTGCTATGTCTCCGAAAGAGAATCAAGCATGTGTACAGGGGCATAAACGCAGCAGTGATAGGATTGGAGAGGTTCGGTGAGCAAATGAAGACCCTTTGAAGTCATATTGCATGGTACCCATTCCACGGGTTTCAACTACCCAGGTTTAAGGTATTCTTCCTTCAGCTAAAACATGCATGTGGAACCTAGAGTATGATCAACCATGTGATCGGGAGACGTGTTCAAATATGTCTCAGTTTTTGTACCCTGGTACTCGGGTGCAACATACAGACGCTTTACTAACACTCTCCCGACTTGGAGAGTGAGTCCCTTTAACCTCCTGTTTGGCCCAGTTTGCAATTTCTGCGGAAGATGAACAGGAATAGCGAGAACCAATGAGAGGCTAGCTGGAGGTGTCTGGACGGGCAAATTTAACTCTCATTTCCCACCAGGAAGAGGAATTAACCAAAGGCTCAGCATGCCGGGTCGGAACCAGATTAGGGCCTGAAGCCATCCTGCGGTGTTGCGGCCACGTCACAAGAAAGCGAGTTGAAGAAAGGAGCTCAGGGGCACTGTAATTCACAAACCTGCAGAGTTATAAATGACAGCTATCGTCCAAAAATATACTGAAGTAAGGCTGCCAAGAGGACTTGAAAGCGGGGCAGAATTGCAGGAAACCGATTTCAGGAGGTAGACTGGAATTGCATTGCAAGCATAGGAAAAGAGGCAGAACGTCCACAATGATGCACTTGGCCAAAAAGGGCGTATGCGTTTTTTCCTGAATATATTCAGGAAAAAACGCATACGCCCTTCTTGGCCAACCCAGCAAGCTTGCAAAGGAAATCTGCACTACAATGAAGTCTCACTTCCCCCCTGTCAAAAGGGCCATCTGAAAAAAGTGTAAAATCCAGAAAGGCAGGACAGGCCATGGAGAACTGGGAGCCTTGTTATGCTGATGGGCGGGATGTAAATTGCCAACAACCACTCAGGAGAATTGTATGGTGTTTCCTGAAACATCTAAAAAACAAAGCAACAGAACCTAGGGCACTTCCACTTATGGTCCTATAGCTTAGGGAAATTAAAATCAAAAAGACACAGCCACCCCAAAGTTTGGAACGGCTCTGTTTACAAGAACCTCGTTTACAGTACAAGTTCAACATCGCAGAAAGTGAAAAATGGATAAAGAAGTTTTGGTATTTTCTTACAAAGCAATATCACTCAGCAATGAAATCTGTGTCATCAGGCCCTTAGCAGCACAATGAGTGGATTCAGGTATGATGATTCTAACTGAAGTAAGTCACACAGAAAAAGAAACATCATAAGATATCAGTAATACACGGAATGTAAACTTGGCTACACAGGAACTGAATTACAGAACAGAACAGGGTCTCAAATTTAGAAAACCAACTTATGCTTGCTTAAGGGTAAAGGTGAGTTGGGGTGCTGCATAAAACCAGAGATTGAAATGAGCACAGATAAAGTTCCTTAAGCCAAATATGGAATAGACAAGAGCTACTCCTTGCTCAACGAAATGGACTCAACACCGCATATTAAACGCCTAAGAATGTACCTGACTAGTAAGTATCTTAAAACCTATGGATTGCTATGTCTCCGAAAGAGAATCAAGCATGTGTACAGGGGCATAAACGTAGCAGTGATAGGATTGGAGACATTCGGTGAGCAAATGAAGACCCTTTGAAGTCATATTGCATGGTACCCATTCCACGGGTTTCAACTACCCAGGTTTAAGGTATTCTTCCTTCAGCTAAAACATGCATGTGGAACCTAGAGTATGATCAACCATGTGATCGGGAGACGTGTTCAAATATGTCTCAGTTTTCGTACCCTGGTACTCGGGTGCAACATTCCAGACGCTTTACTAACACTCTCCCGACTTGGAGAGTCAGTCCCTTTAACCTCCTGTTCGGCCCAGTTTGCAATTTCTGCGGAAGATGAACAGGAATAGCGAGAACCAATGAGAGGCTAGCTGGAGGTGTCTGGACGGGCAAATTTAACTCTCATTTCCCACCAGGAAGAGGAAATAACCAAAGGCTCAGCGTGCCGTACCGGAACCAGATTAGGGCCTGAAGCCATCCTGCGGTGTTGCGGCCAGGTCACAAGAAAGCGAGTTGAAGAAAGGAGCTCAGGGGCACTGTAATTCACAAACCTGCAGAGTTATAAATGACAGCTATCGTCCAAAAATAGACTGAAGTAAGGCTTCCAAGAGGACTTGAAATCGGGGCAGAATTGCAGGAAACCGATTTCAGGAGGTAGACTGGAATTGCATTGAAAGCATAGGAAAAGAGGCAGAACGTCCACAATGATGCACTTGGCCAAAAAGGGCGTATGCGTTTTTTCCTGAATATATTCAGGAAAAAACGCATATGCCCTTTTTGGCCAACCAAGCAAGCTTGCAAAGGAAATCTGCACTACAATGAAGTCTCACTTCCCCCCGGTCAAAAGGGCCATCTGAAAAAAGTGTAAAATACAGAAAGGCAGGACAGGCCATGGAGAACTGGGAGCCTTGTTATGCTGATGGGCAGGATGTAAATTGCCAACAGACACTGGGGAGAAGTGTATGGTGTTTCCTGAAACATCTAAAAAACAAAGCAACAGAGCCTAGGGCACTGCCACTTATGGTCTTATAGCTTAGGGAAATTAAAATCAAAAAGACACAGCCACCCGAAAGTTTGGGACGCCTCTGTTTACAAGAACCTCGTTTACAGTACAAGTTCAACATCGCAGAAAGTGAAAAATGGATAAAGAAGTTGTGGTATTTACTTACAAAGCAATATCACTCAGCAATGAAATCTATGTCATCAGGCCCTTAGCATCACAATGAGTGGATTCAGGTATGATGATTCTAACTGAAATAAGTCACACAGAAAAAGAAACATCATAAGATATCAGTAATACACGGAATGTAAACTTGGCTACACAGGAAATGAATTACAGAACAGAACAGGGTCTCAAATTTAGAAAACCAACTTATGCTTGCTTAAGGGTAAAGGTGAGTTGGGGTGCTGCATAAAACCAGAGATTGAAATGAGCACAGATAAAGTTCCTTAAGTCAAATATGGAATAGACAAGAGCTACTCCTTGCTCAACGAAATGGACTCAACACCGCATATTAAACGCCTAAGAATGTACCTGACTAGTAAGTATCGTAAAACCTATGGATTGCTATGTCTCCGAAAGAGAATCAAGCATGTGTACAGGGGCATAAACGCAGCAGTGATAGGATTGGAGAGGTTCGGTGAGCAAATGAAGACCCTTTGAAGTCATATTGCATGGTACCCATTACACGGGTCTCAACTCTCCAGGTTTAAGGTATTCTTCCTTCAGCTAAAACATGCATGTGGAACCCAAGTATGATCAACCATGTGAACGGGAGACGTGTTCAAATATGTCTCAGTTTTCCTCCCCTGGTACTCGGGTGCAACATTCCAGACGCTTTACTAACACTCTCCCCACTTGGAGAGTCAGCGCCTTTAACCTCCTGTTTGGCCCAGTTTGCAATTTCTGCGGAAGATGAACAGGAATCGCGAGAACCAATGAGAGACTAGCTGGAGGTGTCTGGACGGGCAAATTTAACTCTCATTTCCCACCAGGAAGAGGAAATAACCAAAGGCTCAGCGTGCCGTGCCGGAACCAGATTAGGGCCTGAAGCCATCCTGCGGTGTTGCGGCCAGGTCACAAGAAAGCGAGTTGAAGAAAGGAGCTCAGGGGCACTGTAATTCACAAACCTGCAGAGTTATAAATGACAGCTATCGTCCAAAAATAGACTGAAGTAAGGCTGCCAAGAGGACTTGAAATCGGGGCAGAATTGCAGGAAACCGATTTCAGGAGGTAGACTGGAATTGCATTGAAAGCATAGGAAAAGAGGCAGAACGTCCACAATGATGCACTTGGCCAAAAAGGGCGTATGCATTTTTTCCTGAATATATTCAGGAAAAAACGCATACGCCCTTTTTGGCCAACCAAGCAAGCTTGCAAAGGAAATCTGCACTACAATGAAGTCTCACTTCCCCCCGGTCAAAAGGGCCATCTGAAAAAAGTGTAAAATCCAGAAAGGCAGGACAGGCCATGGAGAACTGGGAGCCTTGTTATGCTGATGGGCGGGATGTAAATTGCCAACAACCACTCGGGAGAAGTGTATGGTGTTTCCTGAAACATCTAAAAAACAAAGCAACAGAGCCTAGGGCACTGCCACTTATGGTCCTATAGCTTAGGGAAATTAAAATCAAAAAGACACAGCCACCCCAAAGTTTGGGACGCCTCTGTTTACAAGAACCTCGTTTACAGTACAAGTTCAACATCGCAGAAAGTGAAAAATGGATAAAGAAGTTGTGGTATTTACTTACAAAGCAATATCACTCAGCAATGAAATCTATGTCATCAGGCCCTTAGCATCACAATGAGTGGATTCAGGTATGATGATTCTAACTGAAATAAGTCACACAGAAAAAGAAACATCATAAGATATCAGTAATACATGGAATGTAAACTTGGCTACACAGGAACTGAATTACAGAACAGAACAGGGTCTCAAATTTAGAAAACCAACTTATGCTTGCTTAAGGGTAAAGGTGAGTTGGGGTGCTGCATAAAACCAGAGATTGAAATGAGCACAGATAAAGTTCCTTAAGTCAAATATGGAATAGACAAGAGCTACTCCTTGCTCAACGAAATGGACTCAACACCGCATATTAAACGCCTAAGAATGTACCTGACTAGTAAGTATCGTAAAACCTATGGATTGCTATGTCTCCAAAAGAGAATTAAGCATGTGTACAGGGGCATAAACGCAGCAGTGATAGGATTGGAGAGGTTCGGTGAGCAAATGAAGACCCTTTGAAGTCATATTGCATGGTACCCATTACACGGGTCTCAACTCTCCAGGTTTAAGGTATTCTTCCTTCAGCTAAAACATGCATGTGGAACCCAAGTATGATCAACCATGTGAACGGGAGACGTGTTCAAATATGTCTCAGTTTTCCTCCCCTGGTACTCGGGTGCAACATTCCAGACGCTTTACTAACACGCTCCCCACTTGGAGAGTCAGCGCCTTTAACCTCATGTTTGGCCCAGTTTGCAATTTCTGCGGAAGATGAACAGGAATAGCGAGAACCAATGAGAGGCTAGCTGGAGGTGTCTGGACGGGCAAATTTAACTCTCATTTCCCACCAGGAAGAGGAAATAACCAAAGGCTCAGCGTGCCGTACCGGAACCAGATTAGGGCCTGAAGCCATCCTGCGGTGTTGCGGCCAGCTCAAAAGAAAGCGAGTTGAAGAAAGGAGCTCAGGGGCACTGTAATTCACAAACCTGCAGAGTTATAAATGACAGCTATCGTCCAAAAATAGACTGAAGTAAGGCTGCCAAGAGGACTTGAAAGCGGGGCAGAATTGCAGGAAACCGATTTCAGGAGGTAGACTGGAATTGCATTGAAAGCATAGGAAAAGAGGCAGAACGTCCACAATGATGCACTTGGCCAAAAAGGGCGTATGCGTTTTTTCCTGAATATATTCAGGAAAAAACGCATACGCCCTTTTTGGCCAACCAAGCAAGCTTGCAAAGGAAATCTGCACTACAATGAAGTCTCACTTCCCCCCGGTCAAAAGGGCCATCTGAAAAAAGTGTAAAATCCAGAAAGGCAGGACAGGCCATGGAGAACTGGGAGCCTTGTTATGCTGATGGGCGGGATGTAAATTGCCAACAACCACTCGGGAGAAGTGTATGGTGTTTCCTGAAACATCTAAAAAACAAAGCAACAGAACCTAGGGCACTTCCACTTATGGTCCTATAGCTTAGGGAAATTAAAATCAAAAAGACACAGCCACCCCAAAGTTTGGAACGGCTCTGTTTACAAGAACCTCGTTTACAGTACAAGTTCAACATCGCAGAAAGTGAAAAATGGATAAAGAAGTTGTGGTATTTTCTTACAAAGCAATATCACTCAGCAATGAAATCTGTGTCATCAGGCACTTAGGAGCACAATGAGTGGATTCAGGTATGATGATTCTAACTGAAGTAAGTCACACAGAAAAAGAAACATCATAAGATATCAGTAATACACGGAATGTAAACTTGGCTACACAGGAACTGAATTACAGAACAGAACAGGGTCTCAAATTTAGAAAACCAACTTATGCTTGCTTAAGGGTAAAGGTGAGTTGGGGTGCTGCATAAAACCAGAGATTGAAATGAGCACAGATAAATTTCCTTAAGTCAAATATGGAATAGACAAGAGCTACTCCTTGCTCAACGAAATGGACTCAACATCGCATATTAAACGCCTAAGAATGTACCTGACTAGTAAGTATCTTAAAACCTATGGATTGCTATGTCTCCGAAAGAGAATCAAGCATGTGTACAGGGGCATAAACGCAGCAGTGATAGGATTGGAGAGGTTCGGTGAGCAAATGAAGACCCTTTGAAGTCATATTGCATGGTACCCATTACACTGGTCTTAACTCTCCAGGTTTAAGGTATTCTTCCTTCAGCTAAAACATGCATGTGGAACCCAAGTATGATCAACCATGTGAACGGGAGACGTGTTCAAATATGTCTCAGTTTTCCTCCCCTGGTACTCGGGTGCAACATTCCAGACGCTTTACTAACACTCTCCCCACTTGGAGAGTCAGCGCCTTTAACCTCCTGTTTGGCCCAGTTTGCAATTTCTGCGGAAGATGAACAGGAATAGCGAGAACCAATGAGAGACTAGCTGGAGGTGTCTGGACGGGCAAATTTAACTCTTATTTCCCACCAGGAAGAGGAAATAACCAAAGGCTCAGCGTGCCGTGCCGGAACCAGATTAGGGCCTGAAGCCATCCTGCGGTGTTGCGGCCAGGTCACAAGAAAGCAAGTTGAAGAAAGGAGCTCAGGGGCACTGTAATTCACAAACCTGCAGAGTTATAAATGACAGCTATCGTCCAAAAATAGACTGAAGTAAGGCTGCCAAGAGGACTTGAAAGCGGGGCAGAATTGCAGGAAACCGATTTCAGGAGGTAGACTGGAATTGCACTGAAAGCATAGGAAAAGAGGCAGAACGTCCACAATGATGCACTTGGCCAAAAAGGGCGTATGCGTTTTTTCCTGAATATATTCAGGAAAAAACGCATACGCCCTTTTTGGCCAACCAAGCAAGCTTGCAAAGGAAATCTGCACTACAATGAAGTCTCACTTCCCCCCGGTCAAAAGGGCCATCTGAAAAAAGTGTAAAATCCAGAAAGGCAGGACAGGCCATGGAGAAATGGGAGCCTTGTTATGCTGATGGGCGGGATGTAAATTGCCAACAACCACTCGGGAGAAGTGTATGGTGTTTCCTGAAACATCTAAAAAACAAAGCAACAGAGCCTAGGGCACTGCCACTTATGGTCCTATAGCTTAGGGAAATTAAAATCAAAAAGACACAGCCACCCCAAAGTTTGGGACGCCTCTGTTTACAAGAACCTCGTTTACAGTACAAGTTCAACATCGCAGAAAGTGAAAAATGGATAAAGAAGTTGTGGTATTTACTTACAAAGCAATATCACTCAGCAATGAAATCTATGTCATCAGGCCCTTAGCATCACAATGAGTGGATTCAGGTATGATGATTCTAACTGAAATAAGTCACACAGAAAAAGAAACATCATAAGATATCAGTAATACATGGAATGTAAACTTGGCTACACAGGAACTGAATTACAGAACAGAACAGGGTCTCAAATTTAGAAAACCAACTTATGCTTGCTTAAGGGTAAAGGTGAGTTGGGGTGCTGCATAAAACCAGAGATTGAAATGAGCACAGATAAAGTTCCTTAAGTCAAATATGGAATAGACAAGAGCTACTCCTTGCTCAACGAAATGGACTCAACACCGCATATTAAACGCCTAAGAATGTACCTGACTAGTAAGTATCGTAAAACCTATGGATTGCTATGTCTCCAAAAGAGAATCAAGCATGTGTACAGGGGCATAAACGCAGCAGTGATAGGATTGGAGAGGTTCGGTGAGCAAATGAAGACCCTTTGAAGTCATATTGCATGGTACCCATTACACGGGTCTCAACTCTCCAGGTTTAAGGTATTCTTCCTTCAGCTAAAACATGCATGTGGAACCCAAGTATGATCAACCATGTGAACGGGAGACGTGTTCAAATATGTCTCAGTTTTCCTCCCCTGGTACTCGGGTGCAACATTCCAGACGCTTTACTAACACGCTCCCCACTTGGAGAGTCAGCGCCTTTAACCTCCTGTTTGGCCCAGTTTGCAATTTCTGCGGAAGATGAACAGGAATAGCGAGAACCAATGAGAGGCTAGCTGGAGGTGTCTGGACGGGCAAATTTAACTCTCATTTCCCACCAGGAAGAGGAAATAACCAAAGGCTCAGCGTGCCGTACCGGAACCAGATTAGGGCCTGAAGCCATCCTGCGGTGTTGCGGCCAGCTCAAAAGAAAGCGAGTTGAAGAAAGGAGCTCAGGGGCACTGTAATTCACAAACCTGCAGAGTTATAAATGACAGCTATTGTCCAAAAATAGACTGAAGTAAGGCTGCCAAGAGGACTTGAAAGCGGGGCAGAATTGCAGGAAACCGATTTCAGGAGGTAGACTGGAATTGCATTGAAAGCATAGGAAAAGAGGCAGAACGTCCACAATGATGCACTTGGCCAAAAAGGGCGTATGCGTTTTTTCCTGAATATATTCAGGAAAAAACGCATACGCCCTTTTTGGCCAACCAAGCAAGCTTGCAAAGGAAATCTGCACTACAATGAAGTCTCACTTCCCCCCGGTCAAAAGGGCCATCTGAAAAAAGTGTAAAATCCAGAAAGGCAGGACAGGCCATGGAGAACTGGGAGCCTTGTTATGCTGATGGGCGGGATGTAAATTGCCAACAACCACTCGGGAGAAGTGTATGGTGTTTCCTGAAACATCTAAAAAACAAAGCAACAGAACCTAGGGCACTTCCACTTATGGTCCTATAGCTTAGGGAAATTAAAATCAAAAAGACACAGCCACCCCAAAGTTTGGAACGGCTCTGTTTACAAGAACCTCGTTTACAGTACAAGTTCAACATCGCAGAAAGTGAAAAATGGATAAAGAAGTTGTGGTATTTACTTACAAAGCAATATCACTCAGCAATGAAATCTGTGTCATCAGGCCCTTAGGAGCACAATGAGTGGATTCAGGTATGATGATTCTAACTGAAGTAAGTCACACAGAAAAAGAAACATCATAAGATATCAGTAATACACGGAATGTAAACTTGGCTACACAGGAACTGAATTACAGAACAGAACAGGGTCTCAAATTTAGAAAACCAACTTATGCTTGCTTAAGGGTAAAGGTGAGTTGGGGTGCTGCATAAAACCAGAGATTGAAATGAGCACAGATAAATTTCCTTAAGTCAAATATGGAATAGACAAGAGCTACTCCTTGCTCAACGAAATGGACTCAACATCGCATATTAAACGCCTAAGAATTTACCTGACTAGTAAGTATCTTAAAACCTATGGATTGCTATGTCTCCGAAAGAGAATCAAGCATGTGTACAGGGGCATAAACGCAGCAGTGATAGGATTGGAGAGGTTCGGTGAGCAAATGAAGACCCTTTGAAGTCATATTGCATGGTACCCATTACACGGGTCTTAACTCTCCAGGTTTAAGGTATTCTTCCTTCAGCTAAAACATGCATGTGGAACCCAAGTATGATCAACCATGTGAACGGGAGACGTGTTCAAATATGTCTCAGTTTTCCTCCCCTGGTACTCGGGTGCAACATTCCAGACGCTTTACTAACACTCTCCCCACTTGGAGAGTCAGCGCCTTTAACCTCCTGTTTGGCCCAGTTTGCAATTTCTGCGGAAGATGAACAGGAATAGCGAGAACCAATGAGAGACTAGCTGGAGGTGTCTGGACGGGCAAATTTAACTCTTATTTCCCACCAGGAAGAGGAAATAACCAAAGGCTCAGCGTGCCGTGCCGGAACCAGATTAGGGCCTGAAGCCATCCTGCGGTGTTGCGGCCAGGTCACAAGAAAGCAAGTTGAAGAAAGGAGCTCAGGGGCACTGTAATTCACAAACCTGCAGAGTTATAAATGACAGCTATCGTCCAAAAATAGACTGAAGTAAGGCTGCCAAGAGGACTTGAAAGCGGGGCAGAATTGCAGGAAACCGATTTCAGGAGGTAGACTGGAATTGCACTGAAAGCATAGGAAAAGAGGCAGAACGTCCACAATGATGCACTTGGCCAAAAAGGGCGTATGCGTTTTTTCCTGAATATATTCAGGAAAAAACGCATACGCCCTTTTTGGCCAACCAAGCAAGCTTGCAAAGGAAATCTGCACTACAATGAAGTCTCACTTCCCCCCGGTCAAAAGGGCCATCTGAAAAAAGTGTAAAATCCAGAAAGGCAGGACAGGCCATGGAGAACTGGGAGCCTTGTTATGCTGATGGGCGGGATGTAAATTGCCAACAACCACTCGGGAGAAGTGTATGGTGTTTCCTGAAACATCTAAAAAACAAAGCAACAGAGCCTAGGGCACTGCCACTTATGGTCCTATAGCTTAGGGAAATTAAAATCAAAAAGACACAGCCACCCCAAAGTTTGGGACGCCTCTGTTTACAAGAACCTCGTTTACAGTACAAGTTCAACATCGCAGAAAGTGAAAAATGGATAAAGAAGTTGTGGTATTTACTTACAAAGCAATATCACTCAGCAATGAAATCTATGTCATCAGGCCCTTAGCATCACAATGAGTGGATTCAGGTATGATGATTCTAACTGAAATAAGTCACACAGAAAAAGAAACATCATAAGATATCAGTAATACATGGAATGTAAACTTGGCTACACAGGAACTGAATTACAGAACAGAACAGGGTCTCAAATTTAGAAAACCAACTTATGCTTGCTTAAGGGTAAAGGTGAGTTGGGGTGCTGCATAAAACCAGAGATTGAAATGAGCACAGATAAAGTTCCTTAAGTCAAATATGGAATAGACAAGAGCTACTCCTTGCTCAACGAAATGGACTCAACACCGCATATTAAACGCCTAAGAATGTACCTGACTAGTAAGTATCGTAAAACCTATGGATTGCTATGTCTCCAAAAGAGAATCAAGCATGTGTACAGGGGCATAAACGCAGCAGTGATAGGATTGGAGAGGTTCGGTGAGCAAATGAAGACCCTTTGAAGTCATATTGCATGGTACCCATTACACGGGTCTCAACTCTCCAGGTTTAAGGTATTCTTCCTTCAGCTAAAACATGCATGTGGAACCCAAGTATGATCAACCATGTGAACGGGAGACGTGTTCAAATATGTCTCAGTTTTCCTCCCCTGGTACTCGGGTGCAACATTCCAGACGCTTTACTAACACGCTCCCCACTTGGAGAGTCAGCGCCTTTAACCTCCTGTTTGGCCCAGTTTGCAATTTCTGCGGAAGATGAACAGGAATAGCGAGAACCAATGAGAGGCTAGCTGGAGGTGTCTGGACGGGCAAATTTAACTCTCATTTCCCACCAGGAAGAGGAAATAACCAAAGGCTCAGCGTGCCGTACCGGAACCAGATTAGGGCCTGAAGCCATCCTGCGGTGTTGCGGCCAGCTCAAAAGAAAGCGAGTTGAAGAAAGGAGCTCAGGGGCACTGTAATTCACAAACCTGCAGAGTTATAAATGACAGCTATCGTCCAAAAATAGACTGAAGTAAGGCTGCCAAGAGGACTTGAAAGCGGGGCAGAATTGCAGGAAACCGATTTCAGGAGGTAGACTGGAATTGCATTGAAAGCATAGGAAAAGAGGCAGAACGTCCACAATGATGCACTTGGCCAAAAAGGGCGTATGCGTTTTTTCCTGAATATATTCAGGAAAAAACGCATACGCCCTTTTTGGCCAACCAAGCAAGCTTGCAAAGGAAATCTGCACTACAATGAAGTCTCACTTCCCCCCGGTCAAAAGGGCCATCTGAAAAAAGTGTAAAATCCAGAAAGGCAGGACAGGCCATGGAGAACTGGGAGCCTTGTTATGCTGATGGGCGGGATGTAAATTGCCAACAACCACTCGGGAGAAGTGTATGGTGTTTCCTGAAACATCTAAAAAACAAAGCAACAGAACCTAGGGCACTTCCACTTATGGTCCTATAGCTTAGGGAAATTAAAATCAAAAAGACACAGCCACCCCAAAGTTTGGAACGGCTCTGTTTACAAGAACCTCGTTTACAGTACAAGTTCAACATCGCAGAAAGTGAAAAATGGATAAAGAAGTTGTGGTATTTACTTACAAAGCAATATCACTCAGCAATGAAATCTGTGTCATCAGGCCCTTAGGAGCACAATGAGTGGATTCAGGTATGATGATTCTAACTGAAGTAAGTCACACAGAAAAAGAAACATCATAAGATATCAGTAATACACGGAATGTAAACTTGGCTACACAGGAACTGAATTACAGAACAGAACAGGGTCTCAAATTTAGAAAACCAACTTATGCTTGCTTAAGGGTAAAGGTGAGTTGGGGTGCTGCATAAAACCAGAGATTGAAATGAGCACAGATAAAGTTCCTTAAGTCAAATATGGAATAGACAAGAGCTACTCCTTGCTCAACGAAATGGACTCAACATCGCATATTAAACGCCTAAGAATGTACCTGACTAGTAAGTATCTTAAAACCTATGGATTGCTATGTCTCCGAAAGAGAATCAAGCATGTGTACAGGGGCATAAACGCAGCAGTGATAGGATTGGAGAGGTTCGGTGAGCAAATGAAGACCCTTTGAAGTCATATTGCATGGTACCCATTACACGGGTCTTAACTCTCCAGGTTTAAGGTATTCTTCCTTCAGCTAAAACATGCATGTGGAACCCAAGTATGATCAACCATGTGAACGGGAGACGTGTTCAAATATGTCTCAGTTTTCCTCCCCTGGTACTCGGGTGCAACATTCCAGACGCTTTACTAACACTCTCCCCACTTGGAGAGTCAGCGCCTTTAACCTCCTGTTTGGCCCAGTTTGCAATTTCTGCGGAAGATGAACAGGAATAGCGAGAACCAATGAGAGACTAGCTGGAGGTGTCTGGACGGGCAAATTTAACTCTTATTTCCCACCAGGAAGAGGAAATAACCAAAGGCTCAGCGTGCCATGCCGGAACCAGATTAGGGCCTGAAGCCATCCTGCGGTGTTGCGGCCAGGTCACAAGAAAGCAAGTTGAAGAAAGGAGCTCAGGGGCACTGTAATTCACAAACCTGCAGAGTTATAAATGACAGCTATCGTCCAAAAATAGACTGAAGTAAGGCTGGCAAGAGGACTTGAAAGCGGGGCAGAATTGCAGGAAACCGATTTCAGGAGGTAGACTGGAATTGCACTGAAAGCATAGGAAAAGAGGCAGAACGTCCACAATGATGCACTTGGCCAAAAAGGGCGTATGCGTTTTTTCCTGAATATATTCAGGAAAAAACGCATACGCCCTTTTTGGCCAACCAAGCAAGCTTGCAAAGGAAATCTGCACTACAATGAAGTCTCACTTCCCCCCGGTCAAAAGGGCCATCTGAAAAAAGTGTAAAATCCAGAAAGGCAGGACAGGCCATGGAGAACTGGGAGCCTTGTTATGCTGATGGGCGGGATGTAAATTGCCAACAACCACTCGGGAGAAGTGTATGGTGTTTCCTGAAACATCTAAAAAACAAAGCAACAGAGCCTAGGGCACTGCCACTTATGGTCCTATAGCTTAGGGAAATTAAAATCAAAAAGACACAGCCACCCCAAAGTTTGGGACGCCTCTGTTTACAAGAACCTCGTTTACAGTACAAGTTCAACATCGCAGAAAGTGAAAACTGGATAAAGAAGTTGTGGTATTTACTTACAAAGCAATATCACTCAGCAATGAAATCTATGTCATCAGGCCCTTAGCATCACAATGAGTGGATTCAGGTATGATGATTCTAACTGAAATAAGTCACACAGAAAAAGAAACATCATAAGATATCAGTAATACATGGAATGTAAACTTGGCTACACAGGAACTGAATTACAGAACAGAACAGGGTCTCAAATTTAGAAAACCAACTTATGCTTGCTTAAGGGTAAAGGTGAGTTGGGGTGCTGCATAAAACCAGAGATTGAAATGAGCACAGATAAAGTTCCTTAAGCCAAATATGGAATAGAAAAGAGCTACTCCTTGCTCAATGAAATGGACTCAACACCCCATATTAAACGCCTAAGAATGTACCTGACTAGTAAGTATCTTAAAACCTATGGATTGCTATGTCTCCGAAAGAGAATCAAGCATGTGTACAGGGGCATAAACGCAGCAGTGATAGGATTGGAGAGGTTCGGTGAGCAAATGAAGACCCTTTGAAGTCATATTGCATGGTACCCATTACACGGGTCTTAACTCTCCAGGTTTAAGGTATTCTTCCTTCAGCTAAAACATGCATGTGGAACCCAAGTATGATCAACCATGTGAACGGGAGACGTGTTCAAATATGTCTCAGTTTTCCTCCCCTGGTACTCGGGTGCAACATTCCAGACGCTTTACTAACACTCTCCCCACTTGGAGAGTCAGCGCCTTTAACCTCCTGTTTGGCCCAGTTTGCAATTTCTGCGGAAGATGAACAGGAATAGCGAGAACCAATGAGAGACTAGCTGGAGGTGTCTGGACGGGCAAATTTAACTCTTATTTCCAACCAGGAAGAGGAAATAACCAAAGGCTCAGCGTGCCGTGCCGGAACCAGATTAGGGCCTGAAGCCATCCTGCGGTGTTGCGGCCAGGTCACAAGAAAGCAAGTTGAAGAAAGGAGCTCAGGGGCACTGTAATTCACAAACCTGCAGAGTTATAAATGACAGCTATCGTCCAAAAATAGACTGAAGTAAGGCTGCCAAGAGGACTTGAAAGCGGGGCAGAATTGCAGGAAACCGATTTCAGGAGGTAGACTGGAATTGCACTGAAAGCATAGGAAAAGAGGCAGAACGTCCACAATGATGCACTTGGCCAAAAAGGGCGTATGCGTTTTTTCCTGAATATATTCAGGAAAAAACGCATACGCCCTTTTTGGCCAACCAAGCAAGCTTGCAAAGGAAATCTGCACTACAATGAAGTCTCACTTCCCCCCGGTCAAAAGGGCCATCTGAAAAAAGTGTAAAATCCAGAAAGGCAGGACAGGCCATGGAGAACTGGGAGCCTTGTTATGCTGATGGGCGGGATGTAAATTGCCAACAACCACTCGGGAGAAGTGTATGGTGTTTCCTGAAACATCTAAAAAACAAAGCAACAGAGCCTAGGGCACTGCCACTTATGGTCCTATAGCTTAGGGAAATTAAAATCAAAAAGACACAGCCACCCCAAAGTTTGGGACGCCTCTGTTTACAAGAACCTCGTTTACAGTACAAGTTCAACATCGCAGAAAGTGAAAAATGGATAAAGAAGTTGTGGTATTTACTTACAAAGCAATATCACTCAGCAATGAAATCTATGTCATCAGGCCCTTAGCATCACAATGAGTGGATTCAGGTATGATGATTCTAACTGAAATAAGTCACACAGAAAAAGAAACATCATAAGATATCAGTAATACATGGAATGTAAACTTGGCTACACAGGAACTGAATTACAGAACAGAACAGGGTCTCAAATTTAGAAAACCAACTTATGCTTGCTTAAGGGTAAAGGTGAGTTGGGGTGCTGCATAAAACCAGAGATTGAAATGAGCACAGATAAGGTTCCTTAAGTCAAATATGGAATAGACAAGAGCTACTCCTTGCTCAACGAAATGGACTCAACACCGCATATTAAACGCCTAAGAATGTACCTGACTAGTAAGTATCGTAAAACCTATGGATTGCTATGTCTCCAAAAGAGAATCAAGCATGTGTACAGGGGCATAAACGCAGCAGTGATAGGATTGGAGAGGTTCGGTGAGCAAATGAAGACCCTTTGAAGTCATATTGCATGGTACCCATTACACGGGTCTTAACTCTCCAGGTTTAAGGTATTCTTCCTTCAGCTAAAACATGCATGTGGAACCCAAGTATGATCAACCATGTGAACGGGAGACGTGTTCAAATATGTCTCAGTTTTCCTCCCCTGGTACTCGGGTGCAACATTCCAGACGCTTTACTAACACTCTCCCCACTTGGAGAGTCAGCGCCTTTAACCTCCTGTTTGGCCCAGTTTGCAATTTCTGCGGAAGATGAACAGGAATAGCGAGAACCAATGAGAGACTAGCTGGAGGTGTCTGGACGGGCAAATTTAACTCTTATTTCCAACCAGGAAGAGGAAATAACCAAAGGCTCAGCGTGCCGTGCCGGAACCAGATTAGGGCCTGAAGCCATCCTGCGGTGTTGCGGCCAGGTCACAAGAAAGCAAGTTGAAGAAAGGAGCTCAGGGGCACTGTAATTCACAAACCTGCAGAGTTATAAATGACAGCTATCGTCCAAAAATAGACTGAAGTAAGGCTGCCAAGAGGACTTGAAAGCGGGGCAGAATTGCAGGAAACCGATTTCAGGAGGTAGACTGGAATTGCACTGAAAGCATAGGAAAAGAGGCAGAACGTCCACAATGATGCACTTGGCCAAAAAGGGCGTATGCGTTTTTTCCTGAATATATTCAGGAAAAAACGCATACGCCCTTTTTGGCCAACCAAGCAAGCTTGCAAAGGAAATCTGCACTACAATGAAGTCTCACTTCCCCCCGGTCAAAAGGGCCATCTGAAAAAAGTGTAAAATCCAGAAAGGCAGGACAGGCCATGGAGAACTGGGAGCCTTGTTATGCTGATGGGCGGGATGTAAATTGCCAACAACCACTCGGGAGAAGTGTATGGTGTTTCCTGAAACATCTAAAAAACAAAGCAACAGAGCCTAGGGCACTGCCACTTATGGTCCTATAGCTTAGGGAAATTAAAATCAAAAAGACACAGCCACCCCAAAGTTTGGGACGCCTCTGTTTACAAGAACCTCGTTTACAGTACAAGTTCAACATCGCAGAAAGTGAAAAATGGATAAAGAAGTTGTGGTATTTACTTACAAAGCAATATCACTCAGCAATGAAATCTATGTCATCAGGCCCTTAGCATCACAATGAGTGGATTCAGGTATGATGATTCTAACTGAAATAAGTCACACAGAAAAAGAAACATCATAAGATATCAGTAATACATGGAATGTAAACTTGGCTACACAGGAACTGAATTACAGAACAGAACAGGGTCTCAAATTTAGAAAACCAACTTATGCTTGCTTAAGGGTAAAGGTGAGTTGGGGTGCTGCATAAAACCAGAGATTGAAATGAGCACAGATAAGGTTCCTTAAGTCAAATATGGAATAGACAAGAGCTACTCCTTGCTCAACGAAATGGACTCAACACCGCATATTAAACGCCTAAGAATGTACCTGACTAGTAAGTATCGTAAAACCTATGGATTGCTATGTCTCCAAAAGAGAATCAAGCATGTGTACAGGGGCATAAACGCAGCAGTGATAGGATTGGAGAGGTTCGGTGAGCAAATGAAGACCCTTTGAAGTCATATTGCATGGTACCCATTACACGGGTCTCAACTCTCCAGGTTTAAGGTATTCTTCCTTCAGCTAAAACATGCATGTGGAACCCAAGTATGATCAACCATGTGAACGGGAGACGTGTTCAAATATGTCTCAGTTTTCCTCCCCTGGTACTCGGGTGCAACATTCCAGACGCTTTACTAACACGCTCCCCACTTGGAGAGTCAGCGCCTTTAACCTCCTGTTTGGCCCAGTTTGCAATTTCTGCGGAAGATGAACAGGAATAGCGAGAACCAATGAGAGGCTAGCTGGAGGTGTCTGGACGGGCAAATTTAACTCTCATTTCCCACCAGGAAGAGGAAATAACCAAAGGCTCAGCGTGCCGTACCGGAACCAGATTAGGGCCTGAAGCCATCCTGCGGTGTTGCGGCCAGCTCAAAAGAAAGCGAGTTGAAGAAAGGAGCTCAGGGGCACTGTAATTCACAAACCTGCAGAGTTATAAATGACAGCTATCGTCCAAAAATAGACTGAAGTAAGGCTGCCAAGAGGACTTGAAAGCGGGGCAGAATTGCAGGAAACCGATTTCAGGAGGTAGACTGGAATTGCATTGAAAGCATAGGAAAAGAGGCAGAACGTCCACAATGATGCACTTGGCCAAAAAGGGCGTATGCGTTTTTTCCTGAATATATTCAGGAAAAAACGCATACGCCCTTTTTGGCCAACCAAGCAAGCTTGCAAAGGAAATCTGCACTACAATGAAGTCTCACTTCCCCCCGGTCAAAAGGGCCATCTGAAAAAAGTGTAAAATCCAGAAAGGCAGGACAGGCCATGGAGAACTGGGAGCCTTGTTATGCTGATGGGCGGGATGTAAATTGCCAACAACCACTCGGGAGAAGTGTATGGTGTTTCCTGAAACATCTAAAAAACAAAGCAACAGAACCTAGGGCACTTCCACTTATGGTCCTATAGCTTAGGGAAATTAAAATCAAAAAGACACAGCCACCCCAAAGTTTGGAACGGCTCTGTTTACAAGAACCTCGTTTACAGTACAAGTTCAACATCGCAGAAAGTGAAAAATGGATAAAGAAGTTGTGGTATTTACTTACAAAGCAATATCACTCAGCAATGAAATCTGTGTCATCAGGCCCTTAGGAGCACAATGAGTGGATTCAGGTATGATGATTCTAACTGAAGTAAGTCACACAGAAAAAGAAACATCATAAGATATCAGTAATACACGGAATGTAAACTTGGCTACACAGGAACTGAATTACAGAACAGAACAGGGTCTCAAATTTAGAAAACCAACTTATGCTTGCTTAAGGGTAAAGGTGAGTTGGGGTGCTGCATAAAACCAGAGATTGAAATGAGCACAGATAAATTTCCTTAAGTCAAATATGGAATAGACAAGAGCTACTCCTTGCTCAACGAAATGGACTCAACATCGCATATTAAACGCCTAAGAATGTACCTGACTAGTAAGTATCTTAAAACCTATGGATTGCTATGTCTCCGAAAGAGAATCAAGCATGTGTACAGGGGCATAAACGCAGCAGTGATAGGATTGGAGAGGTTCGGTGAGCAAATGAAGACCCTTTGAAGTCATATTGCATGGTACCCATTACACGGGTCTTAACTCTCCAGGTTTAAGGTATTCTTCCTTCAGCTAAAACATGCATGTGGAACCCAACTATGATCAACCATGTGAACGGGAGACGTGTTCAAATATGTCTCAGTTTTCCTCCCCTGGTACTCGGGTGCAACATTCCAGACGCTTTACTAACACTCTCCCCACTTGGAGAGTCAGCGCCTTTAACCTCCTGTTTGGCCCAGTTTGCAATTTCTGCGGAAGATGAACAGGAATAGCGAGAACCAATGAGAGACTAGCTGGAGGTGTCTGGACGGGCAAATTTAACTCTTATTTCCCACCAGGAAGAGGAAATAACCAAAGGCTCAGCGTGCCGTGCCGGAACCAGATTAGGGCCTGAAGCCATCCTGCGGTGTTGCGGCCAGGTCACAAGAAAGCAAGTTGAAGAAAGGAGCTCAGGGGCACTGTAATTCACAAACCTGCAGAGTTATAAATGACAGCTATCGTCCAAAAATAGACTGAAGTAAGGCTGCCAAGAGGACTTGAAAGCGGGGCAGAATTGCAGGAAACCGATTTCAGGAGGTAGACTGGAATTGCATTGAAAGCATAGGAAAAGAGGCAGAACGTCCACAATGATGCACTTGGCCAAAAAGGGCTTATGCGTTTTTTCCTGAATATATTCAGGAAAAAACGCATACGCCCTTTTTGGCCAACCAAGCAAGCTTGCAAAGGAAATCTGCACTACAATGAAGTCTCACTTCCCCCCGGTCAAAAGGGCCATCTGAAAAAAGTGTAAAATCCAGAAAGGCAGGACAGGCCATGGAGAACTGGGAGCCTTGTTATGCTGATGGGCGGGATGTAAATTGCCAACAGACACTCGGGAGAAGTGTATGGTGTTTCCTGAAACATCTAAAAAACAAAGCAACAGAACCTAGGGCACTTCCACTTATGGTCCTATAGCTTAGGGAAATTAAAATCAAAAAGACACAGCCACCCCAAAGTTTGGGACGGCTCTGTTTACAAGAACCTCGTTTACAGTACAAGTTCAACATCGCAGAAAGTGAAAAATGGATAAAGAAGTTGTGGTATTTACTTACAAAGCAATATCACTCAGCAATGAAATCTGTGTCATCAGGCCCTTAGGAGCACAATGAGTGGATTCAGGTATGATGATTCTAACTGAAGTAAGTCACACAGAAAAAGAAACATCATAAGATATCAGTAATACACGGAATGTAAACTTGGCTACACAGGAACTGAATTACAGAACAGAACAGGGTCTCAAATTTAGAAAACCAACTTATGCTTGCTTAAGGGTAAAGGTGAGTTGGGGTGCTGCATAAAACCAGAGATTGAAATGAGCACAGATAAATTTCCTTAAGTCAAATATGGAATAGACAAGAGCTACTCCTTGCTCAACGAAATGGACTCAACATCGCATATTAAACGCCTAAGAATGTACCTGACTCGTAAGTATCTTAAAACCTATGGATTGCTATGTCTCCGAAAGAGAATCAAGCATGTGTACAGTGACATAAACGCAGCAGTGATAGGATTGGAGAGGTTCGGTGAGCAAATGAAGACCCTTTGAAGTCATATTGCATGGTACCCATTACACGGGTCTTAACTCTCCAGGTTTAAGGTATTCTTCCTTCAGCTAAAACATGCATGTGGAACCCAAGTATGATCAACCATGTGAACGGGAGACGTGTTCAAATATGTCTCAGTTTTCCTCCCCTGGTACTCGGGTGCAACATTCCAGACGCTTTACTAACACTCTCCCCACTTGGAGAGTCAGCGCCTTTAACCTCCTGTTTGGCCCAGTTTGCAATTTCTGCGGAAGATGAACAGGAATAGCGAGAACCAATGAGAGACTAGCTGGAGGTGTCTGGACGGGCAAATTTAACTCTTATTTCCCACCAGGAAGAGGAAATAACCAAAGGCTCAGCGTGCCGTGCCGGAACCAGATTAGGGCCTGAAGCCATCCTGCGGTGTTGCGGCCAGGTCACAAGAAAGCAAGTTGAAGAAAGGAGCTCAGGGGCACTGTAATTCACAAACCTGCAGAGTTATAAATGACAGCTATCGTCCAAAAATAGACTGAAGTAAGGCTGCCAAGAGGACTTGAAAGCGGGGCAGAATTGCAGGAAACCGATTTCAGGAGGTAGACTGGAATTGCACTGAAAGCATAGGAAAAGAGGCAGAACGTCCACAATGATGCACTTGGCCAAAAAGGGCGTATGCGTTTTTTCCTGAATATATTCAGGAAAAAACGCATACGCCCTTTTTGGCCAACCCAGCAAGCTTGCAAAGGAAATCTGCACTACAATGAAGTCTCACTTCCCCCCGGTCAAAAGGGCCATCTGAAAAAAGTGTAAAATCCAGAAAGGCAGGACAGGCCATGGAGAACTGGGAGCCTTGTTATGCTGATGGGTGGGATGTAAATTGCCAACAACCACTCGGGAGAAGTGTATGGTGTTTCCTGAAACATCTAAAAAACAAAGCAACAGAGCCTAGGGCACTGCCACTTATGGTCCTATAGCTTAGGGAAATTAAAATCAAAAAGACACAGCCACCCCAAAGTTTGGGACGCCTCTGTTTACAAGAACCTCGTTTACAGTACAAGTTCAACATCGCAGAAAGTGAAAAATGGATAAAGAAGTTGTGGTATTTACTTACAAAGCAATATCACTCAGCAATGAAATCTATGTCATCAGGCCCTTAGCATCACAATGAGTGGATTCAGGTATGATGATTCTAACTGAAATAAGTCACACAGAAAAAGAAACATCATAAGATATCAGTAATACATGGAATGTAAACTTGGCTACACAGGAACTGAATTACAGAACAGAACAGGGTCTCAAATTTAGAAAACCAACTTATGCTTGCTTAAGGGTAAAGGTGAGTTGGGGTGCTGCATAAAACCAGAGATTGAAATGAGCACAGATAAAGTTCCTTAAGTCAAATATGGAATAGACAAGAGCTACTCCTTGCTCAACGAAATGGACTCAACACCGCATATTAAACGCCTAAGAGTGTACCTGACTAGTAAGTATCGTAAAACCTATGGATTGCTATGTCTCCAAAAGAGAATCAAGCATGTGTACAGGGGCATAAACGCAGCAGTGATAGGATTGGAGAGGTTCGGTGAGCAAATGAAGACCCTTTGAAGTCATATTGCATGGTACCCATTACACGGGTCTCAACTCTCCAGGTTTAAGGTATTCTTCCTTCAGCTAAAACATGCATGTGGAACCCAAGTATGATCAACCATGTGAACGGGAGACGTGTTCAAATATGTCTCAGTTTTCCTCCCCTGGTACTCGGGTGCAACATTCCAGACGCTTTACTAACACGCTCCCCACTTGGAGAGTCAGCGCCTTTAACCTCCTGTTTGGCCCAGTTTGCAATTTCTGCGGAAGATGAACAGGAATAGCGAGAACCAATGAGAGGCTAGCTGGAGGTGTCTGGACGGGCAAATTTAACTCTCATTTCCCACCAGGAAGAGGAAATAACCAAAGGCTCAGCGTGCCGTACCGGAACCAGATTAGGGCCTGAAGCCATCCTGCGGTGTTGCGGCCAGCTCAAAAGAAAGCGAGTTGAAGAAAGGAGCTCAGGGGCACTGTAATTCACAAACCTGCAGAGTTATAAATGACAGCTATCGTCCAAAAATAGACTGAAGTAAGGCTGCCAAGAGGACTTGAAAGCGGGGCAGAATTGCAGGAAACCGATTTCAGGAGGTAGACTGGAATTGCATTGCAAGCATAGGAAAAGAGGCAGAACGTCCACAATGATGCACTTGGCCAAAAAGGGCGTATGCGTTTTTTCCTGAATATATTCAGGAAAAAACGCATACGCCCTTTTTGGCCAACCAAGCAAGCTTGCAAAGGAAATCTGCACTACAATGAAGTCTCACTTCCCCCCGGTCAAAAGGGCCATCTGAAAAAAGTGTAAAATCCAGAAAGGCAGGACAGGCCATGGAGAACTGGGAGCCTTGTTATGCTGATGGGCGGGATGTAAATTGCCAACAACCACTCGGGAGAAGTGTATGGTGTTTCCTGAAACATCTAAAAAACAAAGCAACAGAGCCTAGGGCACTGCCACTTATGGTCCTATAGCTTAGGGAAATTAAAATCAAAAAGACACAGCCACCCCAAAGTTTGGAACGGCTCTGTTTACAAGAACCTCGTTTACAGTACAAGTTCAACATCGCAGAAAGTGAAAAATGGATAAAGAAGTTGTGGTATTTACTTACAAAGCAATATCACTCAGCAATGAAATCTGTGTCATCAGGCCCTTAGGAGCACAATGAGTGGATTCAGGTATGATGATTCTAACTGAAGTAAGTCACACAGAAAAAGAAACATCATAAGATATCAGTAATACACGGAATGTAAACTTGGCTACACAGGAACTGAATTACAGAACAGAACAGGGTCTCAAATTTAGAAAACCAACTTATGCTTGCTTAAGGGTAAAGGTGAGTTGGGGTGCTGCATAAAACCAGAGATTGAAATGAGCACAGATAAATATCCTTAAGTCAAATATGGAATAGACAAGAGCTACTCCTTGCTCAACGAAATGGACTCAACATCGCATATTAAACGCCTAAGAATGTACCTGACTAGTAAGTATCTTAAAACCTATGGATTGCTATGTCTCCGAAAGAGAATCAAGCATGTGTACAGGGGCATAAACGCAGCAGTGATAGGATTGGAGAGGTTCGGTGAGCAAATGAAGACCCTTTGAAGTCATATTGCATGGTACCCATTAAACGGGTCTTAACTCTCCAGGTTTAAGGTATTCTTCCTTCAGCTAAAACATGCATGTGGAACCCAAGTATGATCAACCATGTGAACGGGAGACGTGTTCAAATATGTCTCAGTTTTCCTCCCCTGGTACTCGGGTGCAACATTCCAGACGCTTTACTAACACTCTCCCCACTTGGAGAGTCAGCGCCTTTAACCTCCTGTTTGGCCCAGTTTGCAATTTCTGCGGAAGATGAACAGGAATAGCGAGAACCTATGAGAGACTAGCTGGAGGTGTCTGGACGGGCAAATTTAACTCTCATTTCCCACCAGGAAGAGGAAATAACCAAAGGCTCAGCGTGCCGTACCGGAACCAGATTAGGGCCTGAAGCCATCGTGCGGTGTTGCGGCCAGGTCACAAGAAAGCGAGTTGAAGAAAGGAGCTCAGGGGCACTGTAATTCACAAACCTGCAGAGTTATAAATGACAGCTATCGTCCAAAAATAGACTGAAGTAAGGCTGCCAAGAGGACTTGAAAGCGGGGCAGAATTGCAGGAAACCGATTTCAGGAGGTAGACTGGAATTGCATTGAAAGCATAGGAAAAGAGGCAGAACGTCCACAATGATGCACTTGGCCAAAAAGGGCGTATGCGTTTTTTCCTGAATATATTCAGGAAAAAACGCATACGCCCTTTTTGGCCAACCAAGCAAGCTTGCAAAGGAAATCTGCACTACAATGAAGTCTCACTTCCCCCCGGTCAAAAGGGCCATCTGAAAAACGTGTAAAATCCAGAAAGGCAGGACAGGCCATGGAGAACTGGGAGCCTTTTTATGCTGATGGGCGGGATGTAAATTGCCTACAACCACTCGGGAGAAGTGTATGGTGTTTCCTGAAACATCTAAAAAACAAAGCAACAGAACCTAGGGCACTTCCACTTATGGTCCTATAGCTTAGGGAAATTAAAATCAAAAAGACACAGCCACCCCAAAATTTGGAACGGCTCTGTTTACAAGAACCTCGTTTACAGTACAAGTTCAACATCGCAGAAAGTGAAAAATGGATAAAGAAGTTGTGGTATTTACTTACAAAGCAATATCACTCAGCAATGAAATCTGTGTCATCAGGCCCTCAGCAGCACAATGAGTGGATTCAGGTACGATGATTCTAACTGAAATAAGTCACACAGAAAAAGAAACATCATAAGATATCACTAATACACGGAATGTAAACTTGACTACACAGGAACTGAATTACAGAACAGAACAGGGTCTCAAATTTAGAAAACCAACTTATGCTTACTTAAGGGGAAAGGTGAGTTGGGGTGCTGCATAAAACCAGAGATTGAAATGAGCACAGATAAAGTTCCTTAAGCCAAATATGGAATAGACAAGAGCTACTCCTTGCTCAACGAAATGGACTCAACACCCCATATTAAACGCCTAAGTATGTACCTGACTAGTAAGTATCTAAAAACTTATGGATTGCTATGTCTCCAAAAGAGAATCAAGCATGTGTACAGGGGAATAAATGCAGCAGTGATAGGATTGGAGAGGTTCGGTGAGCAAATGAAGACCCTTTGAAGTCATATTGCATGGTACCCATTCCACGGGTCTCAACTCTCCATGTTTAAGGTATTCTTCCTTCAGCTAAAACATGCATGTGGAACCCAGAGTATGATCAACCATGTGAATGGGAGACGTGTTCAAATATGTCTCAGTTTTCCTCCCCTGGTACTCGGGTGCAACATTCCAGACGCTTTACTAACACTCTCCCCACTTGGAGAGTCAGTCCCTTTAACCTCCTGTTTGGCCCAGTTTGCAATTTCTGCGGAAGATGAACAGGAATAGCGAGAACCAATGAGAGGCTAGCTGGAGGTGTCTGGACGGGCAAATTTAACTCTCATTTCCCACCAGGAAGAGGAATTAACCAAAGGCTCAGCATGCCGGGCCGGAACCAGATTAGGGCCTGAAGCCATCCTGCGGTGTTGCGGCCAGGTCACAAGAAAGCGAGTTGAAGAAAGGAGCTCAGGGGCACTGTAATTCACAAACCTGCAGAGTTATAAATGACAGCTATCGTCCAAAAATAGACTGAAGTAAGGCTGCCAAGAGGACTTGAAAGCGGGGCAGAATTGCAGGAAACCGATTTCAGGAGGTAGACTGGAATTGCATTGAAAGCATAGGAAAAGAGGCAGAACGTCCACAATGATGCACTTGGCCAAAAAGGGCGTATGCGTTTTTTCCTGAATATATTCAGGAAAAAACGCATACGCCCTTTTTGGCCAACCAAGCAAGCTTGCAAAGGAAATCTGCACTACAATGAAGTCTCACTTCCCCCCGGTCAAAAGGGCCATCTGAAAAAAGTGTAAAATCCAGAAAGGCAGGACAGGCCATGGAGAACTGGGAGCCTTGTTATGCTGATGGGCGGGATGTAAATTGCCAACAATCACTCGGGAGAAGTGTATGGTGTTTCCTGAAACATCTAAAAAACAAAGCAACAGAACCTAGGGCACTTCCACTTATGGTCCTATAGCTTAGGGAAATTAAAATCAAAAAGACACAGCCACCCCAAAGTTTGGAACTGCTCTGTTTACAAGAACCTCGTTTACAGTACAAGTTCAACATCGCAGAAAGTGAAAAATGGATAAAGAAGTTGTGGTATTTACTTACAAAGCAATATCACTCAGCAATGAAATCTGTGTCATCAGGCCCTTAGCAGCACAATGAGTGGATTCAGGTATGATGATTCTAACTGAAATAAGTCACACAGAAAAAGAAACATCATAAGATATCAGTAATACACGGAATGTAAACTTGGCTACACAGGAACTGAATTACAGAACAGAACAGGGTCTCAAATTTAGAAAACCAACTTATGCTTGCTTAAGGGTAAAGGTGAGTTGGGGTGCTGCATAAAACCAGAGATTGAAATGAGCACAGATAAAGTTCCTTAAGCCAAATATGGAATAGACAAGAGCTACTCCTTGCTCAACGAAATGGACTCAACACCCCATATTAAACGCCTAAGAATGTACCTGACTAGTAAGTATCTTAAAACCTATGGATTGCTATGTCTCCGAAAGAGAATCAAGCATGTGTACAGGGGCATAAACGCAGCAGTGATAGGATTGGAGAGGTTCGGTGAGCAAATGAAGACCCTTTGAAGTCAGATTGCATGGCACCCATTACACGGGTCTTAACTCTCCAGGTTTAAGGTATTCTTCCTTCAGCTAAAACATGCATGTGGAACCCAAGTATGATCAACCATGTGAACGGGAGACGTGTTCAAATATGTCTCAGTTTTCCTCCCCTGGTACTCGGGTGCAACATTCCAGACGCTTTACTAACACTCTCCCCACTTGGAGAGTCAGCGCCTTTAACCTCCTGTTTGGCCCAGTTTGCAATTTCTGCGGAAGATGAACAGGAATAGCGAGAACCAATGAGAGACTAGCTGGAGGTGTCTGGACGGGCAAATTTAACTCTCATTTCCCACCAGGAAGAGGAAATAACCAAAGGCTCAGCGTGCCGTGCCGGAACCAGATTAGGGCCTGAAGCCATCCTGCGGTGTTGCGGCCAGGTCACAAGAAAGCAAGTTGAAGAAAGGAGCTCAGGGGCACTGTAATTCACAAACCTGCAGAGTTATAAATGACAGCTATCGTCCAAAAATAGACTGAAGTAAGGCCGCCAAGAGGACTTGAAAGCACGGCAGAATTGCAGGAAACCGATTTCAGGAGGTAGACTGG
This sequence comes from Stenella coeruleoalba, assembly GCF_951394435.1. Lineage (NCBI taxonomy): Eukaryota > Metazoa > Chordata > Mammalia > Artiodactyla > Delphinidae > Stenella > Stenella coeruleoalba. The sequence continues at coordinate 614,518 of NW_027645901.1, read as the reverse complement.
AATTGCATTGAAAGCATAGGAAAAGAGGCAGAACGTCCACAATGATGCACTTGGCCAAAAAGGGCGTATGCGTTTTTTCCTGAATATATTCAGGAAAAAACGCATACGCCCTTTTTGGCCAACCAAGCAAGCTTGCAAAGGAAATCTGCACTACAATGAAGTCTCACTTCCCCCCGGTCAAAAGGGCCATCTGAAAAAAGTGTAAAATCCAGAAAGGCAGGACAGGCCATGGAGAACTGGGAGCCTTGTTATGCTGATGGGCGGGATGTAAATTGCCAACAACCACTCGGGAGAAGTGTATGGTGTTTCCTGAAACATCTAAAAAACAAAGCAACAGAACCTAGGGCACTTCCACTTATGGTCCTATAGCTTAGGGAAATTAAAATCAAAAAGACACAGCCACCCCAAAGTTTGGGACGCCTCTGTTTACAAGAACCTCGTTTACAGTACAAGTTCAACATCACAGAAAGTGAAAAATGGATAAAGAAGTTGTGGTACTTACGTACAATGCAGTATCACTCAGCAATGAAATCTATGTCATCAGGCCCGTAGCAGCATAATGAGTGGATTCAGGTACGATGATTCTAACTGAAATAAGTCACACAGAAAAAGAAACATCATAAGATATCACTAATACACGGAATGTAAACTTGGCTACACAGGAACTGCATTCCAAAACAGAACAGGGTCTCAAATTTAGAAAACCAACTTATGCTTGCTTAAGGGGAAAGGTGAGTTGGGGTGCTGCATAAAACCAGAGATTGAAATGAGCACAGATAAAGTTCCTTAAGCCAAATATGGAATAGACAAGAGCTACTCCTTGCTCAACGAAATGGACTCAACACCCCATATTAAACGCCTAAGTATGTACCTGACTAGTAAGTATCTAAAAACTTATGGATTGCTATGTCTCCAAAAGAGAATCAAGCATCTGTACAGGGGAATAAATGCAGCAGTGATAGGATTGGAGAGGTTCGGTGAGCAAATGAAGACCCTTTGAAGTCATATTGCATGGTACCCATTCCACGGGTCTCAACTCTCCATGTTTAAGGTATTCTTCCTTCAGCTAAAACATGCATGTGGAACCCAGAGTATGATCAACCATGTGAATGGGAGACGTGTTCAAATATGTCTCAGTTTTCCTCCCCTGGTACTCGGGTGCAACATTCCAGACGCTTTACTAACACTCTCCCCACTTGGAGAGTCAGTCCCTTTAACCTCCTGTTTGGCCCAGTTTGCAATTTCTGCGGAAGATGAACAGGAATAGCGAGAACCAATGAGAGGCTAGCTGGAGGTGTCTGGACGGGCAAATTTAACTCTCATTTCCCACCAGGAAGAGGAATTAACCAAAGGCTCAGCATGCCGGGCCGGAACCAGATTAGGGCCTGAAGCCATCCTGCGGTGTTGCGGCCAGGTCACAAGAAAGCGAGTTGAAGAAAGGAGCTCAGGGGCACTGTAATTCACAAACCTGCAGAGTTATAAATGACAGCTATCGTCCAAAAATAGACTGAAGTAAGGCTGCCAAGAGGACTTGAAAGCGGGGCAGAATTGCAGGAAACCGATTTCAGGAGGTAGACTGGAATTGCATTGAAAGCATAGGAAAAGAGGCAGAACGTCCACAATGATGCACTTGGCCAAAAAGGGCGTATGCGTTTTTCCTGAATATATTCAGGAAAAAACGCATACGCCCTTTTTGGCCAACCAAGCAAGCTTGCAAAGGAAATCTGCACTACAATGAAGTCTCACTTCCCCCCGGTCAAAAGGGCCATCTGAAAAAAGTGTAAAATCCAGAAAGGCAGGACAGGCCATGGAGAACTGGGAGCCTTGTTATGCTGATGGGCGGGATGTAAATTGCCAACAATCACTCGGGAGAAGTGTATGGTGTTTCCTGAAACATCTAAAAAACAAAGCAACAGAACCTAGGGCACTTCCACTTATGGTCCTATAGCTTAGGGAAATTAAAATCAAAAAGACACAGCCACCCCAAAGTTTGGAACTGCTCTGTTTACAAGAACCTCGTTTACAGTACAAGTTCAACATCGCAGAAAGTGAAAAATGGATAAAGAAGTTGTGGTATTTACTTACAAAGCAATATCACTCAGCAATGAAATCTGTGTCATCAGGCCCTTAGCAGCACAATGAGTGGATTCAGGTATGATGATTCTAACTGAAATAAGTCACACAGAAAAAGAAACATCATAAGATATCAGTAATACACGGAATGTAAACTTGGCTACACAGGAACTGAATTACAGAACAGAACAGGGTCTCAAATTTAGAAAACCAACTTATGCTTGCTTAAGGGTAAAGGTGAGTTGGGGTGCTGCATAAAACCAGAGATTGAAATGAGCACAGATAAAGTTCCTTAAGCCAAATATGGAATAGACAAGAGCTACTCCTTGCTCAACGAAATGGACTCAACACCCCATATTAAACGCCTAAGAATGTACCTGACTAGTAAGTATCTTAAAACCTATGGATTGCTATGTCTCCGAAAGAGAATCAAGCATGTGTACAGGGGCATAAACGCAGCAGTGATAGGATTGGAGAGGATCGGTGAGCAAATGAAGACCCTTTGAAGTCAGATTGCATGGTACCCATTACACGGGTCTTAACTCTCCAGGTTTAAGGTATTCTTCCTTCAGCTAAAACATGCATGTGGAACCCAAGTATGATCAACCATGTGAACGGGAGACGTGTTCAAATATGTCTCAGTTTTCCTCCCCTGGTACTCGGGTGCAACATTCCAGACGCTTTACTAACACTCTCCCCACTTGGAGAGTCAGCGCCTTTAACCTCCTGTTTGGCCCAGTTTGCAATTTCTGCGGAAGATGAACAGGAATAGCGAGAACCAATGAGAGACTAGCTGGAGGTGTCTGGACGGGCAAATTTAACTCTCATTTCCCACCAGGAAGAGGAAATAACCAAAGGCTCAGCGTGCCGTGCCGGAACCAGATTAGGGCCTGAAGCCATCCTGCGGTGTTGCGGCCAGGTCACAAGAAAGCAAGTTGAAGAAAGGAGCTCAGGGGCACTGTAATTCACAAACCTGCAGAGTTATAAATGACAGCTATCGTCCAAAAATAGACTGAAGTAAGGCCGCCAAGAGGACTTGAAAGCACGGCAGAATTGCAGGAAACCGATTTCAGGAGGTAGACTGGAATTGCATTGAAAGCATAGGAAAAGAGGCAGAACGTCCACAATGATGCACTTGGCCAAAAAGGGCGTATGCGTTTTTTCCTGAATATATTCAGGAAAAAACGCATACGCCCTTTTTGGCCAACCAAGCAAGCTTGCAAAGGAACTCTGCACTACAATGAAGTCTCACTTCCCCCCGGTCAAAAGGGCCATCTGAAAAAAGTGTAAAATCCAGAAAGGCAGGACAGGCCATGGAGAACTGGGAGCCTTGTTATGCTGATGGGCGGGATGTAAATTGCCAACAACCACTCGGGAGAAGTGTATGGTGTTTCCTGAAACATCTAAAAAACAAAGCAACAGAACCTAGGGCACTTCCACTTATGGTCCTATAGCTTAGGGAAATTAAAATCAAAAAGACACAGCCACCCCAAAGTTTGGGACGCCTCTGTTTACAAGAACCTCGTTTACAGTACAAGTTCAACATCACAGAAAGTGAAAAATGGATAAAGAAGTTGTGGTACTTACGTACAATGCAGTATCACTCAGCAATGAAATCTATGTCATCAGGCCCGTAGCAGCATAATGAGTGGATTCAGGTACGATGATTCTAACTGAAATAAGTCACACAGAAAAAGAAACATCATAAGATATCACTAATACACGGAATGTAAACTTGGCTACACAGGAACTGCATTCCAAAACAGAACAGGGTCTCAAATTTAGAAAACCAACTTATGCTTGCTTAAGGGGAAAGGTGAGTTGGGGTGCTGCATAAAACCAGAGATTGAAATGAGCACAGATAAAGTTCCTTAAGCCAAATATGGAATAGACAAGAGCTACTCCTTGCTCAACGAAATGGACTCAATACCCCATATTAAACGCCTAAGTATGTACCTGACTAGTAAGTATCTAAAAACCTATGGATGCTATGTCTCCAAAAGAGAATCAAGCGTGTGTACAGGGGAATAAATGCAGCAGTGATAGGATTGGAGAGGTTCGGTGAGCAAATGAAGACCCTTTGAAGTCATATTGCATGGTACCCATTCCACGGGTCTCAACTCTCCATGTTTAAGGTATTCTTCCTTCAGCTAAAACATGCATGTGGAACCCAGAGTATGATCAACCATGTGAATGGGAGACGTGTTCAAATATGTCTCAGTTTTCCTCCCCTGGTACTCGGGTGCAACATTCCAGACGCTTTACTAACACTCTCCCCACTTGGAGAGTCAGTCCCTTTAACCTCCTGTTTGGCCCAGTTTGCAATTTCTGCGGAAGATGAACAGGAATAGCGAGAACCAATGAGAGACTAGCTGGAGGTGTCTGGACGGGCAAATTTAACTCTCATTTCCCACCAGGAAGAGGAAATAACCAAAGGCTCAGCGTGCCGTGCCGGAACCAGATTAGGGCCTGAAGCCATCCTGCGGTGTTGTGGCCAGGTCAAAAGAAAGCAAGTTGAAGAAAGGAGCTCAGGGGCACTGTAATTCACAAACCTGCAGAGTTATCAATGACAGCTATCGTCCAAAAATAGACTGAAGTAAGGCTGCCAAGAGGACTTGAAAGCGGGGCAGAATTGCAGGAAACCGATTTCAGGAGGTAGACTGGAATTGCATTGAAAGCATAGGAAAAGAGGCAGAACGTCCACAATGATGCACTTGGCCAAAAAGGGCGTATGCGTTTTTTCCTGAATATATTCAGGAAAAAACGCATACGCCCTTTTTGGCCAACCAAGCAAGCTTGCAAAGGAAATCTGCACTACAATGAAGTCTCACTTCCCCCCGGTCAAAAGGGCCATCTGAAAAAAGTGTAAAATCCAGAAAGGCAGGACAGGCCATGGAGAACTGGGAGCCTTGTTATGCTGATGGGCGGGATGTAAATTGCCAACAGACACTCCGGAGAAGTGTATGGTGTTTCCTGAAACATCTAAAAAACAAAGCAACAGAGCCTAGGGCACTGCCACTTATGGTCCTATAGCTTAGGGAAATTAAAATCAAAAAGACACAGCCACCCCAAAATTTGGGACGCCTCTGTTTACAAGAACCTCGTTTACAGTACAAGTTCAACATCGCAGAAAGTGAAAAATGGATAAAGAAGTTGTGGTATTTACTTACAAAGCAATATCACTCAGCAATGAAATCTATGTCATCAGGCCCTTAGCATCACAATGAGTGGATTCAGGTATGATGATTCTAACTGAAATAAGTCACACAGAAAAAGAAACATCATAAGATATCAGTAATACACGGAATGTAAACTTGGCTACACAGGAACTGAATTACAGAACAGAACAGGGTCTCAAATTTAGAAAACCAACTTATGCTTGCTTAAGGGTAAAGGTGAGTTGGGGTGCTGCATAAAACCAGAGATTGAAATGAGCACAGATAAAGTTCCTTAAGTCAAATATGGAATAGACAAGAGCTACTCCTTGCTCAACGAAATGGACTCAACACCGCATATTAAACGCCTAAGAATGTACCTGACTAGTAAGTATCTTAAAACCTATGGATTGCTATGTCTCCGAAAGAGAATCAAGCATGTGTACATGGGCATAAACGCAGCAGTGATAGGATTGGAGAGGTTCGGTGAGCAAATGAAGACCCTTTGAAGTCATATTGCATGGTACCCATTACACGGGTCTCAACTCTCCAGGTTTAAGGTATTCTTCCTTCAGCTAAAACATGCATGTGGAACCCAAGTATGATCAACCATGTGAACGGGAGACGTGTTCAAATATGTCTCAGTTTTCCTCCCCTGGTACTCGGGTGCAACATTCCAGACGCTTTACTAACACTCTCCCCACTTGGAGAGTCAGCGCCTTTAACCTCCTGTTTGGCCCAGTTTGCAATTTCTGCGGAAGATGAACAGGAATAGTGAGAACCAATGAGAGGCTAGCTGGAGGTGTCTGGACGGGCAAATTTAACTCTCATTTCCCACCAGGAAGATGAAATAACCAAAGGCTCAGCGTGCCGTACCGGAACCAGATTAGGGCCTGAAGCCATCCTGCGGTGTTGCGGCCAGCTGAAAAGAAAGCGAGTTGAAGAAAGGAGCTCAGGGGCACTGTAATTCACAAACCTGCAGAGTTATAAATGACAGCTATCGTCCAAAAATAGACTGAAGTAAGGCTGCCAAGAGGACTTGAAAGCGGGGCAGAATTGCAGGAAACCGATTTCAGGAGGTAGACTGGAATTGCATTGAAAGCATAGGAAAAGAGGCAGAACGTCCACAATGATGCAGTTGGCCAAAAAGGGCGTATGCGTTTTTTCCTGAATATATTCAGGAAAAAACGCATACGCCCTTTTTGGCCAACCAAGCAAGCTTGCAAAGGAAATCTGCACTACAATGAAGTCTCACTTCCCCCCGGTCAAAAGGGCCATCTGAAAAAAGTGTAAAATCCAGAAAGGCAGGACAGGCCATGGAGAACTGGGAGCCTTGTTATGCTGATGGGCGGGATGTAAATTGCCAACAGACACTCGGGAGAAGTGTATGGTGTTTCCTGAAACATCTAAAAAACAAAGCAACAGAGCCTAGGGCACTGCCACTTATGGTCCTATAGCTTAGGGAAATTAAAATCAAAAAGACACAGCCACCCCAAAATTTGGGACGCCTCTGTTTACAAGAACCTCGTTTACAGTACAAGTTCAACATCGCAGAAAGTGAAAAATGGATAAAGATCTTGTGGTATTTACTTACAAAGCAATATCACTCAGCAATGAAATCTATGTCATCAGGCCCTTAGCATCACAATGAGTGGATTCAGGTATGATGATTCTAACTGAAATAAGTCACACAGAAAAAGAAACATCATAAGATATCAGTAATACACGGAATGTAAACTTGGCTACACAGGAACTGAATTACAGAACAGAACAGGGTCTCAAATTTAGAAAACCAACATATGCTTGCTTAAGGGTAAAGGTGAGTTGGGGTGCTGCATAAAACCAGAGACTGAAATGAGCACAGATAAAGTTCCTTAAGTCAAATATGGAATAGACAAGAGCTACTCCTTGCTCAACGAAATGGACTCAACACCGCATATTAAACGCCTAAGAATGTACCTGACTAGTAAGTATCTTAAAACCTATGGATTGCTATGTCTCCGAAAGAGAGTCAAGCATGTGTACAGGGGCATAAACGCAGCAGTGATAGGATTGGAGAGGTTCGGTGAGCAAATGAAGACCCTTTGAAGTCATATTGCATGGTACCCATTACACGGGTCTCAACTCTCCAGGTTTAAGGTATTCTTCCTTCAGCTAAAACATGCATGTGGAACCCAAGTATGATCAACCATGTGAACGGGAGACGTGTTCAAATATGTCTCAGTTTTCCTCCCCTGGTACTCGGGTGCAACATTCCAGACGCTTTACTAACACTCTCCCCACTTGGAGAGTCAGCACCTTTAACCTCCTGTTTGGCCCAGTTTGCAATTTCTGCGGAAGATGAACAGGAATAGCGAGAACCAATGAGAGACTAGCTGGAGGTGTCTGGACGGGCAAATTTAACTCTCATTTCCCACCAGGAAGAGGAAATAACCAAAGGCTCAGCGTGCCGTGCCGGAACCAGATTAGGGCCTGAAGCCATCCTGCGGTGTTGTGGCCAGGTCAAAAGAAAGCAAGTTGAAGAAAGGAGCTCAGGGGCACTGTAATTCACAAACCTGCAGAGTTATCAATGACAGCTATCGTCCAAAAATAGACTGAAGTAAGGCTGCCAAGAGGACTTGAAAGCGGGGCAGAATTGCAGGAAACCGATTTCAGGAGGTAGACTGGAATTGCATTGAAAGCATAGGAAAAGAGGCAGAACGTCCACAATGATGCACTTGGCCAAAAAGGGCGTATGCGTTTTTTCCTGAATATATTCAGGAAAAAACGCATACGCCCTTTTTGGCCAACCAAGCAAGCTTGCAAAGGAAATCTGCACTACAATGAAGTCTCACTTCCCCCCGGTCAAAAGGGCCATCTGAAAAAAGTGTAAAATCCAGAAAGGCAGGACAGGCCATGGAGAACTGGGAGCCTTGTTATGCTGATGGGCGGGATGTAAATTGCCAACAGACACTCCGGAGAAGTGTATGGTGTTTCCTGAAACATCTAAAAAACAAAGCAACAGAGCCTAGGGCACTGCCACTTATGGTCCTATAGCTTAGGGAAATTAAAATCAAAAAGACACAGCCACCCCAAAATTTGGGACGCCTCTGTTTACAAGAACCTCGTTTACAGTACAAGTTCAACATCGCAGAAAGTGAAAAATGGATAAAGAAGTTGTGGTATTTACTTACAAAGCAATATCACTCAGCAATGAAATCTATGTCATCAGGCCCTTAGCATCACAATGAGTGGATTCAGGTATGATGATTCTAACTGAAATAAGTCACACAGAAAAAGAAACATCATAAGATATCAGTAATACACGGAATGTAAACTTGGCTACACAGGAACTGAATTACAGAACAGAACAGGGTCTCAAATTTAGAAAACCAACTTATGCTTGCTTAAGGGTAAAGGTGAGTTGGGGTGCTGCATAAAACCAGAGATTGAAATGAGCACAGATAAAGTTCCTTAAGTCAAATATGGAATAGACAAGAGCTACTCCTTGCTCAACGAAATGGACTCAACACCGCATATTAAACGCCTAAGAATGTACCTGACTAGTAAGTATCTTAAAACCTATGGATTGCTATGTCTCCGAAAGAGAATCAAGCATGTGTACATGGGCATAAACGCAGCAGTGATAGGATTGGAGAGGTTCGGTGAGCAAATGAAGACCCTTTGAAGTCATATTGCATGGTACCCATTACACGGGTCTCAACTCTCCAGGTTTAAGGTATTCTTCCTTCAGCTAAAACATGCATGTGGAACCCAAGTATGATCAACCATGTGAACGGGAGACGTGTTCAAATATGTCTGTTTTCCTCCCCTGGTACTCGGGTGCAACATTCCAGACGCTTTACTAACACTCTCCCCACTTGGAGAGTCAGCGCCTTTAACCTCCTGTTTGGCCCAGTTTGCAATTTCTGCGGAAGATGAACAGGAATAGTGAGAACCAATGAGAGGCTAGCTGGAGGTGTCTGGACGGGCAAATTTAACTCTCATTTCCCACCAGGAAGATGAAATAACCAAAGGCTCAGCGTGCCGTACCGGAACCAGATTAGGGCCTGAAGCCATCCTGCGGTGTTGCGGCCAGATCAAAAGAAAGTGAGTTGAGGAAAGGAGCTCAGGGGCACTGTAATTCACAAACCTGCAGAGTTATAAATGACAGCTATCGTCCAAAAATAGACTGAAGTAAGGCTGCCAAGAGGACTTGAAAGCGGGGCAGAATTGCAGGAAACCGATTTCAGGAGGTAGACTGGAATTGCATTGAAAGCATAGGAAAAGAGGCAGAACGTCCACAATGATGCACTTGGCCAAAAAGGGCGTATGCGTTTTTTCCTGAATATATTCAGGAAAAAACGCATACGCCCTTTTTGGCCAACCAAGCAAGCTTGCAAAGGAAATCTGCACTACAATGAAGTCTCACTTCCCCCCGGTCAAAAGGGCCATCTGAAAAAAGTGTAAAATCCAGAAAGGCAGGACAGGCCATGGAGAACTGGGAGCCTTGTTATGCTGATGGGCGGGATGTAAATTGCCAACAGACACTCGGGAGAAGTGTATGGTGTTTCCTGAAACATCTAAAAATCAAAGCAACAGAGCCTAGGGCACTGCCACTTATGGTCCTATAGCTTAGGGAAATTAAAATCAAAAAGACACAGCCACCCCAAAGTTTGGGACGCCTCTGTTTACAAGAACCTCGTTTACAGTACAAGTTCAACATCGCAGAAAGTGAAAAATGGATAAAGAACTTGTGGTACTTACGTACAATGCAGTATCACTCAGCAATGAAATCTATGTCATCAGGCCCGTAGCAGCATAATGAGTGGATTCAGGTACGATGATTCTAACTGAAATAAGTCACACAGAAAAAGAAACATCATAAGATATCACTAATACACGGAATGTAAACTTGGCTACACAGGAACTGCATTCCAAAACAGAACAGGGTCTCAAATTTAGAAAACCAACTTATGCTTGCTTAAGGGTAAAGGTGAGTTGGGGTGCTGCATAAAACCAGAGATTGAAATGAGCACAGATAAAGTTCCTTAAGCCAAATATGGAATAGACAAGAGCTACTCCTTGCTCAACGAAATGGACTCAAAACCCCATATTAAACGCCTAAGAATGTACCTGACTAGTAAGTATCTTAAAACCTATGGATTGCTATGTCTCCGAAAGAGAATCAAGCATGTGTACAGGGGCATAAACGCAGCAGTGATAGGATTGGAGAGGTTCGGTGAGCAAATGAAGACCCTTTGAAGTCATATTGCATGGTACCCATTCCACGGGTTTCAACTACCCAGGTTTTAGGTATTCTTCCTTCAGCTAAAACATGCATGTGGAACCCAGAGTATGATCAACCATGTGATCGGGAGACGTGTTCAAATATGTCTCAGTTTTCCTCCCCTGGTACTCGGGTGCAACATTCCAGACGCTTTACTAACACTCTCCCCACTTGGAGAGTCAGCGCCTTTAACCTCCTGTTTGGCACAGTTTGCAATTTCTGCGGAAGATGAACAGGAATAGCGAGAACCAATGAGAGGCTAGCTGGAGGTGTCTGGACGGGCAAATTTAACTCTCATTTCCCACCAGGAAGAGGAAATAACCAAAGGCTCAGCGTGCCGTGCCGGAACCAGATTAGGGCCTGAAGCCATCCTGCGGTGTTGCGGCCAGCTCAAAAGAAAGCGAGTTGAAGAAAGGAGCTCAGGGGCACTGTAATTGACAAAACTGCAGAGTTATAAATGACAGCTATCGTCCAAAAATAGACTGAAGTAAGGCTGCCAAGAGGACTTGAAAGCGGGGCAGAATTGCAGGAAACCGATTTCAGGAGGTAGACTGGAATTGCATTGAAAGCATAGGAAAAGAGGCAGAACGTCCACAATGATGCACTTGGCCAAAAAGGGCGTATGCGTTTTTTCCTGAATATATTCAGGAAAAAACGCATACGCCCTTTTTGGCCAACCAAGCAAGCTTGCAAAGGAAATCTGCACTACAATGAAGTCTCACTTCCCCCCGGTCAAAAGGGCCATCTGAAAAAAGTGTAAAATCCAGAAAGGCAGGACAGGCCATGGAGAACTGGGAGCCTTGTTATGCTGATGGGCGGGATGTAAATTGCCAACAACCACTCGGGAGAAGTGTATGGTGTTTCCTGAAACATCTAAAAAACAAAGCAACAGAGCCTAGGGCACTGCCACTTATGGTCCTATAGCTTAGGGAAATTAAAATCAAAAAGACACAGCCACCCCAAAATTTGGGACGCCTCTGTTTACAAGAACCTCGTTTACAGTACAAGTTCAACATCGCAGAAAGTGAAAAATGGATAAAGAAGTTGTGGTATTTACTTACAAAGCAATATCACTCAGCAATGAAATCTGTGTCATCAGGCCCTTAGCATCACAATGAGTGGATCCAGGTATGATGATTCTAACTGAAATAAGTCACACAGAAAAAGAAACATCATAAGATATCAGTAATACACGGAATGGAAACTTGGCTACACAGGAACTGAATTACAGAACAGAACAGGGTCTCAAATTTAGAAAACCAACTTATGCTTGCTTAAGGGTAAAGGTGAGTTGGGGTGCTGCATAAAACCAGAGATTGAAATGAGCACAGATAAAGTTCCTTAAGCCAAATATGGAATAGACAAGAGCTACTCCTTGCTCAACGAAATGGACTCAACACCGCATATTAAACGCCTAAGAATGTACCTGACTAGTAAGTATCGTAAAACCTGTGGATTGCTATGTCTCCAAAAGAGAATCAAGCATGTGTACAGGGGCATAAACGCAGCAGTGATAGGATTGGAGAGGTTCGGTGAGCAAATGAAGACCCTTTGAAGTCATATTGCATGGTACCCATTACACGGGTCTCAACTCTCCAGGTTTAAGGTATTCTTCCTTCAGCTAAAACATGCATGTGGAACCCAAGTATGATCAACCATGTGAACGGGAGACGTGTTCAAATATGTCTCAGTTTTCCTCCCCTGGTACTCGGGTGCAACATTCCAGACGCTTTACTAACACTCTCCCCACTTGGAGAGTCAGTCCCTTTAACCTCCTGTTTGGCCCAGTTTGCAATTTCTGCGGAAGATGAACAGGAATAGCGAGAACCAATGAGAGGCTCGCTGGAGGTGTCTGGACGGGCAAATTTAACTCTCATTTCCCACCAGGAAGAGGAAATAACCAAAGGCTCAGCGTGCCGTACCGGAACCAGATTAAGGCCTGAAGCCATCCTGCGGTGTTGCGGCCACCTCAAAAGAAAGCGAGTTGAAGAAAGGAGCTCAGGGGCACTGTAATTCACAAACCTGCAGAGTTATAAATGACAGCTATCGTCCAAAAATAGACTGAAGTAAGGCTGCCAAGAGGACTTGAAAGCGGGGCAGAATTGCAGGAAACCGATTTCAGGAGGTAGACTGGAATTGCATTGAAAGCATAGGAAAAGAGGCAGAACGTCCACAATGATGCACTTGGCCAAAAAGGGCGTATGCGTTTTTTCCTGAATATATTCAGGAAAAAACGCATACGCACTTTTTGGCCAACCAAGCAAGCTTGCAAAGGAAATGTGCACTACAATGAAGTCTCACTTCCCCCCGGTCAAAAGGGCCATCTGAAAAAAGTGTAAAATCCAGAAAGGCAGGACAGGTCATGGAGAACTGGGAGCCTTGTTATGCTGATGGGCGGGATGTAAATTGCCAACAACCACTCGGGAGAAGTGTATGGTGTTTCCTGAAACATCTAAAAAACAAAGCAACAGAACCTAGGGCACTTCCACTTATGGTCCTATAGCTTAGGGAAATTAAAATCAAAAAGACACAGCCACCCCAAAGTTTGGAACGGCTCTGTTTACAAGAACCTCGTTTACAGTACAAGTTCAACATCGCAGAAAGTGAAAAATGGATAAAGAAGTTGTGGTATTTACTTACAAAGCAATATCACTCAGCAATGAAATCTGTGTCATCAGGCCCTCAGCAGCACAATGAGTGGATTCAGGTATGATGATCCTAACTGAAGTAAGTCACACAGAAAAAGAAACATCATAAGATATCAGTAATACACGGAATGTAAACTTGGCTACACAGGAACTGAATTACAGAACAGAACAGGGTCTCAAATTTAGAAAACCAACTTATGCTTGCTTAAGGGTAAAGGTGAGTTGGGGTGCTGCATAAAACCAGAGATTGAAATGAGCACAGATAAAGTTCCTTAAGTCAAATATGGAATAGACAAGAGCTACTCCTTGCTCAACGAAATGGACTCAACACCGCATATTAAACGCCTAAAAATGTACCTGACTAGTAAGTATCGTAAAACCTATGGATTGCTATGTCTCCAAAAGAGAATCAAGCATGTGTACAGGGGCATAAACGCAGCAGTGATAGGATTGGAGAGGTTCGGTGAGCAAATGAAGAACCTTTGAAATCATATTGCATGGTACCCATTACACGGGTCTCAACTCTCCAGGTTTAAGGTATTCTTCCTTCAGCTAAAACATGCATGTGGAACCCAAGTATGATCAACCATGTGAACGGGAGACGTGTTCAAATATGTCTCAGTTTTCGTACCCTGGTACTCGGGTGCAACATTCCAGACACTTTACTAACACTCTCCCCACTTGGAGAGTCAGCGCCTTTAACCTCCTGTTTGGCCCAGTTTCCAATTTCTGCGGAAGATGAACAGGAATAGCGAGAACCAATGAGAGGCTAGCTGGAGGTGTCTGGACGGGCAAATTTAACTCTCATTTCCCACCAGGAAGAGGAAATAACCAAAGGCTCAGCGTGCCGGGCCGGAACCAGATTAGGGCCTGAAGCCATCCTGCGGTGTTGCGGCCAGCTCAAAAGAAAGCGAGTTGAAGAAAGGAGCTCAGGGGCACTGTAATTCACAAACCTGCAGAGTTATCAATGACAGCTATCGTCCAAAAATAGACTGAAGTAAGGCTGCCAAGAGGACTTGAAAGCGGGGCAGAATTGCAGGAAACCGATTTCAGGAGGTAGACTGGAATTGCATTGAAAGCATAGGAAAAGAGGCAGAACGTCCACAATGATGCACTTGGCCAAAAAGGGCGTATGCGTTTTTTCCTGAATATATTCAGGAAAAAACGCATACGCCCTTTTTGGCCAACCAAGCAAGCTTGCAAAGGAAATCTGCACTACAATGAAGTCTCACTTCCCCCCGGTCAAAAGGGCCATCTGAAAAAAGTGTAAAATCCAGAAAGGCAGGAAAGGCCATGGAGAACTGGGAGCCTTGTTATGCTGATGGGCGGGATGTAAATTGCCAACAACCACTCGGGAGAAGTGTATGGTGCTTCCTGAAACATCTAAAAAACAAAGCAACAGAGCCTAGTGCACTGCCACTTATGGTCCTATAGCTTAGGGAAATTAAAATCAAAAAGACACAGCCACCCCAAAGTTTGGAACGGCTCTGTTTACAAGAACCTCGTTTACAGTACAAGTTCAACATCACAGAAAGTGAAAAATGGATAAAGAAGTTGTGGTATTTACTTACAAATCAATATCACTCAGCAATGAAATCTGTGTCATCAGGCCCTTAGCAGCACAATGAGTGGATTCAGGTATGATGATTCTAACTGAAGTAAGTCACACAGAAAAAGAAACATCATAAGATATCAGTAATACACGGAATGTAAACTTGGCTACACAGGAACTGAATTACAGAACAGAACAGGGTCTCAAATTTAGAAAACCAACTTATGCTTGCTTAAGGGGAAAGGTGAGTTGGGGTGCTGCATAAAACCAGAGATTGAAATGAGCACAGATAAAGTTCCTTAAGCCAAATATGGAATAGACAAGAGCTACTCCTTGCTCAACGAAATGGACTCAACACCCAATATTAAACGCCTAAGAATGTACCTGACTAGTAAGTATCTTAAAACCTATGGATTGCTATGTCTCCGAAAGAGAATCAAGCATGTGTACAGGGACATAAACGCAGCAGTGATAGGATTGGAGAGGTTCGGTGAGCAAATGAAGACCCTTTGAAGTCATATTGCATGGTACCCATTCCACGGGTTTCAACTACCCAGGTTTAAGGTATTCTTCCTTCAGCTAAAACATGCATGTGGAACCTAGAGTATGATCAACCATGTGATCGGGAGACGTGTTCAAATATGTCTCAGTTTTCCTCCCCTGGTACTCGGGTGCAACATTCCAGACGCTTTACTAACACTCTCCCCACTTGGAGAGTCAGTCCCTTTAACCTCCTGTTTGGCCCAGTTTGCAATTTCTGCGGAAGATGAACAGGAATAGCGAGAACCAATGAGAGGCTAGCTGGAGGTGTCTGGACGGGCAAATTTAACTCTCATTTCCCACCAGGAAGAGGAATTAACCAAAGGCTCAGCATGCCGGGCCGGAACCAGATTAGGGCCTGAAGCCATCATGCGGTGTTGCGGCCAGGTCACAAGAAAGCGAGTTGAAGAAAGGAGCTCAGGGGCACTGTAATTCACAAACCTGCAGAGTTATAAATGACAGCTATCGTCCAAAAATAGACTGAAGTAAGGCTGCCAAGAGGACTTGAAAGCGGGGCAGAATTGCAGGAAACCGATTTCAGGAGGTAGACTGGAATTGCATTGAAAGCATAGGAAAAGAGGCAGAACGTCCACAATGATGCACTTGGCCAAAAAGGGCGTATGCGTTTTTTCCTGAATATATTCAGGAAAAAACGCATACGCCCTTTTTGGCCAACCAAGCAAGCTTGCAAAGGAAATCTGCACTACAATGAAGTCTCACTTCCCCCCGGTCAAAAGGGCCATCTGAAAAAAGTGTAAAATCCAGAAAGGCAGGACAGGCCATGGAGAACTGGGAGCCTTGTTATGCTGATGGGCGGGATGTAAATTGCCAACAGACACTCAGGAGAAGTGTATGGTGTTTCCTGAAACATCTAAAAAACAAAGCAACAGAGCCTAGTGCACTGCCACTTATGGTCCTATAGCTTAGGGAAATTAAAATCAAAAAGACACAGCCACCCCAAAGTTTGGGACGCCTCTGTTTACAAGAACCTCGTTTACAGTACAAGTTCAACATCGCAGAAAGTGAAAAATGGATAAAGAAGTTGTGGTATTTACTTACAAAGCAATATCACTCAGCAATGAAATCTATGTCATCAGGCCCGTAGCAGCATAATGAGTAGATTCAGGTACGATGATTCTAACTGAAATAAGTCACACAGAAAAAGAAACATCATAAGATATCAGTAATACACGGAATGGAAACTTGGCTACACAGGAAATGAATTACAGAACAGAACAGGGTCTCAAATTTAGAAAACCAACT
This sequence comes from Stenella coeruleoalba, assembly GCF_951394435.1. Classification (NCBI taxonomy): domain Eukaryota; kingdom Metazoa; phylum Chordata; class Mammalia; order Artiodactyla; family Delphinidae; genus Stenella; species Stenella coeruleoalba. The sequence continues at coordinate 598,018 of NW_027645901.1, read as the reverse complement.
TATGCTTGCTTAACGGTAAAGGTGAGTTGGGGTGCTGCATAAAACCAGAGATTGAAATGAGCACAGATAAAGTTCCTTAAGCCAAATATGGAATAGACAAGAGCTACTCCTTGCTCAACGAAATGGACTCAACACCCCATATTAAACGCCTAAGAATGTACTTGACTAGTAAGTATCTTAAAACCTATGGATTGCTATGTCTCCGAAAGAGAATCAAGCATGTGTACAGGGGCATAAACGCAGCAGTGATAGGATTGGAGAGGTTCGTGAGCAAATGAAGACCCTTTGAAGTCATATTGCATGGTACCCATTCCACGGGTTTCAACTACCCAGGTTTAAGGTATTCTTCCTTCAGCTAAAACATGCATGTGGAACCTAGAGTATGATCAACCATGTGATCGGGAGATGTGTTCAAATATGTCTCAGTTTTCGTACCCTGGTACTCGGGTGCAACATTCCAGACGCTTTACTAACACTCTCCCCACTTGGAGAGTCAGTCCCTTTAACCTCCTCTTTGGCCCAGTTTGCAATTTCTGCGGAAGATGAACAGGAATAGCGAGAACCAATGAGAGACTAGCTGGAGGTGTCTGGACGGGCAAATTTAACTCTCATTTCCCACCAGGAAGAGGAATTAACCAAAGGCTCAGCATGCCGTGCCAGAACAAGATTAGGGCCTGAAGACATCCTGCGGTGTTGCGGCCAGGTCACAAGAAAGCGAGTTGAAGAAAGGAGCTCAGGGGCACTGTAATTCACAAACCTGCAGAGTTATAAATGACAGCTATCGTCCAAAAATAGACTGAAGTAAGGCTGCCAAGAGGACTTGAAAGCGGGGCAGAATTGCAGGAAACCGATTTCAGGAGGTAGACTGGAATTGCATTGAAAGCATAGGAAAAGAGGCAGAACGTCCACAATGATGCACTTGGCCAAAAAGGGCGTATGCGTTTTTTCCTGAATATATTCAGGAAAAAACGCATACGCCCTTTTTGGCCAACCAAGCAAGCTTGCAAAGGAAATCTGCACTACAATGAAGTCTCACTTCCCCCTGGTCAAAAGGGCCATCTGAAAAAAGTGTAAAATCCAGAAAGGCAACAGGCCATTGAGAACTGGGAGCCTTGTTATGCTGATGGGCGGGATGTAAATTGCCAACAGACACTTGGGAGAAGTGTATGGTGTTTCCTGAAACATCTAAAAAACAAAGCAACAGAGCCTAGGGCACTTCCACTTATGGTCCTATAGCTTAGGGAATTTAAAATCAAAAAGACACAGCCACCCCAAAGTTTGGAACCGCTCTGTTTACAAGAACCTCGTTTACAGTACAAGTTCAACATCGCAGAAAGTGAAAAATGGATAAAGAAGTTGTGGTATTTACTTACAAAGCAATATCACTCAGCAATGAAATCTATGTCACCAGGCCCATAGCCGCATAATGAGTGGATTCAGGTATGGTGATTCTAACTGAAATAAGTCACACAGAAAAAGAAACATCAAAAAATATCACTAATACATGGAATTTAAACTTGGCTACAGAGGAACTGAATTACAAAACAGAACAGGGTCTCAAATTTTGAAAACTAACTTATGCTTGCTTAAGGGGAAAGGTGAGTTGGGGTGCTGCATAAAACCAGAGATTGAAATGAGCACAGATAAAGTTCCTTAAGCCAAATATGGAATAGACAAGAGCTACTCCTTGCTCAACGAAATGGACTCCACACCCCATATTAAACGCCTAAGAATATACCTGACTAGTAAGTATCTTAAAACCTATGGATTGCTATGTCTCCAAAAGAGAATCAAGCGTGTGTACAAGGGTCATAAATGCAGCAGTGATAGGATTGGAGAGATTCGGTGAGCAAATGAAGACCCTTTGAAGCATATTGCATGGTACCCATTCCACGGGTTTCAACTACCCAGGTTTCAGGTATTCTTCCTTCAGCTAAAACATGCATGTGGAACCTAGAGTATGATCAACCATGTGATCGGGAGACGTGCTCAAATATGTCTCAGGTTTCTTCCCCTGGTACTCGGGTGCAACATTCCAGACGCTTTACTAACACTCTTCCCACTTGGAGAGTCAGCGTATTTAACCTCCTGTTTGACACAGTTTGCAATTTCTGCGGAAGATGAACAGGAATAGGGAGAACCAATGAGAGACTAGCTGGAGGTGTCTGAACGGGCAAATTTAACTCTCATTTCCCACTAGGAAGAGGAATTAACCAAAGGCTCAGCATGCCGTGCCAGAAACAGATTAGGGCCTGAAGCCATCCTGCGGTGTTGCGGCCAGCTCACAAGAAAGTGAGTTGAAGAAAGGAGCTCAGGGGCTCTGTAATTCACAAACCTGCAGAGTTATAAATGACAGCTATCGTCCAAAAATATACTGAAGGAAGGCTGCCAAGAGGACTTGAAAGTGGGGCAGAATTGAAGGATACCGATTTCAGGAGGTAGACTGGATTTGCATTGAAAGCATAGGAAAAGAGGCAGAACGTCCACAATGATGCACTTTGCCAAAAGGGAATATGCGTTTTTTCCTGAATATATTCAGGAAAAAACGCATACGCCCTTTTTGGCCAACCAAGCAAGCTTGCAAAGGAAATCTGCACTACAATGATGTCTCACTTCCCCCCAGTCAAAACGGCCATCTGAAAAAAGTGTAAAATCCAGAAAGACAACAGGCCATTGAGAACTGGGAGCCTTGTTATGCTGATGGGCGGGATGTAAATTGCCAACAACCACTGGGGAGAAGTGTATGGTGTTTCCTGAAACATCTAAAAAACAAAGCAACAGAGCCTAGGGCACTTCCACTTATGGTCCTATAGCTTAGGGAATTTAAAATCAAAAAGACACAGCCACCCCAAAGTTTCGAACGGCTCTGTTTACAAGAACCTCGTTTACAGTACAAGTTCAACATCGCAGAAAGTGAAAAATGGATAAAGAAGTTGTGGTATTTACTTACAAGGCAATATCACTCAGCAATGAAATCTGTGTCATCAGGCCCTTAGCAGCACAATGAGTGGATTCAGGTATGATGATTCTAACTGAAATAAGTCACACAGAAAAAGAAACATCATAAGATATCAGTAATACACGGAATGGAAACTTGGCTACACAGGAACTGAATTACAGAACAGAACAGGGTCTCAAATTTAGAAAAACAACTTATGCTTGCTTAAGGGGAAAGTTGAGTTGGGGTGCTGCATAAAACCAGAGATTGAAATGAGCACAGATAAAGTTCCTTAAGCCAAATATGGAATAGACAAGAGCTACTCCTTGCTCAACGAAATGGACTCAACACCGCATATTAAACCCCTAAGAATGTACCTGACTTGTAAGTATCTTAAAACCTATGGATTGCTATGTCTCCGAAAGAGAATCAAGCATGTGTACAGGGGCATAAACGCAGCAGTGATAGGATTGGAGAGGTTCGGTGAGCAAATGAAGACCCTTTGAAGTCATATTGCATGGTACCCATTCCACGGGTTTCAACTACCCAGGTTTAAGGTATTCTTCCTTCAGCTAAAACATGCATGTGGAACCTAGAGTATGATCAACCTTGTGATCTGGAGACGTGCTCAAATATGTCTCAGTTTTCCTCCCCTGGTACTCGGGTGCAACATTCCTGACGCTTTACTAACACTCTCCCGACTTGGAGAGTCAGTCCCTTTAACCTCCTGTTTGGCCCAGTTTGCAATTTCTGCGGAAGATGAACAGGAATAGCGAGAACCAATGAGAGGCTAGCTGGAGGTGTCTGGACGGGCAAATTTAACTCTCATTTCCCACCAGGAAGAGGAATTAACCAAAGACTCAGCATGCCGTGCCGGAACCAGATTAGGGCCTGAAGCCATCCTGCGGTGTTGCGGCCAGCTCACAAGAAAGCGAGTTGAAGAAAGGAGCTCAGGGGCACTGTAATTCACAAACCTGCAGAGTTATAAATGACAGCTATCGTCCAAAAATAGACTGAAGTAAGGCTGCCAAGAGGACTTGAAAGCGGGGCAGAATTGCAGGAAACCGATTTCAGGAGGTAGACTGGAATTGCATTGAAAGCATAGGAAAAGAGGCAGAACGTCCACAATGATGCACTTGGCCAAAAAGTGCGTATGCGTTTTTTCCTGAATATATTCAGGAAAAAACGCATACGCCCTTTTTGGCCAACCAAGCAAGCTTGCAAAGGAAATCTGCACTACAATGAAGTCTCACTTCCCCCCGGTCAAAAGGGCCATCTGAAAACAGTGTAAAATCCAGAAAGGCAGGACAGGCCATGGAGAACTGGGAGCCTTGTTATGCTGATGGGCGGGATGTAAATTGCCAACAACCACTTGGGAGAAGTGTATGGTGTTTCCTGAAACATCTAAAAAACAAAGCAACAGAGCCTAGTGCACTTCCACTTATGGTCCTATAGCTTAGGGAAATTAATATCAAAAAGACACAGCAACCCCAAAATTTGGGACGGCTCTTTTTACAGAAATCTCTTCTACGGCACAAGTTAAATATCCCAGAGAACAAATAATGGATAAAGAAGTTGCGGTACTTATGTACAACAGAATACCACTCAACAATGAAATCTATGTCACCAGGCCCATACCAGCATAATGAGTGGATTGAGGCACGATGATTCTAAGTGAAATAAGTCACACAGAAAAAGAAACATCATAAGGTATCACTAATACACGGAATGTGAACTTGGCTACACAGGAACTGAATTACAAAACAGAACAGGGTCTCAAGTTTAGAAAACCAACTTATGCCTGCTTAAGGGGGAAGGTGAGTTGGGGTGCTGCATAAAAGCAGAGTTTGAAATTAGCACAGATACCGTTCCATAAGCCAAATATGTAATAGACAAGAGCTACCCCTTGCTCAACGAAATGGATTCAACAATGAGGTATCACCTCACACCTGGTAGAATAGGCATCATTGAAAGTCTACAAACAAAAAATGCTGGAAAGTGTGTGGAGAAAAGGAACCCTCTTCCACTATTGTTGGGAATATAAATTGATACAGTCATTATGGAGAACAATATCGAATTTCTTAAGAAACTAACAATAGAATTACCATATGATACAGCAATCCCAGTACTGGACATATACCCAGACAAAACCATAAATCAAAAAGAGTCATTCACCGCAATGTTCATTGCATCACTATTTACAATATCGAGGTAATGGAAGCAACCTAAATGCCCACAGACAGACGAATGCATAAAGCTGTGGTACATATATAAAATGGAATATTACTAAGCCATGAAAAGGAATGAAATTGGGTCATTTGTAGAGACGTCGATGGATCTAGAGACTGTCATACAGAGTGAAGTAAGTCAGAAAGAGAAAAACAAATCTTGTATATTCATGCATATATGTGGAACCTAGAAAAACTGTACAGGTTAACCATTTTGCAAGGCATAAATAGAGCAACAGATGTAGACAACAAACGTATGGACAACAAGGGGGGAAAGCTGTTGGGGGGGTGGTGGTGGGAGGAGTTGAGAGACTGGGATTGGCATGTATACATTTATATGTATAAAATAGATACCCAATAAGAACCTGCTGTATAAAAATATAAAATAAAATTCAAAATTAAAAAGAAATAAAATTTAAAAAATAAAACAGAAAAAACAATTATTCCCTGCACATACATGTATTTATATGAATAAATTATTTCCATGCTTATATCTGTAAATACAAAAAAGAGGAATAAAATCTACCTTGAACCAAAAACGAAAAAGAGAAAAAAAACACAGAACCCACCAGTTACACAGAGGAAAACCGTATCAGGGCACTTGCTCCAGTTGTAAACAATTCTGAAGTTGGTCAGTGGTGGGGAATCGTCTCCCATTCAGCCAGCAGCCCCCACGCAACAAGCGTCCTCATTGCAAAGCTGGGGCACCGTGCCGAGGCATCTGTGAGTAAACGTGAGCTGAGCCCCAGGCCAGTTGCTGCTGAACTATTCCCACCCGTCCCAGGTAAAACACCTGAATATATACAAGGACTTGAAAGCCTAGAGGAAGGGCCATAGAGCCACACGAGTGACAGCATGCCGGCCGACTTGGTGCCTGCAGGCCAGCCAGGATGGTCCTGGCCCTGGGTGCTCTTCTGGAAGATTTCCATTTCCCTGCCTGAGATACCCGTCCTGTCCCTGCCCCCACTGCTTTTTTCCTTCCTCACCTCTGCCCAGGGAGAAATTCCAGCAGCAGGTATGGGTGACACATCCTCTTCTTTAGCAGGTGGCAGCCTGGCAACTGCTGCAGAAAGTCCAGCAGAGCCCCACTCACACTGGGCCACCCACAAAGCCGTGGCCTCTCACTCCCTCCCACCAGCCCAGCCCCGAGACTGCTGACAGGGCAGAGAAAATGGCGTCAGGCACGGCTGCAGGGGCTCTTGCTGCCTGGAGTGGTATTTATATTGATCTCAACCCAGGCACACCTGGGGAGGGCTGGCCGGCACGGTAAGGCTGCCCAGGTCAGCCAATCATCACCCCTCAGGGGCTCACAGTTGCAGAAAATGGAACTTGCTGAACCGGCCAGGTCCAAGGAACAGGTGTGGGCTCCTGAGAGTCAGGATAGACAAGGGGCTGCAGCTTTGGCTTGTTTTCTAATCATTTTATCTGGCCCATGAGTGGGAGACAACTTCAAGAAAACCCTCTCCTAATGAGAGGAACCCAGGAGTCAGGGAGAGGAGGGGTGGGTGGTGGTTGGAGACAGAGGCCTGGTGCCCCGGGTGCAGTGGAAGTCTCTGGAAGACCAGGTGGAGGGAGGCCTCACGGAGTGATGCCCAGGGTCACAGACCTGTCGCAGCTGCTGTTTGTTAGTTCAAGTCCTGCTCTGAGGTGCTCTGTGTCAGCTCTGAGCGACAGGTGAGCTGGGGGTGCTCTGCAATGAGGGCTATGTGCACGGTTCCTGTGTGCCCAGCCCTGCCACGGTGCCTGCAAGGGTAGCTCTGTATCCTGGGAGGGGCCTGACCACGAGAGCCCCGTGGGCTGGGGTGGGGGTGGGGTACCTGCCCAGGTGAGCTCCATATTCTGGGATTGGTCTGACCACGAGAGCCCCATGGGCTGCTGGGGACCTGGTAAAGGATGTCAGGACAGTCAGTGAAGCCACCGAGGATATACCTCCAGTTGCTCCTAATTCCTACACCCTGCTGGTCATTCTACCAACCACCAGGACATGGTATTCTGTATTAGTCTTCAATGATGCCTTCTTTTGTATTCCATTAGTCCCAGAGTCACAAGAAATTTTGGCTTGTGAGTGGCAGGACTCAACATACAACTAAAACAATACTTCCGGGCCGTCTGGCCCCAAGGGTGCAAAAATTCCCACACCATCTTTGGGGAAAGCTTAGCTAAAGACCTAAAAGTTCTACCTCTGGAAAAGGAAACCCTCCTTCAATATGCAGACGACATTCTGATCACCAGCCCTACTAAGGAGGCCTCTGAACTACCAAGCCAATAAAGGATAGAAGTTGTCCAAGAAAAAGCTCAAATATCACAGACTGCGGTGACCTGCCTGGGCTTCATTCTCACAGAAGGTCAGAGAAGCCCATCCCAGGAAAGGGAAGAAACCATTTTCAGCCTTACCCCTTTCTAAAACTAGAAGACAGCTTAGGGGTTCCTGGGGAGGCCAGGGTTTGCTGCTTCTGGATCCCTAGCTACAGTCTACTAGCTGGGCCTCTATATGAAACACTGAAAGGAAAAGATGATGATCCTTTTGAATAGAATCCAGAAGTGGCCTTTCAAGAATGGAAAGAGCAGTCAATTCAGACCCTTGCCCTGGAACTCCCTAATTTAGCTAAACCCTTTGACCTTTACATTCCCGGTGAAAGGTGAATCGCCATTGGAGAATTAGTGCAAAAACTGGGACCACTTGAAATGGAACAATGCAAGAATGCCATCCAGGTAGGATAAACTACGGTCACTAAGGGGCTTGGCCCACTGCCACATCTGGCCAAGATACTGGCGGTATCTAAAAACCTGGAAATCAGCAGCCCAAAAGGCCACCTCCCTCCTAAGGGAAAAGGACCCCACGTGGTGATCCTAACCACCAACCATGCCCTGAAGTTGCAGGGTTCGCTCCGTGGGCACACCGACCTCGAGTGAGGAGGCCCTCCAACTCCAACATCCAGAGAGATAACCGGGGGCAACAGGGCACCATGACGACTCGTGTGAACATCACTTGACCTGGAGTTTCTCTCATAAAACAACAAGAGTGTGTCCCAAAAGAGTAGACTACTGCTTGCAGGACTTACTGCACCCAGAGGGGAGCTAATAATCTTGGCGGGGGAACAGTATACCACACTGTCACCATAGAAAAGCCTACAGACACCGTGATGATGGTGGCCAATAAGACCGGCTGGACTCCTGTTTACTTCAAAAGGCTGTTGACTCAGTAGCCATCATGGTCCTTGATCACCACTGACCCTGGACTGTCTGGGAGTTGAGCGGGCAGGGCTCTGACACCTGGTGCTGTTTGTACGTTAATTCAGGGGCCTAATTGAAGAAAGCGCAGACTACTGGTCAGAGCATCTAGGCTGGCAGAGACGGTCAGCCTAAGGTGGCCGAACAAATGTGGGGCGGGGTGAAACCGGCCCCCACAGCGTCTCTGCACATCTCTTTCCTGGACCCTTAAAGGTCATTAGAATCTATAACACTTCCAATGCTGGTGCTCAGGTGGACGAGCAGGGAGGCAGGGGTCCTGGGGACAATCAACGTCACCGGGAGGCTGCTGGGGAGAAGCTCTGACCCTCGCCCCAGGGTATGAGGGCTCCCAACTCAGCACTCAGCAGTTACAGAAGAAGGGTCTGCACCCTCAGCACTCCAAGAATGAGGAACGGGACAAAAGGCAGAGGAGGGGTTTGTCCCCAGCAAAGCCCATTAAAAATCCCTGGGAGATAAAAGTAGAATCTGGGCAATAAAGTCAAGTCTAACCTTTTTTATCCTTTGTGCTTTGTCTAATTTCACGTGCTCCTAGGGTCCCGCATGCAGAGGTTCCACACCCGGCACTTCAGACCAGATTTCCTAGTGCAGAATGGCTGGGTCGACACCTCAGCTCCTGGGGCCCAGTGCAGACTCCACGATATAGAGCCTGAGCTACAGCCAACCCGGCCCTCGAGAGCTCCGCCGCCTCCCTCCCTCCCACTGACTCTGACAGGATCTCTACACAGCAGCCCAGCCCACAGCCCACGGGGTAGTGCATGCTCTCACCTCTCCATTCTCTGATCAAAATATAAAGTTTCCTTTGCTTGTGAACCAAACTCAGTCTCGATCTGTTGGCCCCAATGACACTGGGCAGGGGGACACTTGTTGGGGTCCACTCTGGAGGATCAGTAACAGAAATTGAGACTATTGTAACCTCAATGAACAGATGTGTGAGCCAAACTGTAGTTAACATAGAACAGTGTATAAGGCTCGGGTAAAATAAGATGTTTTTAACACTTCCATTTGATATTTCCATCACTTTTTATAAGCAAGTTCAGTGAAAAGGTTTGTCTTATTTGTCAGGTCAATATTAGAGAAACGAAGTGATTTCTTTCCAAGGATGTACATCTAATAATCTTGGTTAAACCTTCAATCTTGTTTTAAATGCTTTTCCATTGAAAATGATACCTCTCTTTTAGCTCCCCCATTTCTGAGAAGTATAAAATCTTATAATTTATTATTACCAAAGGGGAAAGGTGGGAGGAGGGATAAATTAACAGTTTGGAATGAACACATACACACTGCTATGTATAAAATAGATCATCAACAAGGAACTACTGTATAGCACAGGGAACTACACTCAACATTTTGCAATAACCTATAAGGGGAAATAATCTGAAAAAGAATAGATATTTTTATTGACATCATCTATCAATGACAGTTAAAGTGTAGCCTAAGGGAAGCTGGTGGTGAGTGCTTCTGACCCTGAAGACTTCAATCATCTAAAGTTTGGACTCTGCCTACTTCCCAAAGCCCTTAATGAACATATGTGTAGCCGTAGCTTAAAAACTTCCCCAGTTTGGGTTTCGGGGAGACACTGATTTTGAAAAAGCCCTGGTGTTCTCCTTACATGAATGGGACTCTTCCTACTGCTAAAACATGTCTGTCACACCCAGAGGATGGTATACCGTCTGATCGGGAAGAGTTTGGAAAAGGCATCTCATCTCCTCATCTCCTGGTGCTCGGGTTCACCCCTCCAGCGTCTTTACTAACAGTCTCCCCACTTGGAGATGTCAGCACTGTCAACATCCTGTTGCGTACAGTTTGGAATTTGTCCAGAGGATGAAGCGGAAGGATGAGGAACAATGAGAGACAAGTCCTAGGTGTTCAGACAGGCACATGTCACTCTAATTTCCAATCAGGAAGACGAATTGACCAAAGGCTAGGGTTGCCCATGGAAACAGTATAGGGCTTGAGGAAATCCCGCTGCTTTGTGGCCAGTTCCCATAAACACGAGTTGAACAATGGAACTCAGGGGCAGTAAAATTCACAAAACTGCAGAGTTGAAAATATCCATCACTGAAAAATGTCTTGAGGAAAGTCAGAGAAAAGGACTTGTAAGCAAGGGAGAATGGCAGGAAAGGGATTTGAGGAGGTAGAAAGGACTCGCCATTAAGCACAAGAAAAGGAGCTGAACATTGCCAACATTGCAGTTGGCCAAAAAGGGTGTATGCGTTCTTTTCTGTATATATTCAAGAAAAGGGCATACACTTTTTTAGCCAACCAAACAGGTGGGCACTGGAAGTCAATACCACAAAAGATATCACTTCGCATCAGTCAGAAGAGCCATCCTCATAAAGCGTAAACAACAGAAATGCAGGACAGGGCAACGAGAAGAGGGAGCCCTGTGAGACTTATAGTGGAAATGTATATTGCCAACGGCCATTCTGGAGAAGTGTATTGTGTTTACTAAAGCATCTACAAAATGAGCTACAGAGCATAGGGCACTTGCACTCATGGGCGTATATCTTGGGAAAAACAAAAATCGAGAGGACACAGGCACCCCAATGTTTACCCCCTCTCTGTTTAAAAGATCCTCGACTAGGATATAACTTAAATGTCTCTGGAGGGAAAAAATGGATAGAGATGTGGTACTTAGGTAGAGTGGAATATTATTCAGCCTGGAAATCAATGAAATATGGCCAGTTGTAACAACTCCGGAGGAGTTACGTATGATCATTCTAAGTGACAGAATTCAAAAAGAAAAAGACACATATCATAAGATATCACTTAAAGGTGGAATCCAAAATGGCTACACATGAAATAAATTACAAAACAAAAACATAGTCAAATATGTAGAAAACACGCATAAGGCTGCTAAATGGGAAAGGTGGGGAGGGGTGAGGCATCATCCAGGAGGTTGAAATTAGCAAAGATACCATTCCAAATACCAAACTGATAATCAACAAGGCCTACACGGTAGCTAAAAGAACTGCACTCAGCACACTCAAGTCACCGGAAAAGAATATATACGACTGGTAAGAATCTGAAAAAGAATTTATTGATGTCTCTCTGTACGTGAATCAAGTGGATGTACAGCAGCAAGAAACAGAGCTTTGAAAATCAGCTGTAACCAATATAGTAATAAATTGAAAAAAATAAACGACAGAGAGACAGAGAAAACCTCTTACAACTTTTCCTCAGGGACGGTGATGCAACATGGATTGAACACATCTAGACCCACAGCAGGATGAGACATAAGGCTGGAAACTGTTTGCGCTAAGAGAAATGTGAGGTTGGGTGAGGAAATGCACACCCTTTAAAGTAATACTACCTGGTACCCATTCAATGGGTCCCAAATCTGCAGGTTCAAGGGATCTTCCTACAGCTAAAACATGCATGGAAAACCCAGAGGACTGTACACCATGTGATCGGGAGATGTGTCTAAAATGCACCTCATTTATCCTCTCCTGGTGCTCCTGTTCACCATTCCAGCCACGCTACTTAGAATCTCCCCACTTGGAGAATCAGCACATTTAAACTTCTGTTTCACACATTTTGCAAATTGTGAGGAGGATGAACGGGAAGGGGGGGAACCAATGAGAGAAGAGTTGTAGGGGTTTGGACGGGCACATATCACTCTAATTTCCCATTAAGAGTAAGAATTAAAGGAAGGCTCAGCCTGCCTCGCCGGAGCCAAAATAGGGCCTGAAGCAATCCTGCGGGTTTGAGGCCAGCTCACAAAAGAGCAACTTAAAAAATGGAGCTCAGGGTCACTGCAATTCACAAACCTGCAGAGTTATAAATGAAAACTAACGTCCAAAAATATGTTGAGGTAAGGCAAAGAAGAGGATCTGAATGCAAGACAGAATTGCAAGAAACAGATTTCAAGAGATAGATTGGACTCGTCTTTAACGCACATGAAAAGCGGCAGAATTTCGACAATGATGCAGTTGGCCCAAAAGGGCGTATGCGTTTTTTCCTGATTATATCCAGGAAAAAACGCATACGCACTTTATGGGCAACGAAGCAAGCAAGCAATGCAAATGTGCACAACAAAGAAGTCTCACTTCCCACCGGTCAAAAGGGCCATCCTAAAAAATTGTAAAAACCAGAAATGCAGGACAGGCCATGGAGAACAGGGAGCCTTTATACGCTGATGGGCAGTGTGTGAACTGCCGAGAGCCACTCTGGAGAAGTGTATGGTGGTTCCTAAATCATCTAAAAAACAGAGCTACAGAGCATAGGACACTTCCAATCATGGGAGTATATCTAGGGAAGTCTAAAAATCAACAAGACACAAGCACACCACAGTTTAGGGCTACTCTGTTTACAAGAACCTCAACTTCAGTACACCTTAAATATCCCAGGAAAGAGAACAATGGATAAAGAAGATGTGGTACTTATGTACAATGGAATATCTCTTCACCATGAAATCAATGTAATAAGGCTAGTAGAAGGATAAAGAGTGGATTTAGGTCCGATAATACTACTTGAAATAAGTCAAACAGAAAAAGAAACATATCATAAGATATCACTTATAGAGGGAGGGTAAATATGGCTGCACAAGAAATGAATTACAGAACAGAACAGTGTCTCACATTTAGAAAACACACTTATGTCAGCTTAAGGGGAAAGGAGAGGTGGGGTGATGCATAAAACCAGAGTTTGAAATTAGCACAGATACCGTTCAATAAACCAAATAGGTATTAGACAAGATCTACACCTTGCTCAATGAACAGGCCTCAACACACCCTATACACCGCAGAGAAATATATCTGAGGAATAAGAATCTTAAAACCCATGTATTGATATATCTCCATAAGGGAATCAAGTGTGTGCAGAGCGGCACAAACACAGCAGTGAAAAGGAGCTAAACCCCATTATAGAAATAAATTTTAAAAACAAAACGCTGAAACAATGAAAGAGAGAAAAATTCTTACAAAATTCGCTCAGGGGCTGTGATGCAACCTGGATTGACCACATATAAACCCACAGCTGGATAAGACATAAGGCTGGACACTTGGGGCTGACAGGATTGGTGAGCTTTGGTGAGCAACTGCCGAAAGTTTAATGCAATACTTCATGCTACTCAGTCCAAGGGTCCCAACACTCCAGGTTGAAGGGAATCTTCCTACAGCTAAACCATGCTTGGGAAACCCAGCGACTGGTATACCATATGATCGGGAAAGGTTTCTAAAACGCACCTCATTTTTCCTCTCCTGGGGCTCCGGATCGACATTCCAGCCGCTTTACTAACAACATCCCCACATGGAGTCAATGCCTTTAAGTTCTGGTATCGCACAGTCTGCAGTTAGTGCAGAGGATGAATGGGAATAGGGGGAACCAGTGAGAAACTAGCTGTAGCGGTTTCAATGGGCACATGTCACTCTAATATCACATCAGTAAGAAGAATTAACCAAAGGCACAGCAAGGTGCCCCAGAAGAAAAATAGGGCTTCAAGGAATCCTGTGGTTACGGAGCAAGACCACAAAAATAAGAGCTAAAAAATGGAGCTAAGGGCCACTGCAATTCAAAAACCTGCAGAGTTATAAAGGCCAACTATTTTTAAAAAATATATTGAGGTAAGGCTATGAAGAGGCATTGAAAGCAAGGCAGAATTGCAGGAAACCGATTTCAGGAGGTAGACTGGAATTGCATTGAAAGCATATGAAGAGAGTCAGAAACTCGACAATGATGCACTTGGCCAAAAGCGGCGTATGCGTTTTTTCCTGAATATATTCAGGAAAAAACGCATACGCCCTTTTTGGCCAAGCAAGCAAACTTGCAAAGGAAATCTGCACTACAATGAAGTCTCACTTCCACCTGGTCAAAAGGGCCATCTGAAAAAAGTGTAAAATCCAGAAAGGCAGGACAGGACATGGAGAACTGGGAGCCTTGTTATGCTGATGGGCGGGATGTAAATTGCCAACAGACACTTGGGAGAAGTGTATGGTGTTTCCTGAAACATCGAAAAAACAAAGCAACAGAGCCTAGGGCACTTCCACTTATGGTCCTATAGCTTAGGAAAACTAAAATCAAAAAGACACAGCCAACCCAAAGTTTGGGACGCCTCTGTTTACAAGAACCTCGTTTACAGTACAAGTTCAACATCGCAGAAAATGAAAAATGGATAAAGAACTTGTGGTACTTACGAACAATGCAGTATCACTCAGCAATGAAATCTATGTCATCAGGCCCTTAGCAGCACAATGAGTGGATTCAGGTATGATGATTCTACCTGAAATAAGTCACACAGAAAAAGAAACATCATAAGATATCACTAATACACGGAATGTAAACTTGGCTACACAGGAACTGAATTTCAGAACAGAACAGGGTCTCAAATTTAGAAAACCAACTTATGCTTGCTTAAGGGGAAAGGTGAGTTGGGGTGCTGCATAAAACCAGAGATTGAAATGAGCACAGATAAAGTTCCTTAAGCCAAATATGGAATAGACAAGAGCTACTCCTTGCTCAACGAAATGGACTCAACACCGCATATTAAACGCCTAAGAATGTACCTGACTAGTAAGTATCTTAAAACCTATGGATTGCTATGTCTCCGAAAGAGAATCAAGCATGTGTACAGGGGCATAAACACAGCAGTGATAGGATTGGAGAGGTTCGGTGAGCAAATGAAGACCCTTTGAAGTCATATTGCATGGTACCCATTCCACGGGTTTCAACTACCCAGGTTTAAGGTATTCTTCCTTCAGCTAAAACATGCATGTGGAACCCAGAGTATGATCAACCATGTGATCGGGAGACGTGTTCAAATATGTCTCAGTTTTCGTACCCTGGTACTCGGGTGCAACATTCCAGACGCTTTACTAACACTCTCCCGACTTGGAGAGTCAGTCCCTTTAACCTCCTGTTTGGCCCAGTTTGCAATTTCTGCGGAAGATGAACAGGAATAGCGAGAACCAATGAGAGACTAGCTGTAGGTGTCTGGACGGGCAAATTTAACTCTCATTTCCCACCAGGAAGAGGAATTAACCAAAGGCTCAGCGTGCCGTGCCAGAACCAGATTAGGGCCTGAAGCCATCCTGCGGTGTTGCGGCCAGGTCACAAGAAAGTGAGTTGAAGAAAGGAGCTCAGGGGCACTGTAATTCACAAACCTGCAGAGTTATAAATGACAGCTATCGTCCAAAAATAGACTGAAGTAAGGCTGCCAAGAGGACTTGAAAGCGGGGCAGAATTGCAGGAAACCGATTTCAGGAGGTAGACTGGAATTGCATTGAAAGCATAGGAAAAGAGGCAGAACGTCCACAATGATGCACTTGGCCAAAAAGGGCGTATGCGTTTTTTCCTGAATATATTCAGGAAAAAACGCATACGCCCTTTTTGGCCAACCAAGCAAGCTTGCAAAGGAAATCTGCACTACAATGAAGTCTCACTTCCCCCCGGTCAAAAGGGCCATCTGAAAAAAGTGTAAAATCCAGAAAGGCAGGACAGGCCATGGAGAACTGGGAGCCTTGTTATGCTGATGGGCGGGATGTAAATTGCCAACAGACACTCGGGAGAAGTGTATGGTGTTTCCTGAAACATCTAAAAAACAAAGCAACAGAGCCTAGGGCACTTCCACTTATGGTCCTATAGCTTAGGGAAATTAATATCAAAAAGACACAGCAACCCCAAAATTTGGGACGGCTCTTTTTACAGGAATCTCTTCTACGGCACAAGTTAAATATCCCAGAGAGCAAATAATGGATAAAGAAGTTGCGGTACTTATGTACAACAGAATACCACTCAGCAATGAAATCTATGTCACCAGGCCCGTACCAGCATAATGAGTGTATTGAGGCATGATGATTCTAAGTGAAATAAGTCACACAGAAAAAGAAACTTCATAAGGTATCACTAATACACGGAATGTGAACTTGGCTACACATGAACTGCATTCCGAAACAGAACAGGGTCTCAAATTTAGAAAACCAACTTATGCTTGCTTAAGGGTAAAGGTGAGTTGGGGTGCTGCATAAAACCAGAGATTGAAATGAGCACAGATAAAGTTCCTTAAGCCAAATATGGAATAGACAAGAGCTACTCCTTGCTCAACGAAATGGACTCAACACCGCATATTAAACGCCTAAGAATGTACCTGACTAGTAAGTATCTTCAAACCTATGGATTGCTATGTCTCCGAAAGAGAATCAAGCATGTGTACAGGGGCATAAACGCAGCAGTGATAGGATTGGAAAGGTTCGGTGAGCAAATGAAGACCCTTTGAAGTCATATTGCATGGTACCCATTCCACGGGTTTCAACTACCCAGGTTTAAGGTATTCTTCCTTCAGCTAAAACATGCATGTGGAACCTAGAGTATGATCAACCATGTGATCGGGAGACGTGTTCAAATATGTCTCAGTTTTCGTACCCTGGTACTCGGGTGCAACATTCCAGACGCTTTACTAACACTCTCCCCACTTGGAGAGTCAGTCCCTTTAACCTCCTGTTTGGCCCAGTTTGCAATTTCTGTGGAAGATGAACAGGAATAGTGAGAACCAATGAGAGACTAGCTGGAGGTGTCTGGATGGGCAAATTTAACTCTCATTTCCCACCAGGAAGAGGAATTAACCAAAGGCTCAGCGTGCCGTGCCAGAACCAGATTAGGGCCTGAAGCCATTCTGCGGTGTTGCGGCCAGGTCACAAGAAAGCGAGTTGAAGAAAGGAGCTCAGGGGCACTGTAATTCACAAACCTGCAGAGTTATAAATGACAGCTATCGTCCAAAAATATACTGAAGTAAGGCTGCCAAGAGGACTTGAAAGCGGAGCAGAATTGCAGGAAACCGATTTCAGGAGGTAGACTGGAATTGCATTGAAAGCATAGGAAAAGAGGCAGAACGTCCACAATGATGCACTTGGCCAAAAAGGGCGTATGCGTTTTTTCCTGAATATATTCAGGAAAAAACGCATACGCCCTTTTTGGCCAACCAAGCAAGCTTGCAAAGGAAATCTGCACTACAATGAAGTCTCACTTCCCCCCGGTCAAAAGGGCCATCTGAAAAATGTGTAAAATCCAGAAAGGCAGGACAGGCCATGGAGAACTAGCAGCCTTGTTATGCTGATGGGCGGGATGTAAATTGCCAACAGACACTCGGGAGAAGTGTATGGTGTCTCCTGAAACATCTAAAAAACAAAGCAACAGAGCCTAGGGCACTTCCACTTATGGTCCTATAGCTTAGGGAAATTAAAATCAAAAACACACAGCCACCCCAAAGTTTGGGACGCCTCCGTTTACAAGAACCTCATTTACCGTACAAGTTCAATATCACAGAAAGTGAAAAATGGATAAAGAACTTGTGGTACTTACGTACAATGCAGTATCACTCAGCAATGAAATCTATGTCATCAGGCCCGTAGCAGCATAATGAGTGGATTCAGGTACGATGAATCTAACTGAAATAAGTCACACAGAAAAAGAAACATCATAAGATATCACTAATACACGGAATGTAAACTTGGCTACACAGGAACTGCATTCCAAAACAGAACAGGGTCTCAAATATAGAAAACCAACTTATGCTTGCTTAAGGGTAAAGGTGAGTTGGGGTGCTGCATAAAACCAGAGATTGAAATGAGCACAGATAAAGTTCCTGAAGCCAAATATGGAATAGACAAGTGCTACTCCTTGCTCAACGAAATGGACTCAAAACCCCATATTAAACGCCTAAGAATGTACCTGACTAGTAAGTATCTTAAAACCTATGGATTGCTATGTCTCCAAAAGAGAATCAAGCGTGTGTACAGGGGCATAAACGCAGCAGTGATAGGATTGGAGAGGTTCGGTGAGCAAATGAAGACCCTTTGAAGTCATATTGCATGGTACCCATTACACGGGTCTCAACTCTCCAGGTTTAAGTTATTCTTCCTTCAGCTAAAACATGCATGTGGAACCCAGAGTATGATCAACCATGTGAACGGGAGACGTGTTCAAATATGTCTCAGTTTTCCTCCCCTGGTACTCGGGTGCAACATTCCAGACGCTTTACTAACACTCTCCCGACTTGGAGAGTCAGTCCCTTTAACCTCCTGTTTGGCCCAGTTTGCAATTTCTGCGGAAGATGAACAGGAATAGCGAGAACCAATGAGAGGCTAGCTGGAGGTGTCTGGACGGGCAAATTTAACTCTCATTTCCCACCAGGGAGAGGAATTAACCAAAGGCTCAGCATGCCAGGCCGGAACCAAATTAGGGCCTGAAGCCATCCTGCGGTGTTGCGGCCAGGTCACAAGAAAGCGAGTTGAAGAAAGGAGCTCAGGGGCACTGTAATTCACAAACCTGCAGAGTTATGAATAACAGCTATCGTCCAAAAATAGACTGAAGTAAGGCTGCCAAGAGGACTTGAAAGCGGGGCAGAATTGCAGGAAACCGAATTCAGGAGGTAGACTGGAATTGCATTGAAAGCATAGGAAAAGAGGCAGAACGTCCACAATGATGCACTTGGCCAAAAAGGGCGTATGCGATTTTTCCTGAATATATTCAGGAAGAAACGCATACGCACTTTTTGGCCAACCAAGCAAGCTTGCAAAGAAATCTGCACTACAATGAAGTCTCACTTCCCCCCGGTCAAAAGGGCCATCTGAAAAAAGTGTAAAATCCAGAAAGGCAACAGGCCTTTGAGAACTGGGAGCCTTGTTATGCTGATGGGCGGGATGTAAATTGCCAACAGACACTTGGGAGAAGTGTATGGTGTTTCCTGAAACATCTAAAAAACAAAGCAACAGAGCCTAGGGCACTTCCACTTATGGTCCTATAGCTTAGGGAAATTAAAATCAAAAAGACACAGCCACCCCAAAGTTTCGAACGGCTCTGTTTACAAGAACCTCGTTTACAGTACAAGTTCAACATCGCAGAAAGTGAAAAATGGAGAAAGAACTTGTGGTATTTACTTACAAAGCAATATCACTCAGCAATGAAATCTGTGTCATCAGGCCCTTAGCAGCACAATGAGTGGATTCAGGTATGATGATTCTAACTGAAATAAGTCACACAGAAAAAGAAACATCATAAGATATCAGTAATACACGGAATGTAAACTTGGCTACACAGGAACTGAATTACAGAACAGAACAGGGTCTCAAATTTAGAAAACCAACTTATGCTTGCTTAAGGGGAAAGGTGAGTTGGGGTGCTGCATAAAACCAGAGATTGAAATGAGCACAGATAAAGTTCCTTAAGCCAAATATGGAATAGACAAGAGCTACTCCTTGCTCAACGAAATGCACTCAACACCCCATATTAAACGCCTAAGAATGTACCTGACTTGTAAGTATCTTAAAACCTATGGATTGCTATGTCTCCGAAAGAGAATCAAGCATGTGTACAGGGGCATAAACGCAACAGTGATAGGATTGGAGAGGTTCGGTGAGCAAATGAAGACCCTTTGAAGTCATATTGCATGGTACCCATTCCACGGGTTTCAACTACCCAGGTTTAAGGTATTCTTCTTTCAGCTAAAACATGCATGTGGAACCTAGAGTATGATCAACCATGTGATCGGGAGACGTGTTCAAATATGTCTCAGTTTTCCTCCCCTGGTACTCGGGTGCAACATTCCAGACGCTTTACTAACACTCTCCCGACTTGGAGAGTCAGCGCCTTTAACCTCCTGTTTGGCCCAGTTTCCAATTTCTGCGGAAGATGAACAGGAATAGCGAGAACCAATGAGAGACTAGCTGGAGGTGTCTGGACGGGCAAATTTAACTCTCATTTCCCACCAGGAAGAGGAATTAACCAAAGGCTCAGCGTGCCATGCCAGAACGAGATTAGGGCCTGAAGCCATCCTGCGGTGTTGCGGCCAGCTCACAAGAAAGCGAGTTGAAGAAAGGAGCTCAGGGGCACTGTAATTCACAAACCTGCAGAGTTATAAATGACAGCTATCGTCCAAAAATAGACTGAAGTAAGGCTGCCAAGAGGACTTGAAAGCGGGGCAGAATTGCAGGAAACCGATTTCAGGAGGTAGACTGGAATTGCATTGAAAGCATAGGAAAAGAGGCAGAACGTCCACAATGATGCACTTGGCCAAAAAGGGCGTATGCGTTTTTTCCTGAATATATTCAGGAAAAAACACATACGCCCTTTTTGGCCAACCAAGCAAGCTTGCAAAGGAAATCTGCACTACAATGAAGTCTCACTTCCCCCCGGTCAAAAGGGCCATCAGAAAAAAGTGTAAAATCCAGAAAGGCAGGACAGGCCATGGAGAACTGGGAGCCTTGTTATGCTGATGGGCGGGATGTAAATTGCCAACAACCACTCGGGAGAAGTGTATGGTGTTTCCTGAAACATCTAAAAAACAAAGCAACAGAACCTAGGGCACTTCCACTTATGGTCCTATAGCTTAGGGAAATTAAAATCAAAAAGACACAGCCACCCCAAAGTTTGGAACGGCTCTGTTTACAAGAACCTCGTTTACAGTACAAGTTCAACATCGCAGAAAGTGAAAAATGGATAAAGAAGTTGTGGTATTTACTTACAAAGCAATATCACTCAGCAATGAAATCTGTGTCATCAGGCCCTTAGCAGCACAATGAGTGGATTCAGGTATGATGATTCTAACTGAAATAAGTTACACAGAAAAAGAAACATCATAAGATATCAGTAATACACGGAATGTAAACTTGGCTACACAGGAACTGCATTCCAAAACAGAACAGTGTCTCAAATTTAGTAAAACAACTTATGCTTGCTTAAGGGTAAAGGTGAGTTGGGGTGCTGCATAAAACCAGAGATTGAAATGAGCACAGATAAAGTTCCTTAAGCCAAATATGGAATAGACAAGAGCTACTCCTTGCTCAACGAAATGGACGCAACACCGCATATTAAACGCCTAAGAATGTACCTGACTTGGAAGTATCTTAAAACCTATGGATTGCTGTGTCTCCGAAAGAGAATCAAACATGTGTACAGGGGCATAAACGCAGCAGTGATAGGATTGGAGAGGTTCGTGAGCAAATGAAGACCCTTTGAAGTCATATTGCATGGTACCCATTCCACGGGTTTCAACTACCCAGGTTTAAGGTATTCTTCCTTCAGCTAAAACATGCATGTGGAACCTAGAGTATGATCAACCATGTGAACGGGAGACGTGTTCAAATATGTCTCAGTTTTCGTACCCTGGTACTCGGGTGCAACATTCCAGACGCTTTACTAACACTCTCTCCACTTGGAGAGTCAGTCCCTTTAACCTCCTCTTTGGCCCAGTTTGCAATTTCTGCGGAAGATGAACAGGAATAGCGAGAACCAATGAGAGGCTAGCTGGAGGTGTCTGGACGGGCAAATTTAACTCTCATTTCCCACCAGGAAGAGGAATTAACCAAAGGCTCAGCGTGCCGTGCCGGAACCAGATTAGGGCCTGAAGACATCCTGCGGTGTTGCGGCCAGGTCACAAGAAAGCGAGTTGAAGAAAGGAGCTCAGGGGCACTGTAATTCACAAACCTGCAGAGTTATAAATGACAGCTATCGTCCAAAAATAGACTGAAGTAAGGCTGCCAAGAGGACTTGAAAGCAGGGCAGAATTGCAGGAAACCGATTTCAGGAGGTAGACTGGAATTGCATTGAAAGCATAGGAAAAGAGGCAGAACGTCCACAATGATGCACTTGGCCAAAAAGGGCGTATGCGTTTTTTCCTGAATATATTCAGGAAAAAACGCATACGCCCTTTTTTGCCAACCAAGCAAACTTGCAAAGAAAATCTGCACTACAATGAAGTCTCACTTCCCCCCGGTCAAAAGGGCCATCTGAAAAAAGTGTAAAATCCAGAAAGGCAGGACAGGCCATGGAGAACTGGGAGCCTTGTTATGCTGATGGGCGGGATGTAAATTGCCAACAGACACTCGGGAGAAGTGTATGGTGTTTCCTGAAACATCTAAAAAACAAAGCAACAGAGCCTAGGGCACTTGCACTTATGGTCCTATAGCTTAGGGAAATTAAAATCAAAAAGACACAGCCACCCCAAAGTTTGGGACGCCTCTGTTTACAAGAACCTCGTTTACCGTACAAGTTCAATATCACAGAAAGTGAAAAATGGATAAAGAACTTGTGGTACTTACGTACAATGCTGTATCACTCAGCAATGAAATCTATGTCATCAGTCCCGTAGCAGCATCATGAGTAGATTCAGGTACGATGATTCTAACTGAAATAAGTCACACAGAAAAAGAAACATCATAAGATATCCCTAATACACGGAATGTAAACTTGGCTACACAGGAACTGAATTCCAAAACAGAACAGGTTCTCAATTTAGAAAACCAACTTATGCTTGCTTAAGGGGAAAGGTGAGTTGGGTTGCTGCATAAACCAGAGATTGAAATGAGCACCGATAAAGTTCCTTAAGCCAAATATGGAATAGACAAGAGCTACTCCTTGCTCAACGAAATGGACTCATCACCCCATATTAAACGCCTAAGAATGTACCTGACTAGTAAGTATCTTAAAACCTATGGATTGCTATGTCTCCGAAAGAGAATCAAACATGTGTACAGGGGCATAAACGCAGCAGTGATAGGATTGGAGAGGTTCGGTGAAGAAATGAAGACCCTTTGAAGTCATATTGCATGGTACCCATTCCACGGGTTTCAACTACCCAGGTTTTAGGTATTCTTCCTTCAGCTAAAACATGCATGTGGAACCCAGAGTATGATCAACCATGTGATCGGGAGACGTGTTCAAATATGTCTCAGTTTTCCTCCCCTGGTACTCGGGTTCAACATTCCAGACGCTTTACTAACACTCTCCCCACTTGGAAAGTCAGCGCCTTTAACCACCGGTTTGGCCCAGTTTGCAATTTCTGCGGAAGATGAACAGGAATAGCGAGAACCAATGAGAGGCTAGCTGGAGGTGTCTGGACGGGCAAATTTAACTCTCATTTCCCATCAGGAAGAGGAAATAACCAAAGGCTCAGCGTGCCGTACCGGAACCAGATTAGGGCCTGAAGCCATCCTGCGGTGTTGCGGCCAGCTCAAAAGAAAGCGAGTTGTAGAAAGAAGCTCAGGGGCACTGTAATTCACAAACCTGCAGAGTTATAAATGACAGCTATCGTCCAATAATAGACTGAAGTAAGGCTGCCAAGAGGACTTGAAAGCGGGGCAGAATTGCAGGAAACCGATTTCAGGAGGTAGACTGGAATTGCATTGAAAGCATAGGAAAAGAGGCAGAACGTCCACAATGATGCACTTGGCCAAAAAGGGCGTATGCGTTTTTTCCTGAATATATTCAGGAAAAAACGCATACGCCCTTTTTGGCCAACCAAGCAAGCTTGCAAAGGAAATCTGCACTACAATGAAGTCTCACTTCCCCCCGGTCAAAAGGGCCATCTGAAAAAAGTGTAAAATCCAGAAAGGCAGGACAGGCCATGGAGAACTGGGAGCCTTGTTATGCTGATGGGCGGGATGTAAATTGCCAACAGACACTCGGGAGAAGTGTATGGTGTTTCCTGAAACATCTAAAAAACAAAGCAACAGAACCTAGGGCACTTCCAGTTATGGTCCTATAGCTTAGGGAAATTAAAATCAAAAAGACACAGCCACCCCAAAGTTTGGAACGGCTCTGTTTACAAAAACCTGGTTTACAGTACAAGTTCAACATCGCAGAAAGTGAAAAATGGATAAAGAAGTTGTGGTATTTACTTACAAAGCAATATCACTCAGCAATGAAATCTGTGTCATCAGGCCCTTAGCAGCACAATGAGTGGATTCCGGTATGATGATTCTAACTGAAATAAGTCACACAGAAAAAGAAACATCATAAGATATCAGTAATACACGGAATGGAAACTTGGCTACACAGGAACTGAATTACAGAACAGAACAGGGTCTCAAATTTAGAAAACCAACTTATGCTTGCTTAAGGGTAAAGGTGAGTTGGGGTGCTGCATAAAACCAGAGATTGAAATGAGCACAGATAAAGTTCCTTAAGCCAAATATGGAATAGACAAGAGCTACTCCTTGCTCAACGAAATGGACTCAACACCGCATATTAAACGCCTAAGAATGTACCTGACTAGTGAGTATCTTAAAACCTATGGATTGCTATGTCTCCAAAAGAGAATCAAGCGTGTGTACAGGGGCATAAACGCAGCAGTGATAGGATTCGAGAGGTTCGGTGAGCAAATGAAGACCCTTTGAAGTCATATTGCATGGTGCCCATTCCACGGGTCTCAACTCTCCAGGTTTAAGGTGTTCTTCCTTCAGCTAAAACATGCATGTGGAACCCAGAGTATGATCAACCATGTGAACGGGAGACGTGTTCAAATATGTCTCAGTTTTCCTCCCCTGGTACTCGGGTGCAACATTCCAGACGCTTTACTAACACTCTCCCCACTTGGAGAGTCAGTCCCTTTAACCTCCTGTTTGGCCCACTTTGCAATTTCTGCGGAAGATGGACAGGAATAGCGAGAACCAATGAGAGGCTAGCTGGAGGTGTCTGGATGGGCAAATTTAACTCTCATTTCCCACCAGGAAGAGGAATTAACCAAAGGCTCAGCATGCCGGGCCGCAACCACATTAGGGCCTGAAGACATCCTGCGGTGTTGCGGCCAGCTCACAAGAAAGCGAGTTGAAGAAAGGAGCTCAGGGGCACTGTAATTCACAAACCTGCAGAGTTATAAATGACAGCTATCGTCCAAAAATATACTGAAGTAAGGCTGCCAAGAGGACTTGAAAGCAGGGAAGAATTGCAGGAAACCGATTTCAGGAGGTAGACTGGAATTGCATTGAAAGCATAGGAAAAGAGGCAGAACGTCCACAATGATGCACTTGGCCAAAAAGGGCGTATGCGTTTTTTCCTGAATATATTCAGGAAAAAACGCATACGCACTTTTTGGCCAACCAAGCAAGCTTGCAAAGGAAATCTGCACTACAATGAAGTCTCACTTCCCCCCGGTCAAAAGGGCCATCTGAAAAAAGTGTAAAATCCAGAAAGGCAGGACAGGCCATGGAGAACTGGGAGCCTTGTTATGCTGATGGGCGGGATGTAAATTGCCAACAGACACTTGGGAGAAGTGTATGGTGTTTCCTGAAACATCTAAAAAACAAAGCAACAGAACCTAGGGCACTTCCACTTATGGTCCTATAGCTTAGGGAAATTAAAATCAAAAAGACACAGCCACCCCAAAGTGTGGAACGGCTCTGTTTACAAGAACCTCGTTTACAGTACAAGTTCAACATCGCACAAAGTGAAAAATGGATAAAGAAGTTGTGGTATTTACTTACAAAGCAATATCACTCAGCAATGAAATCTGTGTCATCAGGCCCTTAGCAGCACAATAAGTGGATTCAGGTATGATGATTCTAACTGAAATAAGTCACACAGAAAAAGAAACATCATAAGATATCAGTAATACACGGAATGTAAACTTTGCTACACAGGAACTGCATTCCAAAACAGAACAGGGTCTCAAATTTAGAAAACCAACTTATGCTTGCTTAAGGGGAAAGGTGAGTTGTGGTGCTGCATAAAACCAGAGATTGAAATGAGCACAGATAAAGTTCCTTAAGCCAAATATGGAATAGACAAGAGCTACTCCTTGCTCAACGAAATGGACTCAACACCCCATATTAAACGCCTAAGAATGTACCTGACTAGTAAGTATCTTAAAACCTATGGATTGCTATGTCTCCAAAAGAGAATCAAGCGTGTGTACAGGGGCATAAACGCAGCAGTGATAGGATTGGAGAGGTTCGGTGAGCAAATGAAGACCCTTTGAAGACATATTGCATGGTACCCATTCCACGGGTCTCAACTCTCCAGGTTTAAGGTATTCTTCCTTCAGCTAAAACATGCATGTGGAACCCAGAGTATGATCAACCGTGTGAACGGGAGACGTGTTCAAATATGTCTCAGTTTTCCTCCCCTGGTACTCGGGTGCAACATTCCAGACGCTTTACTAACACTCTCCCCACTTGGAGAGTCAGCGCCTTTAACCTCCTCTTTGGCCCAGTTTGCAATTTCTGCGGAAGATGAACAGGAATAGCGAGAACCAATGAGAGACTAGCTGGAGGTGTCTGGACGGGCAAATTTAACTCTCATTTCCCACCAGGAAGAGGAAATAACCAAAGGCTCAGCGTGCCGTGCCGGAACCAGATTAGGGCCTGAAGCCATCCTGCGGTGTTGCGGCCAGCTCACAAGAAAGCGAGTTGAAGAAAGGAGCTCAGGGGCACTGTAATTCACAAACCTGCAGAGTTATAAATGACAGCTATCGTCCAAAAATATACTGACGTAAGGCTGCCAAGAGGACTTGAAAGCGGGGCAGAATTGCAGGAAACCGATTTCAGGAGGTAGACTGGAATTGCATTGAAAGCATAGGAAAAGAGGCAGAACGTCCACAATGATGCACTTGGCCAAAAAGGGCGTATGCGTATTTTCCTGAATATATTCAGGAAAAAACGCATACGCCCTTTTTGGCCAACCAAGCAAACTTGCAAAGGAAATCTGCACTACAATGAAGTCTCACTTCCCCCCGGTCAAAAGGGCCATCTGAAAAAAGTGTAAAATCCAGAAAGGCAGGACAGGCCATGGAGAACTGGGAGCCTTGTTATGCTGATGGGCGGGATGTAAATTGCCAACAGACACTCGGGAGAAGTGTATGGTGTTTCCTGAAACATCTAAAAAACAAAGCAACAGAGCCTAGGGCACTTCCACTTATGGTCCTATAGCTTAGGGAAATTAAAATCAAAAAGACACAGCCACCCCAAAGTTTGGGACGCCTCTGTTTACAAGAACCTCATTTACCGTACAAGTTCAATATCACAGAAAGTGAAAAATGGATAAAGAACTTGTGGTACTTACGTACAATGCAGTATCACTCAGCAATGAAATCTATGTCATCAGGCCCGTAGCAGCATAATGAGTGGATTCAGGTACGATGATTCTAACTGAAATAAGTCACACAGAAAAAGAAACATCATAAGATATCAGTAATACACGGAATGTAAACTTTGCTACACAGGAACTGAATTCCAAAACAGAACAGGGTCTCAAATTTAGAAAACCAACTTATGCTTGCTTAAGGGGAAAGGTGAGTTGGGGTGCTGCATAAAACCAGAGATTGAAATGAGCACAGATAAAGTTCCTTAAGCCAAATATGGAATAGACAAGAGCTACTCCTTGCTCAACGAAATGGACTCAACACCCCATATTAAACGCCTAAGAATGTACCTGACTAGTAAGTATCTTAAAACCTATGGATTGCTATGTCTCCAAAAGAGAATCAAGCGTGTGTACAGGGGCATAAACGCAGCAGTGATAGGATTGGAGAGGTTCGGTGAGCAAATGAAGACCCTTTGAAGTCATATTGCATGGTACCCATTACACGGGTTTCAACTACCCAGGTTTTAGGTATTCTTCCTTCAGCTAAAACATGCATGTGGAACCCAGAGTATGATCAACCATGTGATCGGGAGACGTGTTCAAATATGTCTCAGTTTTCCTCCCCTGGTACTCGGGTGCAACATTCCAGACGCTTTACTAACACTCTCCCCACTTGGAGAGTCAGTGCCTTTAACCTCCTCTTTGGCCCAGTTTGCAATTTCTGCGGAAGACGAACAGGAATAGCGAGAACCAATGAGAGGCTAGCTGGAGGTGCCTGGACGGGCAAATTTAACTCTCATTTCCCACCAGGAAGAGGAATTAACCAAAGGCTCAGCATGCCGGCCCAGAACCAGATTAGGGCCTGAAGCCATCCTGTGGTGTTGCGGCCAGGTCACAAGAAAGCGAGTTGAAGAAAGGAGCTCAGGGGCACTGTAATTCACAAACCTGCAGAGTTATAAATGACAGCTATCGTCCAAAAATAGACTGAAGTAAGGCTGCCAAGAGGACTTGAAAGCGGGGCAGAATTGCAGGAAACCGATTTCAGGAGGTAGACTGGAATTGCATTGAAAGCATAGGAAAAGAGGCAGAACGTCCACAATGATTCACTTGGCCAAAAAGGGCGTATGCGTTTTTTCCTGAATATATTCAGGAAAAAACGCATACGCCCTTTTTGGCCAACCAAGCAAGCTTGCAAAGGAAATCTGCACTACAATGAAGTCTCACTTCCCCCCGGTCAAAAGGGCCATCTGAAAAAAGTGTAAAATCTAGAAAGGCAGGACAGGCCATGGAGAACTGGGAGCCTTGTTATGCTGATGGGCGGGATGTAAATTGCCAACAACCACTCGGGAGAAGTGTATGGTGTTTCCTGAAACATCTAAAAAACAAAGCAACAGAGCCTAGGGCACTTCCACTTATGGTCCTATAGCTTAGGGAATTTAATATCTAAAAGACACAGCCACCCCAAAGTTTGGAACAGCTCTGTTTACAAGAACCTCGTTTACAGTACAAGTTCAATATCACAGAAAGTGAAAAATGGATAAAGAACTTGTGGTACTTACGTACAATGCAGTATCACTCAGCAATGAAATCTATGTCATCAGGCCCGTAGCAGCATAATGAGTGGATTCAGGTACGATGATTCTAACTGAAATAAGTCACACAGAAAAAGAAACATCATAAGATATCACTAATACACGGAATGTAAACTTGGCTACAGAGGAACTGAATTCCAAAACAGAACAGGGTCTCAAATTTAGAAAACCAACTTCTGCTTGCTTAAGGGGAAAGGTGAGTTGTGGTGCTGCATAAAACCAGAGATTGAAATGAGCACAGATAAAGTTCCTTAAGCCAAATAGGGAATAGACAAGAGCTACTCCTTGCTCAACGAAATGGACTCAACACCCCATATTAAACGCCTAAGAATGTACCTGACTAGTAAGTATCTTAAAACCTAAGGATTGCTATGTCTCCAAAAGAGAATCAAGCGTGTGTAGAGGGGCATAAACGCAGCAGTGATAGGATTGGAGAGGTTCGGTGAGCAAATGAAGACCCTTTGAAGACATATTGCATGGTACCCATTCCACGGGTCTCAACTCTCCAGGTTTAAGGTATTCTTCCTTCAGCTAAAACATGCATGTGGAACCCAGAGTATGATCAACCGTGTGAACGGGAGACGTGTTCAAATATGTCTCAGTTTTCCTCCCCTGGTACTCGGGTGCAACATTCCAGACGCTTTACTAACACTCTCCCCACTTGGAGAGTCAGCGCCTTTAACCTCCTCTTTGGCCCAGTTTGCAATTTCTGCGGAAGATGAACAGGAATAGCGAGAACCAATGAGAGACTAGCTGGAGGTGTCTGGACGGGCAAATTTAACTCTCATTTCCCACCAGGAAGAGGAAATAACCAAAGGCTCAGCGTGCCGTGCCGGAACCAGATTAGGGCCTGAAGCCATCCTGCGGTGTTGCGGCCAGCTCACAAGAAAGCGAGTTGAAGAAAGGAGCTCAGGGGCACTGTAATTCACAAACCTGCAGAGTTATAAATGACAGCTATCGTCCAAAAATATACTGACGTAAGGCTGCCAAGAGGACTTGAAAGCGGGGCAGAATTGCAGGAAAACGATTTCAGGAGGTAGACTGGAATTGCATTGAAAGCATAGGAAAAGAGGCAGAACGTCCACAATGATGCACTTGGCCAAAAAGGGCGTATGCGTATTTTCCTGAATATATTCAGGAAAAAATGCATACGCCCTTTTTGGCCAACCAAGCAAACTTGCAAAGGAAATCTGCACTACAATGAAGTCTCACTTCCCCCCGGTCAAAAGGGCCATCTGAAAAAAGTGTAAAATCCAGAAAGGCAGGACAGGCCATGGAGAACTGGGAGCCTTGTTATGCTGATGGGCGGGATGTAAATTGCCAACAGACACTCGGGAGAAGTGTATGGTGTTTCCTGAAACATCTAAAAAACAAAGCAACAGAGCCTAGGGCACTTCCACTTATGGTCCTATAGCTTAGGGAAATTAAAATCAAAAAGACACAGCCACCCCAAAGTTTGGGACGCCTCTGTTTACAAGAACCTCATTTACCGTACAAGTTCAATATCACAGAAAGTGAAAAATGGATAAAGAACTTGTGGTACTTACGTACAATGCAGTATCACTCAGCAATGAAATCTATCTCATCAGGCCCATAGCAGCATAATGAGTGGATTCAGGTACGATGATTCTAACTGAAATAAGTCACACAGAAAAAGAAACATCATAAGATATCAGTAATACACGGAATGTAAACTTTGCTACACAGGAACTGAATTCCAAAACAGAACAGGGTCTCAAATTTAGAAAACCAACTTATGCTTGCTTAAGGGGAAAGGTGAGTTGGGGTGCTGCATAAAACCAGAGATTGAAATGAGCACAGATAAAGTTCCTTAAGCCAAATATGGAATAGACAAGAGCTACTCCTTGCTCAACGAAATGGACTCAACACCCCATATTAAACGCCTAAGAATGTACCTGACTAGTAAGTATCTTAAAACCTATGGATTGCTATGTCTCCAAAAGAGAATCAAGCGTGTGTACAGGGGCATAAACGCAGCAGTGATAGGATTGGAGAGGTTCGGTGAGCAAATGAAGACCCTTTGAAGTCATATTGCATGGTACCCATTACAAGGGTTTCAACTACCCAGGTTTTAGGTATTCTTCCTTCAGCTAAAACATGCATGTGGAACCCAGAGTATGATCAACCATGTGATCGGGAGACGTGTTCAAATATGTCTCAGTTTTCCTCCCCTGGTACTCGGGTGCAACATTCCAGACGCTTTACTAACACTCTCCCCACTTGGAGAGTCAGCGCCTTTAACCTCCTCTTTGGCCCAGTTTGCAATTTCTGCGGAAGATGAACAGGAATAGCGAGAACCAATGAGAGACTAGCTGGAGGTGTCTGGACGGGCAAATTTAACTCTCATTTCCCACCAGGAAGAGGAAATAACCAAAGGCTCAGCGTGCCGTGCCGGAACCAGATTAGGGCCTGAAGCCATCCTGCGGTGTTGCGGCCAGCTCACAAGAAAGCGAGTTGAAGAAAGGAGCTCAGGGGCACTGTAATTCACAAACCTGCAGAGTTATAAATGACAGCTATCGTCCAAAAATAGACTGAAGTAAGGCTGCCAAGAGGACTTGAAAGTGGGGCAGAATTGAAGGATACCGATTTCAGGAGGTAGACTGGATTTGCATTGAAAGCATAGGAAAAGAGGCAGAACGTCCACAATGATGCACTTTGCCAAAAGGGAATATGCGTTTTTTCCTGAATATATTCAGGAAAAAACGCATACGCCCTTTTTGGCCAACCAAGCAAGCTTGCAAAGGAAATCTGCACTACAATGAAGTCTCACTTCCCCCCGGTCAAAAGGGCCATCTGAAAAAAGTGTAAAATCTAGAAAGGCAGGACAGGCCATGGAGAACTGGGAGCCTTGTTATGCTGATGGGCGGGATGTAAATTGCCAACAACCACTCGGGAGAAGTGTATGGTGTTTCCTGAAACATCTAAAAAACAAAGCAACAGAGCCTAGGGCACTTCCACTTATGGTCCTATAGCTTAGGGAATTTAATATCTAAAAGACACAGCCACCCCAAAGTTTGGAACGGCTCTGTTTACAAGAACCTCGTTTACAGTACAAGTTCAATATCACAGAAAGTGAAAAATGGATAAAGAACTTGTGGTACTTATGTACAATGCAGTATCACTCAGCAATGAAATCTATGTCATCAGGCCCGTAGCAGCATAATGAGTGGATTCAGGTACGATGATTCTAACTGAAATAAGTCACACAGAGAAAGAAACATCATAAGATATCACTAATACACGGAATGTAAACTTGGCTACAGAGGAACTGAATTCCAAAACAGAACAGGGTCTCAAATTTAGAAAACCAACTTATGCTTGCTTAAGGGGAAAGGTGAGTTGTGGTGCTGCATAAAACCAGAGATTGAAATGAGCACAGATAAAGTTCCTTAAGCCAAATAGGGAATAGACAAGAGCTACTCCTTGCTCAACGAAATGGACTCAACACCCCATATTAAACGCCTAAGAATGTACCTGACTAGTAAGTATCTTAAAACCTAAGGATTGCTATGTCTCCAAAAGAGAATCAAGCGTGTGTACAGGGGCATAAACGCAGCAGTGATAGGATTGGAGAGGTTCGGTGAGCAAATGAAGACCCTTTGAAGACATATTGCATGGTACCCATTCCACGGGTCTCAACTCTCCAGGTTTAAGGTATTCTTCCTTCAGCTAAAACATGCATGTGGAACCCAGAGTATGATCAACCGTGTGAACGGGAGACGTGTTCAAATATGTCTCAGTTTTCCTCCCCTGGTACTCGGGTGCAACATTCCAGACGCTTTACTAACACTCTCCCCACTTGGAGAGTCAGCGCCTTTAACCTCCTCTTTGGCCCAGTTTGCAATTTCTGCGGAAGATGAACAGGAATAGCGAGAACCAATGAGAGACTAGCTGGAGGTGTCTGGACGGGCAAATTTAACTCTCATTTCCCACCAGGAAGAGGAAATAACCAAAGGCTCAGCGTGCCGTGCCGGAACCAGATTAGGGCCTGAAGCCATCCTGTGGTGTTGCGGCCAGCTCACAAGAAAGCGAGTTGAAGAAAGGAGCTCAGGGGCACTGTAATTCACAAACCTGCAGAGTTATAAATGACAGCTATCGTCCAAAAATATACTGACGTAAGGCTGCCAAGAGGACTTGAAAGCGGGGCAGAATTGCAGGAAAACGATTTCAGGAGGTAGACTGGAATTGCATTGAAAGCATAGGAAAAGAGGCAGAACGTCCACAATGATGCACTTGGCCAAAAAGGGCGTATGCGTATTTTCCTGAATATATTCAGGAAAAAACGCATACGCCCTTTTTGGCCAACCAAGCAAACTTGCAAAGGAAATCTGCACTACAATGAAGTCTCACTTCCCCCCGGTCAAAAGGGCCATCTGAAAAAAGTGTAAAATCCAGAAAGGCAGGACAGGCCATGGAGAACTGGGAGCCTTGTTATGCTGATGGGCGGGATGTAAATTGCCAACAGACACTCGGGAGAAGTGTATGGTGTTTCCTGAAACATCTAAAAAACAAAGCAACAGAGCCTAGGGCACTTCCACTTATGGTCCTATAGCTTAGGGAAATTAAAATCAAAAAGACACAGCCACCCCAAAGTTTGGGACGCCTCTGTTTACAAGAACCTCATTTACCGTACAAGTTCAATATCACAGAAAGTGAAAAATGGATAAATAACTTGTGGTACTTACGTACAATGCAGTATCACTCAGCAATGAAATCTATGTCATCAGGCCCATAGCAGCATAATGAGTGGATTCAGGTACGATGATTCTAACTGAAATAAGTCACACAGAAAAAGAAACATCATAAGATATCAGTAATACACGGAATGTAAACATTGCTACACAGGAACTGAATTCCAAAACAGAACAGGGTCTCAAATTTAGAAAACCAACTTATGCTTGCTTAAGGGGAAAGGTGAGTTGGGGTGCTGCATAAAACCAGAGATTGAAATGAGCACAGATAAAGTTCCTTAAGCCAAATATGGAATAGACAAGAGCTACTCCTTGCTCAACGAAATGGACTCAACACCCCATATTAAACGCCTAAGAATGTACCTGACTAGTAAGTATCTTAAAACCTATGGATTGCTATGTCTCCAAAAGAGAATCAAGCGTGTGTACAGGGGCATAAACGCAGCAGTGATAGGATTGGAGAGGTTCGGTGAGCAAATGAAGACCCTTTGAAGTCATATTGCATGGTACCCATTACACGGGTTTCAACTACCCAGGTTTTAGGTATTCTTCCTTCAGCTAAAACATGCATGTGGAACCCAGAGTATGATCAACCATGTGATCGGGAGACGTGTTCAAATATGTCTCAGTTTTCCTCCCCTGGTACTCGGGTGCAACATTCCAGACGCTTTACTAACACTCTCCCCACTTGGAGAGTCAGTGCCTTTAACCTCCTCTTTGGCCCAGTTTGCAATTTCTGCGGAAGACGAACAGGAATAGCGAGAACCAATGAGAGGCTAGCTGGAGGTGTCTGGACGGGCAAATTTAACTCTCATTTCCCACCAGGAAGAGGAATTAACCAAAGGCTCAGCATGCCGGGCCGGAACCAGATTAGGGCCTGAAGCCATCCTGCGGTGTTGCGGCCAGGTCACAAGAAAGCGAGTTGAAGAAAGGAGCTCAGGGGCACTGTAATTCACAAACCTGCAGAGTTATAAATGACAGCTATCGTCCAAAAATAGACTGAAGTAAGGCTGCCAAGAGGACTTGAAAGTGGGGCAGAATTGAAGGATACCGATTTCAGGAGGTAGACTGGATTTGCATTGAAAGCATAGGAAAAGAGGCAGAACGTCCACAATGATGCACTTTGCCAAAAGGGAATATGCGTTTTTTCCTGAATATATTCAGGAAAAAACGCATACGCCCTTTTTGGCCAACCAAGCAAGCTTGCAAAGGAAATCTGCACTACAATGAAGTCTCACTTCCCCCCGGTCAAAAGGGCCATCTGAAAAAAGTGTAAAATCTAGAAAGGCAGGACAGGCCATGGAGAACTGGGAGCCTTGTTATGCTGATGGGCGGGATGTAAATTGCCAACAACCACTCGGGAGAAGTGTATGGTGTTTCCTGAAACATCTAAAAAACAAAGCAACAGAGCCTAGGGCACTTCCACTTATGGTCCTATAGCTTAGGGAATTTAATATCTAAAAGACACAGCCACCCCAAAGTTTGGAACGGCTCTGTTTACAAGAACCTCGTTTACAGTACAAGTTCAATATCACAGAAAGTGAAAAATGGATAAAGAACTTGTGGTACTTATGTACAATGCAGTATCACTCAGCAATGAAATCTATGTCATCAGGCCCGTAGCAGCATAATGAGTGGATTCAGGTACGATGATTCTAACTGAAATAAGTCACACAGAAAAAGAAACATCATAAGATATCACTAATACACGGAATGTAAACTTGGCTACAGAGGAACTGAATTCCAAAACAGAACAGGGTCTCAAATTTAGAAAACCAACTTACGCTTGCTTAAGGGGAAAGGTGAGTTGTGGTGCTGCATAAAACCAGAGATTGAAATGAGCACAGATAAAGTTCCTTAAGCCAAATAGGGAATAGACAAGAGCTACTCCTTGCTCAACGAAATGGACTCAACACCCCATATTAAACGCCTAAGAATGTACCTGACTAGTAAGTATCTTAAAACCTAAGGATTGCTATGTCTCCAAAAGAGAATCAAGCGTGTGTACAGGGGCATAAACGCAGCAGTGATAGGATTGGAGAGGTTCGGTGAGCAAATGAAGACCCTTTGAAGACATATTGCATGGTACCCATTCCACGGGTCTCAACTCTCCAGGTTTAAGGTATTCTTCCTTCAGCTAAAACATGCATGTGGAACCCAGAGTATGATCAACCGTGTGAACGGGAGACGTGTTCAAATATGTCTCAGTTTTCCTCCCCTGGTACTCGGGTGCAACATTCCAGACGCTTTACTAACACTCTCCCCACTTGGAGAGTCAGCGCCTTTAACCTCCTCTTTGGCCCAGTTTGCAATTTCTGCGGAAGATGAACAGGAATAGCGAGAACCAATGAGAGACTAGCTGGAGGTGTCTGGACGGGCAAATTTAACTCTCATTTCCCACCAGGAAGAGGAAATAACCAAAGGCTCAGCGTGCCGTGCCGGAACCAGATTAGGGCCTGAAGCCATCCTGCGGTGTTGCGGCCAGCTCACAAGAAAGCGAGTTGAAGAAAGGAGCTCAGGGGCACTGTAATTCACAAACCTGCAGAGTTATAAATGACAGCTATCGTCCAAAAATATACTGACGTAAGGCTGCCAAGAGGACTTGAAAGCGGGGCAGAATTGCAGGAAAACGATTTCAGGAGGTAGACTGGAATTGCATTGAAAGCATAGGAAAAGAGGCAGAACGTCCACAATGATGCACTTGGCCAAAAAGGGCGTATGCGTATTTTCCTGAATATATTCAGGAAAAAACGCATACGCCCTTTTTGGCCAACCAAGCAAACTTGCAAAGGAAATCTGCACTACAATGAAGTCTCACTTCCCCCCGGTCAAAAGGGCCATCTGAAAAAAGTGTAAAATCCAGAAAGGCAGGACAGGCCATGGAGAACTGGGAGCCTTGTTATGCTGATGGGCGGGATGTAAATTGCCAACAGACACTCGGGAGAAGTGTATGGTGTTTCCTGAAACATCTAAAAAACAAAGCAACAGAGCCTAGGGCACTTCCACTTATGGTCCTATAGCTTAGGGAAATTAAAATCAAAAAGACACAGCCACCCCAAAGTTTGGGACGCCTCTGTTTACAAGAACCTCATTTACCGTACAAGTTCAATATCACAGAAAGTGAAAAATGGATAAAGAACTTGTGGTACTTACGTACAATGCAGTATCACTCAGCAATGAAATCTATGTCATCAGGCCCGTAGCAGCATAATGAGTGGATTCAGGTACGATGATTCTAACTGAAATAAGTCACACAGAAAAAGAAACATCATAAGATATCAGTAATACACGGAATGTAAACTTTGCTACACAGGAACTGAATTCCAAAACAGAACAGGGTCTCAAATTTAGAAAACCAACTTATGCTTGCTTAAGGGGAAAGGTGAGTTGGGGTGCTGCATAAAACCAGAGATTGAAATGAGCACAGATAAAGTTCCTTAAGCCAAATATGGAATAGACAAGAGCTACTCCTTGCTCAACGAAATGGACTCAACACCCCATATTAAACGCCTAAGAATGTACCTGACTAGTAAGTATCTTAAAACCTATGGATTGCTATGTCTCCAAAAGAGAATCAAGCGTGTGTACAGGGGCATAAACGCAGCAGTGATAGGATTGGAGAGGTTCGGTGAGCAAATGAAGACCCTTTGAAGTCATATTGCATGGTACCCATTACACGGGTTTCAACTACCCAGGTTTTAGGTATTCTTCCTTCAGCTAAAACATGCATGTGGAACCCAGAGTATGATCAACCATGTGATCGGGAGACGTGTTCAAATATGTCTCAGTTTTCCTCCCCTGGTACTCGGGTGCAACATTCCAGACGCTTTACTAACACTCTCCCCACTTGGAGAGTCAGTGCCTTTAACCTCCTCTTTGGCCCAGTTTGCAATTTCTGCGGAAGACGAACAGGAATAGCGAGAACCAATGAGAGGCTAGCTGGAGGTGTCTGGACGGGCAAATTTAACTCTCATTTCCCACCAGGAAGAGGAATTAACCAAAGGCTCAGCATGCCGGACCGGAACCAGATTAGGGCCTGAAGCCATCCTGCGGTGTTGCGGCCAGGTCACAAGAAAGCGAGTTGAAGAAAGGAGCTCAGGGGCACTGTAATTCACAAACCTGCAGAGTTATAAATGACAGCTATCGTCCAAAAATAGACTGAAGTAAGGCTGCCAAGAGGACTTGAAAGCGGGGCAGAATTGCAGGAAACCGATTTCAGGAGGTAGACTGGAATTGCATTGAAAGCATAGGAAAAGAGGCAGAACGTCCACAATGATTCACTTGGCCAAAAAGGGCGTATGCGTTTTTTCCTGAATATATTCAGAAAAAACGCATACGCCCTTTTTGGCCAACCAAGCAAGCTTGCAAAGGAAATCTGCACTACAATGAAGTCTCACTTCCCCCCGGTCAAAAGGGCCATCTGAAAAAAGTGTAAAATCTAGAAAGGCAGGACAGGCCATGGAGAACTGGGAGCCTTGTTATGCTGATGGGCGGGATGTAAATTGCCAACAGACACTCGGGAGAAGTGTATGGTGTTTCCTGAAACATCTAAAAAACAAAGCAACAGAGCCTAGGGCACTTCCACTTATGGTCCTATAGCTTAGGGAACTTAATATCTAAAAGACACAGCCACCCCAAAGTTTGGAACGGCTCTGTTTACAAGAACCTCGTTTACAGTACAAGTTCAATATCACAGAAAGTGAAAAATGGATAAAGAACTTGTGGTACTTACGTACAATGCAGTATCACTCAGCAATGAAATCTATGTCATCAGGCCCGTAGCAGCATAATGAGTGGATTCAGGTACGATGATTCTAACTGAAATAAGTCACACAGAAAAAGAAACATCATAAGATATCACTAATACACGGAATGTAAACTTGGCTACAGAGGAACTGAATTCCAAAACAGAACAGGGTCTCAAATTTAGAAAACCAACTTATGCTTGCTTAAGGGGAAAGGTGAGTTGTGGTGCTGCATAAAACCAGAGATTGAAATGAGCACAGATAAAGTTCCTTAAGCCAAATAGGGAATAGACAAGAGCTACTCCTTGCTCAACGAAATGGACTCAACACCCCATATTAAACGCCTAAGAATGTACCTGACTAGTAAGTATCTTAAAATCTAAGGATTGCTATGTCTCCAAAAGAGAATCAAGCGTGTGTACAGGGGCATAAACGGAGCAGTGATAGGATTGGAGAGGTTCGGTGAGCAAATGAAGACCCTTTGAAGACATATTGCATGGTACCCATTCCACGGGTCTCAACTCTCCAGGTTTAAGGTATTCTTCCTTCAGCTAAAACATGCATGTGGAACCCAGAGTATGATAAACCGTGTGAACGGGAGACGTGTTCAAATATGTCTCAGTTTTCCTCCCCTGGTACTCGGGTGCAACATTCCAGACGCTTTACTAACACTCTCCCCACTTGGAGAGTCAGCGCCTTTAACCTCCTGTTTGGCCCAGTTTGCAATTTCTGCGGAAGATGAACAGGAATAGTGAGAACCAATGAGAGACTAGCTGGAGGTGTCTGGACGGGCAAATTTAACTCTCATTTCCCACCAGGAAGAGGAAATAACCAAAGGCTCAGCGTGCCGTGCCGGAACCAGATTAGGGCCTGAAGCCATCCTGCGGTGTTGCGGCCAGCTCACAAGAAAGCGAGTTGAAGAAAGGAGCTCAGGAGCACTGTAATTCACAAACCTGCAGAGTTATAAATGACAGCTATCGTCCAAAAATATACTGACGTAAGGCTGCCAAGAGGACTTGAAAGCGGGGCAGAATTGCAGGAAAACGATTTCAGGAGGTAGACTGGAATTGCATTGAAAGCATAGGAAAAGAGGCAGAACGTCCACAATGATGCACTTGGCCAAAAAGGGCGTATGCGTATTTTCCTGAATATATTCAGGAAAAAACGCATACGCCCTTTTTGGCCAACCAAGCAAACTTGCAAAGGAAATCTGCACTACAATGAAGTCTCACTTCCCCCCGGTCAAAAGGGCCATCTGAAAAAAGTGTAAAATCCAGAAAGGCAGGACAGGCCATGGAGAACTGGGAGCCTTGTTATGCTGATGGGCGGGATGTAAATTGCCAACAGACACTCGGGAGAAGTGTATGGTGTTTCTTGAAACATCTAAAAAACAAAGCAACAGAGCCTAGGGCACTTCCACTTATGGTCCTATAGCTTAGGGAAATTAAAATCAAAAAGACACAGCCACCCCAAAGTTTGGGACGCCTCTGTTTACAAGAACCTCATTTACCGTACAAGTTCAATATCACAGAAAGTGAAAAATGGATAAAGAACTTGTGGTACTTACGTACAATGCAGTATCACTCAGCAATGAAATCTATGTCATCAGGCCCGTAGCAGCATAATGAGTGGATTCAGGTACGATGATTCTAACTGAAATAAGTCACACAGAAAAAGAAACATCATAAGATATCAGTAATACACGGAATGTAAACTTTGCTACACAGGAACTGAATTCCAAAACAGAACAGGGTCTCAAATTTAGAAAACCAACTTATGCTTGCTTAAGGGGAAAGGTGAGTTGGGGTGCTGCATAAAACCAGAGATTGAAATGAGCACAGATAAAGTTCCTTAAGCCAAATATGGAATAGACAAGAGCTACTCCTTGCTCAACGAAATGGACTCAACACCCCATATTAAACGCCTAAGAATGTACCTGACTAGTAAGTATCTTAAAACCTATGGATTGCTATGTCTCCAAAAGAGAATCAAGCGTGTGTACAGGGGCATAAACGCAGCAGTGATAGGATTGGAGAGGTTCGGTGAGCAAATGAAGACCCTTTGAAGTCATATTGCATGGTACCCATTACACGGGTTTCAACTACCCAGGTTTTAGGTATTCTTCCTTCAGCTAAAACATGCATGTGGAACCCAGAGTATGATCAACCATGTGATCGGGAGACGTGTTCAAATATGTCTCAGTTTTCCTCCCCTGGTACTCGGGTGCAACATTCCAGACGCTTTACTAACACTCTCCCCACTTGGAGAGTCAGTGCCTTTAACCTCCTCTTTGGCCCAGTTTGCAATTTCTGCGGAAGACGAACAGGAATAGCGAGAACCAATGAGAGGCTAGCTGGAGGTGTCTGGACGGGCAAATTTAACTCTCATTTCCCACCAGGAAGAGGAATTAACCAAAGGCTCAGCATGCCGGGCCGGAACCAGATTAGGGCCTGAAGCCATCCTGCGGTGTTGCGGCCAGGTCACAAGAAAGCGAGTTGAAGAAAGGAGCTCAGGGGCACTGTAATTCACAAACCTGCAGAGTTATAAATGACAGCTATCGTCCAAAAATAGACTGACGTAAGGCTGCCAAGAGGACTTGAAAGTGGGGCAGAATTGAAGGATACCGATTTCAGGAGGTAGACTGGATTTGCATTGAAAGCATAGGAAAAGAGGCAGAACGTCCACAATGATGCACTTTGCCAAAAGGGAATATGCGTTTTTTCCTGAATATATTCAGGAAAAAACGCATACGCCCTTTTTGGCCAACCAAGCAAGCTTGCAAAGGAAATCTGCACTACAATGAAGTCTCACTTCCCCCCGGTCAAAAGGGCCATCTGAAAAAAGTGTAAAATCTAGAAAGGCAGGACAGGCCATGGAGAACTGGGAGCCTTGTTATGCTGATGGGCGGGATGTAAATTGCCAACAACCACTCGGGAGAAGTGTATGGTGTTTCCTGAAACATCTAAAAAACAAAGCAACAGAGCCTAGGGCACTTCCACTTATGGTCCTATAGCTTAGGGAATTTAATATCTAAAAGACACAGCCACCCCAAAGTTTGGAACGGCTCTGTTTACAAGAACCTCGTTTACAGTACAAGTTCAATATCACAGAAAGTGAAAAATGGATAAAGAACTTGTGGTACTTATGTACAATGCAGTATCACTCAGCAATGAAATCTATGTCATCAGGCCCGTAGCAGCATAATGAGTGGATTCAGGTACGATGATTCTAACTGAAATAAGTCACACAGAAAAAGAAACATCATAAGATATCACTAATACACGGAATGTAAACTTGGCTACAGAGGAACTGAATTCCAAAACAGAACAGGGTCTCAAATTTAGAAAACCAACTTATGCTTGCTTAAGGGGAAAGGTGAGTTGTGGTGCTGCATAAAACCAGAGATTGAAATGAGCACAGATAAAGTTCCTTAAGCCAAATAGGGAATAGACAAGAGCTACTCCTTGCTCAACGAAATGGACTCAACACCCCATATTAAACGCCTAAGAATGTACCTGACTAGTATGTATCTTAAAACCTAAGGATTGCTATGTCTCCAAAAGAGAATCAAGCGTGTGTACAGGGGCATAAACGCAGCAGTGATAGGATTGGAGAGGTTCGGTGAGCAAATGAAGACCCTTTGAAGACATATTGCATGGTACCCATTCCACGGGTCTCAACTCTCCAGGTTTAAGGTATTCTTCCTTCAGCTAAAACATGCATGTGGAACCCAGAGTATGATCAACCGTGTGAACGGGAGACGTGTTCAAATATGTCTCAGTTTTCCTCCCCTGGTACTCGGGTGCAACATTCCAGACGCTTTACTAACACTCTCCCCACTTGGAGAGTCAGCGCCTTTAACCTCCTCTTTGGCCCAGTTTGCAATTTCTGCGGAAGATGAACAGGAATAGCGAGAACCAATGAGAGACTAGCTGGAGGTGTCTGGACGGGCAAATTTAACTCTCATTTCCCACCAGGAAGAGGAAATAACCAAAGGCTCAGCGTGCCGTGCCGGAACCAGATTAGGGCCTGAAGCCATCCTGCGGTGTTGCGGCCAGCTCACAAGAAAGCGAGTTGAAGAAAGGAGCTCAGGGGCACTGTAATTCACAAACCTGCAGAGTTATAAATGACAGCTATCGTCCAAAAATATACTGACGTAAGGCTGCCAAGAGGACTTGAAAGCGGGGCAGAATTGCAGGAAAACGATTTCAGGAGGTAGACTGGAATTGCATTGAAAGCATAGGAAAAGAGGCAGAACGTCCACAATGATGCACTTGGCCAAAAAGGGCGTATGCGTATTTTCCTGAATATATTCAGGAAAAAACGCATACGCCCTTTTTGGCCAACCAAGCAAACTTGCAAAGGAAATCTGCACTACAATGAAGTCTCACTTCCCCCCGGTCAAAAGGGCCATCTGAAAAAAGTGTAAAATCCAGAAAGGCAGGACAGGCCATGGAGAACTGGGAGCCTTGTTATGCTGATGGGCGGGATGTAAATTGCCAACAGACACTCGGGAGAAGTGTATGGTGTTTCCTGAAACATCTAAAAAACAAAGCAACAGAGCCTAGGGCACTTCCACTTATGGTCCTATAGCTTAGGGAAATTAAAATCAAAAAGACACAGCCACCCCAAAGTTTGGGACGCCTCTGTTTACAAGAACCTCATTTACCGTAC
The DNA here is from genome assembly GCF_951394435.1 of Stenella coeruleoalba. Lineage (NCBI taxonomy): Eukaryota > Metazoa > Chordata > Mammalia > Artiodactyla > Delphinidae > Stenella > Stenella coeruleoalba. The sequence continues at coordinate 555,088 of NW_027645901.1, read as the reverse complement.
AAGTTCAATATCACAGAAAGTGAAAAATGGATAAAGAACTTGTGGTACTTACGTACAATGCAGTATCACTCAGCAATGAAATCTATGTCATCAGGCCCGTAGCAGCATAATGAGTGGATTCAGGTACGATGATTCTAACTGAAATAAGTCACACAGAAAAAGAAACATCATAAGATATCAGTAATACACGGAATGTAAACTTTGCTACACAGGAACTGAATTCCAAAACAGAACAGGGTCTCAAATTTAGAAAACCAACTTATGCTTGCTTAAGGGGAAAGGTGAGTTGGGGTGCTGCATAAAACCAGAGATTGAAATGAGCACAGATAAAGTTCCTTAAGCCAAATATGGAATAGACAAGAGCTACTCCTTGCTCAACGAAATGGACTCAACACCCCATATTAAACGCCTAAGAATGTACCTGACTAGTAAGTATCTTAAAACCTATGGATTGCTATGTCTCCAAAAGAGAATCAAGCGTGTGTACAGGGGCATAAACGCAGCAGTGATAGGATTGGAGAGATTCGGTTAGCAAATGAAGACCCTTTGAAGTCATATTGCATGGTACCCATTACACGGGTTTCAACTACCCAGGTTTTAGGTATTCTTCCTTCAGCTAAAACATGCATGTGGAACCCAGAGTATGATCAACCATGTGATTGGGAGACGTGTTCAAATATGTCTCAGTTTTCCTCCCCTGGTACTCGGGTGCAACATTCCAGACGCTTTACTAACACTCTCCCCACTTGGAGAGTCAGTGCCTTTAACCTCCTCTTTGGCCCAGTTTGCAATTTCTGCGGAAGACGAACAGGAATAGCGAGAACCAATGAGAGGCTAGCTGGAGGTGTCTGGACGGGCAAATTTAACTCTCATTTCCCACCAGGAAGAGGAATTAACCAAAGGCTCAGCATGCCGGACCGGAACCAGATTAGGGCCTGAAGCCATCCTGCGGTGTTGCGGCCAGGTCACAAGAAAGCGAGTTGAAGAAAGGAGCTCAGGGGCACTGTAATTCACAAACCTGCAGAGTTATAAATGACAGCTATCGTCCAAAAATAGACTGAAGTAAGGCTGCCAAGAGGACTTGAAAGCGGGGCAGAATTGCAGGAAACCGATTTCAGGAGGTAGACTGGAATTGCATTGAAAGCATAGGAAAAGAGGCAGAACGTCCACAATGATTCACTTGGCCAAAAAGGGCGTATGCGTTTTTTCCTGAATATATTCAGAAAAAACGCATACGCCCTTTTTGGCCAACCAAGCAAGCTTGCAAAGGAAATCTGCACTACAATGAAGTCTCACTTCGCCCCGGTCAAAAGGGCCATCTGAAAAAAGTGTAAAATCTAGAAAGGCAGGACAGGCCATGGAGAACTGGGAGCCTTGTTATGCTGATGGGCGGGATGTAAATTGCCAACAGACACTCGGGAGAAGTGTATGGTGTTTCCTGAAACATCTAAAAAACAAAGCAACAGAGCCTAGGGCACTTCCACTTATGGTCCTATAGCTTAGGGAACTTAATATCTAAAAGACACAGCCACCCCAAAGTTTGGAACGGCTCTGTTTACAAGAACCTCGTTTACAGTACAAGTTCAATATCACAGAAAGTGAAAAATGGATAAAGAACTTGTGGTACTTACGTACAATGCAGTATCACTCAGCAATGAAATCTATGTCATCAGGCCCGTAGCAGCATAATGAGTGGATTCAGGTACGATGATTCTAACTGAAATAAGTCACACAGAAAAAGAAACATCATAAGATATCACTAATACACGGAATGTAAACTTGGCTACAGAGGAACTGAATTCCAAAACAGAACAGGGTCTCAAATTTAGAAAACCAACTTATGCTTGCTTAAGGGGAAAGGTGAGTTGTGGTGCTGCATAAAACCAGAGATTGAAATGAGCACAGATAAAGTTCCTTAAGCCAAATAGGGAATAGACAAGAGCTACTCCTTGCTCAACGAAATGGACTCAACACCCCATATTAAACGCCTAAGAATGTACCTGACTAGTAAGTATCTTAAAACCTAAGGATTGCTATGTCTCCAAAAGAGAATCAAGCGTGTGTACAGGGGCATAAACGGAGCAGTGATAGGATTGGAGAGGTTCGGTGAGCAAATGAAGACCCTTTGAAGACATATTGCATGGTACCCATTCCACGGGTCTCAACTCTCCAGGTTTAAGGTATTCTTCCTTCAGCTAAAACATGCATGTGGAACCCAGAGTATGATCAACCGTGTGAACGGGAGACGTGTTCAAATATGTCTCAGTTTTCCTCCCCTGGTACTCGGGTGCAACATTCCAGACGCTTTACTAACACTCTCCCCACTTGGAGAGTCAGTGCCTTTAACCTCCTGTTTGGCCCAGTTTGCAATTTCTGCGGAAGATGAACAGGAATAGCGAGAACCAATGAGAGACTAGCTGGAGGTGTCTGGACGGGCAAATTTAACTCTCATTTCCCACCAGGAAGAGGAAATAACCAAAGGCTCAGCATGCCGTGCCAGAACCAGATTAGGGCCTGAAGCCATCCTGCGGTGTTGCGGCCAGCTCAAAAGAAAGCGAGTTGAGGAAAGGAGCTCAGGGGCACTGTAATTCACAAACCTGCAGAGTTATAAATCACAGCTATCGTCCAAAAATATATTGAAGTAAGGTTGCCAAGAGGACTTGAAAGCGGGGCAGAATTGCAGGAAACCGATTTCAGGAGGTAGACTGGAATTGCATTGAAAGCATAGGAAAAGAGGCAGAACGTCCACAATGATGCACTTGGCCAAAAAGGTCGTATGCGTTTTTTCCTGAATATATTCAGGAAAAAACGCATACGCCCTTTTTGGCCAACCAAGCAAGCTTGCAAAGGAAATCTGCACTACAATGAAGTCTCACTTCCCCCCAGTCAAAAGGGCCATCTGAAAAAAGTGTAAAATCCAGAAAGGCAGGACAGGCCATGGAGAACTGGGAGCCTTGTTATGCTGATGGGCGGGATGTAAATTGCCAACAGACACTCGGGAGAAGTGTATGGTGTTTCCTGAAACATCTAAAAAACAAAGCAACAGAGCCTAGGGCACTTCCACTTATGGTCCTATAGCTTAGGGAAATTAAAATCAAAAAGACACAGCCACCCCAAAGTTTGGGACGCCTCTGTTTACAAGAACCTCGTTAACCGTACTAGTTCAATATCACAGAAAGTGAAAAATGGATAAAGAACTTGTGGTACTTACGTACAATGCAGTATCACTCAGCAATGAAATCTATGTCATCAGGCCCGTAGCAGCATAATGAGTGGATTCAGGTACGATGATTCTAACTGAAATAAGTCACACAGAAAAAGAAACATCATAAGATATCAGTAATACACGGAATGTAAACTTGGCTACAGAGGAACTGAATTCCAAAACAGAACAGGGTCTCAAATTTAGAAAACCAACTTATGCTTGCTTAAGGGGAAAGGTGAGTTGGGGTGCTGCATAAAACCAGAGATTGAAATGAGCACAGATAAAGTTCCTTAAGCCAAATATGGAATAGACAAGAGCTACTCCTTGCTCAACGAAGTGGACTCAACACCGCATATTAAACGCCTAAGAATGTACCTGACTAGTAAGTATCTTAAAACCTATGGATTGCTATGTCTCCAAAAGAGAATCAAGCATGTGTACAGGGGCATAAACGCAGCAGTGATAGGATTGGAGAGGTTCGGTGAGCAAATGAAGACCCTTTGAAGTCATATTGCATGGTACCCATTCCACGGGTTTCAACTACCCAGGTTTAAGGTATTCTTCCTTCAGCTAAAACATGCATGTGGAACCTAGAGTATGATCAACCATGTGATCGGGAGACATGTTCAAATATGTCTCAGTTTTCGTACCCTGGTACTCGGGTGCAACATTCCTGACGCTTTACTACCACTCTCCCGACTTGGAGAGTCAGTCCCTTTAACCTCCTGTTTGGCCCAGTTTGCAATTTCTGCGGAAGATGAACAGGAATAGCGAGAACCAATGAGAGGCTAGCTGGAGGTGTCTGGACGGGCAAATTTAACTCTCATTTCCCACCAGGAAGAGGAATTAACCAAAGGCTCAGCGTGCAGTGCCGGAACCAGATTAGGGCCTGAAGCCATCCTGCGGTGTTGCGGCCAGCTCAAAAGAAAGCGAGTTGAAGAAAGGAGCTCAGGGGCACTGTAATTCACAAACCTGCAGAGTTATAAATGACAGCTATCGTCCAAAAATAGACTGAAGTAAGGCTGCCAAGAGGACTTGAAAGCGGGGCAGAATTGCAGGAAACCGATTTCAGGAGGTAGACTGGAATTGCATTGAAAGCATAGGAAAAGAGGCAGAACGTCCACAATGATGCACTTGGCCAAAAAGGGCGTATGCGTTTTTTCCTGAATATATTCAGGAAAAAACGCATACGCCCTTTTTGGCCAACCAAGCAAGCTTGCAAAGGAAATCTGCACTACAATGAAGTCTCACTTCCCCCCGGTCAAAAGGGCCATCTGAAAAAAGTGTAAAATCCAGAAAGGCAGGACAGGCCATGGAGAACTGGGAGCCTTGTTATGCTGATGGGCGGGATGTAAATTGCCAACAGACACTCGGGAGAAGTGTATGGTGTTTCCTGAAACATCTAAAAAACAAAGCAACAGAGCCTAGGGCACTTCCACTTATGGTCCTATAGCTTAGGGAAATTAAAATCAAAAAGACACAGCCACCCCAAAGTTTGGGACACCTCCGTTTACAAGAAACTCGTTTACCGTACAAGTTCTGTATCACAGAAAGTGAAAAATGGATAAAGAACTTGTGGTACTTACGTACAATGCAGTATCACTCAGCAATGAAATCTATGTCATCAGGCCCATAGCAGCATAATGAGTGGATTCAGGTACGATGATTCTAACTGAAATAAGTCACACAGAAAAAGAAACATCATAAGATATCAGTAATACACGGAATGTAAACTTGGCTACACAGGAACTGCATTCCAAAACAGAACAGGGTCTCAAATTTAGAAAACCAACTTATGCTTGCTTAAGGGGAAAGGTGAGTTGGGGTGCTGCATAAAACCAGAGATTGAAATGAGCACAGATAAAGTTCCTTAAGCCAAATATGGAATAGACAAGAGCTACTCCTTGCTCAACGAAATGGACTCAACACCGCATATTAAACGCCTAAGAATGTACCTGACTAGTAAGTATCTTAAAACCTATGGATTGCTATGTCTCCGAAAGAGAATCAAGCATGTGTACAGGGGCATAAACGCAGCAGTGATAGGATTGGAGAGGTTCGGTGAGCAAATGAAGACCCTTTGAAGTCATATTGCATGGTACCCATTACACGGGTCTCAACTCTCGAGGTTTAAGGTATTCTTCCTTCAGCTAAAACATGCATGTGGAACCCAGAGTTAGATCAACCATGTAAACCGGAGACGTGTTCAAGTATGTCTCAGTTTTCCTCCCCTGGTACTCGGGTGCAACATTCCAGACGCTTTACTAACACTCTCCCGACTTGGAGAGTCAGTCCCTTTAACCTCCTGTTTGGCCCAGTTTGCAATTTCTGCGGAAGATGAACAGGAATAGCGAGAACCAATGAGAGGCTAGCTGGAGGTGTCTGGACGGGCAAATTTTACTCTCATTTCCCACCAGGAAGAGGAATTAACCAAAGGCTCAGCGTGCCGGGTCGGAACCAGATTAGGGCCTGAAGCCATCCTGCGGTGTTGCGGCCAGGTCACAAGAAAGCGAGTTGAAGAAAGGAGCTCAGGGGCACTGTAATTCACAAACCTGCAGAGTTATAAATGACAGCTATCGTCCAAAAATAGACTGAAGTAAGGCTGCCAAGAGGACTTGAAAGCGGGGCAGAATTGCAGGAAACCGATTTCAGGAGGTAGACTGGAATTGCATTGAAAGCATAGGAAAAGAGGCAGAACGTCCACAATGATGCACTTGGCCAAAAAGGGCGTATGCGTTTTTTCCTGAATATATTCCTGAATATATTCAGGAAAAAACGCATACGCCCTTCTTGGCCAACCAAGCAAGCTTGCAAAGGAAATCTGCACTACAATGAAGTCTCACTTCCCCCCGGTCAAAAGGGCCATCTGAAAAAAGTGTAAAATCCAGAAAGGCAGGACAGGCCATGGAGAACTGGGAGCCTTGTTATACTGATGGGCGGGATGTAAATTGCCAACAGACACTCGGAAGAAGTGTATGGTGTTTCCTGAAACATCTAAAAAACAAAGCAACAGAGCCTAGGGCACTGTCACTTATGGTCCTATAGCTTAGGGAAAGTAAAATCAAAAAGACACAGGCACCCCAAAGTTTGGGACGCCTCTGTTTACAAGAACCTCGTTTACCGTACAAGTTCAATATCACAGAAAGTGAAAAATGGATAAATAACTTGTGGTACTTACGTACAATGCAGTATCACTCAGCAATGAAATCTATGTCATCAGGCCCGTAGCAGCATAATGAGTGGATTCAGGTACGATGATTCTAACTGAAATAAGTCACACAGAAAAAGAAACATCATAAGATATCACTAATACACGGAATGTAAACTTGGCTACAGAGGAACTGAATTCCAAAACAGAACAGGGTCTCAAATTTAGAAAACCAACTTATGCTTGCTTAAGGGGAAAGGTGAGTTGTGGTGCTGCATAAAACCAGAGATTGAAATGAGGACAGATAAAGTTCCTTAAGCCAAATAGGGAATAGACAAGAGCTACTCCTTGCTCAACGAAATGGACTCAACACCCCATATTAAACGCCTAAGAATGTACCTGACTAGTAAGTATCTTAAAACCTAAGGATTGCTATGTCTCCAAAAGAGAATCAAGCGTGTGTACAGGGGCATAAACGGAGCAGTGATAGGATTGGAGAGGTTCGGTGAGCAAATGAAGACCCTTTGAAGACATATTGCATGGTACCCATTCCACGGGTCTCAACTCTCCAGGTTTAAGGTATTCTTCCTTCAGCTAAAACATGCATGTGGATCCCAGAGTATGATCAACCGTGTGAACGGGAGACGTGTTCAAATATGTCTCAGTTTTCCTCCCCTGGTACTCGGGTGCAACATTCCAGACGCTTTACTAACACTCTCCCCACTTGGAGAGTCAGCGCCTTTAAACTCCTGTTTGGCCCAGTTTGCAATTTCTGCGGAAGATGAACAGGAATAGCGAGAACCAATGAGAGACTAGCTGGAGGTGTCTGGACGGGCAAATTTAACTCTCATTTCCCACCAGGAAGAGGAAATAACCAAAGGCTCAGCATGCCGTGCCAGAACCAGATTAGGGCCTGAAGCCATCCTGCGGTGTTGCGGCCAGCTCAAAAGAAAGCGAGTTGAGGAAAGGAGCTCAGGGGCACTGTAATTCACAAACCTGCAGAGTTATAAATCACAGCTATCGTCCAAAAATATATTGAAGTAAGGCTGCCAAGAGGACTTGAAAGCGGGGCAGAATTGCAGGAAACCGATTTCAGGAGGTAGACTGGAATTGCATTGAAAGCATAGGAAAAGAGGCAGAACGTCCACAATGATGCACTTGGCCAAAAAGGTCGTATGCGTTTTTTCCTGAATATATTCAGGAAAAAACGCATACGCCCTTTTTGGCCAACCAAGCAAGCTTGCAAAGGAAATCTGCACTACAATGAAGTCTCACTTCCCCCCAGTCAAAAGGGCCATCTGAAAAAAGTGTAAAATCCAGAAAGGCAGGACAGGCCATGGAGAACTGGGAGCCTTGTTATGCTGATGGGCGGGATGTAAATTGCCAACAGACACTCGGGAGAAGTGTATGGTGTTTCCTGAAACATCTAAAAAACAAAGCAACAGAGCCTAGGGCACTTCCACTTATGGTCCTATAGCTTAGGGAAATTAAAATCAAAAAGACACAGCCACCCCAAAGTTTGGGACGCCTCTGTTTACAAGAACCTCGTTAACCGTACTAGTTCAATATCACAGAAAGTGAAAAATGGATAAAGAACTTGTGGTACTTACGTACAATGCAGTATCACTCAGCAATGAAATCTATGTCATCAGGCCTGTAGCAGCATAATGAGTGGATTCAGGTACGATGATTCTAACTGAAATAAGTCACACAGAAAAAGAAACATCATAAGATATCAGTAATACACGGAATGTAAACTTGGCTACAGAGGAACTGAATTCCAAAACAGAACAGGGTCTCAAATTTAGAAAACCAACTTATGCTTGCTTAAGGGGAAAGGTGAGTTGGGGTGCTGCATAAAACCAGAGATTGAAATGAGCACAGATAAAGTTCCTTAAGCCAAATATGGAATAGACAAGAGCTACTCCTTGCTCAACGAAGTGGACTCAACACCGCATATTAAACGCCTAAGAATGTACCTGACTAGTAAGTATCTTAAAACCTATGGATTGCTATGTCTCCAAAAGAGAATCAAGCATGTGTACAGGGGCATAAACGCAGCAGTGATAGGATTGGAGAGGTTCGGTGAGCAAATGAAGACCCTTTGAAGTCATATTGCATGGTACCCATTCCACGGGTTTCAACTACCCAGGTTTAAGGTATTCTTCCTTCAGCTAAAACATGCATGTGGAACCTAGAGTATGATCAACCATGTGATCGGGAGACATGTTCAAATATGTCTGAGTTTTCGTACCCTGGTACTCGGGTGCAACATTCCTGACGCTTTACTAACACTCTCCCGACTTGGAGAGTCAGTCCCTTTAACCTCCTGTTTGGCCCAGTTTGCAATTTCTGCGGAAGATGAACAGGAATAGCGAGAACCAATGAGAGGCTAGCTGGAGGTGTCTGGACGGGCAAATTTAACTCTCATTTCCCACCAGGAAGAGGAATTAACCAAAGGCTCAGCGTGCAGTGCCGGAACCAGATTAGGGCCTGAAGCCATCCTGCGGTGTTGCGGCCAGCTCAAAAGAAAGCGAGTTGAAGAAAGGAGCTCAGGGGCACTGTAATTCACAAACCTGCAGAGTTATAAATGACAGCTATCGTCCAAAAATAGACTGAAGTAAGGCTGCCAAGAGGACTTGAAAGCGGGGCAGAATTGCAGGAAACCGATTTCAGGAGGTAGACTGGAATTGCATTGAAAGCATAGGAAAAGAGGCAGAACGTCCACAATGATGCACTTGGCCAAAAAGGGCGTATGCGTTTTTTCCTGAATATATTCAGGAAAAAACGCATACGCCCTTTTTGGCCAACCAAGCAAGCTTGCAAAGGAAATCTGCACTACAATGAAGTCTCACTTCCCCCCGGTCAAAAGGGCCATCTGAAAAAAGTGTAAAATCCAGAAAGGCAGGACAGGCCATGGAGAACTGGGAGCCTTGTTATGCTGATGGGCGGGATGTAAATTGCCAACAGACACTCCGGAGAAGTGTATGGTGTTTCCTGAAACATCTAAAAAACAAAGCAACAGAGCCTAGGGCACTTCCACTTATGGTCCTATAGCTTAGGGAAAGTAAAATCAAAAAGACACAGGCACCCCAAAGTTTGGGACGCCTCTGTTTACAAGAACCTCGTTTACCGTACAAGTTCAATATCACAGAAAGTGAAAAATGGATAAAGAACTTGTGGTACTTACGTACAATGCAGTATCACTCAGCAATGAAATCTATGTCATCAGGCCCGTAGCAGCATAATGAGTGGATTCAGGTACGATGATTCTAACTGAAATAAGTCACACAGAAAAAGAAACATCATAAGATATCACTAATACACGGAATGTAAACTTGGCTACAGAGGAACTGAATTCCAAAACAGAACAGGGTCTCAAATTTAGAAAACCAACTTATGCTTGCTTAAGGGGAAAGGTGAGTTGTGGTGCTGCATAAAACCAGAGATTGAAATGAGGACAGATAAAGTTCCTTAAGCCAAATAGGGAATAGACAAGAGCTACTCCTTGCTCAACGAAATGGACTCAACACCCCATATTAAACGCCTAAGAATGTACCTGACTAGTAAGTATCTTAAAACCTAAGGATTGCTATGTCTCCAAAAGAGAATCAAGCGTGTGTACAGGGGCATAAACGGAGCAGTGATAGGATTGGAGAGGTTCGGTGAGCAAATGAAGACCCTTTGAAGACATATTGCATGGTACCCATTCCACGGGTCTCAACTCTCCAGGTTTAAGGTATTCTTCCTTCAGCTAAAACATGCATGTGGAACCCAGAGTATGATCAACCGTGTGAACGGGAGACGTGTTCAAATATGTCTCAGTTTTCCTCCCCTGGTACTCGGGTGCAACATTCCAGACGCTTTACTAACACTCTCCCCACTTGGAGAGTCAGCGCCTTTAAACTCCTGTTTGGCCCAGTTTGCAATTTCTGCGGAAGATGAACAGGAATAGCGAGAACCAATGAGAGACTAGCTGGAGGTGTCTGGACGGGCAAATTTAACTCTCATTTCCCACCAGGAAGAGGAAATAACCAAAGGCTCAGCGTGCCGTGCCGGAACCAGATTAGGGCCTGAAGCCATCCTGCGGTGTTCCGGCCAGCTCACAAGAAAGCGAGTTGAAGAAAGGAGCTCAGGGGCACTGTAATTCACAAACCTGCAGAGTTATAAATGACAGCTATCGTCCAAAAATATACTGACGTAAGGCTGCCAAGAGGACTTGAAAGCGGGGCAGAATTGCAGGAAACCGATTTCAGGAGGTAGACTGGAATTGCATTGAAAGCATAGGAAAAGAGGCAGAACGTCCACAATGATGCACTTGGCCAAAAAGGGCGTATGCGTTTTTTCCTGAATATATTCAGGAAAAAACGCATACACCCTTTTTGGCCAACCAAGCAAGCTTGCAAAGGAAATCTGCACTACAATGAAGTCTCACTTCCCCCCGGTCAAAAGGGCCATCTGAAAAAAGTGTAAAATCCAGAAAGGCAGGACAGGCCATGGAGAACTGGGAGCCTTGTTATGCTGATGGGCGGGATGTAAATTGCCAACAGACACTCGGGAGAAGTGTATGGTGTTTCCTGAAACATCTAAAAAACAAAGCAACAGAGCCTAGGGCACTTCCACTTATGGTCCTATAACTTAGGGAAATTAAAATCAAAAAGACACAGCCATCCCAAAGTTTGGGACGCCTCTGTTTACAAGAACCTCGTTTACCGTACAAGTTCAATATCACAGAAAGTGAAAAATGGAAAAAGAACTTGTGGTACTTATGTACAATGCAGTATCACTCAGCAATGAAATCTATGTCATCAGGCCCGTAGCAGCATAATGAGTGGATTCAGGTATGATGATTCTAACTGAAATAAGTCACACAGAAAAAGAAACATCATAAGATATCACTAATACACGGAATGTAAACTTGGCTACAGAGGAACTGAATTCCAAATCAGAACAGGGTCTCAAATTTAGAAAACCAACTTATGCTTGCTTAAGGGGAAAGGTGAGTTGGGGTGCTGCATAAAACCAGAGATTGAAATGAGCAGAGATAAAGTTCCTTAAGCCAAATATGGAATAGACAAGAGCTACTCCTTGCTCAACGAAATGGACTCAACACCCCATATTAAACGCCTAAGAATGTACCTGACTAGTAAGTATCTTAAAACCTATGGATTGCTATGTCTCCAAAAGAGAATCAAGCGTGTGTACAGGGGCATAAACGCAGCAGTGATAGGATTGGAGAGGTTCGGTGAGCAAATGAAGACCCTTTGAAGACATATTGCATGGTACCCATTCCACGGGTCTCAACTCTCCAGGTTTAAGGTATTCTTCCTTCAGCTAAAACATGCATGTGGAACCCAGAGTATGATCAACCGTGTGAACGGGAGACGTGTTCAAATATGTCTCAGTTTTCCTCCCCTGGTACTCGGGTGCAACATTCCAGACGCTTTACTAACACTCTCCCCACTTGGAGAGTCAGCGCCTTTAAACTCCTGTTTGGCCCAGTTTGCAATTTCTGCGGAAGATGAACAGGAATAGCGAGAACCAATGAGAGACTAGCTGGAGGTGTCTGGACGGGCAAATTTAACTCTCATTTCCCACCAGGAAGAGGAAATAACCAAAGGCTCAGCATGCCGTGCCAGAACCAGATTAGGGCCTGAAGCCATCCTGCGGTGTTGCGGCCAGCTCAAAAGAAAGCGAGTTGAGGAAAGGAGCTCAGGGGCACTGTAATTCACAAACCTGCAGAGTTATAAATCACAGCTATCGTCCAAAAATATATTGAAGTAAGGCTGCCAAGAGGACTTGAAAGCGGGGCAGAATTGCAGGAAACCGATTTCAGGAGGTAGACTGGAATTGCATTGAAAGCATAGGAAAAGAGGCAGAACGTCCACAATGATGCACTTGGCCAAAAAGGTCGTATGCGTTTTTTCCTGAATATATTCAGGAAAAAACGCATACGCCCTTTTTGGCCAACCAAGCAAGCTTGCAAAGGAAATCTGCACTACAATGAAGTCTCACTTCCCCCCAGTCAAAAGGGCCATCTGAAAAAAGTGTAAAATCCAGAAAGGCAGGACAGGCCATGGAGAACTGGGAGCCTTGTTATGCTGATGGGCGGGATGTAAATTGCCAACAGACACTCGGGAGAAGTGTATGGTGTTTCCTGAAACATCTAAAAAACAAAGCAACAGAGCCTAGGGCACTTCCACTTATGGTCCTATAGCTTAGGGAAATTAAAATCAAAAAGACACAGCCACCCCAAAGTTTGGGACGCCTCTGTTTACAAGAACCTCGTTAACCGTACTAGTTCAATATCACAGAAAGTGAAAAATGGATAAAGAACTTGTGGTACTTACGTACAATGCAGTATCACTCAGCAATGAAATCTATGTCATCAGGCCTGTAGCAGCATAATGAGTGGATTCAGGTACGATGATTCTAACTGAAATAAGTCACACAGAAAAAGAAACATCATAAGATATCAGTAATACACGGAATGTAAACTTGGCTACAGAGGAACTGAATTCCAAAACAGAACAGGGTCTCAAATTTAGAAAACCAACTTATGCTTGCTTAAGGGGAAAGGTGAGTTGGGGTGCTGCATAAAACCAGAGATTGAAATGAGCACAGATAAAGTTCCTTAAGCCAAATATGGAATAGACAAGAGCTACTCCTTGCTCAACGAAGTGGACTCAACACCGCATATTAAACGCCTAAGAATGTACCTGACTAGTAAGTATCTTAAAACCTATGGATTGCTATGTCTCCAAAAGAGAATCAAGCATGTGTACAGGGGCATAAACGCAGCAGTGATAGGATTGGAGAGGTTCGGTGAGCAAATGAAGACCCTTTGAAGTCATATTGCATGGTACCCATTCCACGGGTTTCAACTACCCAGGTTTAAGGTATTCTTCCTTCAGCTAAAACATGCATGTGGAACCTAGAGTATGATCAACCATGTGATCGGGAGACATGTTCAAATATGTCTCAGTTTTCGTACCCTGGTACTCGGGTGCAACATTCCTGACGCTTTACTAACACTCTCCCGACTTGGAGAGTCAGTCCCTTTAACCTCCTGTTTGGCCCAGTTTGCAATTTCTGCGGAAGATGAACAGGAATAGCGAGAACCAATGAGAGGCTAGCTGGAGGTGTCTGGACGGGCAAATTTAACTCTCATTTCCCACCAGGAAGAGGAATTAACCAAAGGCTCAGCGTGCAGTGCCGGAACCAGATTAGGGCCTGAATCCATCCTGCGGTGTTGCGGCCAGCTCAAAAGAAAGCGAGTTGAAGAAAGGAGCTCAGGGGCACTGTAATTCACAAACCTGCAGAGTTATAAATGACAGCTATCGTCCAAAAATAGACTGAAGTAAGGCTGCCAAGAGGACTTGAAAGCGGGGCAGAATTGCAGGAAACCGATTTCAGGAGGTAGACTGGAATTGCATTGAAAGCATAGGAAAAGAGGCAGAACGTCCACAATGATGCACTTGGCCAAAAAGTGCGTATGCGTTTTTTCCTGAATATATTCAGGAAAAAACGCATACGCCCTTTTTGGCCAACCAAGCAAGCTTGCAAAGGAAATCTGCACTACAATGAAGTCTCACTTCCCCCCGGTCAAAAGGGCCATCTGAAAAAAGTGTAAAATCCAGAAAGGCAGGACAGGCCATGGAGAACTGGGAGCCTTGTTATGCTGATGGGCGGGATGTAAATTGCCAACAGACACTCGGGAGAAGTGTATGCTGTTTCCTGAAACATCTAAAAAACAAAGCAACAGAGCCTAGGGAACTTCCACTTATGGTCCTATAGCTTAGGGAAATTAAAATCAAAAAGACACAGCCACCCCAAAGTTTGGGACACCTCCGTTTACAAGAAACTCGTTTACCGTAAAAGTTCAGTATCACAGAAAGTGAAAAATGGATAAAGAACTTGTGGTACTTACGTACAATGCAGTATCACTCAGCAATGAAATCTATGTCATCAGGCCCATAGCAGCATAATGAGTGGATTCAGGTACGATGATTCTAACTGAAATAAGTCACACAGAAAAAGAAACATCATAAGATATCAGTAATACATGGAATGTAAACTTGGCTACACAGGAACTGCATTCCAAAACAGAACAGGGTCTCAAATTTAGAAAACCAACTTATGCTTGCTTAAGGGGAAAGGTGAGTTGGGGTGCTGCATAAAACCAGAGATTGAAATGAGCACAGATAAAGTTCCTTAAGCCAAATATGGAATAGACAAGAGCTACTCCTTGCTCAACGAAATGGACTCAACACCGCATATTAAACGCCTAAGAATGTACCTGACTAGTAAGTATCTTAAAACCTATGGATTGCTATGTCTCCGAAAGAGAATCAAGCATGTGTACAGGGGCATAAACGCAGCAGTGATAGGATTGGAGAGGTTCGGTGAGCAAATGAAGACCCTTTGAAGTCATATTGCATGGTACCCATTACACGGGTCTCAACTCTCGAGGTTTAAGGTATTCTTCCTTCAGCTAAAACATGCATGTGGAACCCAGAGTTAGATCAACCACGTAAACCGGAGACGTGTTCAAATATGTCTCAGTTTTCCTCCCCTGGTACTCGGGTGCAACATTCCAGACGCTTTACTAACACTCTCCCCACTTGGAGAGTCAGTCCCTTTAACCTCCTGTTTGGCCCAGTTTGCAATTTCTGCGGAAGATTAACAGGAATAGCGAGAACCAATGAGAGGCTAGCTGGAGGTGTCTGGACGGGCAAATTTAACTCTCATTTCCCACCAGGAAGAGGAATTAACCAAAGGCTCAGCGTGCCGGGTCGGAACCAGATTAGGGCCTGAAGCCATCCTGCGGTGTTGCGGCCAGGTCACAAGAAAGCGAGTTGAAGAAAGGAGCTCAGGGGCACTGTAATTCACAAACCTGCAGAGTTATAAATGACAGCTATCGTCCAAAAATAGACTGAAGTAAGGCTGCCAAGAGGACTTGAAAGCGGGGCAGAATTGCAGGAAACCGATTTCAGGAGGTAGACTGGAATTGCATTGAAAGCATAGGAAAAGAGGCAGAACGTCCACAATGATGCACTTGGCCAAAAAGGGCGTATGCGTTTTTTCCTGAATATATTCCTGAATATATTCAGGAAAAAACGCATACGCCCTTCTTGGCCAACCAAGCAAGCTTGCAAAGGAAATCTGCACTACAATGAAGTCTCACTTCCCCCCGGTCAAAAGGGCCATCTGAAAAAAGTGTAAAATCCAGAAAGACAGGACAGGCCATGGAGAACTGGGAGCCTTGTTATACTGATGGGCGGGATGTAAATTGCCAACAGACACTCGGAAGAAGTGTATGGTGTTTCCTGAAACATCTAAAAAACAAAGCAACAGAGCCTAGGGCACTGTCACTTATGGTCCTATAGCTTAGGGAAAGTAAAATCAAAAAGACACAGGCACCCCAAAGTTTGGGACGCCTCTGTTTACAAGAACCTCGTTTACCGTACAAGTTCAATATCACAGAAAGTGAAAAATGGATAAATAACTTGTGGTACTTACGTACAATGCAGTATCACTCAGCAATGAAATCTATGTCATCAGGCCCGTAGCAGCATAATGAGTGGATTCAGGTACGATGATTCTAACTGAAATAAGTCACACAGAAAAAGAAACATCATAAGATATCACTAATACACAGAATGTAAACTTGGCTACAGAGGAACTGAATTCCAAAACAGAACAGGGTCTCAAATTTAGAAAACCAACTTATGCTTGCTTAAGGGGAAAGGTGAGTTGTGGTGCTGCATAAAACCAGAGATTGAAATGAGCACAGATAAAGTTCCTTAAGCCAAATAGGGAATAGACAAGAGCTACTCCTTGCTCAACGAAATGGACTCAACACCCCATATTAAACGCCTAAGAATGTACCTGACTAGTAAGTATCTTAAAACCTAAGGTTTGCTATGTCTCCAAAAGAGAATCAAGCGTGTGTACAGGGGCATAAACGGAGCAGTGATAGGATTGGAGAGGTTCGGTGAGCAAATGAAGACCCTTTGAAGACATATTGCATGGTACCCATTCCACGGGTCTCAACTCTCCAGGTTTAAGGTATTCTTCCTTCAGCTAAAACATGCATGTGGAACCCAGAGTATGATCAACCGTGTGAACGGGAGATGTGTTCAAATATGTCTCAGTTTTCCTCCCCTGGTACTCGGGTGCAACATTCCAGACGCTTTACTAACACTCTCCCCACTTGGAGAGTCAGCGCCTTTAAACTCCTGTTTGGCCCAGTTTGCAATTTCTGCGGAAGATGAACAGGAATAGCGAGAACCAATGAGAGACTAGCTGGAGGTGTCTGGACGGGCAAATTTAACTCTCATTTCCCACCAGGAAGAGGAAATAACCAAAGGCTCAGCGTGCCGTGCCGGAACCAGATTAGGGCCTGAAGCCATCCTGCGGTGTTCCGGCCAGCTCACAAGAAAGCGAGTTGAAGAAAGGAGCTCAGGGGCACTGTAATTCACAAACCTGCAGAGTTATAAATGACAGCTATCGTCCAAAAATATACTGACGTAAGGCTGCCAAGAGGACTTGAAAGCGGGGCAGAATTGCAGGAAACCGATTTCAGGAGGTAGACTGGAATTGCATTGAAAGCATAGGAAAAGAGGCAGAACGTCCACAATGATGCACTTGGCCAAAAAGGGCGTATGCGTTTTTTCCTGAATATATTCAGGAAAAAACGCATACGCCCTTTTTGGCCAACCAAGCAAGCTTGCAAAGGAAATCTGCACTACAATGAAGTCTCACTTCCCCCCGGTCAAAAGGGCCATCTGAAAAAAGTGTAAAATCCAGAAAGGCAGGACAGGCCATGGAGAACTGGGAGCCTTGTTATGCTGATGGGCGGGATGTAAATTGCCAACAGACACTCGGGAGAAGTGTATGGTGTTTCCTGAAACATCTAAAAAACAAAGCAACAGAGCCTAGGGCACTTCCACTTATGGTCCTATAACTTAGGGAAATTAAAATCAAAAAGACACAGCCATCCCAAAGTTTGGGACGCCTCTGTTTACAAGAACCTCGTTTACCGTACAAGTTCAATATCACAGAAAGTGAAAAATGGAAAAAGAACTTGTGGTACTTATGTACAATGCAGTATCACTCAGCAATGAAATCTATGTCATCAGGCCCGTAGCAGCATAATGAGTGGATTCAGGTATGATGATTCTAACTGAAATAAGTCACACAGAAAAAGAAACATCATAAGATATCACTAATACACGGAATGTAAACTTGGCTACAGAGGAACTGAATTCCAAATCAGAACAGGGTCTCAAATTTAGAAAACCAACTTATGCTTGCTTAAGGGGAAAGGTGAGTTGGGGTGCTGCATAAAACCAGAGATTGAAATGAGCAGAGATAAAGTTCCTTAAGCCAAATATGGAATAGACAAGAGCTACTCCTTGCTCAACGAAATGGACTCAACACCCCATATTAAACGCCTAAGAATGTACCTGACTAGTAAGTATCTTAAAACCTATGGATTGCTATGTCTCCAAAAGAGAATCAAGCGTGTGTACAGGGGCATAAACGCAGCAGTGATAGGATTGGAGAGGTTCGGTGAGCAAATGAAGACCCTTTGAAGACATATTGCATGGTACCCATTCCACGGGTCTCAACTCTCCAGGTTTAAGGTATTCTTCCTTCAGCTAAAACATGCATGTGGAACCCAGAGTATGATCAACCGTGTGAACGGGAGACGTGTTCAAATATGTCTCAGTTTTCCTCCCCTGGTACTCGGGTGCAACATTCCAGACACTTTACTAACACTCTCCCCACTTGGAGAGTCAGCGCCTTTAAACTCCTGTTTGGCCCAGTTTGCAATTTCTGCGGAAGATGAACAGGAATAGCGAGAACCAATGAGAGACTAGCTGGAGGTGTCTGGACGGGCAAATTTAACTCTCATTTCCCACCAGGAAGAGGAAATAACCAAAGGCTCAGCGTGCCGTGCCGGAAACAGATTAGGGTCTGAAGCCATCCTGCGGTGTTGCGGCCAGCTCAAAAGAAAGCGAGTTGAGGAAAGGAGCTCAGGGGCCCTGTAATTCACAAACCTGCAGAGTTATAAATCACAGCTATCGTCCAAAAATGTACTGAAGTAAGGCTGCCAAGAGGACTTGAAAGCGGGGCAGAATTGCAGGAAACCGATTTCAGGAGGTAGACTGGAATTGCATTGAAAGCATAGGAAAAGAGGCAGAACGTCCACAATGATGCACTTGGCCAAAAAGGGCGTATGCGTTTTTTCCTGAATATATTCAGGAAAAAACGCATACGCCCTTTTTGGCCAACCAAGCAAGCTTGCAAAGGAAATCTGCACTACAATGAAGTCTCACTTCCCCCCGGTCAAAAGGGCCATCTGAAAAAAGTGTAAAATCCAGAAAGGCAGGACAGGCCATGGAGAACTGGGAGCCTTGTTATGCTGATGGGCGGGATGTAAATTGCCAACAGACACTCGGGAGAAGTGTATGGTGTTTCCTGTCGGGAGCCATATAGGAAGTGCCTTTGAGTCACAGCACAGACGAGACCCATAGTATCAAGCAAAGTTGATGCTATCGGGTATAAATATGGAGAAGCAAAGCTCTCCTCAGCAAAGCTGGTGCTGTCAGGTGTATATATGGAAAAGTAAAGTTCTCGTTTGCAAAGCTTCCTGCCTCCTGGTGGCTGGTGCCGTGCAATTGGCCTCTCTTGCCCAGTGCTGTAAGCTGGGCCCTCTCTGGAGGAGAAACCTGGGTTCCCGAAGACATGTGATCAGAGCCGGGGCCCCGCCAGTTGGTGAGGGAATCCCAGGGCAGGTGCTGGGCGTGGAGGCCACGGGGGCATAGGCTACCAAGGTGACAGAAAACTGACCTTCTCTGGGGGCGCTGCACCTCGCTCACTCGCACACCTCACATCTCCCTGCTTGGCCCCGGAGGATGGCTGGTTAGCCAGAGACGGGTAAGATTCCTCAGGGAAGGAACAACCTAAGACAGGCACAGTCGCAGAGGGGCCATCAGGAGAGAACTTGGGGGCCAACAGAGGTGGGGCATAGACCCTCACCCCCCCAACTTTGCAGGAGCCTGAACCCTCACCCCTTTTGAGAGAGGTCTCTTGTCCCCATGGCTGCTTCGCTTCCCACGCCCAGCTCAGATGAGAACCCAGGTAGCAGACCAGAGACCTGGCCAATGGCAACTGCTCTTCCACCGCAGCAGGGCTCTGTTTCCCATTTCCTCCGTGAACCATAGCTTTTCTCTGTGTTTTTCCCTGCCTTTGCCTAAGGTGATTTTTATAGGATTGCTTTTGGTGTTGGGAAAAATGTATAGTTTTAATGCAGGGGTTTAGGAAAGACCCCAATTTAGGGTAAAAACCAAGAGAAGGATTATAGCTACTTTGGCTCCTTTAATGATTATATTTGTTGGGGAAATATAATGGTGGGAACATTTCTGCAGCAGCTTTGTACTTTAAAAGAAAAATTGCAAGAGTTATGGCCTCCCAGTGGAGTTATAAACATGCTGGGAAATACCTGGGTATGGTGACAAGGTTTTATGCAACAGTGGGTTTAATCAATGAGTTTACGGTACAATGTCCGCTCCCATGGTTTTTTAGAAGTATAAAAAATGATGTGTATTGTTTTGATTGTTTTGATTACTATTGTAGGTTAGGAAATTTTTGGGTATGGTGGTGGGAAGGTTTTATGCTACAGTGGGTACATAATAAATTAGATAGAGTAGGCTACTTGGTAGCCTTTTATAAGTAGAATTGTTTTTTGTATAATTTAGTGCCTTGTTTTGATTATAAAGGTAGAAGAAAATAGTCTATAAATATTTACAATTGTTAAAAGAATAATGTGCTTGAGTTTGTGCTTTGAATAGTTGGCTGATTGAACAAGAACATATAGGTACAAGAACATCTAATTTTCTAAAGAAGACGATGAAACCACAGACTGTGTTCCTGACGTAGATGTGACCAACATGTGATTAACCACAGGAGAAGAAAGAGACTCTGGGCGATGGGAAAATTACCTAACCTGTTTTAATCAATCTGCTGATGTAAATTACCTTTGTTTTGTGGCCTATGTGGGGGAGTTCTTGGCGTGGGAATGAGAATGTTGAATTTGAAAATGAGATCACTTTATAGTATAAAAGCTTTTGGAATCTTGAAAATAAATTTGTCAGATCCTTGCACCCAAGAAGAGGTGTCTTGAGTTCTGTCCACGCCGACTCCGTCCTCCCCTTTGGGTGAATCCTGTTCAGCTGGGGCTGGTCCTCGGCAGTTTCCTGAAACATCTAAAAAACAAAGCAACAGAGCCTAGGGCACTTCCACTTATGGTCCTATAGCTTAGGGAAATTAAAATCAAAAAGACACAGCCACCCCAAAGTTTGGGACGCCTCTGTTTACAAGAACCTCGTTTACCGTACAAGTTCAATATCACAGAAAGTGAAAAATGGATAAAGAACTTGTGGTACTTACGTACAATGCAGTATCACTCAGCAATGAAATCTATGTCATCAGGCCCGTAGCAGCATAATGAGTGGATTCAGGTACGATGATTCTAACTGAAATAAGTCACACAGAAAAAGAAACATCATAAGATATCACTAATACACGGAATGTAAACTTGGCTACAGAGGAACTGAATTCCAAAACAGAACAGGGTCTCAAATTTAGAAAACCAACTTATGCTTGCTTAAGGGGAAAGGTGAGTTGGGGTGCTGCATAAAACCAGAGATTGAAATGAGCACAGATAAAGTTCCTTAAGCCAAATATGGAATACACAAGAGCTACTCCTTGCTCAACGAAATGGACTCAACACCCCATATTAAACGCCTAAGAATGTACCTGACTAGTAAGTATCTTAAAACCTATGGATTGCTATGTCTCCAAAAGAGAATCAAGCGTGTGTACAGGGGCATAAATGCAGCAGTGATAGGATTGGAGAGGTTCGGTGAGCAAATGAAGACCCTTTGAAGTCATATTGCATGGTACCCATTACACGGGTCTCAACTCTCCAGGTTTAAGGTATTCTTCCTTCAGCTAAAACATGCATGTGGAACCCAGAGTA
Source organism: Stenella coeruleoalba (assembly GCF_951394435.1). NCBI lineage: Eukaryota > Metazoa > Chordata > Mammalia > Artiodactyla > Delphinidae > Stenella > Stenella coeruleoalba. The sequence goes on along the minus strand of NW_027645901.1, from coordinate 533,683 downwards.
TGATCAACCATGTGAACGGGAGACGTGTTCAAATATGTCTCAGTTTTCATCCCCTGGTACTCGGGTGCAACATTCCAGATGCTTTACTAACACTCTCCCCACTTGGAGAGTCAGCGCCTTTAACCTCCTGTTTGGCCCAGTTTGCAATTTCTGCGGAAGATGAACAGGAATAGAGAGAACCAATGAGAGACTAGCTGGAGGTGTCTGGACGGGCAAATTTAACTCTCATTTCCCACCAGGAAGAGGAAATAACCAAAGGCTCAGCGTGCCGTGCCGGAACCAGATTAGGGTCTGAAGCCATCCTGCGGTGTTGCGGCCAGCTCAAAAGAAAGCGAGTTGAGGAAAGGAGCTCAGGGGCCCTGTAATTCACAAACCTGCAGAGTTATAAATCACAGCTATCGTCCAAAAATAGACTGAAGTAAGGCTGCCAAGAGGACTTGAAAGCGGGGCAGAATTGCAGGAAACTGATTTCAGGAGGTAGACTGGAATTGCATTGAAAGCATAGGAAAAGAGGCAGAACGTCCACAATGATGCACTTGGCCAAAAAGGGCGTATGCGTTTTTTCCTGAATATATTCAGGAAAACACGCATACGCCCTTTTTGGCCAACCAAGCAAGCTTGCAAAGGAAATCTGCACTACAATGAAGTCTCACTTCCCCCCGGTCAAAAGGGCCATCTGAAAAAAGTGTAAATCCAGAAAGGCAGGACAGGCCATGGAGAACTGGGAGCCTTGTTATGCTGATGGGCGGGATGTAAATTGCCAACAGACACTCGGGAGAAGTGTATGGTGTTTCCTGAAACATCTAAAAAACAAAGCAACAGAGCCTAGGGCACTGCCACTTATGGTCCTATAGCTTAGGGAAATTAAAATCAAAAAGACACAGCCACTCCAAAGTTTGGGACGCCTCTGTTTACAAGAACCTCGTTTACCGTACAAGTTCAATATCACAGAAAGTGAAAAATGGATAAAGAACTTGTGGTACTTACGTACAATGCAGTATCACTCAGCAATGAAATCTATGTCATCAGGCCCGTAGCAGCATAATGAGTGGATTCAGGTACGATGATTCTAACTGAAATAAGTCACACAGAAAAAGAAACATCATAAGATATCACTAATACACGGAATGTAAACTTGGCTACAGAGGAACTGAATTCCAAAGCAGAACAGGGTCTCAAATTTAGTAAACCAACTTATGCTTGCTTAAGGGGAAAGGTGAGTTGTGGTGCTGCATAAAACCAGAGATTGAAATGAGCACAGATAAAGTTCCTTAAGCCAAATATGGAATAGACAAGAGCTACTCCTTGCTCAACGAAATGGACTCAACACCCCATATTAAACGCCTAAGAATGTACCTGACTAGTAAGTATCTTAAAACCTATGGATTGCTATGTCTCCAAAAGAGAATCAAGCGTGTGTACAGGGGCATAAACGCAGCAGTGATAGGGTTGGAGAGGTTCGGTGAGCAAATGAAGACCCTTTGAAGACATATTGCATGGTACCCATTCCACGGGTCTCAACTCTCCAGGTTTAAGGTATTCTTCTTTCAGCTAAAACATGCATGTGGAACCCAGAGTATGGTCAACCGTGTGAACGGGAGACGTGTTCAAATATGTCTCAGTTTTCCTCCCCTGGTACTCGGGTGCAACATTCCAGACGCTTTACTAACACTCTCCCCACTTGGAGAGTCAGCGCCTTTAACCTCCTGTTTGGCCCAGTTTGCAATTTCTGCGGAAGATGAACAGGAATAGCGAGAACCAATGAGAGGCTAGCTGGAGGTGTCTGGACGGGCAAATTTAACTCTCATTTCCCACCAGGAAGAGGAAATAACCAAAGGCTCAGCGTGCCATGCCGGAACCAGATTAGGGCCTGAAGCCATCCTGCGGTGTTGCGGCCAGCTCAAAAGAAAGCGAGTTGAGGAAAGGAGCTCAGGGGCACTGTAATTCACAAACCTGCAGAGTTATAAATGACAGCTATCGTCCAAAAATATACTGACGTAAGGCTGCCAAGAGGACTTGAAAGCGGGGCAGAATTGCAGGAAACCGATTTCAGGAGGTAGACTGGAATTGCATTGAAAGCATAGGAAAAGAGGCAGAACGTCCACAATGATGCACTTGGCCAAAAAGGGCGTATGCGTTTTTTCCTGAATATATTCAGGAAAAAACGCATACGCCCTTTTTGGCCAACCAAGCAAGCTTGCAAAGGAAATCTGCACTACAATGAAGTCTCACTTCCCCCCGGTCAAAAGGGCCATCTGAAAAAAGTGTAAAATCCAGACAGGCAGGACAGGCCATGGAGAACTGGGAGCCTTGTTATGCTGATGGGCGGGATGTAAATTGCCAACAGACACTCGCGAGAAGTGTATGGTGTTTCCTGAAACATCTAAAAAACAAAGCAACAGAGCCTAGGGCACTTCCACTTATGGTCCTATAGCTTAGGGAAATTAAAATCAAAAAGACACAGCCACTCCAAAGTTTGGGACGCCTCTGTTTACAAGAACCTCGTTTACCGTACAAGTTCAATATCACAGAAAGTGAAAAATGGATAAAGAACTTGTGGTACTTACGTACAATGCAGTATCACTCAGCAATGAAATCTATGTCATCAGGCCCGTAGCAGCATAATGAGTGGATTCAGGTACGATGATTCTAACTGAAATAAGTCACACAGAAAAAGAAACATCATAAGATATCACTAATACACGGAATGTAAACTTGGCTACAGAGGAACTGAATTCCAAAGCAGAACAGGGTCTCAAATTTAGTAAACCAACTTATGCTTGCTTAAGGGGAAAGGTGAGTTGTGGTGCTGCATAAAACCAGAGATTGAAATGAGCACAGATAAAGTTCCTTAAGCCAAATATGGAATAGACAAGAGCTACTCCTTGCTCAACGAAATGGACTCAACACCCCATATTAAACGCCTAAGAATGTACCTGACTAGTAAGTATCTTAAAACCTATGGATTGCTATGTCTCCAAAAGAGAATCAAGCGTGTGTACAGGGGCATAAACGCAGCAGTGATAGGGTTGGAGAGGTTCGGTGAGCAAATGAAGACCCTTTGAAGACATATTGCATGGTACCCATTCCACGGGTCTCAACTCTCCAGGTTTAAGGTATTCTTCTTTCAGCTAAAACATGCATGTGGAACCCAGAGTATGGTCAACCGTGTGAACGGGAGACGTGTTCAAATATGTCTCAGTTTTCCTCCCCTGGTACTCGGGTGCAACATTCCAGACGCTTTACTAACACTCTCCCCACTTGGAGAGTCAGCGCCTTTAACCTCCTGTTTGGCCCAGTTTGCAATTTCTGCGGAAGATGAACAGGAATAGCGAGAACCAATGAGAGGCTAGCTGGAGGTGTCTGGACGGGCAAATTTAACTCTCATTTCCCACCAGGAAGAGGAAATAACCAAAGGCTCAGCGTGCCATGCCGGAACCAGATTAGGGCCTGAAGCCATCCTGCGGTGTTGCGGCCAGCTCAAAAGAAAGCGAGTTGAGGAAAGGAGCTCAGGGGCACTGTAATTCACAAACCTGCAGAGTTATAAATGACAGCTATCGTCCAAAAATATACTGACGTAAGGCTGCCAAGAGGACTTGAAAGCGGGGCAGAATTGCAGGAAACCGATTTCAGGAGGTAGACTGGAATTGCATTGAAAGCATAGGAAAAGAGGCAGAACGTCCACAATGATGCACTTGGCCAAAAAGGGCATATGCGTTTTTTCCTGAATATATTCAGGAAAAAACGCATACGCCCTTTTTGGCCAACCAAGCAAGCTTGCAAAGGAAATCTGCACTACAATGAAGTCTCACTTCCCCCCGGTCAAAAGGGCCATCTGAAAAAAGTGTAAAATCCAGAAAGGCAGGACAGGCCATGGAGAACTGGGAGCCTTGTTATGCTGATGGGCGGGATGTAAATTGCCAACAGACACTCGGGAGAAGTGTATGGTGTTTCCTGAAACATCTAAAAAACAAAGCAACAGAGCCTAGGGCACTTCCACTAATGGTCCTATAGCTTAGGGAAATTAAAATCAAAAAGACACAGCCACCCCAAAGTTTGGGACGCCTCTGTTTACAAGAACCTCGTTTACCGTACTAGTTCAATATCACAGAAAGTGAAAAATGGATAAAGAACTTGTGGTACTTACGTACAATGCAGTATCACTCAGCAATGAAATCTATGTCATCAGGCCCGTAGCAGCATAATGAGTGGATTCAGGTACGATGATTCTAACTGAAATAAGTCACACAGAAAAAGAAACATCATAAGATATCACTAATACACGGAATGTAAACTTGGCTACAGAGGAACTGAATTCCAAAACAGAACAGGGTCTCAAATTTAGAAAACCAACTTATGCTTGCTTAAAGGGAAAGGTGAGTTGTGCTGCTGCATAAAACCAGAGATTGAAATGAGCACAGATAAAGTTCCTTAAGCCAAATATGGAATAGACAAGAGCTACTCCTTGCTCAACGAAATGGACTCAACACCCCATATTAAACGCCTAAGAATGTACCTGACTAGTAAGTATCTTAAAACCTATGGATTGTTATGTCTCCAAAAGAGAATCAAGCGTGTGTACAGGGCCATAAACGCAGCAGTGATAGGATTGGAGAGGTTCGGTGAGCAAATGAAGACCCTTTGAAGACATATTGCATGGTACCCATTCCACGGGTCTCAACTCTCCAGGTTTAAGGCATTCTTCCTTCAGCTAAAACATGCATGTGGAACCCAGAGTATGATCAACCGTGTGAACGGGAGACGTGTTCAAATATGTCTCAGTTTTCCTCCCCTGGTACTCGGGTGCAACATTCCAGACGCTTTACTAACACTCTCCCCACTTGGAGAGTCAGCGCCTTTAACCTCCTGTTTGGCCCAGTTTGCAATTTCTGCGGAAGATGAACAGGAATAGCGAGAACCAATGAGAGGCTAGCTGGACGTGTCTGGACGGGCAAATTTAACTCTCATTTCCCACCAGGAAGAGGAAATAACCAAAGGCTCAGCGTGCCGTGCCGGAACCAGATTAGGGTCTGAAGCCATCCTGCGGTGTTGCGGCCAGCTCAAAAGAAAGCGAGTTGAGGAAAGGAGCTCAGGGGCCCTGTAATTCACAAACCTGCAGAGTTATAAATGACAGCTATCGTCCAAAAATATACTGAAGTAAGGCTGCCAAGAGGACTTGAAAGCGGGGCAGAATTGCAGGAAACCGATTTCAGGAGGTAGACTGGAATTGCATTGAAAGCATAGGAAAAGAGGCAGAACGTCCACAATGATGCACTTGGCCAAAAAGGGCGTATGCGTTTTTTCCTGAATATATTCAGGAAAAAACGCATACGCCCTTTTTGGCCAACCAAGCAAGCTTGCAAAGGAAATCTGCACTACAATGAAGTCTCACTTCCCCCCGGTCAAAAGGGCCATCTGAAAAAAGTGTAAAATCCAGAAAGGCAGGACAGGCCATGGAGAACTGGGAGCCTTGTTATGCTGATGGGCGGGATGTAAATTGCCAACAGACACTCGGGAGAATTGTATGGTGTTTCCTGTCGGGAGCCATATAGGAAGTGCCTTTGAGTCACAGCACAGACGAGACCCATAGTATCAAGCAAAGTTGATGCTATCGGGTATAAATATGGAGAAGCAAAGCTCTCCTCAGCAAAGCTGGTGCTGTCAGGTGTATATATGGAAAAGTAAAGTTCTCGTTTGCAAAGCTTCCTGCCTCCTGGTGGCTGGTGCCGTGCAATTGGCCTCTCTTGCCCAGTGCTGTAAGCTGGGCCCTCTCTGGAGGAGAAACCTGGGTTCCCGAAGACATGTGATCAGAGCCGGGGCCCCGCCAGTTGGTGAGGGAATCCCAGGGCAGGTGCTGGGCGTGGAGGCCACGGGGGCATAGGCTACCAAGGTGACAGAAAACTGACCTTCTCTGGGGGCGCTGCACCTCGCTCACTCGCACACCTCACATCTCCCTGCTTGGCCCCGGAGGATGGCTGGTTAGCCAGAGACGGGTAAGATTCCTCAGGGAAGGAACAACCTAAGACAGGCACAGTCGCAGAGGGGCCATCAGGAGAGAACTTGGGGGCCAACAGAGGTGGGGCATAGACCCTCACCCCCCCAACTTTGCAGGAGCCTGAACCCTCACCCCTTTTGAGAGAGGTCTCTTGTCCCCATGGCTGCTTCGCTTCCCACGCCCAGCTCAGATGAGAACCCAGGTAGCAGACCAGAGACCTGGCCAATGGCAACTGCTCTTCCACCGCAGCAGGGCTCTGTTTCCCATTTCCTCCGTGAACCATAGCTTTTCTCTGTGTTTTTCCCTGCCTTTGCCTAAGGTGATTTTTATAGGATTGCTTTTGGTGTTGGGAAAAATGTATAGTTTTAATGCAGGGGTTTAGGAAAGACCCCAATTTAGGGTAAAAACCAAGAGAAGGATTATAGCTACTTTGGCTCCTTTAATGATTATATTTGTTGGGGAAATATAATGGTGGGAACATTTCTGCAGCAGCTTTGTACTTTAAAAGAAAAATTGCAAGAGTTATGGCCTCCCAGTGGAGTTATAAACATGCTGGGAAATACCTGGGTATGGTGACAAGGTTTTATGCAACAGTGGGTTTAATCAATGAGTTTACGGTACAATGTCCGCTCCCATGGTTTTTTAGAAGTATAAAAAATGATGTGTATTGTTTTGATTGTTTTGATTACTATTGTAGGTTAGGAAATTTTTGGGTATGGTGGTGGGAAGGTTTTATGCTACAGTGGGTACATAATAAATTAGATAGAGTAGGCTACTTGGTAGCCTTTTATAAGTAGAATTGTTTTTTGTATAATTTAGTGCCTTGTTTTGATTATAAAGGTAGAAGAAAATAGTCTATAAATATTTACAATTGTTAAAAGAATAATGTGCTTGAGTTTGTGCTTTGAATAGTTGGCTGATTGAACAAGAACATATAGGTACAAGAACATCTAATTTTCTAAAGAAGACGATGAAACCACAGACTGTGTTCCTGACGTAGATGTGACCAACATGTGATTAACCACAGGAGAAGAAAGAGACTCTGGGTGATGGGAAAATTACCTAACCTGTTTTAATCAATCTGCTGATGTAAATTACCTTTGTTTTGTGGCCTATGTGGGGGAGTTCTTGGCGTGGGAATGAGAATGTTGAATTTGAAAATGAGATCACTTTATAGTATAAAAGCTTTTGGAATCTTGAAAATAAATTTGTCAGATCCTTGCACCCAAGAAGAGGTGTCTTGAGTTCTGTCCACGCCGACTCCGTCCTCCCCTTTGGGTGAATCCTGTTCAGCTGGCGCTGGTCCTCGGCAGTTTCCTGAAACATCTAAAAAACAAAGCAACAGAGCCTAGGGCACTTCCACTTATGGTCCTATAGCTTAGGGAAATTAAAATCAAAAAGACACAGCCACCCCAAAGTTTGGGACGCCTCTGTTTACAAGAACCTCGTTTACCGTACAAGTTCAATATCACAGAAAGTGAAAAATGGATAAAGAACTTGTGGTACTTACGTACAATGCAGTATCACTCAGCAATGAAATCTATGTCATCAGGCCCGTAGCAGCATAATGAGTGGATTCAGGTACGATGATTCTAACTGAAATAAGTCACACAGAAAAAGAAACATCATAAGATATCACTAATACACGGAATGTAAACTTGGCTACAGAGGAACTGAATTCCAAAACAGAACAGGGTCTCAAATTTAGAAAACCAACTTATGCTTGCTTAAGGGGAAAGGTGAGTTGTGGTGCTGCATAAAACCAGAGATTGAAATGAGCACAGATAAAGTTCCTTAAGCCAAATATGGAATAGACAAGAGCGACTCCTTGCTCAACGAAATGGACTCAACACCCCATATTAAACGCCTAAGAATGTACCTGACTAGTAAGTATCTTAAAACCTATGGATTGCTATGTCTCCAAAAGAGAATCAAGCGTGTGTACACGGGCATAAATGCAGCAGTGATAGGATTGGAGAGGTTCGGTGAGCAAATGAAGACCCTTTGAAGTCATATTGCATGGTACCCATTACACAGGTCTCAACTCTCCAGGTTTAAGGTATTCTTCCTTCAGCTAAAACATGCATGTGGAACCCAGAGTATGATCAACCATGTGAACGGGAGACGTGTTCAAATATGTCTCAGTTTTCCTCCCCTGGTACTCGGGTGCAACATTCCAGACGCTTTACTAACACTCTCCCCACTTGGAGAGTCAGCGCCTTTAACCTCCTGTTTGGCCCAGTTTGCAATTTCTGCGGAAGATGAACAGGAATAGAGAGAACCAATGAGAGACTAGCTGGAGGTGTCTGGACGGGCAAATTTAACTCTCATTTCCCACCAGGAAGAGGAAATAACGAAAGGCTCAGCGTGCCGTGCCGGAACCAGATTAGGGCCTGAAGCCATCCTGCGGTGTTGCGGCCAGCTCAAAAGAAAGCGAGTTGAGGAAAGGAGCTCAGGGGCCCTGTAATTCACAAACCTGCAGAGTTATAAATCACAGCTATCGTCCAAAAATATACTGAAGTAAGGCTGCCAAGAGGACTTGAAAGCGGGGCAGAATTGCAGGAAACCGATTTCAGGAGGTAGACTGGAATTGCATTGAAAGCATAGGAAAAGAGGCAGAACGTCCACAATGATGCACTTGGCCAAAAAGGGCGTATGCGTTTTTTCCTGAATATATTCAGGAAAACACGCATACGCCCTTTTTGGCCAACCAAGCAAGCTTGCAAAGGAAATCTGCACTACAATGAAGTCTCACTTCCCCCCGGTCAAAAGGGCCATCTGAAAAAAGTGTAAAATCCAGAAAGGCAGGACAGGCCATGGAGAACTGGGAGCCTTGTTATGCTGATGGGCGGGATGTAAATTGCCAACAGACACTCGGGAGAAGTGTATGGTGTTTCCTGAAACATCTAAAAAACAAAGCAACAGAGCCTAGGGCACTGCCACTTATGGTCCTATAGCTTAGGGAAATTACAATCAAAAAGACACAGCCACCCCAAAGTTTGGGACGCCTCTGTTTACAAGAACCTCGTTTACCGTACAAGTTCAATATCACAGAAAGTGAAAAATGGATAAAGAACTTGTGGTACTTACGTACAATGCAGTATCACTCAGCAATGAAATCTATGTCATCAGGCCCGTAGCAGCATAATGAGTGGATTCAGGTACGATGATTCTAACTGAAATAAGTCACACAGAAAAAGAAACATCATAAGATATCACTAATACACGGAATGTAAACTTGGTTACAGAGGAACTGAATTCCAAAACAGAACAGGGTCTCAAATTTAGAAAACCAACTTATGCTTGCTTAAGGGGAAAGGTGAGTTGTGGTGCTGCATAAAACCAGAGATTGAAATGAGCACAGATAAAGTTCCTTAAGCCAAATATGGAATAGACAAGAGCTACTCCTTGCTCAACGAAATGGACTCAACACCCCATATTAAACGCCTAAGAATGTACCTGACTAGTAAGTATCTTAAAACCTATGGATTGCTATGTCTCCAAAAGAGAATCAAGCGTGTGTACAGGGGCATAAACGCAGCAGTGATAGGGTTGGAGAGGTTCGGTGAGCAAATGAAGACCCTTTGAAGACATATTGCATGGTACCCATTCCACGGGTCTCAACTCTCCAGGTTTAAGGTATTCTTCTTTCAGCTAAAACATGCATGTGGAACCCAGAGTATGATCAACCGTGTGAACGGGAGACGTGTTCAAATATGTCTCAGTTTTCCTCCCCTGGTACTCGGGTGCAACATTCCAGACGCTTTACTAACACTCTCCCCACTTGGAGAGTCAGCGCCTTTAACCTCCTCTTTGGCCCAGTTTGCAATTTCTGCGGAAGATGAACAGGAATAGCGAGAACCAATGAGAGGCTAGCTGGAGGTGTCTGGACGGGCAAATTTAACTCTCATTTCCCACCAGGAAGAGGAAATAACCAAAGGCTCAGCGTGCCATGCCGGAACCAGATTAGGGCCTGAAGCCATCCTGCGGTGTTGCGGCCATCTCAAAAGAAAGCGAGTTGAGGAAAGGAGCTCAGGGGCCCTGTAATTCACAAACCTGCAGAGTTATAAATGACAGCTATCGTCCAAAAATATACTGAAGTAAGGCTGCCAAGAGGACTTGAAAGCGGGGCAGAATTGCAGGAAACCGATTTCAGGAGGTAGACTGGAATTGCATTGAAAGCATAGGAAAAGAGGCAGAACGTCCACAATGATGCACTTGGCCAAAAAGGGCATATGCGTTTTTTCCTGAATATATTCAGGAAAAAACGCATACGCCCTTTTTGGCCAACCAAGCAAGCTTGCAAAGGAAATCTGCACTACAATGAAGTCTCACTTCCCCCCGGTCAAAAGGGCCATCTGAAAAAAGTGTAAAATCCAGAAAGGCAGGACAGGCCATGGAGAACTGGGAGCCTTGTTATGCTGATGGGCGGGATGTAAATTGCCAACAGACACTTGGGAGAAGTGTATGGTGTTTCCTGAAACATCTAAAAAACAAATCAACAGAGCCTAGGGCACTTCCACTTATGGTCCTATAGCTTAGGGAAATTAAAATCAAAAAGACACAGCCACCCCAAAATTTGGGACGCCTCTGTTTACAAGAACCTCGTTTACAGTACAAGTTCAACATCGCAGAATGTGAAAAATGGATAAAGAAGTTGTGGTATTTACTTACAAAGCAATATCACTCAGCAATGAAATCTATGTCATCAGGACCTTAGCAGCACAATGAGTGGATTCAGGTATGATGATTCTAACTGAAATAAGTCACACAGAAAAAGAAACATCATAAGATATCAGTAATACACGGAATATAAACTTGGCTACACAGGAACTGAATTACAGAACAGAACAGGGTCTCAAATTTAGAAAACCAACTTATGCTTGCTTAAGGGGAAAGGTGAGTTGGGGTGCTGCATAAAACCAGAGATCGAAATGAGCACAGATAAAGTTCCTTAAGCCAAATATGGAATAGACAAGAGCTACTCCTTGCTCAACGAAATGGACTCAACATCCCATATTAAACGCCTAATAATGTACCTGACTAGTAAGTATCTTAAAACCTATGGATTGCTATGTCTCCAAAAGAGAATCAAGCATGTGTACAGGGGCAGAAACGCAGCAGTGATAGGATTGGAGAGGTTCGGTGAGCAAATGAAGACCCTTTGAAGTCATATTGCATGGTACCCATTACACAGGTCTCAACTCTCCAGGTTTAAGGTATTCTTCCTTCAGCTAAAACATGCATGTGGAACCCAGAGTATGATCAACCATGTGAACGGGAGACGTGTTCAAATATGTCTCAGTTTTCCTCCCCTGGTACTCGGGTGCAACATTCCAGACGCTTTACTAACACTCTCCCCACTTGGAGAGTCAGCGCCTTTAACATCCTGTTTGGCCCAGTTTGCAATTTCTGCGGAAGATGAACAGGAATAGTGAGAACCAATGAGAGACTAGCTGGAGGTGTCTGGACGGGCAAATTTAACTCTCATTTCCCACCAGGAAGAGGAAATAACCAAAGGCTCAGCGTGCCGTGCCGGAACCAGATTAGGGCCTGAAGCCATCCTGCGGTGTTGCGGCCAGCTCAAAAGAAAGCGAGTTGAGTAAAGGAGCTCAGGGGCACTGTAATTCACAAACCTGCAGAGTTATAAATGACAGCTATCGTCCAAAAATACACTGAAGTAAGGCTGCCAAGAGGACTTGAAAGCGGGGCAGAATTGCAGGAAACCGATTTCAGGAGGTAGACTGGAATTGCATTGAAAGCATAGGAAAAGAGGCAGAACGTCCACAATGATGCACTTGGCCAAAAAGGTCGTATGCGTTTTTTCCTGAATATATTCAGGAAAAAACGCATACGCCCTTTTTGGCCAACCAAGCAAGCTTGCAAAGGAAATCTGCACTACAATGAAGTCTCACTTCCCCCCGGTCAAAAGGGCCATCTGAAAAAAGTGTAAAATCCAGAAAGGCAGGACAGGCCATGGAGAACTGGGAGCCTTGTTATGCTGATGGGCGGGATGTAAATTGCCAACAGACACTTGGGAGAAGTGTATGGTGTTTCCTGAAACATCTAAAAAACAAATCAACAGAGCCTAGGGCACTTCCACTTATGGTCCTATAGCTTAGGGAAATTAAAATCAAAAAGACACAGCCACCCCAAAGTTTGGGACGCCTCTGTTTACAAGCACCACATTTACCGTACAAGTTCAATATCACAGAAAGTGAAAAATGGATAAAGAACTTGTGGTACTTACGTACAATGCAGTATCACTCAGCAATGAAATCTATGTCATCAGGCCCGTAGCAGCATAATGAGTGGATTCAGGTACGATGAATCTAACTGAAATAAGTCACACAGAAAAAGAAACATCATAAGATATCAGTAATACACGGAATGTAAACTTGGCTACAGAGGAACTGAATTCCAAAACAGAACAGGGTCTCAAATTTAGAAAACCAACTTATGCTTGCTTAAGGGGAAAGGTGAGTTGTGGTGCTGCATAAAACCAGAGATTGAAATGAGCACAGATAAAGTTCCTTAAGCCAAATATGGAATAGACAAGAGCTACTCCTTGCTCAACGAAATGGACTCAACACCCCATATTAAACGCCTAAGAATGTACCTGACTAGTAAGTATCTTAAAACCTATGGATTGCTATGTCTCCAAAAGAGAATCAAGCGTGTGTACAGGGGCATAAACGCAGCAGTGATAGGATTGGAGAGGTTCGGTGAGCAAATGAAGACCCTTTGAAATCATATTGCATGGTACCCATTACACAGGTCTCAACTCTCCAGGTTTAAGGTATTCTTCCTTCAGCTAAAACATGCATGTGGAACCCAGAGTATGATCAACCATGTGAACGGGAGACGTGTTCAAATATGTCTCAGTTTTCCTCCCCTGGTACTCGGGTGCAACATTCCAGATGCTTTACTAACACTCTCCCCACTTGGAGAGTCAGCGCCTTTAACCTCCTGTTTGGCCCAGTTTGCAATTTCTGCGGAAGATGAACAGGAATAGCGAGAACCAATGAGAGACTAGCTGGAGGTGTCTGGACGGGCAAATTTAACTCTCATTTCCCACCAGGAAGAGGAAATAACCAAAGGCTCAGCGTGCCGTGCCGGAACCAGATTAGGGCCTGAAGCCATCCTGCGGTGTTGCGGCCAGCTCAAAAGAAAGCGAGTTGAGGAAAGGAGCTCAGGGACACTGTAATTCACAAACCTGCAGAGTTATAAATGACAGCTATCGTCCAAAAATACACTGAAGTAAGGCTGCCAAGAGGACTTGAAAGCGGGGCAGAATTGCAGGAAACCGATTTCAGGAGGTAGACTGGAATTGCATTGAAAGCATAGGAAAAGAGGCAGAACGTCCACAATGATGCACTTGGCCAAAAAGGGCGTATGCGTTTTTTCCTGAATATATTCAGGAAAAAACGCATACGCCCTTTTTGGCCAACCAAGCAAGCTTGCAAAGGAAATCTGCACTACAATGAAGTCTCACTTCCCCCCGGTCAAAAGGGCCATCTGAAAAAAGTGTAAAATCCAGAAAGGCAGGACAGGCCATGGAGAACTGTGAGCCTTGTTATGCTGATGGGCGGGAAGTAAATTGCCAACAGACACTTGGGAGAAGTGTATGGTGTTTCCTGAAACATCTAAAAAACAAAGCAACAGAGCCTAGGGCACTTCCACTTATGGTCCTATAGCTTAGGGAAATTAAAATCAAAAAGACACAGCCACCCCAAAGTTTGGGACGCCTCTGTTTACAAGCACCTCATTTACCGTACAAGTTCAATATCACAGAAAGTGAAAAATGGATAAAGAACTTGTGGTACTTACGTACAATGCAGTATCACTCAGCAATGAAATCTATGTCATCAGGCCCGTAGCAGCATAATGAGTGGATTCAGGTACGATGATTCTAACTGAAATAAGTCACACAGAAAAAGAAACATCATAAGATATCACTAATACACGGAATGTAAACTTGGCTACAGAGGAACTGAATTCCAAAACAGAACAGGGTCTCAAATTCAGAAAACCAACTTATGCTTGCTTAAGGGGAAAGGTGAGTTGGGGTGCTGCATAAAACCAGAGATTGAAATGAGCACAGATAAAGTTCCTTAAGCCAAATATGGAATAGACAAGAGCTACTCCTTGCTCAACGAAATGGACACAACACCCCATATTAAACGCCTAAGAATGTACCTGACTAGTAAGTATCTTAAAACCTATGGATTGCTATGTCTCCAAAAGAGAATCAAGCGTGTGTACAGGGGCATAAACGCAGCAGTGATAGGATTGGAGAGGTTCGGTGAGCAAATGAAGACCCTTTGAAGTCATATTGCATGGTACCCATTACACAGGTCTCAACTCTGCAGGTTTAAGGTATTCTTCCTTCAGCTAAAACATGCATGTGGAACCTAGAGTATGATCAACCGTGTGAACGGGAGACGTGTTCAAATATGTCTCAGTTTTCCTCCCCTGGTACTCGGGTGCAACATTCCAGACGCTTTACTAACACTCTCCCCACTTGGAGAGTCAGCGCCTTTAAACTCCTGTTTGGCCCAGTTTGCAATTTCTGCGGAAGATGAACAGGAATAGCGAGAACCAATGAGAGACTAGCTGGAGGTGTCTGGACGGGCAAATTTAACTCTCATTTCCCACCAGGAAGAGGAAATAACCAAAGGCTCAGCGTGCCGTGCCGGAACCAGATTAGGGCCTGAAGCCATCCTGCGATGTTGCGGCCAGATCAAAAGAAAGTGAGTTGAGGAAAGGAGCTCAGGGGCACTGTAATTCACAAACCTGCAGAGTTATAAATGACAGCTATCATCCAAAAATATACTGAAGTAAGTCTGCCAAGAGGACTTGAAAGCGGGGCAGAATTGCAGGAAACCGATTTCAGGAGGTAGACTGGAATTGCATTGAAAGCATAGGAAAAGAGGCAGAACGTCCACAATGATGCACTTGGCCAAAAAGGGCGTATGCGTTTTTTCCTGAATATATTCAGGAAATAACGCATACGCCCTTTTTGGCCAACCAAGCAAGCTTGCAAAGGAAATCTGCACTACAATGAAGTCTCACTTCCCCCCGGTCAAAAGGGCCATCTGAAAAAAGTGTAAAATCCAGAAAGGCAGGACAGGCCATGGAGAACTGGGAGCCTTGTTATGCTGATGGGCGGGATGTAAATTGCCAACAGACACTCGGGAGAAGTGTATGGTGTTTCCTGAAACATCTAAAAAACAAAGCAACAGAGCCTAGGGCACTTCCACTTATGGTCCTATAGCTTAGGGAAATTAAAATCAAAAAGACACAGCCACCCCAAAGTTTGGGACGCCTCTGTTTACAAGAACCTCGTTTACAGTACAAGTTCAACATCGCAGAATGTGAAAAATGGGTAAAGAAGTTGTGGTATTTACTTACAAAGCAATATCACTCAGCATTGAAATCTATGTCATCAGGCCCTTAGCAGCACAATGAGTGGATTCAGGTATGATGATTCTAACTGAAATAAGTCACACAGAAAAAGAAACATCATAAGATATCAGTAATACACGGAATGTAAACTTGGCTACACAGGAACTGAATTCCAAAACAGAACAGGGTCTCAAATTTAGAAAACCAACTTATGCTTGCTTAAGGGGAAAGGTGAGATGGGGTGCTGCATAAAACCAGAGATCGAAATGAGCACAGATAAAGTTCCTTAAGCCAAATATGGAATAGACAAGAGCTACTCCTTGCTCAACGAAATGGACTCAACACCCCATATTAAACGCCTAAGAATGTACCTGACTAGTAAGTATCTTAAAACCTATGGATTGCTATGTCTCCAAAAGAGAATCAAGCGTGTGTACAGGGGCATAAACGCAGCAGTGATAGGATTGGAGAGGTTCGGTGAGCAAATGAAGACCCTTTGAAGTCATATTGCATGGTACCCATTACACAGGTCTCAACTCTCCAGGTTTAAGGTATTCTTCCTTCAGCTAAAACATGCATGTGGAACCTAGAGTATGATCAACCGTGTGAACGGGAGATGTGTTCAAATATGTCTCAGTTTTCCTCCCCTGGTACTCGGGTGCAACATTCCAGACGCTTTACTAACACTCTCCCCACTTGGAGAGTCAGCGCCTTTAACCTCCTGTTTGGCCCAGTTTGCAATTTCTGCGGAAGATGAACAGGAATAGCGAGAACCAATGAGAGACTAGCTGGAGGTGTCTGGACGGGCAAATTTAACTCTCATTTCCCACCAGGAAGAGGAAATAACCAAAGGCTCAGCGTGCCATGCCGGAAACAGATTAGGGCCTGAAGCCATCCTGCGGTGTTGCGGCCAGATCAAAAGAAAGTGAGTTGAGGAAAGGAGCTCAGGGGCACTGTAATTCACAAACCTGCAGAGTTATAAATGACAGCTATCGTCCAAAAATAGACTGAAGTAAGTCTGCCAAGAGGACTTGAAAGCGGGGCAGAATTGCAGGTAACCGATTTCAGGAGGTAGACTGGAATTGCATTGAAAGCATAGGAAAAGAAGCAGAACGTCCACAATGATGCACTTGGCCAAAAAGGGCGTATGCGTTTTTTCCTGAATATATTCAGGAAAAAACGCATACGCCCTTTTTGGCCAACCAAGCAAGCTTGCAAAGGAAATCTGCACTACAATGAAGTCTCACTTCCCCCCGGTCAAAAGGGCCATCTGAAAAAAGTGTAAAATCCAGAAAGGCAGGACAGGCCATGGAGAACTGGGAGCCTTGTTATGCTGATGGGCGGGATGTAAATTGCCAACAGACACTCGGGAGAAGTGTATAGTGTTTCCTGAAACATCTAAAAAACAAAGCAACAGAGCCTAGGGCACTTCCACTTATGGTCCTATAGCTTAGGGAAATTAAAATCAAAAAGACACAGCCACCCCAAAGTTTGGGACGCCTCTGTTTACAAGAACCTCGTTTACAGTACAAGTTCAACATCGCAGAATGTGAAAAATGGATAAAGAAGTTGTGGTATTTACTTACAAAGCAATATCACTCAGCATTGAAATCTATGTCATCAGGCCCTTAGCAGCACAATGAGTGGATTCAGGTATGATGATTCTAACTGAAATAAGTCACACAGAAAAAGAAACATCATAAGATATCAGTAATACACGGAATGTAAACTTGGCTACACAGGAACTGAAATCCAAAACAGAACAGGGTCTCAAATTTAGAAAACCAACTTATGCTTGCTTAAGGGGAAAGGTGAGTTGGGGTGCTGCATAAAACCAGAGATCAAAATGAGCACAGATAAAGTTCCTTAAGCCAAATATGGAATAGACAAGAGCTACTCCTTGCTCAACGAAATGGACTCAACACCCCATATTAAACGCCTAAGAATGTACCTGACTAGTAAGTATCTTAAAACCTATGGATTGCTATGTCTCCAAAAGAGAATCAAGCGTGTGTACAGGGGCATAAACGCAGCAGTGATAGGATTGGAGAGGTTCGGTGAGCAAATGAAGACCCTTTGAAGACATATTGCATGGTACCCATTCCACGGGTCTCAACTCTCCAGGTTTAAGGTATTCTTCCTTCAGCTAAAACATGCATGTGGAACCCAGAGTATGATCAACCATGTGAACGGGAGACGTGTTCAAATATGTCTCAGTTTTCCTCCCCTGGTACTCGGGTGCAACATTCCAGACGCTTTACTAACACTCTCCCCACTTGGAGAGTCTGCGCCTTTAACCTCCTGTTTGGCCCAGTTTGCAATTTCTGCGGAAGATGAACAGGAATAGCGAGAACCAATGAGAGACTAGCTGGAGGTGTCTGGACGGGCAAATTTAACTCTCATTTCCCACCAGGAAGAGGAAATAACCAAAGGCTCAGCGTGCCGTGCCGGAACCAGATTAGGGCCTGAAGCCATCCTGCGGTGTTGCGGCCAGATCAAAAGAAAGTGAGTTGAGGAAAGGAGCTCAGGGGCACTGTAATTCACAAACCTGCAGAGTTATAAATGACAGCTATCGTCCAAAAATAGACTGAAGTAAGTCTGCCAAGAGGACTTGAAAGCGGGGCAGAATTGCAGGAAACCGATTTCAGGAGGTAGACTGGAATTGCATTGAAAGCATAGGAAAAGAGGCAGAACGTCCACAATGATGCACTTGGCCAAAAAGGGCGTATGCGTTTTTTCCTGAATATATTCAGGAAAAAAGGCATACGCCCTTTTTGGCCAACCAAGCAAGCTTGCAAAGGAAATCTGCACTACAATGAAGTCTCACTTCCCCCCGGTCAAAAGGGCCATCTGAAAAAAGTGTAAAATCCAGAAAGGCAGGACAGGCCATGGAGAACTGGGAGCCTTGTTATGCTGATGGGCGGGATGTAAATTGCCAACAGACACTTGGGAGAAGTGTATGGTGTTTCCTGAAACATCTAAAAAACAAATCAACAGAGCCTAGGGCACTTCCACTTATGGTCCTATAGCTTAGGGAAATTAAAATCAAAAAGACACAGCCACCCCAAAGTTTGGGACGCCTCTGTTTACAAGCACCTCATTTACTGTACAAGTTCAATATCACAGAAAGTGAAAAATGGATAAAGAACTTGTGGTACTTACGTACAATGCAGTATCACTCAGCAATGAAATCTATGTCATCAGGCCCGTAGCAGCATAATGAGTGGATTCAGGTACGATGATTCTAACTGAAATAAGTCACACAGAAAAAGAAACATCATAAGATATCAGTAATACACGGAATGTAAACTTGGCTACAGAGGAACTGAATTCCAAATCAGAACAGTGTCTCAAATTTAGCAAACCAACTTATGCTTGCTTAAGGGGAAAGGTGAGTTGTGGTGCTGCATAAAACCAGAGATTGAAATGAGCACAGATAAAGTTCCTTAAGCCAAATATGGAATAGACAAGAGCTACTCCTTGCTCAACGAAATGGACTCAACACCCCATATTAAACGCCTAAGAATGTACCTGACTAGTAAGTATCTTAAAACCTATGGATTGCTATGTCTCCAAAAGAGAATCAAGCGTGTGTACAGGGGCATAAACGCAGCAGTGATAGGATTGGAGAGGTTCGGTGAGCAAATGAAGACCCTTTGAAATCATATTGCATGGTACCCATTACACAGGTCTCAACTCTCCAGGTTTAAGGTATTCTTCCTTCAGCTAAAACATGCATGTGGAACCCAGAGTATGATCAACCATGTGAACGGGAGACGTGTTCAAATATGTCTCAGTTTTCCTCCCCTGGTACTCGGGTGCAACATTCCAGATGCTTTACTAACACTCTCCCCACTTGGAGAGTCAGCGCCTTTAACCTCCTGTTTGGCCCAGTTTGCAATTTCTGCGGAAGATGAACAGGAATAGCGAGAACCAATGAGAGACTAGCTGGAGGTGTCTGGACGGGCAAATTTAACTCTCATTTCCCACCAGGAAGAGGAAATAACCAAAGGCTCAGCGTGCCGTGCCGGAACCAGATTAGGGCCTGAAGCCATCCTGCGGTGTTGCGGCCAGCTCAAAAGAAAGCGAGTTGAGGAAAGGAGCTCAGGGACACTGTAATTCACAAACCTGCAGAGTTATAAATGACAGCTATCGTCCAAAAATACACTGAAGTAAGGCTGCCAAGAGGACTTGAAAGCGGGGCAGAATTGCAGGAAACCGATTTCAGGAGGTAGACTGGAATTGCATTGAAAGCATAGGAAAAGAGGCAGAACGTCCACAATGATGCACTTGGCCAAAAAGGGCGTATGCGTTTTTTCCTGAATATATTCAGGAAAAAACGCATACGCCCTTTTTGGCCAACCAAGCAAGCTTGCAAAGGAAATCTGCACTACAATGAAGTCTCACTTCCCCCCGGTCAAAAGGGCCATCTGAAAAAAGTGTAAAATCCAGAAAGGCAGGACAGGCCATGGAGAACTGTGAGCCTTGTTATGCTGATGGGCGGGAAGTAAATTGCCAACAGACACTTGGGAGAAGTGTATGGTGTTTCCTGAAACATCTAAAAAACAAAGCAACAGAGCCTAGGGCACTTCCACTTATGGTCCTATAGTTTAGGGAAATTAAAATCAAAAAGACACAGCCACCCCAAAGTTTGGGACGCCTCTGTTTACAAGCACCTCATTTACCGTACAAGTTCAATATCACAGAAAGTGAAAAATGGATAAAGAACTTGTCGTACTTACGTACAATGCAGTATCACTCAGCAATGAAATCTATGTCATCAGGCCCGTAGCAGCATAATGAGTGGATTCAGGTACGATGATTCTAACTGAAATAAGTCACACAGAAAAAGAAACATCATAAGATATCAGTAATACACGGAATGTAAACTTGGCTACACAGGAACTGAATTCCAAAACAGAACAGGGTCTCAAATTTAGAAAACCAACTTATGCTTGCTTAAGGGGAAAGGTGAGATGGGGTGCTGCATAAAACCAGAGATTGAAATGAGCACAGATAAAGTTCCTTAAGCCAAATATGGAATAGACAAGAGCTACTCCTTGCTCAACGAAATGGACTCAACACCCCATATTAAACGCCTAAGAATGTACCTGACTAGTAAGTATCTTAAAACCTATGGATTGCTATGTCTCCAAAAGAGAATCAAGCGTGTGTACAGGGGCATAAACGCAGCAGTGATAGGATTGGAGAGGTTCGGTGAGCAAATGAAGACCCTTTGAAGTCATATTGCATGGTACCCATTACACAGGTCTCAACTCTCCAGGTTTAAGGTATTCTTCCTTTAGCTAAAACATGCATGTGGAACCTAGAGTATGATCAACCGTGTGAACGGGAGATGTGTTCAAATATGTCTCAGTTTTCCTCCCCTGGTACTCGGGTGCAACATTCCAGACGCTTTACTAACACTCTCCCCACTTGGAGAGTCAGCGCCTTTAACCTCCTGTTTGGCCCAGTTTGCAATTTCTGCGGAAGATGAACAGGAATAGCGAGAACCAATGAGAGACTAGCTGGAGGTGTCTGGACGGGCAAATTTAACTCTCATTTCCCACCAGGAAGAGGAAATAACCAAAGGCTCAGCGTGCCATGCCGGAAACAGATTAGGGCCTGAAGCCATCCTGCGGTGTTGCGGCCAGATCAAAAGAAAGTGAGTTGAGGAAAGGAGCTCAGGGGCACTGTAATTCACAAACCTGCAGAGTTATAAATGACAGCTATCGTCCAAAAATAGACTGAAGTAAGTCTGCCAAGAGGACTTGAAAGCGGGGCAGAATTGCAGGAAACCGATTTCAGGAGGTAGACTGGAATTGCATTGAAAGCATAGGAAAAGAGGCAGAACGTCCACAATGATGCACTTGGCCAAAAAGGGCGTATGCGTTTTTTCCTGAATATATTCAGGAAAAAAGGCATACGCCCTTTTTGGCCAACCAAGCAAGCTTGCAAAGGAAATCTGCACTACAATGAAGTCTCACTTCCCCCCGGTCAAAAGGGCCATCTGAAAAAAGTGTAAAATCCAGAAAGGCAGGACAGGCCATGGAGAACTGGGAGCCTTGTTATGCTGATGGGCGGGATGTAAATTGCCAACAGACACTTGGGAGAAGTGTATGGTGTTTCCTGAAACATCTAAAAAACAAATCAACAGAGCCTAGGGCACTTCCACTTATGGTCCTATAGCTTAGGGAAATTAAAATCAAAAAGACACAGCCACCCCAAAGTTTGGGACGCCTCTGTTTACAAGCACCTCATTTACTGTACAAGTTCAATATCACAGAAAGTGAAAAATGGATAAAGAACTTGTGGTACTTACGTACAATGCAGTATCACTCAGCAATGAAATCTATGTCATCAGGCCCGTAGCAGCATAATGAGTGGATTCAGGTACGATGATTCTAACTGAAATAAGTCACACAGAAAAAGAAACATCATAAGATATCAGTAATACACGGAATGTAAACTTGGCTACAGAGGAACTGAATTCCAAATCAGAAAAGTGTCTCAAATTAAGAAACCAACTTATGCTTGCTTAAGGGGAAAGGTGAGTTGTGGTGCTGCATAAAACCAGAGATTGAAATGAGCACAGATAAAGTTCCTTAAGCCAAATATGGAATAGACAAGAGCTACTCCTTGCTCAACGAAATGGACTCAACACCCCATATTAAACGCCTAAGAATGTACCTGACTAGTAAGTATCTTAAAACCTATGGATTGCTATGTCTCCAAAAGAGAATCAAGCGTGTGTACAGGGGCATAAACGCAGCAGTGATAGGATTGGAGAGGTTCGGTGAGCAAATGAAGACCCTTTGAAGTCATATTGCATGGTACCCATTACACGGGTTTCAACTACCCAGGTTTTAGGTATTCTTCCTTCAGCTAAAACATGCATGTGGAACCCAGAGTATGATCAACCATGTGATCGGGAGACGTGTTCAAATATGTCTCAGTTTTCCTCCCCTGGTACTCGGGTGCAACATTCCAGACGCTTTACTAACACTCTCCCCACTTGGAGAGTCAGCGCCTTTAACCTCCTCTTTGGCCCAGTTTGCAATTTCTGCGGAAGATGAACAGGAATAGCGAGAACCAATGAGAGACTAGCTGGAGGTGTCTGGACGGGCAAATTTAACTCTCATTTCCCACCAGGAAGAGGAAATAACCAAAGGCTCAGCGTGCCGTGCCGGAACCAGATTAGGGCCTGAAGCCATCCTTCGGTGTTGCGGCCAGCTCACAAGAAAGCGAGTTGAAGAAAGGAGCTCAGGGGCACTGTAATTCACAAACCTGCAGAGTTATAAATGACAGCTATCGTCCAAAAATATACTGACGTAAGGCTGCCAAGAGGACTTGAAAGCGGGGCAGAATTGCAGGAAAACGATTTCAGGAGGTAGACTGGAATTGCATTGAAAGCATAGGAAAAGAGGCAGAACGTCCACAATGATGCACTTGGCCAAAAAGGGCGTATGCGTATTTTCCTGAATATATTCAGGAAAAAACGCATACGCCCTTTTTGGCCAACCAAGCAAACTTGCAAAGGAAATCTGCACTACAATGAAGTCTCACTTCCCCCCGGTCAAAAGGGCCATCTGAAAAAAGTGTAAAATCCAGAAAGGCAGGACAGGCCATGGAGAACTGGGAGCCTTGTTATGCTGATGGGCGGGATGTAAATTGCCAACAGACACTCGGGAGAAGTGTATGGTGTTTCCTGAAACATCTAAAAAACAAAGCAACAGAGCCTAGGGCACTTCCACTTATGGTCCTATAGCTTAGGGAAATTAAAATCAAAAAGACACAGCCACCCCAAAGTTTGGGACGCCTCTGTTTACAAGAACCTCATTTACCGTACAAGTTCAATATCACAGAAAGTGAAAAATGGATAAAGAACTTGTGGTACTTACGTACAATGCAGTATCACTCAGCAATGAAATCTATGTCATCAGGCCCGTAGCAGCATAATGAGTGGATTCAGGTACGATGATTCTAACTGAAATAAGTCACACAGAAAAAGAAACATCATAAGATATCAGTAATACACGGAATGTAAACTTTGCTACACAGGAACTGAATTCCAAAACAGAACAGGGTCTCAAATTTAGAAAACCAACTTATGCTTGCTTAAGGGGAAAGGTGAGTTGGGGTGCTGCATAAAACCAGAGATTGAAATGAGCACAGATAAAGTTCCTTAAGCCAAATATGGAATAGACAAGAGCTACTCCTTGCTCAACGAAATGGACTCAACACCCCATATTAAACGCCTAAGAATGTACCTGACTAGTAAGTATCTTAAAACCTATGGATTGCTATGTCTCCAAAAGAGAATCAAGCGTGTGTACAGGGGCATAAACGCAGCAGTGATAGGATTGGAGAGGTTCGGTGAGCAAATGAAGACCCTTTGAAGTCATATTGCATGGTACCCATTACACGGGTTTCAACTACCCAGGTTTTAGGTATTCTTCCTTCAGCTAAAACATGCATGTGGAACCCAGAGTATGATCAACCATGTGATCGGGAGACGTGTTCAAATATGTCTCAGTTTTCCTCCCCTGGTACTCGGGTGCAACATTCCAGACGCTTTACTAACACTCTCCCCACTTGGAGAGTCAGTGCCTTTAACCTCCTCTTTGGCCCAGTTTGCAATTTCTGCGGAAGACGAACAGGAATAGCGAGAACCAATGAGAGGCTAGCTGGAGGTGTCTGGACGGGCAAATTTAACTCTCATTTCCCACCAGGAAGAGGAATTAACCAAAGGCTCAGCATGCCGGGCCGGAACCAGATTAGGGCCTGAAGCCATCCTGCGGTGTTGCGGCCAGGTCACAAGAAAGCGAGTTGAAGAAAGGAGCTCAGGGGCACTGTAATTCACAAACCTGCAGAGTTATAAATGACAGCTATCGTCCAAAAATAGACTGAAGTAAGGCTGCCAAGAGGACTTGAAAGCGGGGCAGAATTGCAGGAAACCGATTTCAGGAGGTAGACTGGAATTGCATTGAAAGCATAGGAAAAGAGGCAGAACGTCCACAATGATTCACTTGGCCAAAAAGGGCGTATGCGTTTTTTCCTGAATATATTCAGAAAAAACGCATACGCCCTTTTTGGCCAACCAAGCAAGCTTGCAAAGGAAATCTGCACTACAATGAAGTCTCACTTCCCCCCGGTCAAAAGGGCCATCTGAAAAAAGTGTAAAATCTAGAAAGGCAGGACAGGCCATGGAGAACTGGGAGCCTTGTTATGCTGATGGGCGGGATGTAAATTGCCAACAACCACTCGGGAGAAGTGTATGGTGTTTCCTGAAACATCTAAAAAACAAAGCAACAGAGCCTAGGGCACTTCCACTTATGGTCCTATAGCTTAGGGAACTTAATATCTAAAAGACACAGCCACCCCAAAGTTTGGGACGCCTCCGTTTACAAGAAACTCATTTACCGTACAAGTTCAATATCACAGAAAGTGAAAAATGGATAAAGAACTTGTGGTACTTACGTACAATGCAGTATCACTCAGCAATGAAATCTATGTCATCAGGCCCATAGCAGCATAATGAGTGGATTCAGGTACGATGATTCTAACTGAAATAAGTCACACAGAAAAAGAAACATCATAAGATATCAGTAATACACGGAATGTAAACTTGGCTACACAGGAACTGAATTCCAAAACAGAACAGGGTCTCAAATTTAGAAAACCAACTTATGCTTGCTTAAGGGGAAAGGTGAGTTGGGGTGCTGCATAAAACCAGAGATTGAAATGAGCACAGATAAAGTTCCTTAAGCCAAATATGGAATAGACAAGAGCTACTCCTTGCTCAACGAAATGGACTCAACACCCCATATTAAACGCCTAAGAATGTACCTGACTAGTAAGTATCTTAAAACCTAAGGATTGCTATGTCTCCAAAAGAGAATCAAGCGTGTGTACAGGGGCATAAACGCAGCAGTGATAGGATTGGAGAGGTTCGGTGAGCAAATGAAGACCCTTTGAAGACATATTGCATGGTACCCATTCCACGGGTCTCAACTCTCCAGGTTTAAGGTATTCTTCCTTCAGCTAAAACATGCATGTGGAACCCAGAGTATGATCAACCGTGTGAACGGGAGACGTGTTCAAATATGTCTCAGTTTTCCTCCCCTGGTACTCGGGTGCAACATTCCAGACGCTTTACTAACACTCTCCACACTTGGAGAGTCAGCGCCTTTAACCTCCTGTTTGGCCCAGTTTGCAATTTCTGCGGAAGATGAACAGGAATAGCGAGAACCAATGAGAGACTAGCTGGAGGTGTCTGGACGGGCAAATTTAACTCTCATTTCCCACCAGGAAGAGGAAATAACCAAAGGCTCAGCATGCCGTGCCGGAACCAGATTAGGGCCTGAAGCCATCCTGCGGTGTTGCGGCCAGCTCAAAAGAAAGCGAGTTGAGGAAAGGAGCTCAGGGGCACTGTAATTCACAAACCTGCAGAGTTATAAATGACAGCTAACGTCCAAAAATAGACTGAAGTAAGGCTGCCAAGAGGACTTGAAAGCGGGGCAGAATTGCAGGAAACCGATTTCAGGAGGTAGACTGGAATTGCATTGAAAGCATAGGAAAAGAGGCAGAACGTCCACAATGATTCACTTGGCCAAAAAGGGCGTATGCGTTTTTTCCTGAATATATTCAGGAAAAAACGCATACGCCCTTTTTGGCCAACCAAGCAAGCTTGCAAAGGAAATCTGCACTACAATGAAGTCTCACTTCCCCCCGGTCAAAAGGGCCATCTGAAAAAAGTGTAAAATCCAGAAAGGCAGCACAGGCCATGGAGAACTGGGAGCCTTGTTATGCTGATGGGCGGGATGTAAATTGCCAACAACCACTGGGGAGAAGTGTATGGTGTTTCCTGAAACATCTAAAAAACAAAGCAACAGAGCCTAGGGCACTTCCACTTATGGTCCTATAGCTTAGGGAAATTAAAATCAAAAAGACACAGCCACCCCAAAGTTTGGGACGCCTCCGTTTACAAGAAACTCGTTTACCGTACAAGTTCAATATCACAGAAAGTGAAAAATGGACAAAGAACTTGTGGTACTTACGTACAATGCAGTATCACTCAGCAATGAAATCTATGTCATCAGGCCCATAGCAGCATAATGAGTGGATTCAGGTACGATGATTCTAACTGAAATAAGTCACACAGAAAAAGAAACATCATAAGATATCAGTAATACACGGAATGTAAACTTGGCTACACAGGAACTGAATTCCAAAACAGAACAGGGTCTCAAATTTAGAAAACCAACTTATGCTTGCTTAAGGGGAAAGGTGAGTTGGGGTGCTGCATAAAACCAGAGATTGAAATGAGCACAGATAAAGTTCCTTAACCCAAATATGGAATAGACAAGAGCTACTCCTTGCTCAACGAAATGGACTCAACACCCCATATTAAACGCCTAAGAATGTACCTGACTAGTAAGTATCTTAAAACCTATGGATTGCTATGTCTCCAAAAGAGAATCAAGCGTGTGTACAGGGGCATAAACGCAGCAGTGATAGGATTGGAGAGGTTCGGTGAGCAAATGAAGACCCTTTGAAGTCATATTGCATGGTACCCATTACACGGGTTTCAACTACCCAGGTTTTAGGTATTCTTCCTTCAGCTAAAACATGCATGTGGAACCCAGAGTATGATCAACCATGTGATCGGGAGACGTGTTCAAATATGTCTCAGTTTTCCTCCCCTGGTACTCGGGTGCAACATTCCAGACGCTTTACTAACACTCTCCACACTTGGAGAGTCAGCGCCTTTAACCTCCTGTTTGGCCCAGTTTGCAATTTCTGCGGAAGATGAACAGGAATAGCGAGAACCAATGAGAGACTAGCTGGAGGTGTCTGGACGGGCAAATTTAACTCTCATTTCCCACCAGGAAGAGGAAATAACCAAAGGCTCAGCATGCCGGGCCGGAACCAGATTAGGGCCTGAAGCCATCCTGCGGTGTTGCGGCCAGCTCAAAAGAAAGCGAGTTGAGGAAAGGAGCTCAGGGGCACTGTAATTCACAAACCTGCAGAGTTATAAATGACAGCTAACGTCCAAAAATAGACTGAAGTAAGGCTGCCAAGAGGACTTGAAAGCGGGGCAGAATTGCAGGAAACCGATTTCAGGAGGTAGACTGGAATTGCATTGAAAGCATAGGAAAAGAGGCAGAACGTCCACAATGATTCACTTGGCCAAAAAGGGCGTATGCGTTTTTTCCTGAATATATTCAGGAAAAAACGCATACGCCCTTTTTGGCCAACCAAGCAAGCTTGCAAAGGAAATCTGCACTACAATGAAGTCTCACTTCCCCCCGGTCAAAAGGGCCATCTGAAAAAAGTGTAAAATCCAGAAAGGCAGCACAGGCCATGGAGAACTGGGAGCCTTGTTATGCTGATGGGCGGGATGTAAATTGCCAACAACCACTGGGGAGAAGTGTATGGTGTTTCCTGAAACATCTAAAAAACAAAGCAACAGAGCCTAGGGCACTTCCACTTATGGTCCTATAGCTTAGGGAAATTAAAATCAAAAAGACACAGCCACCCCAAAGTTTGGGACGCCTCCGTTTACAAGAAACTCGTTTACCGTACAAGTTCAACATCGCAGAAAGTGAAAAATGGACAAAGAACTTGTGGTACTTACGTACAATGCAGTATCACTCAGCAATGAAATCTATGTCATCAGGCCCATAGCAGCATAATGAGTGGATTCAGGTACGATGATTCTAACTGAAATAAGTCACACAGAAAAAGAAACATCATAAGATATCAGTAATACACGGAATGTAAACTTGGCTACACAGGAACTGAATTCCAAAACAGAACAGGGTCTCAAATTTAGAAAACCAACTTATGCTTGCTTAAGGGGAAAGGTGAGTTGGGGTGCTGCATAAAACCAGAGATTGAAATGAGCACAGATAAAGTTCCTTAACCCAAATATGGAATAGACAAGAGCTACTCCTTGCTCAACGAAATGGACTCAACACCCCATATTAAACGCCTAAGAATGTACCTGACTAGTAAGTATCTTAAAACCTATGGATTGCTATGTCTCCAAAAGAGAATCAAGCGTGTGTACAGGGGCATAAACGCAGCAGTGATAGGATTGGAGAGGTTCGGTGAGCAAATGAAGACCCTTTGAAGTCATATTGCATGGTACCCATTACACGGGTTTCAACTACCCAGGTTTTAGGTATTCTTCCTTCAGCTAAAACATGCATGTGGAACCCAGAGTATGATCAACCATGTGATCGGGAGACGTGTTCAAATATGTCTCAGTTTTCCTCCCCTGGTACTCGGGTGCAACATTCCAGACGCTTTACTAACACTCTCCCCACTTGGAGAGTCAGCGCCTTTAACCTCCTGTTTGGCCCAGTTTGCAATTTCTGCGGAAGACGAACAGGAATAGCGAGAACCAATGAGAGGCTAGCTGGAGGTGTCTGGACGGGCAAATTTAACTCTCATTTCCCACCAGGAAGAGGAATTAACCAAAGGCTCAGCATGCCGTGCCGGAACCAGATTAGGGCCTGAAGCCATCCTGCGGTGTTGCGGCCAGCTCACAAGAAAGCGAGTTGAAGAAAGGAGCTCAGGGGCACTGTAATTCACAAACCTGCAGAGTTATAAATGACAGCTATCGTCCAAAAATAGACTGAAGTAAGGCTGCCAAGAGGACTTGAAAGCGGGGCAGAATTGCAGGAAACCGATTTCAGGAGGTAGACTGGAATTGCATTGAAAGCATAGGAAAAGAGGCAGAACGTCCACAATGATTCACTTGGCCAAAAAGGGCGTATGCGTTTTTTCCTGAATAAATTCAGGAAAAAACGCATACGCCCTTTTTGGCCAACCAAGCAGACTTACAAAGGAAATCTGCACTACAATGAAGTCTCACTTCCCCCCGGTCAAAAGGGCCATCTGAAAAAAGTGTAAAATCCAGAAAGGCAGCACAGGCCATGGAGAACTGGGAGCCTTGTTTTGCTGATGGGCGGGATGTAAATTGCCAACAACCACTCGGGAGAAGTGTATGATGTTTCCTGAAACATCTG
Organism: Stenella coeruleoalba; assembly: GCF_951394435.1. NCBI lineage: Eukaryota > Metazoa > Chordata > Mammalia > Artiodactyla > Delphinidae > Stenella > Stenella coeruleoalba. The sequence continues at coordinate 504,241 of NW_027645901.1, read as the reverse complement.
AAAAACAAAGCAACAGAGCCTAGGGCACTTCCACTTATGGTCCTATAGCTTAGGGAAATTAAAATCAAAAAGACACAGCCACCCCAAAGTTTGGGACGCCTCCGTTTACAAGAAACTCGTTTTCCGTACAAGTTCAATATCACAGAAAGTGAAAAATGGATAAAGAACTTGTGGTACTTACGTACAATGCAGTATCACTCAGCAATGAAATCTATGTCATCAGGCCCGTAGCAGCATAATGAGTGGATTCAGGTACGATGATTCTAACTGAAATAAGTCACACAGAAAAAGAAACATCATAAGATATCAGTAATACACGGAATGTAAACTTGGCTACAGAGGAACTGAATTCCAAAACAGAACAGGGTCTCAAATTTAGAAAACCAACTTATGCTTGCTTAAGGGGAAAGGTGAGTTGGGGTGCTGCATAAAACCAGAGATTGAAATGAGCACAGATAAAGTTCCTTAAGCCAAATATGGAATAGACAAGAGCTACTCCTTGCTCAACGAAGTGGACTCAACACCGCATATTAAACGCCTAAGAATGTACCTGACTAGTAAGTATCTTAAAACCTATGGATTGCTATGTCTCCAAAAGAGAATCAAGCATGTGTACAGGGGCATAAACGCAGCAGTGATAGGATTGGAGAGGTTCGGTGAGCAAATGAAGACCCTTTGAAGTCATATTGCATGGTACCCATTACACGGGTTTCAACTACCCAGGTTTAAGGTATTCTTCCTTCAGCTAAAACATGCATGTGGAACCTAGAGTATGATCAACCATGTGATCGGGAGACATGTTCAAATATGTCTCAGTTTTCGTACCCTGGTACTCGGGTGCAACATTCCTGACGCTTTACTAACACTCTCCCGACTTGGAGAGTCAGTCCCTTTAACCTCCTGTTTGGCCCAGTTTGCAATTTCTGCGGAAGATGAACAGGAATAGCGAGAACCAATGAGAGGCTAGCTGGAGGTGTCTGGACGGGCAAATTTAACTCTCATTTCCCACCAGGAAGAGGAATTAACCAAAGGCTCAGCATGCCGGGCCGGAACCAGATTAGGGCCTGAAGCCATCCTGCGGTGTTGCGGCCAGCTCAAAAGAAAGCGAGTTGAAGAAAGGAGCTCAGGGGCACTGTAATTCACAAACCTGCAGAGTTATAAATGACAGCTATCGTCCAAAAATAGACTGAAGTAAGGCTGCCAAGAGGACTTGAAAGCGGGGCAGAATTGCAGGAAACCGATTTCAGGAGGTAGACTGGAATTGCATTGAAAGCATAGGAAAAGAGGCAGAACGTCCACAATGATGCACTTGGCCAAAAAGGGCGTATGCGTTTTTTCCTGAATATATTCAGGAAAAAACGCATACGCCCTTTTTGGCCAACCAAGCAAGCTTGCAAAGGAAATCTGCACTACAATGAAGTCTCACTTCCCCCCGGTCAAAAGGGCCATCTGAAAAAAGTGTAAAATCCAGAAAGGCAGGACAGGCCATGGAGAACTGGGAGCCTTGTTATGCTGATGGGCGGGATGTAAATTGCCAACAGACACTCGGGAGAAGTGTATGGTGTTTCCTGAAACATCTAAAAAACAAAGCAACAGAGCCTAGGGCACTTCCACTTATGGTCCTATAGCTTAGGGAAATTAAAATCAAAAAGACACAGCCACCCCAAAGTTTGGGACACCTCCGTTTACAAGAAACTCGTTTACCGTACAAGTTCTGTATCACAGAAAGTGAAAAATGGATAAAGAACTTGTGGTACTTACGTACAATGCAGTATCACTCAGCAATGAAATCTATGTCATCAGGCCCATAGCAGCATAATGAGTGGATTCAGGTACGATGATTCTAACTGAAATAAGTCACACAGAAAAAGAAACATCATAAGATATCAGTAATACACGGAATGTAAACTTGGCTACACAGGAACTGCATTCCAAAACAGAACAGGGTCTCAAATTTAGAAAACCAACTTATGCTTGCTTAAGGGGAAAGGTGAGTTGGGGTGCTGCATAAAACCAGAGATTGAAATGAGCACAGATAAAGTTCCTTAAGCCAAATATGGAATAGACAAGAGCTACTCCTTGCTCAACGAAATGGACTCAACACCGCATATTAAACGCCTAAGAATGTACCTGACTAGTAAGTATCTTAAAACCTATGGATTGCTATGTCTCCGAAAGAGAATCAAGCATGTGTACAGGGGCATAAACGCAGCAGTGATAGGATTGGAGAGGTTCGGTGAGCAAATGAAGACCCTTTGAAGTCATATTGCATGGTACCCATTACACGGGTCTCAACTCTCGAGGTTTAAGGTATTCTTCCTTCAGCTAAAACATGCATGTGGAACCCAGAGTTAGATCAACCATGTAAACCGGAGACGTGTTCAAATATGTCTCAGTTTTCCTCCCCTGGTACTCGGGTGCAACATTCCAGACGCTTTACTAACACTCTCCCGACTTGGAGAGTCAGTCCCTTTAACCTCCTGTTTGGCCCAGTTTGCAATTTCTGCGGAAGATGAACAGGAATAGCGAGAACCAATGAGAGGCTAGCTGGAGGTGTCTGGACGGGCAAATTTAACTCTCATTTCCCACCAGGAAGAGGAATTAACCAAAGGCTCAGCGTGCCGGGTCGGAACCAGATTAGGGCCTGAAGCCATCCTGCGGTGTTGCGGCCAGGTCACAAGAAAGCGAGGTGAAGAAAGGAGCTCAGGGGCACTGTAATTCACAAACCTGCAGAGTTATAAATGACAGCTATCGTCCAAAAATAGACTGAAGTAAGGCTTCCAAGAGGACTTGAATGCGGGGCAGAATTGCAGGAAACCGATTTCAGGAGGTAGACTGGAATTGCATTGAAAGCATAGGAAAAGAGGCAGAACGTCCACAATGATGCACTTGGCCAAAAAGGGCGTATGCGTTTTTTCCTGAATATATTCCTGAATATATTCAGGAAAAAACGCATACGCCCTTCTTGGCCAACCAAGCAAGCTTGCAAAGGAAATCTGCACTACAATGAAGTCTCACTTCCCCCCGGTCAAAAGGGCCATCTGAAAAAAGTGTAAAATCCAGAAAGGCAGGACAGGCCATGGAGAACTGGGAGCCTTGTTATACTGATGGGCGGGATGTAAATTGCCAACAGACACTCGGAAGAAGTGTATGGTGTTTCCTGAAACATCTAAAAAACAAAGCAACCGAGCCTAGGGCACTGTCACTTATGGTCCTATAGCTTAGGGAAAGTAAAATCAAAAAGACACAGGCACCCCAAAGTTTGGGACGCCTCTGTTTACAAGAACCTCGTTTACCGTACAAGTTCAATATCACAGAAAGTGAAAAATGGATAAATAACTTGTGGTACTTACGTACAATGCAGTATCACTCAGCAATGAAATCTATGTCATCAGGCCCGTAGCAGCATAATGAGTGGATTCAGGTACGATGATTCTAACTGAAATAAGTCACACAGAAAAAGAAACATCATAAGATATCACTAATACACGGAATGTAAACTTGGCTACAGAGGAACTGAATTCCAAAACAGAACAGGGTCTCAAATTTAGAAAACCAACTTATGCTTGCTTAAGGGGAAAGGTGAGTTGTGGTGCTGCATAAAACCAGAGATTGAAATGAGGACAGATAAAGTTCCTTAAGCCAAATAGGGAATAGACAAGAGCTACTCCTTGCTCAACGAAATGGACTCAACACCCCATATTAAACGCCTAAGAATGTACCTGACTAGTAAGTATCTTAAAACCTAAGGATTGCTATGTCTCCAAAAGAGAATCAAGCGTGTGTACAGGGGCATAAACGGAGCAGTGATAGGATTGGAGAGGTTCGGTGAGCAAATGAAGACCCTTTGAAGACATATTGCATGGTACCCATTCCACGGGTCTCAACTCTCCAGGTTTAAGGTATTCTTCCTTCAGCTAAAACATGCATGTGGAACCCAGAGTATGATCAACCGTGTGAACGGGAGACGTGTTCAAATATGTCTCAGTTTTCCTCCCCTGGTACTCGGGTGCAACATTCCAGACGCTTTACTAACACTCCCCCCACTTGGAGAGTCAGCGCCTTTAAACTCCTGTTTGGCCCAGTTTGCAATTTCTGCGGAAGATGAACAGGAATAGCGAGAACCAATGAGAGACTAGCTGGAGGTGTCTGGACGGGCAAATTTAACTCTCATTTCCCACCAGGAAGAGGAAATAACCAAAGGCTCAGCGTGCCGTGCCGGAACCAGATTAGGGCCTGAAGCCATCCTGCGGTGTTCCGGCCAGCTCACAAGAAAGCGAGTTGAAGAAAGGAGCTCAGGGGCACTGTAATTCACAAACCTGCAGAGTTATAAATGACAGCTATCGTCCAAAAATATACTGACGTAAGGCTGCCAAGAGGACTTGAAAGCGGGGCAGAATTGCAGGAAACCGATTTCAGGAGGTAGACTGGAATTGCATTGAAAGCATAGGAAAAGAGGCAGAACGTCCACAATGATGCACTTGGCCAAAAAGGGCGTATGCGTTTTTTCCTGAATATATTCAGGAAAAAACGCATACGCCCTTTTTGGCCAACCAAGCAAGCTTGCAAAGGAAATCTGCACTACAATGAAGTCTCACTTCCCCCCGGTCAAAAGGGCCATCTGAAAAAAGTGTAAAATCCAGAAAGGCAGGACAGGCCATGGAGAACTGGGAGCCTTGTTATGCTGATGGGCGGGATGTAAATTGCCAACAGACACTCGGGAGAAGTGTATGGTGTTTCCTGAAACATCTAAAAAACAAAGCAACAGAGCCTAGGGCACTTCCACTTATGGTCCTATAACTTAGGGAAATTAAAATCAAAAAGACACAGCCATCCCAAAGTTTGGGACGCCTCTGTTTACAAGAACCTCGTTTACCGTACAAGTTCAATATCACAGAAAGTGAAAAATGGAAAAAGAACTTGTGGTACTTATGTACAATGCAGTATCACTCAGCAATGAAATCTATGTCATCAGGCCCGTAGCAGCATAATGAGTGGATTCAGGTATGATGATTCTAACTGAAATAAGTCACACAGAAAAAGAAACATCATAAGATATCACTAATACACGGAATGTAAACTTGGCTACAGAGGAACTGAATTCCAAATCAGAACAGGGTCTCAAATTTAGAAAACCAACTTATGCTTGCTTAAGGGGAAAGGTGAGTTGGGGTGCTGCATAAAACCAGAGATTGAAATGAGCACAGATAAAGTTCCTTAAGCCAAATATGGAATAGACAAGAGCTACTCCTTGCTCAACGAAATGGACTCAACACCCCATATTAAACGCCTAAGAATGTACCTGACTAGTAAGTATCTTAAAACCTATGGATTGCTATGTCTCCAAAAGAGAATCAAGCGTGTGTACAGGGGCATAAACGGAGCAGTGATAGGATTGGAGAGGTTCGGTGAGCAAATGAAGACCCTTTGAAGACATATTGCATGGTACCCATTCCACGGGTCTCAACTCTCCAGGTTTAAGGTATTCTTCCTTCAGCTAAAACATGCATGTGGAACCCAGAGTATGATCAACCGTGTGAACGGGAGACGTGTTCAAATATGTCTCAGTTTTCCTCCCCTGGTACTCGGGTGCAACATTCCAGACGCTTTACTAACACTCTCCCCACTTGGAGAGTCAGCGCCTTTAAACTCCTGTTTGGCCCAGTTTGCAATTTCTGCGGAAGATGAACAGGAATAGCGAGAACCAATGAGAGACTAGCTGGAGGTGTCTGGACGGGCAAATTTAACTCTCATTTCCCACCAGGAAGAGGAAATAACCAAAGGCTCAGCGTGCCGTGCCGGAAACAGATTAGGGTCTGAAGCCATCCTGCGGTGTTGCGGCCAGCTCAAAAGAAAGCGAGTTGAGGAAAGGAGCTCAGGGGCCCTGTAATTCACAAACCTGCAGAGTTATAAATCACAGCTATCGTCCAAAAATGTACTGAAGTAAGGCTGCCAAGAGGACTTGAAAGCGGGGCAGAATTGCAGGAAACCGATTTCAGGAGGTAGACTGGAATTGCATTGAAAGCATAGGAAAAGAGGCAGAACGTCCACAATGATGCACTTGGCCAAAAAGGGCGTATGCGTTTTTTCCTGAATATATTCAGGAAAAAACGCATACGCCCTTTTTGGCCAACCAAGCAAGCTTGCAAAGGAAATCTGCACTACAATGAAGTCTCACTTCCCCCCGGTCAAAAGGGCCATCTGAAAAAAGTGTAAAATCCAGAAAGGCAGGACAGGCCATGGAGAACTGGGAGCCTTGTTATGCTGATGGGCGGGATGTAAATTGCCAACAGACACTCGGGAGAAGTGTATGGTGTTTCCTGAAACATCTAAAAAACAAAGCAACAGAGCCTAGGGCACTTCCACTTATGGTCCTATAGCTTAGGGAAATTAAAATCAAAAAGACACAGCCACCCCAAAGTTTGGGACACCTCCGTTTACAAGAAACTCGTTTACCGTACAAGTTCAGTATCACAGAAAGTGAAAAATGGATAAAGAACTTGTGGTACTTACGTACAATGCAGTATCACTCAGCAGTGAAATCTATGTCATCAGGCCCATAGCAGCATAATGAGTGGATTCAGGTACGATGATTCTAACTGAAATAAGTCACACAGAAAAAGAAACATCATAAGATATCAGTAATACACGGAATGTAAACTTGGCTACACAGGAACTGCATTCCAAAACAGAACAGGGTCTCAAATTTAGAAAACCAACTTATGCTTGCTTAAGGGGAAAGGTGAGTTGGGGTGCTGCATAAAACCAGAGATTGAAATGAGCACAGATAAAGTTCCTTAAGCCAAATATGGAATAGACAAGAGCTACTCCTTGCTCAACGAAATGGACTCAACACCGCATATTAAACGCCTAAGAATGTACCTGACTAGTAAGTATCTTAAAACCTATGGATTGCTATGTCTCCGAAAGAGAATCAAGCATGTGTACAGGGGCATAAACGCAGCAGTGATAGGATTGGAGAGGTTCGGTGAGCAAATGAAGACCCTTTGAAGTCATATTGCATGGTACCCATTACACGGGTCTCAACTCTCGAGGTTTAAGGTATTCTTCCTTCAGCTAAAACATGCATGTGGAACCCAGAGTTAGATCAACCATGTAAACCGGAGACGTGTTCAAATATGTCTCAGTTTTCCTCCCCTGGTACTCGGGTGCAACATTCCAGACGCTTTACTAACACTCTCCCGACTTGGAGAGTCAGTCCCTTTAACCTCCTGTTTGGCCCAGTTTGCAATTTCTGCGGAAGATGAACAGGAATAGCGAGAACCAATGAGAGGCTAGCTGGAGGTGTCTGGACGGGCAAATTTAACTCTCATTTCCCACCAGGAAGAGGAATTAACCAAAGGCTCAGCGTGCCGGGTCGGAACCAGATTAGGGCCTGAAGCCATCCTGCGGTGTTGCGGCCAGGTCACAAGAAAGCGAGGTGAAGAAAGGAGCTCAGGGGCACTGTAATTCACAAACCTGCAGAGTTATAAATGACAGCTATCGTCCAAAAATAGACTGAAGTAAGGCTTCCAAGAGGACTTGAATGCGGGGCAGAATTGCAGGAAACCGATTTCAGGAGGTAGACTGGAATTGCATTGAAAGCATAGGAAAAGAGGCAGAACGTCCACAATGATGCACTTGGCCAAAAAGGGCGTATGCGTTTTTTCCTGAATATATTCCTGAATATATTCAGGAAAAAACGCATACGCCCTTCTTGGCCAACCAAGCAAGCTTGCAAAGGAAATCTGCACTACAATGAAGTCTCACTTCCCCCCGGTCAAAAGGGCCATCTGAAAAAAGTGTAAAATCCAGAAAGGCAGGACAGGCCATGGAGAACTGGGAGCCTTGTTATACTGATGGGCGGGATGTAAATTGCCAACAGACACTCGGAAGAAGTGTATGGTGTTTCCTGAAACATCTAAAAAACAAAGCAACCGAGCCTAGGGCACTGTCACTTATGGTCCTATAGCTTAGGGAAAGTAAAATCAAAAAGACACAGGCACCCCAAAGTTTGGGACGCCTCTGTTTACAAGAACCTCGTTTACCGTACAAGTTCAATATCACAGAAAGTGAAAAATGGATAAATAACTTGTGGTACTTACGTACAATGCAGTATCACTCAGCAATGAAATCTATGTCATCAGGCCCGTAGCAGCATAATGAGTGGATTCAGGTACGATGATTCTAACTGAAATAAGTCACACAGAAAAAGAAACATCATAAGATATCACTAATACACGGAATGTAAACTTGGCTACAGAGGAACTGAATTCCAAAACAGAACAGGGTCTCAAATTTAGAAAACCAACTTATGCTTGCTTAAGGGGAAAGGTGAGTTGTGGTGCTGCATAAAACCAGAGATATAAATGAGGACAGATAAAGTTCCTTAAGCCAAATAGGGAATAGACAAGAGCTACTCCTTGCTCAACGAAATGGACTCAACACCCCATATTAAATGCCTAAGAATGTACCTGACTAGTAGGTATCTTAAAACCTAAGGATTGCTATGTCTCCAAAAGAGAATAAAGCGTGTGTACAGGGGCATAAACGGAGCAGTGATAGGATTGGAGAGGTTCGGTGAGCAAATGAAGACCCTTTGAAGACATATTGCATGGTACCCATTCCACGGGTCTCAACTCTCCAGGTTTAAGGTATTCTTCCTTCAGCTAAAACATGCATGTGGAACCCAGAGTATGATCAACCGTGTGAACGGGAGACGTGTTCAAATATGTCTCAGTTTTCCTCCCCTGGTACTCGGGTGCAACATTCCAGACGCTTTACTAACACTCTCCCCACTTGGAGAGTCAGCGCCTTTAAACTCCTGTTTGGCCCAGTTTGCAATTTCTGCGGAAGATGAACAGGAATAGCGAGAACCAATGAGAGACTAGCTGGAGGTGTCTGGACGGGCAAATTTAACTCTCATTTCCCACCAGGAAGAGGAAATAACCAAAGGCTCAGCGTGCCGTGCCGGAACCAGATTAGGGCCTGAAGCCATCCTGCGGTGTTCCGGCCAGCTCACAAGAAAGCGAGTTGAAGAAAGGAGCTCAGGGGCACTGTAATTCACAAACCTGCAGAGTTATAAATGACAGCTATCGTCCAAAAATATACTGAAGTAAGGCTGCCAAGAGGACTTGAAAGCGGGGCAGAATTGCAGGAAACCGATTTCAGGAGGTAGACTGGAATTGCATTGAAAGCATAGGAAAAGAGGCAGAACGTCCACAATGATGCACTTGGCCAAAAAGGGCGTATGCGTTTTTTCCTGAATATATTCAGGAAAAAACGCATACGCCCTTTTTGGCCAACCAAGCAAGCTTGCAAAGGAAATCTGCACTACAATGAAGTCTCACTTCCCCCCGGTCAAAAGGGCCATCTGAAAAAAGTGTAAAATCCAGAAAGGCAGGACAGGCCATGGAGAACTGGGAGCCTTGTTATGCTGATGGGCGGGATGTAAATTGCCAACAGACACTCGGGAGAAGTGTATGGTGTTTCCTGAAACATCTAAAAAACAAAGCAACAGAGCCTAGGGCACTTCCACTTATGGTCCTATAACTTAGGGAAATTAAAATCAAAAAGACACAGCCATCCCAAAGTTTGGGACTCCTCTGTTTACAAGAACCTCGTTTACCGTACAAGTTCAATATCACAGAAAGTGAAAAATGGAAAAAGAACTTGTGGTACTTATGTACAATGCAGTATCACTCAGCAATGAAATCTATGTCATCAGGCCCGTAGCAGCATAATGAGTGGATTCAGGTATGATGATTCTAACTGAAATAAGTCACACAGAAAAAGAAACATCATAAGATATCACTAATACACGGAATGTAAACTTGGCTACAGAGGAACTGAATTCCAAATCAGAACAGGGTCTCAAATTTAGAAAACCAACTTATGCTTGCTTAAGGGGAAAGGTGAGTTGGGGTGCTGCATAAAACCAGAGATTGAAATGAGCACAGATAAAGTTCCTTAAGCCAAATATGGAATAGACAAGAGCTACTCCTTGCTCAACGAAATGGACTCAACACCCCATATTAAACGCCTAAGAATGTACCTGACTAGTAAGTATCTTAAAACCTATGGATTGCTATGTCTCCAAAAGAGAATCAAGCATGTGTACAGGGGCATAAACGGAGCAGTGATAGGATTGGAGAGGTTCGGTGAGCAAATGAAGACCCTTTGAAGACATATTGCATGGTACCCATTCCACGGGTCTCAACTCTCCAGGTTTAAGGTATTCTTCCTTCAGCTAAAACATGCATGTGGAACCCAGAGTATGATCAACCGTGTGAACGGGAGACGTGTTCAAATATGTCTCAGTTTTCCTCCCCTGGTACTCGGGTGCAACATTCCAGACGCTTTACTAACACTCTCCCCACTTGGAGAGTCAGCGCCTTTAAACTCCTGTTTGGCCCAGTTTGCAATTTCTGCGGAAGATGAACAGGAATAGCGAGAACCAATGAGAGGCTAGCTGGAGGTGTCTGGACGGGCAAATTTAACTCTCATTTCCCACCAGGAAGAGGAAATAACCAAAGGCTCAGCGTGCCGTGCCGGAAACAGATTAGGGTCTGAAGCCATCCTGCGGTGTTGCGGCCAGCTCAAAAGAAAGCGAGTTGAGGAAAGGAGCTCAGGGGCCCTGTAATTCACAAACCTGCAGAGTTATAAATCACAGCTATCGTCCAAAAATGTACTGAAGTAAGGCTGCCAAGAGGACTTGAAAGCGGGGCAGAATTGCAGGAAACCGATTTCAGGAGGTAGACTGGAATTGCATTGAAAGCATAGGAAAAGAGGCAGAACGTCCACAATGATGCACTTGGCCAAAAAGGGCGTATGCGTTTTTTCCTGAATATATTCAGGAAAACACGCATACGCCCTTTTTGGCCAACCAAGCAAGCTTGCAAAGGAAATCTGCACTACAATGAAGTCTCACTTCCCCCCGGTCAAAAGGGCCATCTGAAAAAAGTGTAAAATCCAGAAAGGCAGGACAGGCCATGGAGAACTGGGAGCCTTGTTATGCTGATGGGCGGGATGTAAATTGCCAACAGACACTCGGGAGAAGTGTATGGTGTTTCCTGAAACATCTAAAAAACAAAGCAACAGAGCCTAGGGCACTTCCACTAATGGTCCTATAGCTTAGGGAAATTAAAATCAAAAAGACACAGCCACCCCAAAGTTTGGGACGCCTCTGTTTACAAGAAACTCGTTTACCGTACTAGTTCAATATCACAGAAAGTGAAAAATGGATAAAGAACTTGTGGTACTTACGTACAATGCAGTATCACTCAGCAATGAAATCTATGTCATCAGGCCCGTAGCAGCATAATGAGTGGATTCAGGTACGATGATTCTAACTGAAATAAGTCACACAGAAAAAGAAACATCATAAGATATCACTAATACACGGAATGTAAACTTGGCTACAGAGGAACTGAATTCCAAAACAGAACAGGGTCTCAAATTTAGAAAACCAACTTATGCTTGCTTAAGGGGAAAGGTGAGTTGTGGTGCTGCATAAAACCAGAGATTGAAATGAGCACAGATAAAGTTCCTTAAGCCAAATATGGAATAGACAAGAGCTACTCCTTGCTCAACGAAATGGACTCAACACCCCATATTAAACGCCTAAGAATGTACCTGACTAGTAAGTATCTTAAAACCTATGGATTGTTATGTCTCCAAAAGAGAATCAAGCGTGTGTACAGGGGCATAAACGCAGCAGTGATAGGATTGGAGAGGTTCGGTGAGCAAATGAAGACCCTTTGAAGACATATTGCATGGTACCCATTCCACGGGTCTCAACTCTCCAGGTTTAAGGCATTCTTCCTTCAGCTAAAACATGCATGTGGAACCCAGAGTATGATCAACCGTGTGAACGGGAGACGTGTTCAAATATGTCTCAGTTTTCCTCCCCTGGTACTCGGGTGCAACATTCCAGACGCTTTACTAACACTCTCCCCACTTGGAGAGTCAGCGCCTTTAACCTCCTGTTTGGCCCAGTTTGCAATTTCTGCGGAAGATGAACAGGAATAGCGAGAACCAATGAGAGGCTAGCTGGACATGTCTGGACGGGCAAATTTAACTCTCATTTCCCACCAGGAAGAGGAAATAACCAAAGGCTCAGCGTGCCGTGCCGGAACCAGATTAGGGTCTGAAGCCATCCTGCGGTGTTGCGGCCAGCTCAAAAGAAAGCGAGTTGAGGAAAGGAGCTCAGGGGCCCTGTAATTCACAAACCTGCAGAGTTATAAATGACAGCTATCGTCCAAAAATATACTGAAGTAAGGCTGCCAAGAGGACTTGAAAGCGGGGCAGAATTGCAGGAAACCGATTTCAGGAGGTAGACTGGAATTGCATTGAAAGCATAGGAAAAGAGGCAGAACGTCCACAATGATGCACTTGGCCAAAAAGGGCGTATGCGTTTTTTCCTGAATATATTCAGGAAAAAACGCATACGCCCTTTTTGGCCAACCAAGCAAGCTTGCAAAGGAAATCTGCACTACAATGAAGTCTCACTTCCCCCTGGTCAAAAGGGCCATCTGAAAAAAGTGTAAAATCCAGAAAGGCAGGACAGGCCATGGAGAACTGGGAGCCTTGTTATGCTGATGGGCGGGATGTAAATTGCCAACAGACACTCGGGAGAAGTGTATGGTGTTTCCTGTCGGGAGCCATATAGGAAGTGCCTTTGAGTCACAGCACAGACGAGACCCATAGTATCAAGCAAAGTTGATGCTATCGGGTATAAATATGGAGAAGCAAAGCTCTCCTCAGCAAAGCTGGTGCTGTCAGGTGTATATATGGAAAAGTAAAGTTCTCGTTTGCAAAGCTTCCTGCCTCCTGGTGGCTGGTGCCGTGCAATTGGCCTCTCTTGCCCAGTGCTGTAAGCTGGGCCCTCTCTGGAGGAGAAACCTGGGTTCCCGAAGACATGTGATCAGAGCCGGGGCCCCGCCAGTTGGTGAGGGAATCCCAGGGCAGGTGCTGGGCGTGGAGGCCACGGGGGCATAGGCTACCAAGGTGACAGAAAACTGACCTTCTCTGGGGGCGCTGCACCTCGCTCACTCGCACACCTCACATCTCCCTGCTTGGCCCCGGAGGATGGCTGGTTAGCCAGAGACGGGTAAGATTCCTCAGGGAAGGAACAACCTAAGACAGGCACAGTCGCAGAGGGGCCATCAGGAGAGAACTTGGGGGCCAACAGAGGTGGGGCATAGACCCTCACCCCCCCAACTTTGCAGGAGCCTGAACCCTCACCCCTTTTGAGAGAGGTCTCTTGTCCCCATGGCTGCTTCGCTTCCCACGCCCAGCTCAGATGAGAACCCAGGTAGCAGACCAGAGACCTGGCCAATGGCAACTGCTCTTCCACCGCAGCAGGGCTCTGTTTCCCATTTCCTCCGTGAACCATAGCTTTTCTCTGTGTTTTTCCCTGCCTTTGCCTAAGGTGATTTTTATAGGATTGCTTTTGGTGTTGGGAAAAATGTATAGTTTTAATGCAGGGGTTTAGGAAAGACCCCAATTTAGGGTAAAAACCAAGAGAAGGATTATAGCTACTTTGGCTCCTTTAATGATTATATTTGTTGGGGAAATATAATGGTGGGAACATTTCTGCAGCAGCTTTGTACTTTAAAAGAAAAATTGCAAGAGTTATGGCCTCCCAGTGGAGTTATAAACATGCTGGGAAATACCTGGGTATGGTGACAAGGTTTTATGCAACAGTGGGTTTAATCAATGAGTTTACGGTACAATGTCCGCTCCCATGGTTTTTTAGAAGTATAAAAAATGATGTGTATTGTTTTGATTGTTTTGATTACTATTGTAGGTTAGGAAATTTTTGGGTATGGTGGTGGGAAGGTTTTATGCTACAGTGGGTACATAATAAATTAGATAGAGTAGGCTACTTGGTAGCCTTTTATAAGTAGAATTGTTTTTTGTATAATTTAGTGCCTTGTTTTGATTATAAAGGTAGAAGAAAATAGTCTATAAATATTTACAATTGTTAAAAGAATAATGTGCTTGAGTTTGTGCTTTGAATAGTTGGCTGATTGAACAAGAACATATAGGTACAAGAACATCTAATTTTCTAAAGAAGACGATGAAACCACAGACTGTGTTCCTGACGTAGATGTGACCAACATGTGATTAACCACAGGAGAAGAAAGAGACTCTGGGCGATGGGAAAATTACCTAACCTGTTTTAATCAATCTGCTGATGTAAATTACCTTTGTTTTGTGGCCTATGTGGGGGAGTTCTTGGCGTGGGAATGAGAATGTTGAATTTGAAAATGAGATCACTTTATAGTATAAAAGCTTTTGGAATCTTGAAAATAAATTTGTCAGATCCTTGCACCCAAGAAGAGGTGTCTTGAGTTCTGTCCACGCCGACTCCGTCCTCCCCTTTGGGTGAATCCTGTTCAGCTGGGGCTGGTCCTCGGCAGTTTCCTGAAACATCTAAAAAACAAAGCAACAGAGCCTAGGGCACTTCCACTTATGGTCCTATAGCTTAGGGAAATTAAAATCAAAAAGACACAGCCACCCCAAAGTTTGGGACGCCTCTGTTTACAAGAACCTCGTTTGCCGTACAAGTTCAATATCACAGAAAGTGAAAAATGGATAAAGAACTTGTGGTACTTACGTACAATGCAGTATCACTCAGCAATGAAATCTATGTCATCAGGCCCGTAGCAGCATAATGAGTGGATTCAGGTACGATGATTCTAACTGAAATAAGTCACACAGAAAAAGAAACATCATAAGATATCACTAATACACGGAATGTAAACTTGGCTACAGAGGAACTGAATTCCAAAACAGAACAGGGTCTCAAATTTAGAAAACCAACTTATGCTTGCTTAAGGGGAAAGGTGAGTTGGGGTGCTGCATAAAACCAGAGATTGAAATGAGCACAGATAAAGTTCCTTAAGCCAAATATGGAATAGACAAGAGCTACTCCTTGCTCAACGAAATGGACTCAACACCCCATATTAAACGCCTAAGAATGTACCTGACTAGTAAGTATCTTAAAACCTATGGATTGCTATGTCTCCAAAAGAGAATCAAGCGTGTGTACAGGGGCATAAATGCAGCAGTGATAGGATTGGAGAGGTTCGGTGAGCAAATGAAGACCCTTTGAAGTCATATTGCATGGTACCCATTACACAGGTCTCAACTCTCCAGGTTTAAGGTATTCTTCCTTCAGCTAAAACATGCATGTGGAACCCAGAGTATGATCAACCATGTGAACGGGAGACGTGTTCAAATATGTCTCAGTTTTCCTCCCCTGGTACTCGGGTGCAACATTCCAGATGCTTTACTAACACTCTCCCCACTTGGAGAGTCAGCGCCTTTAACCTCCTGTTTGGCCCAGTTTGCAATTTCTGCGGAAGATGAACAGGAATAGAGAGAACCAATGAGAGACTAGCTGGAGGTGTCTGGACGGGCAAATTTAACTCTCATTTCCCACCAGGAAGAGGAAATAACCAAAGGCTCAGCGTGCCGTGCCGGAACCAGATTAGGGTCTGAAGCCATCCTGCGGTGTTGCGGCCAGCTCAAAAGAAAGCGAGTTGAGGAAAGGAGCTCAGGGGCCCTGTAATTCACAAACCTGCAGAGTTATAAATCACAGCTATCGTCCAAAAATATACTGAAGTAAGGCTGCCAAGAGGACTTGAAAGCGGGGCAGAATTGCAGGAAACCGATTTCAGGAGGTAGACTGGAATTGCATTGAAAGCATAGGAAAAGAGGCAGAACGTCCACAATGATGCACTTGGCCAAAAAGGGCGTATGCGTTTTTTCCTGAATATATTCAGGAAAACACGCATACGCCCTTTTTGGCCAACCAAGCAAGCTTGCAAAGGAAATCTGCACTACAATGAAGTCTCACTTCCCCCCGGTCAAAAGGGCCATCTGAAAAAAGTGTAAAATCCAGAAAGGCAGGACAGGCCATGGAGAACTGGGAGCCTTGTTATGCTGATGGGCGGGATGTAAATTGCCAACAGACACTCGGGAGAAGTGTATGGTGTTTCCTGAAACATCTAAAAAACAAAGCAACAGAGCCTAGGGCACTGCCACTTATGGTCCTATAGCTTAGGGAAATTACAATCAAAAAGACACAGCCACCCCAAAGTTTGGGACGCCTCTGTTTACAAGAACCTCGTTTACCGTACAAGTTCAATATCACAGAAAGTGAAAAATGGATAAAGAACTTGTGGTACTTACGTACAATGCAGTATCACTCAGCAATGAAATCTATGTCATCAGGCCCGTAGCAGCATAATGAGTGGATTCAGGTACGATGATTCTAACTGAAATAAGTCACACAGAAAAAGAAACATCATAAGATATCACTAATACACGGAATGTAAACTTGGCTACAGAGGAACTGAATTCCAAAACAGAACAGGGTCTCAAATTTAGAAAACCAACTTATGCTTGCTTAAGGGGAAAGGTGAGTTGTGGTGCTGCATAAAACCAGAGATTGAAATGAGCACAGATAAAGTTCCTTAAGCCAAATATGGAATAGACAAGAGCTACTCCTTGCTCAACGAAATGGACTCAACACCCCATATTAAACGCCTAAGAATGTACCTGACTAGTAAGTATCTTAAAACCTATGGATTGTTATGTCTCCAAAAGAGAATCAAGCGTGTGTACAGGGGCATAAACACAGCAGTGATAGGATTGGAGAGGTTCGGTGAGCAAATGAAGACCCTTTGAAGACATATTGCATGGTACCCATTCCACGGGTCTCAACTCTCCAGGTTTAAGGCATTCTTCCTTCAGCTAAAACATGCATGTGGAACCCAGAGTATGATCAACCGTGTGAACGGGAGACGTGTTCAAATATGTCTCAGTTTTCCTCCCCTGGTACTCGGGTGCAACATTCCAGACGCTTTACTAACACTCTCCCCACTTGGAGAGTCAGCGCCTTTAACCTCCTGTTTGGCCCAGTTTGCAATTTCTGCGGAAGATGAACAGGAATAGCGAGAACCAATGAGAGGCTAGCTGGACATGTCTGGACGGGCAAATTTAACTCTCATTTCCCACCAGGAAGAGGAAATAACCAAAGGCTCAGCATGCCGTGCCGGAACCAGATTAGGGTCTGAAGCCATCCTGCGGTGTTGCGGCCAGCTCAAAAGAAAGCGAGTTGAGGAAAGGAGCTCAGGGGCCCTGTAATTCACAAACCTGCAGAGTTATAAATGACAGCTATCGTCCAAAAATATACTGAAGTAAGGCTGCCAAGAGGACTTGAAAGCGGGGCAGAATTGCAGGAAACCGATTTCAGGAGATAGACTGGAATTGCATTGAAAGCATAGGAAAAGAGGCAGAACGTCCACAATGATGCACTTGGCCAAAAAGGGCGTATGCGTTTTTTCCTGAATATATTCAGGAAAAAACGCATACGCCCTTTTTGGCCAACCAAGCAAGCTTGCAAATGAAATCTGCACTACAATGAAGTCTCACTTCCCCCCGGTCAAAAGGGCCATCTGAAAAAAGTGTAAAATCCAGAAAGGCAGGACAGGCCATGGAGAACTGGGAGCCTTGTTATGCTGATGGGCGGGATGTAAATTGCCAACAGACACTCGGGAGAAGTGTATGGTGTTTCCTGTCGGGAGCCATATAGGAAGTGCCTTTGAGTCACAGCACAGACGAGACCCATAGTATCAAGCAAAGTTGATGCTATCGGGTATAAATATGGAGAAGCAAAGCTCTCCTCAGCAAAGCTGGTGCTGTCAGGTGTATATATGGAAAAGTAAAGTTCTCGTTTGCAAAGCTTCCTGCCTCCTGGTGGCTGGTGCCGTGCAATTGGCCTCTCTTGCCCAGTGCTGTAAGCTGGGCCCTCTCTGGAGGAGAAACCTGGGTTCCCGAAGACATGTGATCAGAGCCGGGGCCCCGCCAGTTGGTGAGGGAATCCCAGGGCAGGTGCTGGGCGTGGAGGCCACGGGGGCATAGGCTACCAAGGTGACAGAAAACTGACCTTCTCTGGGGGCGCTGCACCTCGCTCACTCGCACACCTCACATCTCCCTGCTTGGCCCCGGAGGATGGCTGGTTAGCCAGAGACGGGTAAGATTCCTCAGGGAAGGAACAACCTAAGACAGGCACAGTCGCAGAGGGGCCATCAGGAGAGAACTTGGGGGCCAACAGAGGTGGGGCATAGACCCTCACCCCCCCAACTTTGCAGGAGCCTGAACCCTCACCCCTTTTGAGAGAGGTCTCTTGTCCCCATGGCTGCTTCGCTTCCCACGCCCAGCTCAGATGAGAACCCAGGTAGCAGACCAGAGACCTGGCCAATGGCAACTGCTCTTCCACCGCAGCAGGGCTCTGTTTCCCATTTCCTCCGTGAACCATAGCTTTTCTCTGTGTTTTTCCCTGCCTTTGCCTAAGGTGATTTTTATAGGATTGCTTTTGGTGTTGGGAAAAATGTATAGTTTTAATGCAGGGGTTTAGGAAAGACCCCAATTTAGGGTAAAAACCAAGAGAAGGATTATAGCTACTTTGGCTCCTTTAATGATTATATTTGTTGGGGAAATATAATGGTGGGAACATTTCTGCAGCAGCTTTGTACTTTAAAAGAAAAATTGCAAGAGTTATGGCCTCCCAGTGGAGTTATAAACATGCTGGGAAATACCTGGGTATGGTGACAAGGTTTTATGCAACAGTGGGTTTAATCAATGAGTTTACGGTACAATGTCCGCTCCCATGGTTTTTTAGAAGTATAAAAAATGATGTGTATTGTTTTGATTGTTTTGATTACTATTGTAGGTTAGGAAATTTTTGGGTATGGTGGTGGGAAGGTTTTATGCTACAGTGGGTACATAATAAATTAGATAGAGTAGGCTACTTGGTAGCCTTTTATAAGTAGAATTGTTTTTTGTATAATTTAGTGCCTTGTTTTGATTATAAAGGTAGAAGAAAATAGTCTATAAATATTTACAATTGTTAAAAGAATAATGTGCTTGAGTTTGTGCTTTGAATAGTTGGCTGATTGAACAAGAACATATAGGTACAAGAACATCTAATTTTCTAAAGAAGACGATGAAACCACAGACTGTGTTCCTGACGTAGATGTGACCAACATGTGATTAACCACAGGAGAAGAAAGAGACTCTGGGCGATGGGAAAATTACCTAACCTGTTTTAATCAATCTGCTGATGTAAATTACCTTTGTTTTGTGGCCTATGTGGGGGAGTTCTTGGCGTGGGAATGAGAATGTTGAATTTGAAAATGAGATCACTTTATAGTATAAAAGCTTTTGGAATCTTGAAAATAAATTTGTCAGATCCTTGCACCCAAGAAGAGGTGTCTTGAGTTCTGTCCACGCCGACTCCGTCCTCCCCTTTGGGTGAATCCTGTTCAGCTGGGGCTGGTCCTCGGCAGTTTCCTGAAACATCTAAAAAACAAAGCAACAGAGCCTAGGGCACTTCCACTTATGGTCCTATAGCTTAGGGAAATTAAAATCAAAAAGACACAGCCACCCCAAAGTTTGGGACGCCTCTGTTTACAAGAACCTCGTTTGCCGTACAAGTTCAATATCACAGAAAGTGAAAAATGGATAAAGAACTTGTGGTACTTACGTACAATGCAGTATCACTCAGCAATGAAATCTATGTCATCAGGCCCGTAGCAGCATAATGAGTGGATTCAGGTACGATGATTCTAACTGAAATAAGTCACACAGAAAAAGAAACATCATAAGATATCACTAATACACGGAATGTAAACTTGGCTACAGAGGAACTGAATTCCAAAACAGAACAGGGTCTCAAATTTAGAAAACCAACTTATGCTTGCTTAAGGGGAAAGGTGAGTTGGGGTGCTGCATAAAACCAGAGATTGAAATGAGCACAGATAAAGTTCCTTAAGCCAAATATGGAATACACAAGAGCTACTCCTTGCTCAACGAAATGGACTCAACACCCCATATTAAACGCCTAAGAATGTACCTGACTAGTAAGTATCTTAAAACCTATGGATTGCTATGTCTCCAAAAGAGAATCAAGCGTGTGTACAGGGGCATAAATGCAGCAGTGATAGGATTGGAGAGGTTCGGTGAGCAAATGAAGACCCTTTGAAGTCATATTGCATGGTACCCATTACACAGGTCTCAACTCTCCAGGTTTAAGGTATTCTTCCTTCAGCTAAAACATGCATGTGGAACCCAGAGTATGATCAACCATGTGAAAGGGAGACGTGTTCAAATATGTCTCAGTTTTCCTCCCCTGGTACTCGGGTGCAACATTCCAGATGCTTTACTAACACTCTCCCCACTTGGAGAGTCAGCGCCTTTAACCTCCTGTTTGGCCCAGTTTGCAATTTCTGCGGAAGATGAACAGGAATAGAGAGAACCAATGAGAGACTAGCTGGAGGTGTCTGGACGGGCAAATTTAACTCTCATTTCCCACCAGGAAGAGGAAATAACCAAAGGCTCAGCGTGCCGTGCCGGAACCAGATTAGGGTCTGAAGCCATCCTGCGGTGTTGCGGCCAGCTCAAAAGAAAGCGAGTTGAGGAAAGGAGCTCAGGGGCCCTGTAATTCACAAACCTGCAGAGTTATAAATCACAGCTATCGTCCAAAAATATACTGAAGTAAGGCTGCCAAGAGGACTTGAAAGCGGGGCAGAATTGCAGGAAACCGATTTCAGGAGGTAGACTGGAATTGCATTGAAAGCATAGGAAAAGAGGCAGAACGTCCACAATGATGCACTTGGCCAAAAAGGGCGTATGCGTTTTTTCCTGAATATATTCAGGAAAACACGCATACGCCCTTTTTGGCCAACCAAGCAAGCTTGCAAAGGAAATCTGCACTACAATGAAGTCTCACTTCCCCCCGGTCAAAAGGGCCATCTGAAAAAAGTGTAAAATCCAGAAAGGCAGGACAGGCCATGGAGAACTGGGAGCCTTGTTATGCTGATGGGCGGGATGTAAATTGCCAACAGACACTCGGGAGAAGTGTATGGTGTTTCCTGAAACATCTAAAAAACAAAGCAACAGAGCCTAGGGCACTGCCACTTATGGTCCTATAGCTTAGGGAAATTACAATCAAAAAGACACAGCCACCCCAAAGTTTGGGACGCCTCTGTTTACAAGAACCTCGTTTACCGTACAAGTTCAATATCACAGAAAGTGAAAAATGGATAAAGAACTTGTGGTACTTACGTACAATGCAGTATCACTCAGCAATGAAATCTATGTCATCAGGCCCGTAGCAGCATAATGAGTGGATTCAGGTACGATGATTCTAACTGAAATAAGTCACACAGAAAAAGAAACATCATAAGATATCACTAATACACGGAATGTAAACTTGGCTACAGAGGAACTGAATTCCAAAACAGAACAGGGTCTCAAATATAGAAAACCAACTTATGCTTGCTTAAGGGGAAAGGTGAGTTGTGGTGCTGCATAAAACCAGAGATTGAAATGAGCACAGATAAAGTTCCTTAAGCCAAATATGGAATACACAAGAGCTACTCCTTGCTCAACGAAATGGACTCAACATCCCATATTAAACGCCTAAGAATGTACCTGACTAGTAAGTATCTTAAAACCTATGGATTGCTATGTCTCCAAAAGAGAATCAAGCATGTGTACAGGGGCAGAAACGCAGCAGTGATAGGATTGGAGAGGTTCGGTGAGCAAATGAAGACCCTTTGAAGTCATATTGCATGGTACCCATTACACAGGTCTCAACTCTCCAGGTTTAAGGTATTCTTCCTTCAGCTAAAACATGCATGTGGAACCCAGAGTATGATCAACCATGTGAACGGGAGACGTGTTCAAATATGTCTCAGTTTTCCTCCCCTGGTACTCGGGTGCAACATTCCAGACGCTTTACTAACACTCTCCCCACTTGGAGAGTCAGCGCCTTTAACCTCCTGTTTGGCCCAGTTTGCAATTTCTGCGGAAGATGAACAGGAATAGCGAGAACCAATGAGAGACTAGCTGGAGGTGTCTGGACGGGCAAATTTAACTCTCATTTCCCACCAGGAAGAGGAAATAACCAAAGGCTCAGCATGCCGTGCCGGAACCAGATTAGGGCCTGAAGCCATCCTGCGGTGTTGCGGCCAGCTCAAAAGAAAGCGAGTTGAGGAAAGGAGCTCAGGGACACTGTAATTCACAAACCTGCAGAGTTATAAATGACAGCTATCGTCCAAAAATAGACTGAAGTAAGGCTGCCAAGAGGACTTGAAAGCGGGGCAGAATTGCAGGAAACCGATTTCAGGAGGTAGACTGGAATTGCATTGAAAGCATAGGAAAAGAGGCAGAACGTCCACAATGATGCACTTGGCCAAAAAGGGCGTATGTGTTTTTTCCTGAATATATTCAGGAAAAAATGCATACGCCCTTTTTGGCCAACCAAGCAAGCTTGCAAAGGAAATCTGCACTACAATGAAGTCTCACTTCCCCCCGGTCAAAAGGGCCATCTGAAAAAAGTGTAAAATCCAGACAGGCAGGACAGGCCATGGAGAACTGGGAGCCTTGTTATGCTGATGGGCGGGATGTAAATTGCCAACAGAAACTCGGGAGAAGTGTATGGTGTTTCCTGAAACATCTAAAAAACAAAGCAACAGAGCCTAGGGCACTTCCACTTATGGTCCTATAGCTTAGGGAAATTAAAATCAAAAAGACACAGCCACTCCAAAGTTTGGGACGCCTCTGTTTACAAGAACCTCGTTTACCGTACAAGTTCAATATCACAGAAAGTGAAAAATGGATAAAGAACTTGTGGTACTTACGTACAATGCAGTATCACTCAGCAATGAAATCTATGTCATCAGGCCCGTAGCAGCATAATGAGTGGATTCAGGTACGATGATTCTAACTGAAATAAGTCACACAGAAAAAGAAACATCATAAGATATCACTAATACACGGAATGTAAACTTGGCTACAGAGGAACTGAATTCCAAAACAGAACAGGGTCTCAAATTTAGTAAACCAACTTATGCTTGCTTAAGGGGAAAGGTGAGTTGTGGTGCTGCATAAAACCAGAGATTGAAATGAGCACAGATAAAGTTCCTTAAGCCAAATATGGAATAGACAAGAGCTACTCCTTGCTCAACGAAATGGACTCAACACCCCATATTAAACGCCTAAGAATGTACCTGACTAGTAAGTATCTTAAAACCTATGGATTGCTATGTCTCCAAAAGAGAATCAAGCGTGTGTACAGGGGCATAAACGCAGCAGTGATAGGGTTGGAGAGGTTCGGTGAGCAAATGAAGACCCTTTGAAGACATATTGCATGGTACCCATTCCACGGGTCTCAACTCTCCAGGTTTAAGGTATTCTTCTTTCAGGTAAAACATGCATGTGGAACCCAGAGTATGGTCAACCGTGTGAACGGGAGACGTGTTCAAATATGTCTCAGTTTTCCTCCCCTGGTACTCGGGTGCAACATTCCAGACGCTTTACTAACACTCTCCCCACTTGGAGAGTCAGCGCCTTTAACCTCCTGTTTGGCCCAGTTTGCAATTTCTGCGGAAGATGAACAGGAATAGCGAGAACCAATGAGAGGCTAGCTGGAGGTGTCTGGACGGGCAAATTTAACTCTCATTTCCCACCAGGAAGAGGAAATAACCAAAGGCTCAGCGTGCCGTGCCGGAACCAGATTAGGGCCTGAAGCCATCCTGCGGTGTTGCGGCCAGCTCAAAAGAAAGCGAGTTGAGGAAAGGAGCTCAGGGGCACTGTAATTCACAAACCTGCAGAGTTATAAATGACAGCTATCGTCCAAAAATATACTGACGTAAGGCTGCCAAGAGGACTTGAAAGCGGGGCAGAATTGCAAGAAACCGATTTCAGGAGGTAGACTGGAATTGCATTGAAAGCATAGGAAAAGAGGCAGAACGTCCAGAATGATGCACTTGGCCAAAAAGGGCATATGCGTTTTTTCCTGAATATATTCAGGAAAAAACGCATACGCCCTTTTTGGCCAACCAAGCAAGCTTGCAAAGGAAATCTGCACTACAATGAAGTCTCACTTCCCCCCGGTCAAAAGGGCCATCTGAAAAAAGTGTAAAATCCAGACAGGCAGGACAGGCCATGGAGAACTGGGAGCCTTGTTATGCTGATGGGCGGGATGTAAATTGCCAACAGACACTCGGGAGAAGTGTATGGTGTTTCCTGAAACATCTAAAAAACAAAGCAACAGAGCCTAGGGCACTTCCACTAATGGTCCTATAGCTTAGGGAAATTAAAATCAAAAAGACACAGCCACCCCAAAGTTTGGGACGCCTCTGTTTACAAGAACCTCGTTTACCGTACTAGTTCAATATCACAGAAAGTGAAAAATGGATAAAGAACTTGTGGTACTTACGTACAATGCAGTATCACTCAGCAATGAAATCTATGTCATCAGGCCCGTAGCAGCATAATGAGTGGATTCAGGTACGATGATTCTAACTGAAATAAGTCACACAGAAAAAGAAACATCATAAGATATCACTAATACACGGAATGTAAACTTGGCTACAGAGGAACTGAATTCCAAAACAGAACAGGGTCTCAAATTTAGAAAACCAACTTATGCTTGCTTAAGGGGAAAGGTGAGTTGTGGTGCTGCATAAAACCAGAGATTGAAATGAGCACAGATAAAGTTCCTTAAGCCAAATATGGAATAGACAAGAGCTACTCCTTGCTCAACGAAATGGACTCAACACCCCATATTAAACGCCTAAGAATGTACCTGACTAGTAAGTATCTTAAAACCTATGGATTGTTATGTCTCCAAAAGAGAATCAAGCGTGTGTACAGGGGCATAAACGCAGCAGTGATAGGATTGGAGAGGTTCGGTGAGCAAATGAAGACCCTTTGAAGACATATTGCATGGTACCCATTCCACGGGTCTCAACTCTCCAGGTTTAAGGCATTCTTCCTTCAGCTAAAACATGCATGTGGAACCCAGAGTATGATCAACCGTGTGAACGGGAGACGTGTTCAAATATGTCTCAGTTTTCCTCCCCTGGTACTCGGGTGCAACATTCCAGACGCTTTACTAACACTCTCCCCACTTGGAGAGTCAGCGCCTTTAACCTCCTGTTTGGCCCAGTTTGCAATTTCTGCGGAAGATGAACAGGAATAGCGAGAACCAATGAGAGGCTAGCTGGACGTGTCTGGACGGGCAAATTTAACTCTCATTTCCCACCAGGAAGAGGAAATAACCAAAGGCTCAGCGTGCCGTGCCGGAACCAGATTAGGGTCTGAAGCCATCCTGCGGTGTTGCGGCCAGCTCAAAAGAAAGTGAGTTGAGGAAAGGAGCTCAGGGGCCCTGTAATTCACAAACCTGCAGAGTTATAAATGACAGCTATCGTCCAAAAATATACTGACGTAAGGCTGCCAAGAGGACTTGAAAGCGGGGCAGAATTGCAAGAAACCGATTTCAGGAGGTAGACTGGAATTGCATTGAAAGCATAGGAAAAGAGGCAGAACGTCCACAATGATGCACTTGGCCAAAAAGGGCGTATGCGTTTTTTCCTGAATATATTCAGGAAAAAACGCATACGCCCTTTTTGGCCAACCAAGCAAGCTTGCAAAGGAAATCTGCACTACAATGAAGTCTCACTTCCCCCCGGTCAAAAGGGCCATCTGAAAAAAGTGTAAAATCCAGAAAGGCAGGACAGGCCATGGAGAACTGGGAGCCTTGTTATGCTGATGGGCGGGATGTAAATTGCCAACAGACACTCGGGAGAAGTGTATGGTGTTTCCTGAAACATCTAAAAAACAAAGCAACAGAGCCTAGGGCACTTCCACTAATGGTCCTATAGCTTAGGGAAATTAAAATCAAAAAGACACAGCCACCCCAAAGTTTGGGACGCCTCTGTTTACAAGAACCTCGTTTACCGTACTAGTTCAATATCACAGAAAGTGAAAAATGGATAAAGAACTTGTGGTACTTACGTACAATGCAGTATCACTCAGCAATGAAATCTATGTCATCAGGCCCGTAGCAGCATAATGAGTGGATTCAGGTACGATGATTCTAACTGAAATAAGTCACACAGAAAAAGAAACATCATAAGATATCACTAATACACGGAATGTAAACTTGGCTACAGAGGAACTGAATTCCAAAACAGAACAGGGTCTCAAATTTAGAAAACCAACTTATGCTTGCTTAAGGGGAAAGGTGAGTTGTGGTGCTGCATAAAACCAGAGATTGAAATGAGCACAGATAAAGTTCCTTAAGCCAAATATGGAATAGACAAGAGCTACTCCTTGCTCAACGAAATGGACTCAACACCCCATATTAAACGCCTAAGAATGTACCTGACTAGTAAGTATCTTAAAACCTATGGATTGTTATGTCTCCAAAAGAGAATCAAGCGTGTGTACAGGGGCATAAACGCAGCAGTGATAGGATTGGAGAGGTTCGGTGAGCAAATGAAGACCCTTTGAAGACATATTGCATGGTACCCATTCCACGGGTCTCAACTCTCCAGGTTTAAGGCATTCTTCCTTCAGCTAAAACATGCATGTGGAACCCAGAGTATGATCAACCGTGTGAACGGGAGACGTGTTCAAATATGTCTCAGTTTTCCTCCCCTGGTACTCGGGTGCAACATTCCAGACGCTTTACTAACACTCTCCCCACTTGGAGAGTCAGCGCCTTTAACCTCCTGTTTGGCCCAGTTTGCAATTTCTGCGGAAGATGAACAGGAATAGCGAGAACCAATGAGAGGCTAGCTGGACGTGTCTGGACGGGCAAATTTAACTCTCATTTCCCACCAGGAAGAGGAAATAACCAAAGGCTCAGCGTGCCGTGCCGGAACCAGATTAGGGTCTGAAGCCATCCTGCGGTGTTGCGGCCAGCTCAAAAGAAAGCGAGTTGAGGAAAGGAGCTCAGGGGCCCTGTAATTCACAAACCTGCAGAGTTATAAATGACAGCTATCGTCCAAAAATATACTGAAGTAAGGCTGCCAAGAGGACTTGAAAGCGGGGCAGAATTGCAGGAAACCGATTTCAGGAGGTAGACTGGAATTGCATTGAAAGCATAGGAAAAGAGGCAGAACGTCCACAATGATGCACTTGGCCAAAAAGGGCGTATGCGTTTTTTCCTGAATATATTCAGGAAAAAACGCATACGCCCTTTTTGGCCAACCAAGCAAGCTTGCAAAGGAAATCTGCACTACAATGAAGTCTCACTTCCCCCCGGTCAAAAGGGCCATCTGAAAAACGTGTAAAATCCAGAAAGGCAGGACAGGCCATGGAGAACTGGGAGCCTTGTTATGCTGATGGGCGGGATGTAAATTGCCAACAGACACTCGGGAGAAGTGTATGGTGTTTCCTGTCGGGAGCCATATAGGAAGTGCCTTTGAGTCACAGCACAGACGAGACCCATAGTATCAAGCAAAGTTGATGCTATCGGGTATAAATATGGAGAAGCAAAGCTCTCCTCAGCAAAGCTGGTGCTGTCAGGTGTATATATGGAAAAGTAAAGTTCTCGTTTGCAAAGCTTCCTGCCTCCTGGTGGCTGGTGCCGTGCAATTGGCCTCTCTTGCCCAGTGCTGTAAGCTGGGCCCTCTCTGGAGGAGAAACCTGGGTTCCCGAAGACATGTGATCAGAGCCGGGGCCCCGCCAGTTGGTGAGGGAATCCCAGGGCAGGTGCTGGGCGTGGAGGCCACGGGGGCATAGGCTACCAAGGTGACAGAAAACTGACCTTCTCTGGGGGCGCTGCACCTCGCTCACTCGCACACCTCACATCTCCCTGCTTGGCCCCGGAGGATGGCTGGTTAGCCAGAGACGGGTAAGATTCCTCAGGGAAGGAACAACCTAAGACAGGCACAGTCGCAGAGGGGCCATCAGGAGAGAACTTGGGGGCCAACAGAGGTGGGGCATAGACCCTCACCCCCCCAACTTTGCAGGAGCCTGAACCCTCACCCCTTTTGAGAGAGGTCTCTTGTCCCCATGGCTGCTTCGCTTCCCACGCCCAGCTCAGATGAGAACCCAGGTAGCAGACCAGAGACCTGGCCAATGGCAACTGCTCTTCCACCGCAGCAGGGCTCTGTTTCCCATTTCCTCCGTGAACCATAGCTTTTCTCTGTGTTTTTCCCTGCCTTTGCCTAAGGTGATTTTTATAGGATTGCTTTTGGTGTTGGGAAAAATGTATAGTTTTAATGCAGGGGTTTAGGAAAGACCCCAATTTAGGGTAAAAACCAAGAGAAGGATTATAGCTACTTTGGCTCCTTTAATGATTATATTTGTTGGGGAAATATAATGGTGGGAACATTTCTGCAGCAGCTTTGTACTTTAAAAGAAAAATTGCAAGAGTTATGGCCTCCCAGTGGAGTTATAAACATGCTGGGAAATACCTGGGTATGGTGACAAGGTTTTATGCAACAGTGGGTTTAATCAATGAGTTTACGGTACAATGTCCGCTCCCATGGTTTTTTAGAAGTATAAAAAATGATGTGTATTGTTTTGATTGTTTTGATTACTATTGTAGGTTAGGAAATTTTTGGGTATGGTGGTGGGAAGGTTTTATGCTACAGTGGGTACATAATAAATTAGATAGAGTAGGCTACTTGGTAGCCTTTTATAAGTAGAATTGTTTTTTGTATAATTTAGTGCCTTGTTTTGATTATAAAGGTAGAAGAAAATAGTCTATAAATATTTACAATTGTTAAAAGAATAATGTGCTTGAGTTTGTGCTTTGAATAGTTGGCTGATTGAACAAGAACATATAGGTACAAGAACATCTAATTTTCTAAAGAAGACGATGAAACCACAGACTGTGTTCCTGACGTAGATGTGACCAACATGTGATTAACCACAGGAGAAGAAAGAGACTCTGGGCGATGGGAAAATTACCTAACCTGTTTTAATCAATCTGCTGATGTAAATTACCTTTGTTTTGTGGCCTATGTGGGGGAGTTCTTGGCGTGGGAATGAGAATGTTGAATTTGAAAATGAGATCACTTTATAGTATAAAAGCTTTTGGAATCTTGAAAATAAATTTGTCAGATCCTTGCACCCAAGAAGAGGTGTCTTGAGTTCTGTCCACGCCGACTCCGTC
Source organism: Stenella coeruleoalba (assembly GCF_951394435.1). Lineage (NCBI taxonomy): Eukaryota > Metazoa > Chordata > Mammalia > Artiodactyla > Delphinidae > Stenella > Stenella coeruleoalba. The sequence continues at coordinate 475,245 of NW_027645901.1, read as the reverse complement.
CTCCCCTTTGGGTGAATCCTGTTCAGCTGGGGCTGGTCCTCGGCAGTTTCCTGAAACATCTAAAAAACAAAGCAACAGAGCCTAGGGCACTTCCACTTATGGTCCTATAGCTTAGGGAAATTAAAATCAAAAAGACACAGCCACCCCAAAGTTTGGGACGCCTCTGTTTACAAGAACCTCGTTTGCCGTACAAGTTCAATATCACAGAAAGTGAAAAATGGATAAAGAACTTGTGGTACTTACGTACAATGCAGTATCACTCAGCAATGAAATCTATGTCATCAGGCCCGTAGCAGCATAATGAGTGGATTCAGGTACGATGATTCTAACTGAAATAAGTCACACAGAAAAAGAAACATCATAAGATATCACTAATACACGGAATGTAAACTTGGCTACAGAGGAACTGAATTCCAAAACAGAACAGGGTCTCAAATTTAGAAAACCAACTTATGCTTGCTTAAGGGGAAAGGTGAGTTGGGGTGCTGCATAAAACCAGAGATTGAAATGAGCACAGATAAAGTTCCTTAAGCCAAATATGGAATACACAAGAGCTACTCCTTGCTCAACGAAATGGACTCAACACCCCATATTAAACGCCTAAGAATGTACCTGACTAGTAAGTATCTTAAAACCTATGGATTGCTATGTCTCCGAAAGAGAATCAAGCGTGTGTACAGGGGCATAAATGCAGCAGTGATAGGATTGGAGAGGTTCGGTGAGCAAATGAAGACCCTTTGAAGTCATATTGCATGGTACCCATTACACAGGTCTCAACTCTCCAGGTTTAAGGTATTCTTCCTTCAGCTAAAACATGCATGTGGAACCCAGAGTATGATCAACCATGTGAACGGGAGACGTGTTCAAATATGTCTCAGTTTTCCTCCCCTGGTACTCGGGTGCAACATTCCAGATGCTTTACTAACACTCTCCCCACTTGGAGAGTCAGCGCCTTTAACCTCCTGTTTGGCCCAGTTTGCAATTTCTGCGGAAGATGAACAGGAATAGAGAGAACCAATGAGAGGCTAGCTGGAGGTGTCTGGACGGGCAAATTTAACTCTCATTTCCCACCAGGAAGAGGAAATAACCAAAGGCTCAGCGTGCCGTGCCGGAACCAGATTAGGGCCTGAAGCCATCCTGCGGTGTTGCGGCCAGCTCAAAAGAAAGCGAGTTGAGGAAAGGAGCTCAGGGGCACTGTAATTCACAAACCTGCAGAGTTATAAATGACAGCTATCGTCCAAAAATATACTGACGTAAGGCTGCCAAGAGGACTTGAAAGCGGGGCAGAATTGCAAGAAACCGATTTCAGGAGGTAGACTGGAATTGCATTGAAAGCATAGGAAAAGAGGCAGAACGTCCACAATGATGCACTTGGCCAAAAAGGGCGTATGCGTTTTTTCCTGAATATATTCAGGAAAAAACGCATACGCCCTTTTTGGCCAACCAAGCAAGCTTGCAAAGGAAATCTGCACTACAATGAAGTCTCACTTCCCCCCGGTCAAAAGGGCCATCTGAAAAAAGTGTAAAATCCAGAAAGGCAGGACAGGCCATGGAGAACTGGGAGCCTTGTTATGCTGATGGGCGGGATGTAAATTGCCAACAGACACTCGGGAGAAGTGTATGGTGTTTCCTGAAACATCTAAAAAACAAAGCAACAGAGCCTAGGGCACTTCCACTAATGGTCCTATAGCTTAGGGAAATTAAAATCAAAAAGACACAGCCACCCCAAAGTTTGGGACGCCTCTGTTTACAAGAACCTCGTTTACCGTACTAGTTCAATATCACAGAAAGTGAAAAATGGATAAAGAACTTGTGGTACTTACGTACAATGCAGTATCACTCAGCAATGAAATCTATGTCATCAGGCCCGTAGCAGCATAATGAGTGGATTCAGGTACGATGATTCTAACTGAAATAAGTCACACAGAAAAAGAAACATCATAAGATATCACTAATACACGGAATGTAAACTTGGCTACAGAGGAACTGAATTCCAAAACAGAACAGGGTCTCAAATTTAGAAAACCAACTTATGCTTGCTTAAGGGGAAAGGTGAGTTGTGGTGCTGCATAAAACCAGAGATTGAAATGAGCACAGATAAAGTTCCTTAAGCCAAATATGGAATAGACAAGAGCTACTCCTTGCTCAACGAAATGGACTCAACACCCCATATTAAACGCCTAAGAATGTACCTGACTAGTAAGTATCTTAAAACCTATGGATTGTTATGTCTCCAAAAGAGAATCAAGCGTGTGTACAGGGGCATAAACGCAGCAGTGATAGGATTGGAGAGGTTCGGTGAGCAAATGAAGACCCTTTGAAGACATATTGCATGGTACCCATTCCACGGGTCTCAACTCTCCAGGTTTAAGGCATTCTTCCTTCAGCTAAAACATGCATGTGGAACCCAGAGTATGATCAACCGTGTGAACGGGAGACGTGTTCAAATATGTCTCAGTTTTCCTCCCCTGGTACTCGGGTGCAACATTCCAGACGCTTTACTAACACTCTCCCCACTTGGAGAGTCAGCGCCTTTAACCTCCTGTTTGGCCCAGTTTGCAATTTCTGCGGAAGATGAACAGGAATAGCGAGAACCAATGAGAGGCTAGCTGGACGTGTCTGGACGGGCAAATTTAACTCTCATTTCCCACCAGGAAGAGGAAATAACCAAAGGCTCAGCGTGCCGTGCCGGAACCAGATTAGGGTCTGAAGCCATCCTGCGGTGTTGCGGCCAGCTCAAAAGAAAGCGAGTTGAGGAAAGGAGCTCAGGGGCACTGTAATTCACAAACCTGCAGAGTTATTATTGACAGCTATCGTCCAAAAATATACTGACGTAAGGCTGCCAAGAGGACTTGAAAGCGGGGCAGAATTGCAAGAAACCGATTTCAGGAGGTAGACTGGAATTGCATTGAAAGCATAGGAAAAGAGGCAGAACGTCCACAATGATGCACTTGGCCAAAAAGGGCATATGCGTTTTTTCCTGAATATATTCAGGAAAAAACGCATACGCCCTTTTTGGCCAACCAAGCAAGCTTGCAAAGGAAATCTGCACTACAATGAAGTCTCACTTCCCCCCGGTCAAAAGGGCCATCTGAAAAAAGTGTAAAATCCAGAAAGGCAGGACAGGCCATGGAGAACTGGGAGCCTTGTTATGCTGATGGGCGGGATGTAAATTGCCAACAGACACTCGGGAGAAGTGTATGGTGTTTCCTGAAACATCTAAAAAACAAAGCAACAGAGCCTAGGGCACTTCCACTAATGGTCCTATAGCTTAGGGAAATTAAAATCAAAAAGACACAGCCACCCCAAAGTTTGGGACGCCTCTGTTTACAAGAACCTCGTTTACCGTACTAGTTCAATATCACAGAAAGTGAAAAATGGATAAAGAACTTGTGGTACTTACGTACAATGCAGTATCACTCAGCAATGAAATCTATGTCATCAGGCCCGTAGCAGCATAATGAGTGGATTCAGGTACGATGATTCTAACTGAAATAAGTCACACAGAAAAAGAAACATCATAAGATATCACTAATACACGGAATGTAAACTTGGCTACAGAGGAACTGAATTCCAAAACAGAACAGGGTCTCAAATTTAGAAAACCAACTTATGCTTGCTTAAGGGGAAAGGTGAGTTGTGGTGCTGCATAAAACCAGAGATTGAAATGAGCACAGATAAAGTTCCTTAAGCCAAATATGGAATAGACAAGAGCTACTCCTTGCTCAACGAAATGGACTCAACACCCCATATTAAACGCCTAAGAATGTACCTGACTAGTAAGTATCTTAAAACCTATGGATTGTTATGTCTCCAAAAGAGAATCAAGCGTGTGTACAGGGGCATAAACGCAGCAGTGATAGGATTGGAGAGGTTCGGTGAGCAAATGAAGACCCTTTGAAGACATATTGCATGGTACCCATTCCACGGGTCTCAACTCTCCAGGTTTAAGGCATTCTTCCTTCAGCTAAAACATGCATGTGGAACCCAGAGTATGATCAACCGTGTGAACGGGAGACGTGTTCAAATATGTCTCAGTTTTCCTCCCCTGGTACTCGGGTGCAACATTCCAGACGCTTTACTAACACTCTCCCCACTTGGAGAGTCAGCGCCTTTAACCTCCTGTTTGGCCCAGTTTGCAATTTCTGCGGAAGATGAACAGGAATAGCGAGAACCAATGAGAGGCTAGCTGGACGTGTCTGGACGGGCAAATTTAACTCTCATTTCCCACCAGGAAGAGGAAATAACCAAAGGCTCAGCGTGCCGTGCTGGAACCAGATTAGGGTCTGAAGCCATCCTGCGGTGTTGCGGCCAGCTCAAAAGAAAGCGAGTTGAGGAAAGGAGCTCAGGGGCCCTGTAATTCACAAACCTGCAGAGTTATAAATGACAGCTATCGTCCAAAAATATACTGAAGTAAGGCTGCCAAGAGGACTTGAAAGCGGGGCAGAATTGCAGGAAACCGATTTCAGGAGGTAGACTGGAATTGCATTGAAAGCATAGGAAAAGAGGCAGAACGTCCACAATGATGCACTTGGCCAAAAAGGGCGTATGCGTTTTTTCCTGAATATATTCAGGAAAAAACGCATACGCCCTTTTTGGCCAACCAAGCAAGCTTGCAAAGGAAATCTGCACTACAATGAAGTCTCACTTCCCCCCGGTCAAAAGGGCCATCTGAAAAAAGTGTAAAATCCAGAAAGGCAGGACAGGCCATGGAGAACTGGGAGCCTTGTTATGCTGATGGGCGGGATGTAAATTGCCAACAGACACTCGGGAGAAGTGTATGGTGTTTCCTGTCGGGAGCCATATAGGAAGTGCCTTTGAGTCACAGCACAGACGAGACCCATAGTATCAAGCAAAGTTGATGCTATCGGGTATAAATATGGAGAAGCAAAGCTCTCCTCAGCAAAGCTGGTGCTGTCAGGTGTATATATGGAAAAGTAAAGTTCTCGTTTGCAAAGCTTCCTGCCTCCTGGTGGCTGGTGCCGTGCAATTGGCCTCTCTTGCCCAGTGCTGTAAGCTGGGCCCTCTCTGGAGGAGAAACCTGGGTTCCCGAAGACATGTGATCAGAGCCGGGGCCCCGCCAGTTGGTGAGGGAATCCCAGGGCAGGTGCTGGGCGTGGAGGCCACGGGGGCATAGGCTACCAAGGTGACAGAAAACTGACCTTCTCTGGGGGCGCTGCACCTCGCTCACTCGCACACCTCACATCTCCCTGCTTGGCCCCGGAGGATGGCTGGTTAGCCAGAGACGGGTAAGATTCCTCAGGGAAGGAACAACCTAAGACAGGCACAGTCGCAGAGGGGCCATCAGGAGAGAACTTGGGGGCCAACAGAGGTGGGGCATAGACCCTCACCCCCCCAACTTTGCAGGAGCCTGAACCCTCACCCCTTTTGAGAGAGGTCTCTTGTCCCCATGGCTGCTTCGCTTCCCACGCCCAGCTCAGATGAGAACCCAGGTAGCAGACCAGAGACCTGGCCAATGGCAACTGCTCTTCCACCGCAGCAGGGCTCTGTTTCCCATTTCCTCCGTGAACCATAGCTTTTCTCTGTGTTTTTCCCTGCCTTTGCCTAAGGTGATTTTTATAGGATTGCTTTTGGTGTTGGGAAAAATGTATAGTTTTAATGCAGGGGTTTAGGAAAGACCCCAATTTAGGGTAAAAACCAAGAGAAGGATTATAGCTACTTTGGCTCCTTTAATGATTATATTTGTTGGGGAAATATAATGGTGGGAACGTTTCTGCAGCAGCTTTGTACTTTAAAAGAAAAATTGCAAGAGTTATGGCCTCCCAGTGGAGTTATAAACATGCTGGGAAATACCTGGGTATGGTGACAAGGTTTTATGCAACAGTGGGTTTAATCAATGAGTTTACGGTACAATGTCCGCTCCCATGGTTTTTTAGAAGTATAAAAAATGATGTGTATTGTTTTGATTGTTTTGATTACTATTGTAGGTTAGGAAATTTTTGGGTATGGTGGTGGGAAGGTTTTATGCTACAGTGGGTACATAATAAATTAGATAGAGTAGGCTACTTGGTAGCCTTTTATAAGTAGAATTGTTTTTTGTATAATTTAGTGCCTTGTTTTGATTATAAAGGTAGAAGAAAATAGTCTATAAATATTTACAATTGTTAAAAGAATAATGTGCTTGAGTTTGTGCTTTGAATAGTTGGCTGATTGAACAAGAACATATAGGTACAAGAACATCTAATTTTCTAAAGAAGACGATGAAACCACAGACTGTGTTCCTGACGTAGATGTGACCAACATGTGATTAACCACAGGAGAAGAAAGAGACTCTGGGCGATGGGAAAATTACCTAACCTGTTTTAATCAATCTGCTGATGTAAATTACCTTTGTTTTGTGGCCTATGTGGGGGAGTTCTTGGCGTGGGAATGAGAATGTTGAATTTGAAAATGAGATCACTTTATAGTATAAAAGCTTTTGGAATCTTGAAAATAAATTTGTCAGATCCTTGCACCCAAGAAGAGGTGTCTTGAGTTCTGTCCACGCCGACTCCGTCCTCCCCTTTGGGTGAATCCTGTTCAGCTGGCGCTGGTCCTCGGCAGTTTCCTGAAACATCTAAAAAACAAAGCAACAGAGCCTAGGGCACTTCCACTTATGGTCCTATAGCTTAGGGAAATTAAAATCAAAAAGACACAGCCACCCCAAAGTTTGGGACGCCTCTGTTTACAAGAACCTCGTTTACCGTACAAGTTCAATATCACAGAAAGTGAAAAATGGATAAAGAACTTGTGGTACTTACGTACAATGCAGTATCACTCAGCAATGAAATCTATGTCATCAGGCCCGTAGCAGCATAATGAGTGGATTCAGGTACGATGATTCTAACTGAAATAAGTCACACAGAAAAAGAAACATCATAAGATATCACTAATACACGGAATGTAAACTTGGCTACAGAGGAACTGAATTCCAAAACAGAACAGGGTCTCAAATTTAGAAAACCAACTTATGCTTGCTTAAGGGGAAAGGTGAGTTGTGGTGCTGCATAAAACCAGAGATTGAAATGAGCACAGATAAAGTTCCTTAAGCCAAATATGGAATAGACAAGAGCTACTCCTTGCTCAACGAAATGGACTCAACACCCCATATTAAACGCCTAAGAATGTACCTGACTAGTAAGTATCTTAAAACCTATGGATTGCTATGTCTCCAAAAGAGAATCAAGCGTGTGTACAGGGGCATAAATGCAGCAGTGATAGGATTGGAGAGGTTCGGTGAGCAAATGAAGACCCTTTGAAGTCATATTGCATGGTACCCATTACACAGGTCTCAACTCTCCAGGTTTAAGGTATTCTTCCTTCAGCTAAAACATGCATGTGGAACCCAGAGTATGATCAACCATGTGAACGGGAGACGTGTTCAAATATGTCTCAGTTTTCCTCCCCTGGTACTCGGGTGCAACATTCCAGACGCTTTACTAACACTCTCCCCACTTGGAGAGTCAGCGCCTTTAACCTCCTGTTTGGCCCAGTTTGCAATTTCTGCGGAAGATGAACAGGAATAGCGAGAACCAATGAGAGACTAGCTGGAGGTGTCTGGACGGGCAAATTTAACTCTCATTTCCCACCAGGAAGAGGAAATAACCAAAGGCTCAGCGTGCCGTGCCGGAACCAGATTAGGGTCTGAAGCCATCCTGCGGTGTTGCGGCCAGCTCAAAAGAAAGCGAGTTGAGGAAAGGAGCTCAGGGGCCCTGTAATTCACAAACCTGCAGAGTTATAAATCACAGCTATCGTCCAAAAATATACTGAAGTAAGGCTGCCAAGAGGACTTGAAAGCGGGGCAGAATTGCAGGAAACCGATTTCAGGAGGTAGACTGGAATTGCATTGAAAGCATAGGAAAAGAGGCAGAACGTCCACAATGATGCACTTGGCCAAAAAGGGCGTATGCGTTTTTTCCTGAATATATTCAGGAAAACACGCATACGCCCTTTTTGGCCAACCAAGCAAGCTTGCAAAGGAAATCTGCACTACAATGAAGTCTCACTTCCCCCCGGTCAAAAGGGCCATCTGAAAAAAGTGTAAAATCCAGAAAGGCAGGACAGGCCATGGAGAACTGGGAGCCTTGTTATGCTGATGGGCGGGATGTAAATTGCCAACAGACACTCGGGAGAAGTGTATGGTGTTTCCTGAAACATCTAAAAAACAAAGCAACAGAGCCTAGGGCACTGCCACTTATGGTCCTATAGCTTAGGGAAATTACAATAAAAAAGACACAGCCACCCCAAAGTTTGGGACGCCTCTGTTTACAAGAACCTCGTTTACCGTACAAGTTCAATATCACAGAAAGTGAAAAATGGATAAAGAACTTGTGGTACTTACGTACAATGCAGTATCACTCAGCAATGAAATCTATGTCATCAGGCCCGTAGCAGCATAATGAGTGGATTCAGGTACGATGATTCTAACTGAAATAAGTCACACAGAAAAAGAAACATCATAAGATATCACTAATACACGGAATGTAAACTTGGCTACAGAGGAACTGAATTCCAAAACAGAACAGGGTCTCAAATTTAGAAAACCAACTTATGCTTGCTTAAGGGGAAAGGTGAGTTGTGGTGCTGCATAAAACCAGAGATTGAAATGAGCACAGATAAAGTTCCTTAAGCCAAATATGGAATAGACAAGAGCTACTCCTTGCTCAACGAAATGGACTCAACACCCCATATTAAACGCCTAAGAATGTACCTGACTAGTAAGTATCTTAAAACCTATGGATTGTTATGTCTCCAAAAGAGAATCAAGCGTGTGTACAGGGGCATAAACGCAGCAGTGATAGGATTGGAGAGGTTCGGTGAGCAAATGAAGACGTTTTGAAGACATATTGCATGGTACCCATTCCACGGGTCTCAACTCTCCAGGTTTAAGGCATTCTTCCTTCAGCTAAAACATGCATGTGGAACCCAGAGTATGATCAACCGTGTGAACGGGAGACGTGTTCAAATATGTCTCAGTTTTCCTCCCCTGGTACTCGGGTGCAACATTCCAGACGCTTTACTAACACTCTCCCCACTTGGAGAGTCAGCGCCTTTAACCTCCTGTTTGGCCCAGTTTGCAATTTCTGCGGAAGATGAACAGGAATAGCGAGAACCAATGAGAGGCTAGCTGGACGTGTCTGGACGGGCAAATTTAACTCTCATTTCCCACCAGGAAGAGGAAATAACCAAAGGCTCAGCGTGCCGTGCCGGAACCAGATTAGGGTCTGAAGCCATCCTGCGGTGTTGCGGCCAGCTCAAAAGAAAGCGAGTTGAGGAAAGGAGCTCAGGGGCCCTGTAATTCACAAACCTGCAGAGTTATAAATGACAGCTATCGTCCAAAAATATACTGAAGTAAGGCTGCCAAGAGGACTTGAAAGCGGGGCAGAATTGCAGGAAACCGATTTCAGGAGGTAGACTGGAATTGCATTGAAAGCATAGGAAAAGAGGCAGAACGTCCACAATGATGCACTTGGCCAAAAAGGGCGTATGCGTTTTTTCCTGAATATATTCAGGAAAAAACGCATACGCCCTTTTTGGCCAACCAAGCAAGCTTGCAAAGGAAATCTGCACTACAATGAAGTCTCACTTCCCCCCGGTCAAAAGGGCCATCTGAAAAAAGTGTAAAATCCAGAAAGGCAGGACAGGCCATGGAGAACTGGGAGCCTTGTTATGCTGATGGGCGGGATGTAAATTGCCAACAGACACTCGGGAGAAGTGTATGGTGTTTCTTGTCGGGAGCCATATAGGAAGTGCCTTTGAGTCACAGCACAGACGAGACCCATAGTATCAAGCAAAGTTGATGCTATCGGGTATAAATATGGAGAAGCAAAGCTCTCCTCAGCAAAGCTGGTGCTGTCAGGTGTATATATGGAAAAGTAAAGTTCTCGTTTGCAAAGCTTCCTGCCTCCTGGTGGCTGGTGCCGTGCAATTGGCCTCTCTTGCCCAGTGCTGTAAGCTGGGCCCTCTCTGGAGGAGAAACCTGGGTTCCCGAAGACATGTGATCAGAGCCGGGGCCCCGCCAGTTGGTGAGGGAATCCCAGGGCAGGTGCTGGGCGTGGAGGCCACGGGGGCATAGGCTACCAAGGTGACAGAAAACTGACCTTCTCTGGGGGCACTGCACCTCGCTCACTCGCACACCTCACATCTCCCTGCTTGGCCCCGGAGGATGGCTGGTTAGCCAGAGACGGGTAAGATTCCTCAGGGAAGGAACAACCTAAGACAGGCACAGTCGCAGAGGGGCCATCAGGAGAGAACTTGGGGGCCAACAGAGGTGGGGCATAGACCCTCACCCCCCCAACTTTGCAGGAGCCTGAACCCTCACCCCTTTTGAGAGAGGTCTCTTGTCCCCATGGCTGCTTCGCTTCCCACGCCCAGCTCAGATGAGAACCCAGGTAGCAGACCAGAGACCTGGCCAATGGCAACTGCTCTTCCACCGCAGCAGGGCTCTGTTTCCCATTTCCTCCGTGAACCATAGCTTTTCTCTGTGTTTTTCCCTGCCTTTGCCTAAGGTGATTTTTATAGGATTGCTTTTGGTGTTGGGAAAAATGTATAGTTTTAATGCAGGGGTTTAGGAAAGACCCCAATTTAGGGTAAAAACCAAGAGAAGGATTATAGTTACTTTGGCTCCTTTAATGATTATATTTGTTGGGGAAATATAATGGTGGGAACATTTCTGCAGCAGCTTTGTACTTTAAAAGAAAAATTGCAAGAGTTATGGCCTCCCAGTGGAGTTATAAACATGCTGGGAAATACCTGGGTATGGTGACAAGGTTTTATGCAACAGTGGGTTTAATCAATGAGTTTACGGTACAATGTCCGCTCCCATGGTTTTTTAGAAGTATAAAAAATGATGTGTATTGTTTTGATTGTTTTGATTACTATTGTAGGTTAGGAAATTTTTGGGTATGGTGGTGGGAAGGTTTTATGCTACAGTGGGTACATAATAAATTAGATAGAGTAGGCTACTTGGTAGCCTTTTATAAGTAGAATTGTTTTTTGTATAATTTAGTGCCTTGTTTTGATTATAAAGGTAGAAGAAAATAGTCTATAAATATTTACAATTGTTAAAAGAATAATGTGCTTGAGTTTGTGCTTTGAATAGTTGGCTGATTGAACAAGAACATATAGGTACAAGAACATCTAATTTTCTAAAGAAGACGATGAAACCACAGACTGTGTTCCTGACGTAGATGTGACCAACATGTGATTAACCACAGGAGAAGAAAGAGACTCTGGGCGATGGGAAAATTACCTAACCTGTTTTAATCAATCTGCTGATGTAAATTACCTTTGTTTTGTGGCCTATGTGGGGGAGTTCTTGGCGTGGGAATGAGAATGTTGAATTTGAAAATGAGATCACTTTATAGTATAAAAGCTTTTGGAATCTTGAAAATAAATTTGTCAGATCCTTGCACCCAAGAAGAGGTGTCTTGAGTTCTGTCCACGCCGACTCCGTCCTCCCCTTTGGGTGAATCCTGTTCAGCTGGCGCTGGTCCTCGGCAGTTTCCTGAAACATCTAAAAAACAAAGCAACAGAGCCTAGGGCACTTCCACTTATGGTCCTATAGCTTAGGGAAATTAAAATCAAAAAGACACAGCCACCCCAAAGTTTGGGACGCCTCTGTTTACAAGAACCTCGTTTACCGTACAAGTTCAATATCACAGAAAGTGAAAAATGGATAAAGAACTTGTGGTACTTACGTACAATGCAGTATCACTCAGCAATGAAATCTATGTCATCAGGCCCGTAGCAGCATAATGAGTGGATTCAGGTACGATGATTCTAACTGAAATAAGTCACACAGAAAAAGAAACATCATAAGATATCACTAATACACAGAATGTAAACTTGGCTACAGAGGAACTGAATTCCAAAACAGAACAGGGTCTCAAATTTAGAAAACCAACTTATGCTTGCTTAAGGGGAAAGGTGAGTTGTGGTGCTGCATAAAACCAGAGATTGAAATGAGCACAGATAAAGTTCCTTAAGCCAAATATGGAATAGACAAGAGCTACTCCTTGCTCAACGAAATGGACTCAACACCCCATATTAAACGCCTAAGAATGTACCTGACTAGTAAGTATCTTAAAACCTATGGATTGCTATGTCTCCAAAAGAGAATCAAGCGTGTGTACAGGGGCATAAATGCAGCAGTGATAGGATTGGAGAGGTTCGGTGAGCAAATGAAGACCCTTTGAAGTCATATTGCATGGTACCCATTACACAGGTCTCAACTCTCCAGGTTTAAGGTATTCTTCCTTCAGCTAAAACATGCATGTGGAACCCAGAGTATGATCAACCATGTGAACGGGAGACGTGTTCAAATATGTCTCAGTTTTCCTCCCCTGGTACTCGGGTGCAACATTCCAGACGCTTTACTAACACTCTCCCCACTTGGAGAGTCAGCGCCTTTAACCTCCTGTTTGGCCCAGTTTGCAATTTCTGCGGAAGATGAACAGGAATAGCGAGAACCAATGAGAGACTAGCTGGAGGTGTCTGGACGGGCAAATTTAACTCTCATTTCCCACCAGGAAGAGGAAATAACCAAAGGCTCAGCGTGCCGTGCCGGAACCAGATTAGGGTCTGAAGCCATCCTGCGGTGTTGCGGCCAGCTCAAAAGAAAGCGAGTTGAGGAAAGGAGCTCAGGGGCCCTGTAATTCACAAACCTGCAGAGTTATAAATCACAGCTATCGTCCAAAAATATACTGAAGTAAGTCTGCCAAGAGGACTTGAAAGCGGGGCAGAATTGCAGGAAACCGATTTCAGGAGGTAGACTGGAATTGCATTGAAAGCATAGGAAAAGAGGCAGAACGTCCACAATGATGCACTTGGCCAAAAAGGGCGTATGCGTTTTTTCCTGAATATATTCAGGAAAACACGCATACGCCCTTTTTGGCCAACCAAGCAAGCTTGCAAAGGAAATCTGCACTACAATGAAGTCTCACTTCCCCCCGGTCAAAAGGGCCATCTGAAAAAAGTGTAAAATCCAGAAAGGCAGGACAGGCCATGGAGAACTGGGAGCCTTGTTATGCTGATGGGCGGGATGTAAATTGCCAACAGACACTCGGGAGAAGTGTATGGTGTTTCCTGAAACATCTAAAAAACAAAGCAACAGAGCCTAGGGCACTGCCACTTATGGTCCTATAGCTTAGGGAAATTACAATAAAAAAGACACAGCCACCCCAAAGTTTGGGACGCCTCTGTTTACAAGAACCTCGTTTACCGTACTAGTTCAATATCACAGAAAGTGAAAAATGGATAAAGAACTTGTGGTACTTACGTACAATGCAGTATCACTCAGCAATGAAATCTATGTCATCAGGCCCGTAGCAGCATAATGAGTGGATTCAGGTACGATGATTCTAACTGAAATAAGTCACACAGAAAAAGAAACATCATAAGATATCACTAATACACGGAATGTAAACTTGGCTACAGAGGAACTGAATTCCAAAACAGAACAGGGTCTCAAATTTAGAAAACCAACTTATGCTTGCTTAAGGGGAAAGGTGAGTTGTGGTGCTGCATAAAACCAGAGATTGAAATGAGCACAGATAAAGTTCCTTAAGCCAAATATGGAATAGACAAGAGCTACTCCTTGCTCAACGAAATGGACTCAACACCCCATATTAAACGCCTAAGAATGTACCTGACTAGTAAGTATCTTAAAACCTATGGATTGTTATGTCTCCAAAAGAGAATCAAGCGTGTGTACAGGGGCATAAACGCAGCAGTGATAGGATTGGAGAGGTTCGGTGAGCAAATGAAGACCCTTTGAAGACATATTGCATGGTACCCATTCCACGGGTCTCAACTCTCCAGGTTTAAGGCATTCTTCCTTCAGCTAAAACATGCATGTGGAACCCAGAGTATGATCAACCGTGTGAACGGGAGACGTGTTCAAATATGTCTCAGTTTTCCTCCCCTGGTACTCGGGTGCAACATTCCAGACGCTTTACTAACACTCTCCCCACTTGGAGAGTCAGCGCCTTTAACCTCCTGTTTGGCCCAGTTTGCAATTTCTGCGGAAGATGAACAGGAATAGCGAGAACCAATGAGAGGCTAGCTGGACGTGTCTGGACGGGCAAATTTAACTCTCATTTCCCACCAGGAAGAGGAAATAACCAAAGGCTCAGCGTGCCGTGCCGGAACCAGATTAGGGTCTGAAGCCATCCTGCGGTGTTGCGGCCAGCTCAAAAGAAAGCGAGTTGAGGAAAGGAGCTCAGGGGCCCTGTAATTCACAAACCTGCAGAGTTATAAATGACAGCTATCGTCCAAAAATAGACTGAAGTAAGGCTGCCAAGAGGACTTGAAAGCGGGACAGAATTGCAGGAAACCGATTTCAGGAGGTAGACTGGAATTGCATTGAAAGCATAGGAAAAGAGGCAGAACGTCCACAATGATGCACTTGGCCAAAAAGGGCGTATGCGTTTTTTCCTGAATATATTCAGGAAAAAATGCATACGCCCTTTTTGGCCAACCAAGCAAGCTTGCAAAGGAAATCTGCACTACAATGAAGTCCCACTTCCCCCCGGTCAAAAGGGCCATCTGAAAAAAGTGTAAAATCCAGACAGGCAGGACAGGCCATGGAGAACTGGAAGCCTTGTTATGCTGATGGGCGGGATGTAAATTGCCAACAGACACTTGGGAGAAGTGTATGGTGTTTCCTGAAACATCTAAAAAACAAAGCAACAGAGCCTAGGGCACTTCCACTTATGGTCCTATAGCTTAGGGAAATTAAAATCAAAAAGACACAGCCACTCCAAAGTTTGGGACGCCTCTGTTTACAAGAACCTCGTTTACTGTACAAGTTCAATATCACAGAAAGTGAAAAATGGATAAAGAACTTGTGGTACTTACGTACAATGCAGTATCACTCAGCAATGAAATCTATGTCATCAGGCCCGTAGCAGCATAATGAGTGGATTCAGGTACGATGATTCTAACTGAAATAAGTCACACAGAAAAAGAAACATCATAAGATATCACTAATACACGGAATGTAAACTTGGCTACAGAGGAACTGAATTCCAAAACAGAACAGGGTCTCAAATTTAGTAAACCAACTTATGCTTGCTTAAGGGGAAAGGTGAGTTGTGGTGCTGCATAAAACCAGAGATTGAAATGAGCACAGATAAAGTTCCTTAAGCCAAATATGGAATAGACAAGAGCTACTCCTTGCTCAACGAAATGGACTCAACACCCCATATTAAACGCCTAAGAATGTACCTGACTAGTAAGTATCTTAAAACCTATGGATTGCTATGTCTCCAAAAGAGAATCAAGCGTGTGTACAGGGGCATAAACGCAGCAGTGATAGGGTTGGAGAGGTTCGGTGAGCAAATGAAGACCCTTTGAAGACATATTGCATGGTACCCATTCCACGGGTCTCAACTCTCCAGGTTTAAGGTATTCTTCTTTCAGCTAAAACATGCATGTGGAACCCAGAGTATGATCAACCGTGTGAACGGGAGACGTGTTCAAATATGTCTCAGTTTTCCTCCCCTGGTACTCGGGTGCAACATTCCAGACGCTTTACTAACACTCTCCCCACTTGGAGAGTCAGCGCCTTTAACCTCCTGTTTGGCCCAGTTTGCAATTTCTGCGGAAGATGAACAGGAATAGCGAGAACCAATGAGAGGCTAGCTGGAGGTGTCTGGACGGGCAAATTTAACTCTCATTTCCCACCAGGAAGAGGAAATAACCAAAGGCTCAGCGTGCCATGCCGGAACCAGATTAGGGCCTGAAGCCATCCTGCGGTGTTGCGGCCAGCTCAAAAGAAAGCGAGTTGAGGAAAGGAGCTCAGGGGCACTGTAATTCACAAACCTGCAGAGTTATAAATGACAGCTATCGTCCAAAAATATACTGACGTAAGGCTGCCAAGAGGACTTGAAAGCGGGGCAGAATTGCAGGAAACCGATTTCAGGAGGTAGACTGGAATTGCATTGAAAGCATAGGAAAAGAGGCAGAACGTCCACAATGATGCACTTGGCCAAAAAGGGCATATGCGTTTTTTCCTGAATATATTCAGGAAAAAACGCATACGCCCTTTTTGGCCAACCAAGCAAGCTTGCAAAGGAAATCTGCACTACAATGAAGTCTCACTTCCCCCCGGTCAAAAGGGCCATCTGAAAAAAGTGTAAAATCCAGAAAGGCAGGACAGGCCATGGAGAACTGGGAGCCTTGTTATGCTGATGGGCGGGATGTAAATTGCCAACAGACACTCGGGAGAAGTGTATGGTGTTTCCTGAAACATCTAAAAAACAAAGCAACAGAGCCTAGGGCACTTCCACTTATGGTCCTATAGCTTAGGGAAATTACAATCAAAAAGACACAGCCACCCCAAAGTTTGGGACGCCTCTGTTTACAAGAACCTCGTTTACCGTACAAGTTCAATATCACAGAAAGTGAAAAATGGATAAAGAACTTGTGGTACTTACGTACAATGCAGTATCACTCAGCAATGAAATCTATGTCATCAGGCCCGTAGCAGCATAATGAGTGGATTCAGGTACGATGATTCTAACTGAAATAAGTCACACAGAAAAAGAAACATCATAAGATATCAGTAATACACGGAATGTAAACTTGGCTACAGAGGAACTGAATTCCAAAACAGAACAGGGTCTCAAATTTAGAAAACCAACTTATGCTTGCTTAAGGGGAAAGGTGAGTTGTGGTGCTGCATAAAACCAGAGATTGAAATGAGCACAGATAAAGTTCCTTAAGCCAAATATGGAATAGACAAGAGCTACTCCTTGCTCAACGAAATGGACTCAACACCCCATATTAAACGCGTAAGAATGTACCTGACTAGTAAGTATCTTAAAACCTATGGATTGCTATGTCTCCAAAAGAGAATCAAGCGTGTGTACAGGGGCATAAACGCAGCAGTGATAGGATTGGAGAGGTTCGGTGAGCAAATGAAGACCCTTTGAAGACATATTGCATGGTACCCATTCCACGGGTCTCAACTCTCCAGGTTTAAGGTATTCTTCCTTCAGCTAAAACATGCATGTGGAACCCAGAGTATGATCAACCGTGTGAACGGGAGACGTGTTCAAATATGTCTCAGTTTTCCTCCCCTGGTACTCGGGTGCAACATTCCAGACGCTTTACTAACACTCTCCCCACTTGGAGAGTCAGCGCCTTTAACCTCCTGTTTGGCCCAGTTTGCAATTTCTGCGGAAGATGAACAGGAATAGCGAGAACCAATGAGAGGCTAGCTGGAGGTGTCTGGACGGGCAAATTTCACTCTCATTTTCCACCAGGAAGAGGAATTAACCAAAGGCTCAGCGTGCCGTGCCGGAACCAGATTAGGGCCTGAAGCCATCCTGCGGTGTTGCGGCCAGCTCAAAACAAAGCGAGTTGAGGAAAGGAGCTCAGGGGCCCTGTAATTCACAAACCTGCAGAGTTATAAATGACAGCTATCGTCCAAAAATATACTGAAGTAAGGCTGCCAAGAGGACTTGAAAGCGGGGCAGAATTGCAGGAAACCGATTTCAGGAGGTAGACTGGAATTGCATTGAAAGCATAGGAAAAGAGGCAGAACGTCCACAATGATGCACTTGGCCAAAAAGGGCGTATGCGTTTTTTCCTGAATATATTCAGGAAAAAACGCATACGCCCTTTTTGGCCAACCAAGCAAGCTTGCAAAGGAAATCTGCACTGCAATGAAGTCTCACTTCCCCCCGGTCAAAAGGGCCATCTGAAAAAAGTGTAAAATCCAGAAAGGCAGGACAGGCCATGGAGAACTGGGAGCCTTGTTATGCTGATGGGCGGGATGTAAATTGCCAACAGACACTTGGGAGAAGTGTATGGTGTTTCCTGAAACATCTAAAAAACAAATCAACAGAGCCTAGGGCACTTCCACTTATGGTCCTATAGCTTAGGGAAATTAAAATCAAAGAGACACAGCCACCCCAAAATTTAGGACGCCTCTGTTTACAAGAACCTCGTTTACAGTACAAGTTCAACATCGCAGAATGTGAAAAATGGATAAAGAAGTTGTGGTATTTACTTACAAAGCAATATCACTCAGCAATGAAATCTATGTCATCAGGACCTTAGCAGGACAATGAGTGGATTCAGGTATGATGATTCTAACTGAAATAAGTCACACAGAAAAAGAAACATCATAAGATATCAGTAATACACGGAATATAAACTTGGCTACACAGGAACTGAATTACAGAACAGAACAGGGTCTCAAATTTAGAAAACCAACTTATGCTTGCTTAAGGGGAAAGGTGAGTTGGGGTGCTGCATAAAACCAGAGATCGAAATGAGCACAGATAAAGTTCCTTAAGCCAAATATGGAATAGACAAGAGCTACTCCTTGCTCAACGAAATGGACTCAACATCCCATATTAAACGCCTAAGAATGTACCTGACTAGTAAGTATCTTAAAACCTATGGATTGCTATGTCTCCAAAAGAGAATCAAGCATGTGTACAGGGGCAGAAACGCAGCAGTGATAGGATTGGAGAGGTTCGGTGAGCAAATGAAGACCCTTTGAAGTCATATTGCATGGTACCCATTACACAGGTCTCAACTCTCCAGGTTTAAGGTATTCTTCCTTCAGCTAAAACATGCATGTGGAACCCAGAGTATGATCAACCATGTGAACGGGAGACGTGTTCAAATATGTCTCAGTTTTCCTCCCCTGGTACTCGGGTGCAACATTCCAGACGCTTTACTAACACTCTCCCCACTTGGAGAGTCAGCGCCTTTAACCTCCTGTTTGGCCCAGTTTGCAATTTCTGCGGAAGATGAACAGGAATAGTGAGAACCAATGAGAGACTAGCTGGAGGTGTCTGGACGGGCAAATTTAACTCTCATTTCCCACCAGGAAGAGGAAATAACCAAAGGCTCAGCGTGCCGTGCCGGAACCAGATTAGGGCCTGAAGCCATCCTGCGGTGTTGCGGCCAGCTCAAAAGAAAGCGAGTTGAGTAAAGGAGCTCAGGGGCACTGTAATTCAAAAACCTGCAGAGTTATAAATGACAGCTATCGTCCAAAAATACACTGAAGTAAGGCTGCCAAGAGGACTTGAAAGCGGGGCAGAATTGCAGGAAACCGATTTCAGGAGGTAGACTGGAATTGCATTGAAAGCATAGGAAAAGAGGCAGAACGTCCACAATGATGCACTTGGCCAAAAAGGGCATATGCGTTTTTTCCTGAATATATTCAGGAAAAAAGGCATACGCCCTTTTTGGCCAACCAAGCAAGCTTGCAAAGGAAATCTGCACTACAATGAAGTCTCACTTCCCCCCGGTCAAAAGGGCCATCTGAAAAAAGTGTAAAATCCAGAAAGGCAGGACAGGCCATGGAGAACTGGGAGCCTTGTTATGCTGATGGGCGGGATGTAAATTGCCAACAGACACTTGGGAGAAGTGTATGGTGTTTCCTGAAACATCTAAAAAACAAATCAACAGAGCCTAGGGCACTTCCACTTATGGTCCTATAGCTTAGGGAAATTAAAATCAAAAAGACACAGCCACCCCAAAGTTTGGGACGCCTCTGTTTACAAGCACCTCATTTACCGTACAAGTTCAATATCACAGAAAGTGAAAAATGGATAAAGAACTTGTGGTACTTACGTACAATGCAGTATCACTCAGCAATGAAATCTATGTCATCAGGCCCGTAGCAGCATAATGAGTGGATTCAGGTACGATGAATCTAACTGAAATAAGTCACACAGAAAAAGAAACATCATAAGATATCAGTAATACACGGAATGTAAACTTGGCTACAGAGGAACTGAATTCCAAAACAGAACAGGGTCTCAAATTTAGAAAACCAACTTATGCTTGCTTAAGGGGAAAGGTGAGTTGTGGTGCTGCATAAAACCAGAGATTGAAATGAGCACAGATAAAGTTCCTTAAGCCAAATATGGAATAGACAAGAGCTACTCCTTGCTCAACGAAATGGACTCAACACCCCATATTAAACGCCTAAGAATGTACCTGACTAGTAAGTATCTTAAAACCTATGGATTGCTATGTCTCCAAAAGAGAATCAAGCGTGTGTACAGGGGCATAAACGCAGCAGTGATAGGATTGGAGAGGTTCGGTGAGCAAATGAAGACCCTTTGAAGTCATATTGCATGGTACCCATTACACAGGTCTCAACTCTCCAGGTTTAAGGTATTCTTCCTTCAGCTAAAACATGCATGTGGAACCCAGAGTATGATCAACCATGTGAACGGGAGACGTGTTCAAATATGTCTCAGTTTTCCTCCCCTGGTACTCGGGTGCAACATTCCAGATGCTTTACTAACACTCTCCCCACTTGGAGAGTCAGCGCCTTTAACCTCCTGTTTGGCCCAGTTTGCAATTTCTGCGGAAGATGAACAGGAATAGCGAGAACCAATGAGAGACTAGCTGGAGGTGTCTGGACGGGCAAATTTAACTCTCATTTCCCACCAGGAAGAGGAAATAACCAAAGGCTCAGCGTGCCGTGCCGGAACCAGATTAGGGCCTGAAGCCATCCTGCGGTGCTGCGGCCAGCTCAAAAGAAAGCGAGTTGAGGAAAGGAGCTCAGGGACACTGTAATTCACAAACCTGCAGAGTTATAAATGACAGCTATCGTCCAAAAATACACTGAAGTAAGGCTGCCAAGAGGACTTGAAAGCGGGGCAGAATTGCAGGAAACCGATTTCAGGAGGTAGACTGGAATTGCATTGAAAGCATAGGAAAAGAGGCAGAACGTCCACAATGATGCACTTGGCCAAAAAGGGCGTATGCGTTTTTTCCTGAATATATTCAGGAAAAAACGCATACGCCCTTTTTGGCCAACCAAGCAAGCTTGCAAAGGAAATCTGCACTACAATGAAGTCTCACTTCCCCCCGGTCAAAAGGGCCATCTGAAAAAAGTGTAAAATCCAGAAAGGCAGGACAGGCCATGGAGAACTGTGAGCCTTGTTATGCTGATGGGCGGGAAGTAAATTGCCAACAGACACTTGGGAGAAGTGTATGGTGTTTCCTGAAACATCTAAAAAACAAAGCAACAGAGCCTAGGGCACTTCCACTTATGGTCCTATAGCTTAGGGAAATTAAAATCAAAAAGACACAGCCACCCCAAAGTTTGGGACGCCTCTGTTTACAAGCACCTCATTTACCGTACAAGTTCAATATCACAGAAAGTGAAAAATGGATAAAGAACTTGTGGTACTTACGTACAATGCAGTATCACTCAGCAATGAAATCTATGTCATCAGGCCCGTAGCAGCATAATGAGTGGATTCAGGTACGATGATTCTAACTGAAATAAGTCACACAGAAAAAGAAACATCATAAGATATCACTAATACACGGAATGTAAACTTGGCTACAGAGGAACTGAATTCCAAAACAGAACAGGGTCTCAAATTCAGAAAACCAACTTATGCTTGCTTAAGGGGAAAGGTGAGTTGGGGTGCTGCATAAAACCAGAGATTGAAATGAGCACAGATAAAGTTCCTTAAGCCAAATATGGAATAGACAAGAGCTACTCCTTGCTCAACGAAATGGACACAACACCCCATATTAAACGCCTAAGAATGTACCTGACTAGTAAGTATCTTAAAACCTATGGATTGCTATGTCTCCAAAAGAGAATCAAGCGTGTGTACAGGGGCATAAACGCAGCAGTGATAGGATTGGAGAGGTTCGGTGAGCAAATGAAGACCCTTTGAAGTCATATTGCATGGTACCCATTACACAGGTCTCAACTCTCCAGGTTTAAGGTATTCTTCCTTCAGCTAAAACATGCATGTGGAACCTAGAGTATGATCAACCGTGTGAACGGGAGACGTGTTCAAATATGTCTCAGTTTTCCTCCCCTGGTACTCGGGTGCAACATTCCAGACGCTTTACTAACACTCTCCCCACTTGGAGAGTCAGCGCCTTTAACCTCCTGTTTGGCCCAGTTTGCAATTTCTGCGGAAGATGAACAGGAATAGCGAGAACCAATGAGAGACTAGCTGGAGGTGTCTGGACGGGCAAATTTAACTCTCATTTCCCACCAGGAAGAGGAAATAACCAAAGGCTCAGCGTGCCGTGCCGGAACCAGATTAGGGCCTGAAGCCATCCTGCGATGTTGCGGCCAGATCAAAAGAAAGTGAGTTGAGGAAAGGAGCTCAGGGGCACTGTAATTCACAAACCTGCAGAGTTATAAATGACAGCTATCATCCAAAAATATACTGAAGTAAGTCTGCCAAGAGGACTTGAAAGCGGGGCAGAATTGCAGGAAACCGATTTCAGGAGGTAGACTGGAATTGCATTGAAAGCATAGGAAAAGAGGCAGAACGTCCACAATGATGCACTTGGCCAAAAAGGGCGTATGCGTTTTTTCCTGAATATATTCAGGAAATAACGCATACGCCCTTTTTGGCCAACCAAGCAAGCTTGCAATGGAAATCTGCACTACAATGAAGTCTCACTTCCCCCCGGTCAAAAGGGCCATCTGAAAAAAGTGTAAAATCCAGAAAGGCAGGACAGGCCATGGAGAACTGGGAGCCTTGTTATGCTGATGGGCGGGATGTAAATTGCCAACAGACACTTGGGAGAAGTGTATGGTGTTTCCTGAAACATCTAAAAAACAAAGCAACAGAGCCTAGGGCACTTCCACTTATGGTCCTATAGCTTAGGGAAATTAAAATCAAAAAGACACAGCCACCCCAAAGTTTGGGACGCCTCTGTTTACAAGAACCTCGTTTACAGTACAAGTTCAACATCGCAGAATGTGAAAAATGGGTAAAGAAGTTGTGGTATTTACTTACAAAGCAATATCACTCAGCATTGAAATCTATGTCATCAGGCCCTTAGCAGCACAATGAGTGGATTCAGGTATGATGATTCTAACTGAAATAAGTCACACAGAAAAAGAAACATCATAAGATATCAGTAATACACGGAATGTAAACTTGGCTACACAGGAACTGAATTCCAAAACAGAACAGGGTCTCAAATTTAGAAAACCAACTTATGCTTGCTTAAGGGGAAAGGTGAGATGGGGTGCTGCATAAAACCAGAGATCGAAATGAGCACAGATAAAGTTCCTTAAGCCAAATATGGAATAGACAAGAGCTACTCCTTGCTCAACGAAATGGACTCAACACCCCATATTAAACGCCTAAGAATGTACCTGACTAGTAAGTATCTTAAAACCTATGGATTGCTATGTCTCCAAAAGAGAATCAAGCGTGTGTACAGGGGCATAAACGCAGCAGTGATAGGATTGGAGAGGTTCGGTGAGCAAATGAAGACCCTTTGAAGTCATATTGCATGGTACCCATTACACAGGTCTCAACTCTCCAGGTTTAAGGTATTCTTCCTTCAGCTAAAACATGCATGTGGAACCTAGAGTATGATCAACCGTGTGAACGGGAGACGTGTTCAAATATGTCTCAGTTTTCCTCCCCTGGTACTCGGGTGCAACATTCCAGACGCTTTACTAACACTCTCCCCACTTGGAGAGTCAGCGCCTTTAACCTCCTGTTTGGCCCAGTTTGCAATTTCTGCGGAAGATGAACAGGAATAGCGAGAACCAATGAGAGACTAGCTGGAGGTGTCTGGACGGGCAAATTTAACTCTCATTTCCCACCAGGAAGAGGAAATAACCAAAGGCTCAGCGTGCCATGCCGGAACCAGATTAGGGCCTGAAGCCATCCTGCGGTGTTGCGGCCAGATCAAAAGAAAGTGAGTTGAGGAAAGGAGCTCAGGGGCACTGTAATTCACAAACCTGCAGAGTTATAAATGACAGCTATCGTCCAAAAATAGACTGAAGTAAGTCTGCCAAGAGGACTTGAAAGCGGGGCAGAATTGCAGGTAACCGATTTCAGGAGGTAGACTGGAATTGCATTGAAAGCATAGGAAAAGAAGCAGAACGTCCACAATGATGCACTTGGCCAAAAAGGGCGTATGCGTTTTTTCCTGAATATATTCAGGAAAAAACGCATACGCCCTTTTTGGCCAACCAAGCAAGCTTGCAAAGGAAATCTGCACTACAATGAAGTCTCACTTCCCCCCGGTCAAAAGGGCCATCTGAAAAAAGTGTAAAATCCAGAAAGGCAGGACAGGCCATGGAGAACTGGGAGCCTTGTTATGCTGATGGGCGGGATGTAAATTGCCAACAACCACTTGGGAGAAGTGTATGGTGTTTCCTGAAACATCTAAAAAACAAAGCAACAGAGCCTAGGGCACTTCCACTTATGGTCCTATAGCTTAGGGAAATTAAAATCAAAAAGACACAGCCACCCCAAAGTTTGGGACGCCTCTGTTTACAAGAACCTCGTTTACAGTACAAGTTCAACATCGCAGAATGTGAAAAATGGATAAAGAAGTTGTGGTATTTACTTACAAAGCAATATCACTCAGCATTGAAATCTATGTCATCAGGCCCTTAGCAGCACAATGAGTGGATTCAGGTATGATGATTCTAACTGAAATAAGTCACACAGAAAAAGAAACATCATAAGATATCAGTAATACACGGAATGTAAACTTGGCTACACAGGAACTGAATTCCAAAACAGAACAGGGTCTCAAATTTAGAAAACCAACTTATGCTTGCTTAAGGGGAAAGGTGAGTTGGGGTGCTGCATAAAACCAGAGATCAAAATGAGCACAGATAAAGTTCCTTAAGCCAAATATGGAATAGACAAGAGCTACTCCTTGCTCAACGAAATGGACTCAACACCCCATATTAAACGCCTAAGAATGTACCTGACTAGTAAGTATCTTAAAACCTATGGATTGCTATGTCTCCAAAAGAGAATCAAGCGTGTGTACAGGGGCATAAACGCAGCAGTGATAGGATTGGAGAGGTTCGGTGAGCAAATGAAGACCCTTTGAAGACATATTGCATGGTACCCATTCCACGGGTCTCAACTCTCCAGGTTTAAGGTATTCTTCCTTCAGCTAAAACATGCATGTGGAACCCAGAGTATGATCAACCATGTGAACGGGAGACGTGTTCAAATATGTCTCAGTTTTCCTCCCCTGGTACTCGGGTGCAACATTCCAGACACTTTACTAACACTCTCCCCACTTGGAGAGTCAGCGCCTTTAACCTCCTGTTAGGCCCAGTTTGCAATTTCTGCGGAAGATGAACAGGAATAGTGACAACCAATGAGAGACTAGCTGGAGGTGTCTGGACGGGCAAATTTAACTCTCATTTCCCACCAGGAAGAGGAATTAACCAAAGGCTCAGCGTGCTGTGCCAGAAACAGATTAGGGCCTGAAGCCATCCTGCGGTGTTGCGGCCAGCTCAAAAGAAAGCGAGTTGAAGAAAGGAGCTCAGGGACACTGTAATTCACAAACCTGCAGAGTTATAAATGACAGCTATCATCCAAAAATATACTGAAGTAAGGCTGCCAAGAGGACTTGAAAGCGGGGCAGAATTGCAGGAAACCGATTTCAGGAGGTAGACTGGAATTGCATTGAAAGCATAGGAAAAGAGGCAGAACGTCCACAATGATGCACTTGGCCAAAAAGGGCGTATGCATTTTTTCCTGAATATATTCAGGAAAAAACGCATATGCCGTTTTTGGCCAACCAAGCAAGCTTGCAAAGGAAATCTGCACTACAATGAAGTCTCACTTCCCCCCGGTCAAAAGGGCCATCTGAAAAAAGTGTAAAATCCAGAAAGGCAGGACAGGCCATGGAGAACTGGGAGCCTTGTTATGCTGATGGGCGGGATGTAAATTGGCAACAGACACTTGGGAGAAGTGTATGGTGTTTCCTGAAACATCTAAAAAACAAAGCAACAGAGCCTAGGGCACTTCCACTTATGGTCCTATAGATTAGGGAAATTAAAATCAAAAAGACACAGTCACCCCAAAGTTTGGGACGCCTCTGTTTACAAGCACCTCATTTACCGTACAAGTTCAATATCACAGAAAGTGAAAAATGGATAAAGAACTTGTGGTACTTACGTACAATGCAGTATCACTCAGCAATGAAATCTATGTCATCAGGCCCGTAGCAGCATAATGAGTGGATTCAGGTACGATGATTCTAACTGAAATAAGTCACACAGAAAAAGAAACATCATAAGATATCACTAATACACGGAATGTAAACTTGGCTACAGAGGAACTGAATTCCAAAACAGAACAGGGTCTCAAATTCAGAAAACCAACTTATGCTTGCTTAAGGGGAAAGGTGAGTTGGGGTGCTGCATAAAACCAGAGATTGAAATGAGCACAGATAAAGTTCCTTAAGCCAAATATGGAATAGACAAGAGCTACTCCTTGCTCAACGAAATGGACACAACACCCCATATTAAACGCCTAAGAATGTACCTGACTAGTAAGTATCTTAAAACCTATGGATTGCTATGTCTCCAAAAGAGAATCAAGCGTGTGTACAGGGGCATAAACGCAGCAGTGATAGGATTGGAGAGGTTCGGTGAGCAAATGAAGACCCTTTGAAGTCATATTGCATGGTACCCATTACACAGGTCTCAACTCTCCAGGTTTAAGGTATTCTTCCTTCAGCTAAAACATGCATGTGGAACCTAGAGTATGATCAACCGTGTGAACGGGAGACGTGTTCAAATATGTCTCAGTTTTCCTCCCCTGGTACTCGGGTGCAACATTCCAGACGCTTTACTAACACTCTCCCCACTTGGAGAGTCAGCGCCTTTAACCTCCTCTTTGGCCCAGTTTGCAATTTCTGCGGAAGATGAACAGGAATAGCGAGAACCAATGAGAGACTAGCTGGAGGTGTCTGGACGGGCAAATTTAACTCTCATTTCCCACCAGGAAGAGGAAATAACCAAAGGCTCAGCGTGCCGTGCCGGAACCAGATTAGGGCCTGAAGCCATCCTGCGGTGTTGCGGCCAGATCAAAAGAAAGTGAGTTGAGGAAAGGAGCTCAGGGGCACTGTAATTCACAAACGTGCAGAGTTATAAATGACAGCTATCGTCCAAAAATAGACTGAAGTAAGTCTGCCAAGAGGACTTGAAAGCGGGGCAGAATTGCAGGAAACCGATTTCAGGAGGTAGACTGGAATTGCATTGAAAGCATAGGAAAAGAGGCAGAACGTCCACAATGATGCACTTGGCCAAAAAGGGCGTATGCGTTTTTTCCTGAATATATTCAGGAAAAAAGGCATACGCCCTTTTTGGCCAACCAAGCAAGCTTGCAAAGGAAATCTGCACTACAATGAAGTCTCACTTCCCCCCGGTCAAAAGGGCCATCTGAAAAAAGTGTAAAATCCAGAAAGGCAGGACAGGCCATGGAGAACTGGGAGCCTTGTTATGCTGATGGGCGGGATGTAAATTGCCAACAGACACTTGGGAGAAGTGTATGGTGTTTCCTGAAACATCTAAAAAACAAATCAACAGAGCCTAGGGCACTTCCACTTATGGTCCTATAGCTTAGGGAAATTAAAATCAAAAAGACACAGCCACCCCAAAATTTGGGACGCCTCTGTTTACAAGCACCTCATTTACTGTACAAGTTCAATATCACAGAAAGTGAAAAATGGATAAAGAACTTGTGGTACTTACGTACAATGCAGTATCACTCAGCAATGAAATCTATGTCATCAGGCCCGTAGCAGCATAATGAGTGGATTCAGGTACGATGAATCTAACTGAAATAAGTCACACAGAAAAAGAAACATCATAAGATATCAGTAATACACGGAATGTAAACTTGGCTACAGAGGAACTGAATTCCAAAACAGAACAGGGTCTCAAATTTAGAAAACCAACTTATGCTTGCTTAAGGGGAAAGGTGAGTTGTGGTGCTGCATAAAACCAGAGATTGAAATGAGCACAGATAAAGTTCCTTAAGCCAAATATGGAATAGACAAGAGCTACTCCTTGCTCAACGAAATGGACTCAACACCCCATATTAAACGCCTAAGAATGTACCTGACTAGTAAGTATCTTAAAACCTATGGATTGCTATGTCTCCAAAAGAGAATCAAGCGTGTGTACAGGGGCATAAATGCAGCAGTGATAGGATTGGAGAGGTTCGGTGAGCAAATGAAGACCCTTTGAAGTCATATTGCATGGTACCCATTACACAGGTCTCAACTCTCCAGGTTTAAGGTATTCTTCCTTCAGCTAAAACATGCATGTGGAACCCAGAGTATGATCAACCATGTGAACGGGAGACGTGTTCAAATATGTCTCAGGTTTCCTCCCCTGGTACTCGGGTGCAACATTCCAGATGCTTTACTAACACTCTCCCCACTTGGAGAGTCAGCGCCTTTAACCTCCTGTTTGGCCCAGTTTGCAATTTCTGCGGAAGATGAACAGGAATAGCGAGAACCAATGAGAGACTAGCTGGAGGTGTCTGGACGGGCAAATTTAACTCTCATTTCCCACCAGGAAGAGGAAATAACCAAAGGCTCAGCGTGCCGTGCCGGAACCATATTAGGGCCTGAAGCCATCCTGCGGTGTTGCGGCCAGCTCAAAAGAAAGCGAGTTGAGGAAAGGAGCTCAGGGACACTGTAATTCACAAACCTGCAGAGTTATAAATGACAGCTATCGTCCAAAAATAGACTGAAGTAAGGCTGCCAAGAGGACTTGAAAGCGGGGCAGAATTGCAGGAAACCGATTTCAGGAGGTAGACTGGAATTGCATTGAAAGCATAGGAAAAGAGGCAGAACGTCCACAATGATGCACTTGGCCAAAAAGGGCGTATGCGTTTTTTCCTGAATATATTCAGGAAATAACGCATACGCCCTTTTTGGCCAACCAAGCAAGCTTGCAAAGGAAATCTGCACTACAATGAAGTCTCACTTCCCCCCGGTCAAAAGGGCCATCTGAAAAAAGTGTAAAATCCAGAAAGGCAGGACAGGCCATGGAGAACTGTGAGCCTTGTTATGCTGATGGGCAGGATGTAAATTGCCAACAGACACTTGGGAGAAGTGTATGGTGTTTCCTGAAACATCTAAAAAACAAAGCAACAGAGCCTAGGGCACTTCCACTTATGGTCCTATAGCTTAGGGAAATTAAAATCAAAAAGACACAGCCACCCCAAAGTTTGGGACGGCTCTGTTTACAAGCACCTCATTTACCGTACAAGTTCAATATCACAGAAAGTGAAAAATGGATAAAGAACTTGTGGTACTTACGTACAATGCAGTATCACTCAGCAATGAAATCTATGTCATCAGGCCCGTAGCAGCATAATGAGTGGATTCAGGTACGATGATTCTAACTGAAATAAGTCACACAGAAAAAGAAACATCATAAGATATCACTAATACACGGAATGTAAACTTGGCTACAGAGGAACTGAATTCCAAAACAGAACAGGGTCTCAAATTCAGAAAACCAACTTATGCTTGCTTAAGGGGAAAGGTGAGTTGGGGTGCTGCATAAAACCAGAGATTGAAATGAGCACAGATAAAGTTCCTTAAGCCAAATATGGAATAGACAAGAGCTACTCCTTGCTCAACGAAATGGACACAACACCCCATATTAAACGCCTAAGAATGTACCTGACTAGTAAGTATCTTAAAACCTATGGATTGCTATATCTCCAAAAGAGAATCAAGCGTGTGTACAGGGGCATAAACGCAGCAGTGATAGGATTGGAGAGGTTCGGTGAGCAAATGAAGACCCTTTGAAGTCATATTGCATGGTACCCATTACACAGGTCTCAACTCTCCAGGTTTAAGGTATTCTTCCTTCAGCTAAAACATGCATGTGGAACCTAGAGTATGATCAACCGTGTGAACGGGAGACGTGTTCAAATATGTCTCAGTTTTCCTCCCCTGGTACTCGGGTGCAACATTCCAGACGCTTTACTAACACTCTCCCCACTTGGAGAGTCAGCGCCTTTAACCTCCTGTTTGGCCCAGTTTGCAATTTCTGCGGAAGATGAACAGGAATAGCGAGAACCAATGAGAGACTAGCTGGAGGTGTCTGGACGGGCAAATTTAACTCTCATTTCCCACCAGGAAGAGGAAATAACCAAAGGCTCAGCGTGCCGTGCCGGAACCAGATTAGGGCCTGAAGCCATCCTGCGATGTTGCGGCCAGATCAAAAGAAAGTGAGTTGAGGAAAGGAGCTCAGGGGCCCTGTAATTCACAAACCTGCAGAGTTATAAATGACAGCTATCATCCAAAAATATACTGAAGTAAGTCTGCCAAGAGGACTTGAAAGCGGGGCAGAATTGCAGGAAACCGATTTCAGGAGGTAGACTGGAATTGCATTGAAAGCATAGGAAAAGAGGCAGAACGTCCACAATGATGCACTTGGCCAAAAAGGGCGTATGCGTTTTTTCCTGAATATATTCAGGAAATAACGCATACGCCCTTTTTGGCCAACCAAGCAAGCTTGCAAAGGAAATCTGCACTACAATGAAGTCTCACTTCCCCCCGGTCAAAAGGGCCATCTGAAAAAAGTGTAAAATCCAGAAAGGCAGGACAGGCCATGGAGAACTGGGAGCCTTGTTATGCTGATGGGCGGGATGTAAATTGCCAACAACCACTCGGGAGAAGTGTATGGTGTTTCCTGAAACATCTAAAAAACAAAGCAACAGAGCCTAGGGCACTTCCACTTATGGTCCTATAGCTTAGGGAAATTAAAATCAAAAAGACACAGGCACCCCAAAGTTTGGGACGCCTCTGTTTACAAGAACCTCGTTTACAGTACAAGTTCAACATCGCAGAATGTGAAAAATGGGTAAAGAAGTTGTGGTATTTACTTACAAAGCAATATCACTCAGCATTGAAATCTATGTCATCAGGCCCTTAGCAGCACAATGAGTGGATTCAGGTATGATGATTCTAACTGAAATAAGTCACACAGAAAAAGAAACATCATAAGATATCAGTAATACACGGAATGTAAACTTGGCTACACAGGAACTGAATTCCAAAACAGAACAGGGTCTCAAATTTAGAAAACCAACTTATGCTTGCTTAAGGGGAAAGGTGAGTTGGGGTGCTGCATAAAACCAGAGATCGAAATGAGCACAGATAAAGTTCCTTAAGCCAAATATGGAATAGACAAGAGCTACTCCTTGCTCAACGAAATGGACTCAACACCCCATATTAAACGCCTAAGAATGTACCTGACTAGTAAGTATCTTAAAACCTATGGATTGCTATGTCTCCAAAAGAGAATCAAGCGTGTGTACAGGGGCATAAACGCAGCAGTGATAGGATTGGAGAGGTTCGGTGAGCAAATGAAGACCCTTTGAAGTCATATTGCATGGTACCCATTACACAGGTCTCAACTCTCCAGGTTTAAGGTATTCTTCCTTCAGCTAAAACATGCATGTGGAACCTAGAGTATGATCAACCGTGTGAACGGGAGACGTGTTCAAATATGTCTCAGTTTTCCTCCCCTGGTACTCGGGTGCAACATTCCAGACGCTTTACTAACACTCTCCCCACTTGGAGAGTCAGCGCCTTTAACCTCCTCTTTGGCCCAGTTTGCAATTTCTGCGGAAGATGAACAGGAATAGCGAGAACCAATGAGAGACTAGCTGGAGGTGTCTGGACGGGCAAATTTAACTCTCATTTCCCACCAGGAAGAGGAAATAACCAAAGGCTCAGCGTGCCGTGCCGGAACCAGATTAGGGCCTGAAGCCATCCTGCGGTGTTGCGGCCAGATCAAAAGAAAGTGAGTTGAGGAAAGGAGCTCAGGGGCACTGTAATTCACAAACGTGCAGAGTTATAAATGACAGCTATCGTCCAAAAATAGACTGAAGTAAGTCTGCCAAGAGGACTTGAAAGCGGGGCAGAATTGCAGGAAACCGATTTCAGGAGGTAGACTGGAATTGCATTGAAAGCATAGGAAAAGAGGCAGAACGTCCACAATGATGCACTTGGCCAAAAAGGGCGTATGCGTTTTTTCCTGAATATATTCAGGAAAAAAGGCATACGCCCTTTTTGGCCAACCAAGCAAGCTTGCAAAGGAAATCTGCACTACAATGAAGTCTCACTTCCCCCCGGTCAAAAGGGCCATCTGAAAAACGTGTAAAATCCAGAAAGGCAGGACAGGCCATGGAGAACTGGGAGCCTTGTTATGCTGATGGGCGGGATGTAAATTGCCAACAGACACTTGGGAGAAGTGTATGGTGTTTCCTGAAACATCTAAAAAACAAATCAACAGAGCCTAGGGCACTTCCACTTATGGTCCTATAGCTTAGGGAAATTAAAATCAAAAAGACACAGCCACCCCAAAATTTGGGACGCCTCTGTTTACAAGCACCTCATTTACTGTACAAGTTCAATATCACAGAAAGTGAAAAATGGATAAAGAACTTGTGGTACTTACGTACAATGCAGTATCACTCAGCAATGAAATCTATGTCATCAGGCCCGTAGCAGCATAATGAGTGGATTCAGGTACGATGAATCTAACTGAAATAAGTCACACAGAAAAAGAAACATCATAAGATATCAGTAATACACGGAATGTAAACTTGGCTACAGAGGAACTGAATTCCAAAACAGAACAGGGTCTCAAATTTAGAAAACCAACTTATGCTTGCTTAAGGGGAAAGGTGAGTTGTGGTGCTGCATAAAACCAGAGATTGAAATGAGCACAGATAAAGTTCCTTAAGCCAAATATGGAATAGACAAGAGCTACTCCTTGCTCAACGAAATGGACTCAACACCCCATATTAAACGCCTAAGAATGTACCTGACTAGTAAGTATCTTAAAACCTATGGATTGCTATGTCTCCAAAAGAGAATCAAGCGTGTGTACAGGGGCATAAATGCAGCAGTGATAGGATTGGAGAGGTTCGGTGAGCAAATGAAGACCCTTTGAAGTCATATTGCATGGTACCCATTACACAGGTCTCAACTCTCCAGGTTTAAGGTATTCTTCCTTCAGCTAAAACATGCATGTGGAACCCAGAGTATGATCAACCATGTGAACGGGAGACGTGTTCAAATATGTCTCAGGTTTCCTCCCCTGGTACTCGGGTGCAACATTCCAGATGCTTTACTAACACTCTCCCCACTTGGAGAGTCAGCGCCTTTAACCTCCTGTTTGGCCCAGTTTGCAATTTCTGCGGAAGATGAACAGGAATAGCGAGAACCAATGAGAGACTAGCTGGAGGTGTCTGGACGGGCAAATTTAACTCTCATTTCCCACCAGGAAGAGGAAATAACCAAAGGCTCAGCGTGCCGTGCCGGAACCATATTAGGGCCTGAAGCCATCCTGCGGTGTTGCGGCCAGCTCAAAAGAAAGCGAGTTGAGGAAAGGAGCTCAGGGACACTGTAATTCACAAACCTGCAGAGTTATAAATGACAGCTATCGTCCAAAAATAGACTGAAGTAAGTCTGCCAAGAGGACTTGAAAGCGGGGCAGAATTGCAGGAAACCGATTTCAGGAGGTAGACTGGAATTGCATTGAAAGCATAGGAAAAGAGGCAGAACGTCCACAATGATGCACTTGGCCAAAAAGGGCGTATGCGTTTTTTCCTGAATATATTCAGGAAAAAACGCATACGCCCTTTTTGGCCAACCAAGCAAGCTTGCAAAGGAAATCTGCACTACAATGAAGTCTCACTTCCCCCCGGTCAAAAGGGCCATCTGAAAAAAGTGTAAAATCCAGAAAGGCAGGACAGGCCATGGAGAACTGTGAGCCTTGTTATGCTGATGGGCAGGATGTAAATTGCCAACAGACACTTGGGAGAAGTGTATGGTGTTTCCTGAAACATCTAAAAAACAAAGCAACAGAGCCTAGGGCACTTCCACTTATGGTCCTATAGCTTAGGGAAATTAAAATCAAAAAGACACAGCCACCCCAAAGTTTGGGACGGCTCTGTTTACAAGCACCTCATTTACCGTACAAGTTCAATATCACAGAAAGTGAAAAATGGATAAAGAACTTGTGGTACTTACGTACAATGCAGTATCACTCAGCAATGAAATCTATGTCATCAGGCCCGTAGCAGCATAATGAGTGGATTCAGGTACGATGATTCTAACTGAAATAAGTCACACAGAAAAAGAAACATCATAAGATATCACTAATACACGGAATGTAAACTTGGCTACAGAGGAACTGAATTCCAAAACAGAACAGGGTCTCAAATTCAGAAAACCAACTTATGC
Organism: Stenella coeruleoalba; assembly: GCF_951394435.1. Lineage (NCBI taxonomy): Eukaryota > Metazoa > Chordata > Mammalia > Artiodactyla > Delphinidae > Stenella > Stenella coeruleoalba. Next base: position 441,213 of record NW_027645901.1, on the reverse strand, counting down.
TTGCTTAAGGGGAAAGGTGAGTTGGGGTGCTGCATAAAACCAGAGATTGAAATGAGCACAGATAAAGTTCCTTAAGCCAAATATGGAATAGACAAGAGCTACTCCTTGCTCAACGAAATGGACACAACACCCCATATTAAACGCCTAAGAATGTACCTGACTAGTAAGTATCTTAAAACCTATGGATTGCTATATCTCCAAAAGAGAATCAAGCGTGTGTACAGGGGCATAAACGCAGCAGTGATAGGATTGGAGAGGTTCGGTGAGCAAATGAAGACCCTTTGAAGTCATATTGCATGGTACCCATTACACAGGTCTCAACTCTCCAGGTTTAAGGTATTCTTCCTTCAGCTAAAACATGCATGTGGAACCTAGAGTATGATCAACCGTGTGAACGGGAGACGTGTTCAAATATGTCTCAGTTTTCCTCCCCTGGTACTCGGGTGCAACATTCCAGACGCTTTACTAACACTCTCCCCACTTGGAGAGTCAGCGCCTTTAACCTCCTGTTTGGCCCAGTTTGCAATTTCTGCGGAAGATGAACAGGAATAGCGAGAACCAATGAGAGACTAGCTGGAGGTGTCTGGACGGGCAAATTTAACTCTCATTTCCCACCAGGAAGAGGAAATAACCAAAGGCTCAGCGTGCCGTGCCGGAACCAGATTAGGGCCTGAAGCCATCCTGCGATGTTGCGGCCAGATCAAAAGAAAGTGAGTTGAGGAAAGGAGCTCAGGGGCCCTGTAATTCACAAACCTGCAGAGTTATAAATGACAGCTATCATCCAAAAATATACTGAAGTAAGTCTGCCAAGAGGACTTGAAAGCGGGGCAGAATTGCAGGAAACCGATTTCAGGAGGTAGACTGGAATTGCATTGAAAGCATAGGAAAAGAGGCAGAACGTCCACAATGATGCACTTGGCCAAAAAGGGCGTATGCGTTTTTTCCTGAATATATTCAGGAAATAACGCATACGCCCTTTTTGGCCAACCAAGCAAGCTTGCAAAGGAAATCTGCACTACAATGAAGTCTCACTTCCCCCCGGTCAAAAGGGCCATCTGAAAAAAGTGTAAAATCCAGAAAGGCAGGACAGGCCATGGAGAACTGGGAGCCTTGTTATGCTGATGGGCGGGATGTAAATTGCCAACAACCACTCGGGAGAAGTGTATGGTGTTTCCTGAAACATCTAAAAAACAAAGCAACAGAGCCTAGGGCACTTCCACTTATGGTCCTATAGCTTAGGGAAATTAAAATCAAAAAGACACAGGCACCCCAAAGTTTGGGACGCCTCTGTTTACAAGAACCTCGTTTACAGTACAAGTTCAACATCGCAGAATGTGAAAAATGGGTAAAGAAGTTGTGGTATTTACTTACAAAGCAATATCACTCAGCATTGAAATCTATGTCATCAGGCCCTTAGCAGCACAATGAGTGGATTCAGGTATGATGATTCTAACTGAAATAAGTCACACAGAAAAAGAAACATCATAAGATATCAGTAATACACGGAATGTAAACTTGGCTACACAGGAACTGAATTCCAAAACAGAACAGGGTCTCAAATTTAGAAAACCAACTTATGCTTGCTTAAGGGGAAAGGTGAGTTGGGGTGCTGCATAAAACCAGAGATCGAAATGAGCACAGATAAAGTTCCTTAAGCCAAATATGGAATAGACAAGAGCTACTCCTTGCTCAACGAAATGGACTCAACACCCCATATTAAACGCCTAAGAATGTACCTGACTAGTAAGTATCTTAAAACCTATGGATTGCTATGTCTCCAAAAGAGAATCAAGCGTGTGTACAGGGGCATAAACGCAGCAGTGATAGGATTGGAGAGGTTCGGTGAGCAAATGAAGACCCTTTGAAGTCATATTGCATGGTACCCATTACACAGGTCTCAACTCTCCAGGTTTAAGGTATTCTTCCTTCAGCTAAAACATGCATGTGGAACCTAGAGTATGATCAACCGTGTGAACGGGAGACGTGTTCAAATATGTCTCAGTTTTCCTCCCCTGGTACTCGGGTGCAACATTCCAGACGCTTTACTAACACTCTCCCCACTTGGAGAGTCAGCGCCTTTAACCTCCTGTTTGGCCCAGTTTGCAATTTCTGCGGAAGATGAACAGGAATAGCGAGAACCAATGAGAGACTAGCTGGAGGTGTCTGGACGGGCAAATTTAACTCTCATTTCCCACCAGGAAGAGGAAATAACCAAAGGCTCAGCGTGCCGTGCCGGAACCAGATTAGGGCCTGAAGCCATCCTGCGGTGTTGCGGCCAGATCAAAAGAAAGTGAGTTGAGGAAAGGAGCTCAGGGGCACTGTAATTCACAAACCTGCAGAGTTATAAATGACAGCTATCGTCCAAAAATAGACTGAAGTAAGTCTGCAAGAGGACTTGAAAGCGGGGCAGAATTGCAGGAAACCGATTTCAGGAGGTAGACTGGAATTGCATTGAAAGCATAGGAAAAGAGGCAGAACGTCCACAATGATGCACTTGGCCAAAAAGGGCGTATGCGTTTTTTCCTGAATATATTCAGGAAAAAACGCATACGCCCTTTTTGGCCAACCAAGCAAGCTTGCAAAGGAAATCTGCACTACAATGAAGTCTCACTTCCCCCCGGTCAAAAGGGCCATCTGAAAAAAGTGTAAAATCCAGAAAGGCAGGACAGGCCATGGAGAACTGGGAGCCTTGTTATGCTGATGGGCGGGATGTAAATTGCCAACAGACACTCGGGAGAAGTGTATGGTGTTTCCTGAAACATCTAAAAAACAAAGCAACAGAGCCTAGGGCACTTCCACTTATGGTCCTATAGCTTAGGGAAATTAAAATCAAAAAGACACAGCCACCCCAAAGTTTGGGACGCCTCTGTTTACAAGAACCTCGTTTACAGTACAAGTTCAACATTGCAGAATGTGAAAAATGGATAAAGAAGTTGTGGTATTTACTTACAAAGCAATATCACTCAGCATTGAAATCTATGTCATCAGGCCCTTAGCAGCACAATGAGTGGATTCAGGTATGATGATTCTAACTGAAATAAGTCACACAGAAAAAGAAACATCATAAGATATCAGTAATACACGGAATGTAAACTTGGCTACACAGGAACTGAATTCCAAAACAGAACAGGGTCTCAAATTTAGAAAACCAACTTATGCTTGCTTAAGGGGAAAGGTGAGTTGGGGTGCTGCATAAAACCAGAGATCGAAATGAGCACAGATAAAGTTCCTTAAGCCAAATATGGAATAGACAAGAGCTACTCCTTGCTCAACGAAATGGACTCAACACCCCATATTAAACGCCTAAGAATGTACCTGACTAGTAAGTATCTTAAAACCTATGGATTGCTATGTCTCCAAAAGAGAATCAAGCGTGTGTACAGGGGCATAAACGCAGCAGTGATAGGATTGGAGAGGTTCGGTGAGCAAATGAAGACCCTTTGAAGTCATATTGCATGGTACCCATTACACAGGTCTCAACTCTCCAGGTTTAAGGTATTCTTCCTTCAGCTAAAACATGCATGTGGAACCTAGAGTATGATCAACCGTGTGAACGGGAGACGTGTTCAAATATGTCTCAGTTTTCCTCCCCTGGTACTCGGGTGCAACATTCCAGACGCTTTACTAACACTCTCCCCACTTGGAGAGTCAGCGCCTTTAACCTCCTCTTTGGCCCAGTTTGCAATTTCTGCGGAAGATGAACAGGAATAGCGAGAACCAATGAGAGACTAGCTGGAGGTGTCTGGACGGGCAAATTTAACTCTCATTTCCCACCAGGAAGAGGAAATAACCAAAGGCTCAGCGTGCCGTGCCGGAACCAGATTAGGGCCTGAAGCCATCCTGCGGTGTTGCGGCCAGATCAAAAGAAAGTGAGTTGAGGAAAGGAGCTCAGGGGCACTGTAATTCACAAACCTGCAGAGTTATAAATGACAGCTATCGTCCAAAAATAGACTGAAGTAAGTCTGCAAGAGGACTTGAAAGCGGGGCAGAATTGCAGGAAACCGATTTCAGGAGGTAGACTGGAATTGCATTGAAAGCATAGGAAAAGAGGCAGAACGTCCACAATGATGCACTTGGCCAAAAAGGGCGTATGCGTTTTTTCCTGAATATATTCAGGAAAAAACGCATACGCCCTTTTTGGCCAACCAAGCAAGCTTGCAAAGGAAATCTGCACTACAATGAAGTCTCACTTCCCCCCGGTCAAAAGGGCCATCTGAAAAAAGTGTAAAATCCAGAAAGGCAGGACAGGCCATGGAGAACTGGGAGCCTTGTTATGCTGATGGGCGGGATGTAAATTGCCAACAGACACTCGGGAGAAGTGTATGGTGTTTCCTGAAACATCTAAAAAACAAAGCAACAGAGCCTAGGGCACTTCCACTTATGGTCCTATAGCTTAGGGAAATTAAAATCAAAAAGACACAGCCACCCCAAAGTTTGGGACGCCTCTGTTTACAAGAACCTCGTTTACAGTACAAGTTCAACATTGCAGAATGTGAAAAATGGATAAAGAAGTTGTGGTATTTACTTACAAAGCAATATCACTCAGCATTGAAATCTATGTCATCAGGCCCTTAGCAGCACAATGAGTGGATTCAGGTATGATGATTCTAACTGAAATAAGTCACACAGAAAAAGAAACATCATAAGATATCAGTAATACACGGAATGTAAACTTGGCTACACAGGAACTGAAATCCAAAACAGAACAGGGTCTCAAATTTAGAAAACCAACTTATGCTTGCTTAAGGGGAAAGGTGAGTTGGGGTGCTGCATAAAACCAGAGATCAAAATGAGCACAGATAAAGTTCCTTAAGCCAAATATGGAATAGACAAGAGCTACTCCTTGCTCAACGAAATGGACTCAACACCCCATATTAAACGCCTAAGAATGTACCTGACTAGTAAGTATCTTAAAACCTATGGATTGCTATGTCTCCAAAAGAGAATCAAGCGTGTGTACAGGGGCATAAACGCAGCAGTGATAGGATTGGAGAGGTTCGGTGAGCAAATGAAGACCCTTTGAAGACATATTGCATGGTACCCATTCCACGGGTCTCAACTCTCCAGGTTTAAGGTATTCTTCCTTCAGCTAAAACATGCATGTGGAACCCAGAGTATGATCAACCATGTGATCGGGAGACGTGTTCAAATATGTCTCAGTTTCGTACCCTGGTACTCGGGTGCAACATTCCAGACGCTTTACTAACACTCTCCCGACTTGGAGAGTCAGTCCCTTTAACCTCCTGTTTGGCCCAGTTTGCAATTTCTGCGGAAGATGAACAGGAATAGCGAGAACCAATGAGAGACTAGCTGGAGGTGTCTGGACGGGCAAATTTAACTCTCATTTCCCACCAGGAAGAGGAATTAATCAAAGGCCTGCGTGCCGTGCCGGAACCAGATTAGGGCCTGAAGCCATCCTGTGGTGTTGCGGCCAGCTTACAAGAAAGCGAGATGAAGAAAGGAGCTCAGGGGCACTGTAATTCACAAACCTGCAGAGTTATAAATGACAGCTATCGTCCAAAAATAGACTGAAGTAAGGCTGCCAAGAGGACTTGAAAGCGGGGCAGAATTCCAGGAAACCGATTTCAGGAGGTAGACTGGAATTGCATTGAAAGCATAGGAAAAGAGGCAGAACGTCCACAATGATGCACTTGGCCAAAAAGGGCGTATGTGTTTTTTCCTGAATATATTCAGGAAAAAACGCATACGCCCTTTTTGGCCAACCAAGCAAGCTTGCAAAGGAAATCTGCAATACAATGAAGTCTCACTTCCCCCCGGTCAAAAGGGCCATCTGAAAAAAGTGTAAAATCCAGAAAGGCAGGACAGGCCATGGAGAACTGGGAGCCTTGTTATGCTGATGGGCGGGATGTAAATTGCCAACAGACACTCGGGAGAAGTGTATGGTGTTTCCTGAAACATCTAAAAAACAAAGCAACAGAGCCTAGGGCACTTCCAATTATGGTCCTATAGTTTAGGGAAATTAAAATCAAAAAGACACAGCCACCCCAAAGTTTGGAACGGCTCTGTTTACAAGAACCTCGTTTACAGTACAAGTTCAACATCGCAGAAAGTGAAAAATGGATAAAGAAGTTGTGGTATTCACTTACAAAGCAATATCACTCAGCAATGAAATCTGTGTCATCAGGCCCTTAGCAGCACATGAGTGGATTCAGGTACGATGATTCTAACTGAAATAAGTTACACAGAAAAAGAAACATCATAAGATATCAGTAATACACGGAATGGAAACTTGGCTACACAGGAACTGAATTACAGAACAGAATAGGGTCTCAAATTTAGAAAACCAACTTATGCTTGCTTAAGGGGAAAGGTGAGTTGTGGTGCTGCATAAAACCAGAGATTGAAATGAGCACAGATAAAGTTCCTTAAGCCAAATATGGAATAGAGAAGAGCTACTCCTTGCTCAATGAAATGGACTCAACACCCCATATTAAACGCCTAAGAATGTACCTGACTAGTAAGTATCTTCAAACCTATGGATTGCTATGTCTCCGAAAGAGAATCAAGCATGTGTACAGGGGCATAAACGCAGCAGTGATAGGATTGGAGAGGTTCGGTGAGCAAATGAAGACCCTTTGAAGTCATATTGCATGGTACCCATTCCACGGGTTTCAACTACCCAGGTTTAAGGTATTCTTCCTTCAGCTAAAACATGCATGTGGAACCTAGAGTATGATCAACCATGTGATCGGGAGACGTGTTCAAATATGTCTCAGTTTTCGTACCCTGGTACTCGGGTGCAACATTCCAGACGCTTTACTAACACTCTCCCGACTTGGAGAGTCAGTCCCTTTAACCTCCTGTTTGGCCCAGTTTGCAATTTCTGCGGAAGATGAACAGGAATAGCGAGAACCAATGAGAGACTAGCTGGAGGTGTCTAGACGGGCAAATTTAACTCTCATTTCCCACCAGGAAGAGGAATTAACCAAAGGCTCAGCGTGCCGTGCCAGAACCAGATTAGGGCCTGAAGCCATCCTGCGGTGTTGCGGCCAGGTCACAAGAAAGCGAGTTGAAGAAAGGAGCTCAGGGGCACTGTAATTCACAAACCTGCAGAGTTATAAATGACAGCTATCGTCCAAAAATAGACTGAAGTAAGGCTGCCAAGAGGACTTGAAAGCGGGGCAGAATTGCAGGAAACCGATTTCAGGAGGTAGACTGGAATTGCATTGAAAGCATAGGAAAAGAGGCAGAACGTCCACAATGATGCACTTGGCCAAAAAGGGCGTATGCGTTTTTTCCTGAATATATTCAGGAAATAACGCATACGCCCTTTTTGGCCAACCAAGCAAGCTTGCAAAGGAAATCTGCACTACAATGACGTCTCACTTCCCCCCTGTCAAAAGGGCCATCTGAAAAAAGTGTAAAATCCAGAAAGGCAGGACAGGCCATAGAGAACTGGGAGCCTTGTTATGCTGATGGGCGGGATGTAAATTGCCAACAGACACTCAGGAGAACTGCATGGTGTTTACTGAAACATCTAAAAAACAAAGAAACAGAGCCTAGGGCACTTCCACTTATGGTCCTATAGCTTAGGGAATTTAAAATCTAAAAGACACAGCCACCCCAAAGTTTGGGACGCCTCTGTTTACAAGAACCTCGTTTACAGTACAAGTTCAACATCACAGAAAGTGAAAAATGGAGAAAGAAGTTGTGGTATTTACTTACAAAGCAATATCACTCAGCAATGAAATCTGTGTCATCAGGCCCTTAGCAGCACAATGAGTGGATTCAGGTACGATGATTCTAACTGAAATAAGTTACACAGAAAAAGAAACATCATAAGATATCAGTAATACACGGAATGGAAACTTGGCTACACAGGAACTGAATTACAGAACAGAACAGGGTCTCAAATTTAGAAAACCAACTTATGCTTGCTTAAGGGGAAAGGTGAGTTGGGGTGCTGCATAAAACCAGAGATTGAAATGAGCACAGATAAAGTTCCTTAAGCCAAATATGGAATAGACAAGAGCAACTCCTTGCTCAACGAAATGGACTCAACACCCCATATTAAACGCCTAAGAATGTACCTGACTAGAAAGTATCTTAAAACCTATGGATTGCTATGTCTCCGAAAGAGAATCAAGCATGTGTACAGGGGCATAAACGCAGCAGTGATAGGATTGGAGAGGTTCGGTGAGCAAATGAAGACCCTTTGAAGTCATATTGCATGGTACCCATTCCACGGGTTTCAACTACCCAGGTTTAAGGTATTCTTCCTTCAGCTAAAACATGCATGTGGAACCTAGAGTATGATCAACCATGTGATCGGGAGACGTGTTCAAATATGTCTCAGTTTTCGTACCCTGGTACTCGGGTGCAACATTCCAGACGCTTTACTAACACTCTGCAACTTGGAGAGTCAGTCCCTTTAACCTCCTGTTTGGCCCAGTTTGCAATTTCTGCGGAAGATGAACAGGAATAGCGAGAACCAATGAGAGACTAGCTGGAGGTGTCTAGACGGGCAAATTTAACTCTCATTTCCCACCAGGAAGAGGAATTAACCAAAGGCTCAGCGTGCCGTGCCAGAACCAGATTAGGGCCTGAAGCCATCCTGCGGTGTTGCGGCCAGGTCACAAGAAAGCGAGTTGAAGAAAGGAGCTCAGGGGCACTGTAATTCACAAACCTGCAGAGTTATAAATGACAGCTATCGTCCAAAAATATACTGAAGTAAGGCTGCCAAGAGGACATGAAAGCGGGGCAGAATTGCAGGAAACCGATTTCGGGAGGTAGACTGGAATTGCATTGAAAGCATAGGAAAAGAGGCAGAACGTCCACAATGATGCACTTGGCCAAAAAGGGCGTATGCGTTTTTTCCTGAATATATTCAGGAAAAAACGCATACGCCCTTTTTGGCCAACCAAGCAAGCTTGCAAAGGAAATCTGCACTACAATGAAGTCTCACTTCCCCCCGGTCAAAAGGGCCATCTGAAAAAAGTGTAAAATCCAGAAAGGCAGGACAGGCCATGGAGAACTGGGAGCCTTGTTATGCTGATGGGCGGGATGTAAATTGCCAACAGACACTTGGGAGAAGTGTATGGTGTTTCCTGAAACATCGAAAAAACAAAGCAACAGAGCCTAGGGCACTTCCACTTATGGTCCTATAGCTTAGGAAAATTAAAATCAAAAAGACACAGCCACCCCAAAGTTTGGGACGCCTCTGTTTACAAGAACCTCGTTTACAGTACAAGTTCAACATCGCAGAAAATGAAAAATGGATAAAGAAGCTGTGGTATTTACTTACAAAGCAATATCACTCAGCAATGAAATCTATGTCATCAGGCCCTTAGCAGCACAATGAGTGGATTCAGATATGATGATTCTACCTGAAATAAGTCACACAGAAAAAGAAACATCATAAGATATCACTAATACACGGAATGTAAACTTGGCTACACAGGAACTGAATTTCAGAACAGAACAGGGTCTCAAATTTAGAAAACCAACTTATGCTTGCTTAAGGGGAAAGGTGAGTTGGGGTGCTGCATAAAACCAGAGATTGAAATGAGCACAGATAAAGTTCCTTAAGCCAAATATGGAATAGACAAGAGCTACTCCTTGCTCAATGAAATGGACTCAACACCCCATATTAAACGCCTAAGAATGTACCTGACTAGTAAGTATCTTAAAACCTATGGATTGCTATGTCTCCGAAAGAGAATCAAGCATGTGTACAGGGGCATAAACACAGCAGTGATAGGATTGGAGAGGTTCGGTGAGCAAATGAAGACCCTTTGAAGTCATATTGCATGGTACCCATTCCACGGGTTTCAACTACCCAGGTTTAAGGTATTCTTCCTTCAGCTAAAACATGCATGTGGAACCCAGAGTATGATCAACCATGTGATCGGGAGACGTGTTCAAATATGTCTCAGTTTTCGTACCCTGGTACTCGGGTGCAACATTCCAGACGCTTTACTAACACTCTCCCCACTTGGAGAGTCAGCGCCTTTAACCTCCTGTTTGGCCCAGTTTGCAATTTCTGCGGAAGATGAACAGGAATAGCGAGAACCAATGAGAGGCTAGCTGGAGGTGTCTGGACGGGCAAATTTAACTCTCATTTCCCACCAGGAAGAGGAAATAACCAAAGGCTCAGCGTGCCGTGCCGGAACCAGATTAGGGCCTGAATCCATCCTGCGGTGTCGCGGCCAGCTCAAAAGAAAGCGAGTTGAGGAAAGGAGCTCAGGGGCACTGTAATTCACAAACCTGCAGAGTTATAAATGACAGCTATCGTCCAAAAATAGACTGACGTAAGGCTGCCAAGAGGACTTGAAAGCGGGGCAGAATTGCAGGAAACTGATTTCAGGAGGTAGACTGGAATTGCATTGAAAGCATAGGAAAAGAGGCAGAACGTCCACAATGATGCACTTGGCCAAAAAGTGCATATGCGTTTTTTCCTGAATATATTCAGGAAAAAACGCATACGCCCTTTTTGGCCAACCCAGCAAGCTTGCAAAGGAAATCTGCACTACAATGAAGTCTCACTTCCCCCGGTCAAAAGGGCCATCTGAAAAAAGTGTAAAATCCAGAAAGGCAGGACAGGCCATGGAGAACTGGGAGCCTTGTTATGCTGATGGGCGGGATGTAAATTGCCAACAGACACTCAGGAGAAGTGTATGGTGTTTCCTGAAACATCTAAAAAACAAAGCAACAGAGCCTAGGGCACTGTCACTTATGGTCCTATAGCTTAGGCAAATTAAAATCAAAAAAGACACAGGCACCCCAAAGTTTGGGACGCCTCTGTTTACAAGAACCTCGTTTACCGTACAAATTCAATATCACAGAAAGTGAAAAATGGATAAAGAACTTGTGGTACTCACGTACAATGCAGTATCACTCAGCAATGAAATCTATGTCATCAGGCCCGTAGCAGCATAATGAGTGGATTCAGGTACGATGATTCTAACTGAAATAAGTCACACAGAAAAAGAAACATCATAAGATATCACTAATACACGGAATGTAAACTTGGCTACACATGAACTGAATTCCAAAACAGAACAGGGTCTCAAATTTAGAAAACCAACTTATGCTTGCTTAAGGGGAAAGGTGAGTTGTGGTGCTGCATAAAACCAGAGATTGAAATGAGCACAGATAAAGTTCCTTAAGCCAAATATGGAATAGACAAGAGCTACTCCTTGCTCAACGAAATGGACTCAACACCCCATATTAAACGCCTAAGAATGTACCTGACTAGTAAGTATCTTAAAACCTATGGATTGCTATGTCTCCAAAAGAGAATCAAGCATGTGTACAGGGGCATAAACGCAGCACTGATAGGATTGGAGAGGTTCGGTGAGCAAATGAAGACCCTTTGAAGACATATTGCATGGTACCCATTCCACGGGTCTCAACTCTCCAGGTTTAAGGTATTCTTCCTTCAGCTAAAACATGCATGTGGAACCCAGAGTATGATCAACCGTGTGAACGGGAGACGTGTTCAAATATGTCTCAGTTTTCGTACCCTGGTACTCGGGTGCAACATTCCAGACGCTTTACTAACACTCTCCCGACTTGGAGAGTCAGTCCCTTTAACCTCCTGTTTGGCTCAGTTTGCAATTTCTGCGGAAGATGAACAGGAATAGCGAGAACCAATGAGAGACTAGCTGGAGGTGTCTGGACGGGCAAATTTAACTCTCATTTCCCACCAGGAAGAGGAAATAACCAAAGGCTCAGTGTGTCGTGCCGGAACCAGATTAGGGCCTGAAGCCATCCTGCGGTGTTGCGGCCAGCTCAAAAGAAAGCGAGTTGAAGAAAGGAGCTCAGGGGCACTGTAATTCACAAACCTGCAGAGTTATAAATGACAGCTATCGTCCAAAAATAGACTGAAGTAAGGCTGCCAAGAGGACTTGAAAGCGGGGCAGAATTGCGGGAAACCGATTTCAGGAGGTAGACTGGAATTGCATTGAAAGCATAGGAAAAGAGGCAGAACGTCCACAATGATGCACTTGGCCAAAAAGGGCGTATGCGTTTTTTCCTGAATATATTCAGGAAAAAACGCATACGCCCTTTTTGGCCAACCAAGCAAGCTTGCAAAGGAAATCTGCACTACAATGAAGTCTCACTTCCCCCCGGTCAAAAGGGCCATCTGAAAAAAGTGTAAAATCCAGAAAGGCAGGACAGGCCATGGAGAACTGGGAGCCTTGTTATGCTGATGGGCGGGATGTAAATTGCCAACAGACACTCGGGAGAAGTGTATGGTGTTTCCTGAAACATCTAAAAAACAAATCAACAGAGCCTAGGGCACTTCCACTTATGGTCCTATAGCTTAGGGAAATTAAAATCAAAAAGACACAGCCACCCCAAAGTTTGGGACGCCTCTGTTTACAAGAACCTCGTTTACAGTACAAGTTCAACATCGCAGAATGTGAAAAATGGATAAAGAAGTTGTGGTATTTACTTACAAAGCAATATCACTCAGCAATGAAATCTGTGTCATCAGGCCCTTAGCAGCACAATGAGTGGATTCAGGTATGATGATTCTAACTGAAATAAGTCACACAGAAAAAGAAACATCATAAGATATCACTAATACACGGAATGTAAACTTGGCTACACAGGAACTGAATTACAGAACAGAACAGGGTCTCAAATTTAGAAAACCAACTTATGCTTGCTTAAGGGGAAAGGTGAGTTGGGGTGCTGCATAAAACCAGAGATCGAAATGAGCACAGATAAAGTTCCTTAAGCCAAATATGGAATAGACAAGAGCTACTCCTTGCTCAACGAAATGGACTCAACATCCCATATTAAACGCCTAAGAATGTACCTGACTAGTAAGTATCTTAAAACCTATGGATTGCTATGTCTCCAAAAGAGAATCAAGCATGTGTACAGGGGCAGAAACGCAGCAATGATAGGATTGGAGAGTTTCGGTGAGCAAATGAAGACCCTTTGAAGTCATATTGCATGGTACCCATTACACAGGTCTCAACTCTCCAGGTTTAAGGTATTCTTCCTTCAGCTAAAACATGCATGTGGAACCCAGAGTATGATCAACCATGTGAACGGGAGACGTGTTCAAATATGTCTCAGTTTTCCTCCCCTGGTACTCGGGTGCAACATTCCAGACGCTTTACTAACACTCTCCCCACTTGGAGAGTCAGCGCCTTTAACCTCCTGTTTGGCCCAGTTTGCAATTTCTGCGGAAGATGAACAGGAATAGTGAGAACCAATGAGAGACTAGCTGGAGGTGTCTGGACGGGCAAATTTAACTCTCATTTCCCACCAGGAAGAGGAAATAACCAAAGGCTCAGCGTGCCGTGCCGGAACCAGATTAGGGCCTGAAGCCATCCTGCGGTGTTGCGGCCAGCTCAAAAGAAAGCGAGTTGAAGAAAGGAGCTCAGGGGCACTGTAATTCACAAACCTGCAGAGTTATAAATGACAGCTATCGTCCAAAAATACACTGAAGTAAGGCTGCCAAGAGGACTTGAAAGCGGGGCAGAATTGCAGGAAACCGATTTCAGGAGGTAGACTGGAATTGCATTGAAAGCATAGGAAAAGAGGCAGAACGTCCACAATGATGCACTTGGCCAAAAAGGGCGTATGCGTTTTTTCCTGAATATATTCAGGAAAAAAGGCATACGCCCTTTTTGGCCAACCAAGCAAGCTTGCAAAGGAAATCTGCACTACAATGAAGTCTCACTTCCCCCCGGTCAAAAGGGCCATCTGAAAAAAGTGTAAAATCCAGAAAGGCAGGACAGGCCATGGAGAACTGGGAGCCTTGTTATGCTGATGGGCGGGATGTAAATTGCCAACAGACACTTGGGAGAAGTGTATGGTGTTTCCTGAAACATCTAAAAAACAAATCAACAGAGCCTAGGGCACTTCCACTTATGGTCCTATAGCTTAGGGAAATTAAAATCAAAAAGACACAGCCACCCCAAAGTTTGGGACGCCTCTGTTTACAAGCACCTCATTTACCGTACAAGTTCAATATCACAGAAAGTGAAAAATGGATAAAGAACTTGTGGTACTTACGTACAATGCAGTATCACTCAGCAATGAAATCTATGTCATCAGGCCCGTAGCAGCATAATGAGTGGATTCAGGTATGATGAATCTAACTGAAATAAGTCACACAGAAAAAGAAACATCATAAGATATCAGTAATACACGGAATGTAAACTTGGCTACAGAGGAACTGAATTCCAAAACAGAACAGGGTCTCAAATTTAGAAAACCAACTTATGCTTGCTTAAGGGGAAAGGTGAGTTGTGGTGCTGCATAAAACCAGAGATTGAAATGAGCACAGATAAAGTTCCTTAAGCCAAATATGGAATAGACAAGAGCTACTCCTTGCTCAACGAAATGGACTCAACACCCCATATTAAACGCCTAAGAATGTACCTGACTAGTAAGTATCTTAAAACCTATGGATTGCTATGTCTCCAAAAGAGAATCAAGCGTGTGTACAGGGGCATAAACGCAGCAGTGATAGGATTGGAGAGGTTCGGTGAGCAAATGAAGACCCTTTGAAGACATATTTCATGGTACGCATTCCACGGGTCTCAACTCTCCAGGTTTAAGGTATTCTTCCTTCAGCTAAAACATGCATGTGGAACCCAGAGTATGATCAACCGTGTGAACGGGAGACGTGTTCAAATATGTCTCAGTTTTCCTCCCCTGGTACTCGGGTGCAACATTCCACACGCTTTACTAACACTCTCCCCACTTGGAGAGTCAGCGCCTTTAACCTCCTGTTTGGCCCAGTTTGCAATTTCTGCGGAAGATGAACAGGAATAGCGAGAACCAATGAGAGGCTAGCTGGAGGTGTCTGGAGGGGCAAATTTCACTCTCATTTCCCACCAGGAAGAGGAATTAACCAAAGGCTCAGCGTGCCGTGCCGGAACCAGATTAGGGCCTGAAGCCATCCTGCGGTGTTGCGGCCAGCTCAAAAGAAAGCGAGTTGAGGAAAGGAGCTCAGGGGCCCTGTAATTCACAAACCTGCAGAGTTATAAATGACAGCTATCGTCCAAAAATATACTGAAGTAAGGCTGCCAAGAGGACTTGAAAGCGGGGCAGAATTGCAGGAAACCGATTTCAGGAGGTAGACTGGAATTGCATTGAAAGCATAGGAAAAGAGGCAGAACGTCCACAATGATGCACTTGGCCAAAAAGGGCGTATGCGTTTTTTTCCTGAATATATTCAGGAAAAAACGCATACGCCCTTTTTGGCCAACCAAGCAAGCTTGCAAAGGAAATCTGCACTACAATGAAGTCTCACTTCCCCCCGGTCAAAAGGGCCATCTGAAAAAAGTGTAAAATCCAGAAAGGCAGGACAGGCCATGGAGAACTGGGAGCCTTGTTATGCTGAAGGGCGGGATGTAAATTGCCTACAACCACTCGGGAGAAGTGTATGGTGTTTCCTGAAACATCTAAAAAACAAAGCAACAGAGCCTAGGGCACTTCCACTTATGGTCCTATAGCTTAGGGAATTTAAAATAAAAAAGACACAGGCACCCCAAAGTTTGGGACGCCTCTGTTTACAAGAACCTCGTTTACAGTACAAGTTCAACATCGCAGAAAGTGAAAAATGGATAAAGAAGTTGTGGTATTTACTTACAAAGCAATATCACTCAGCAATGAAATCTATGTCATCAGGCCCTTAGCATCACAATGAGTGAGTTCAGGTATGATGATTCTAACTGAAATAAGTCACACAGAAAAAGAAACATCATAAGATATCAGTAATACACGGAATGTAAACTTGGCTACACAGGAACTGAATTACAGAACACAACAGCGTCTCAAATTTAGAAAACCAACTTATGCTTGCTTAAGGGGAAAGGTGAGTTGGGGTGCTGCATAAAACCAGAGATTGAAATGAGCACAGATAAAGTTCCTTAAGTCAAATATGGAATAGACAAGAGCTACTCCTTGCTCAACGAAATGGACTCAACACCGCATATTAAACGCCTAAGAATGTACCTGACTAGTAAGTATCGTAAAACCTATGGATTGCTATGTCTCCAAAAGAGAATCAAGCATGTGTACAGGGGCATAAACGCCGCAGTGATAGGATTGGAGAGGTTCAGTGAGCAAATGAAGACCCTTTGAAGTCTTATTGCATGGTACCCATTCCACGGGTTTCAACTACCCAGGTTTAAGGTATTCTTCCTTCAGCTAAAACATGTATGTGGAACCTAGTGTATGATCAACCATGTGATCGAGAGATGTATTCAAATATGTCTCAGTTTTCGTACCCTGGTATTCGGGTGCAACATTCCAGATGCTTTACTAACACTCTCCCGACTTGGAGAGTCAGTCCCTTTAACCTCCTGTTTGGCCCACTTTGCAATTTCTGCGGAAGATGAACAGGAATAGCGAGAACCAATGAGAGACTAGCTGGAGGTGTCTGGACGGGCAAATTTAACTCTCATTTCCCACCAGGAAGAGGAATTAACCAAAGGCTCAGCGTGCCGTGCCGGAACCAGATTAGGGCCTGAAGCCATCCTGCGGTGTTCGGCCAGGTCACAAGAAAGCGAGTTGAAGAAAGGAGCTCAGGGGCACTGTAATTCACAAACCTACAGAGTTATAAATGACAGCTATCGTCCAAAAATAGACTGAAGTAAGTCTGCCAAGAGGACTTGAAAGCGGGGCAGAATTGCAGGAAACCGATTTCAGGAGGTAGACTGAAACTGCATTGAAAGCATAGGAAAAGAGGCAGAACGTCCACAATGATGCACTTGGCCAAAAAGGGCGTATGCGTTTTTTCCTGAATATATTCAGGAAAAAACGCATACGCGCTTTTTGGCCAACCAAGCAAGCTTGCAAAGGAAATCTGCACTACAATGAAGTCTCACTTCCCCCCGGTCAAAAGGGCCATCTGAAAAATGTGTAAAATCCAGAAAGGCAGGACAGGCCATGGAGAACTGGGAGCCTTGTTATGCTGATGGGCGGGATGTAAATTGCCAACAGACACTGGGGAGAAGTGTATGGTGTTTCATGAAACATCTAAAAAACAAAGCAACAGAGCCTAGGGCACTTCCACTTATGGTCCTATAGCTTAGGGAAATTAAAGTCAAAAAGACACAGCCACCCCAAAGTTTGGGACGCCTCTGTTTACAAGAACCTCGTTTACAGTACAAGTTCAACATTGCAGAAAGTGAAAAATGGATAAAGAAGTTGTGGTATTTACTTATAAAGCAATATCACTCAGCAATGAAATCTATGTCATCAGGCCCTTAGCAGCACAATGAGTGGATTCAGGTATGATGATTCTAACTGAAATAAGTCACACAGAAAAAGAAACATCATAAGATATCAGTAATACACGGAATGTAAACTTGGCTACACAGGAACTGAATTACAGAGCAGAACAGGGTCTCAAATTTAGAAAACCAACTTATGCTTGCTTAAGGGGAAAGGTGAGTTGGGGTGCTGCATAAAACCAGAGATTGAAATGAGCACAGATAAAGTTCCTTAAGTCAAATATGGAATAGACAAGAGCTACTCCTTGCTCAACGAAATGGACTCAACACCGCATATTAAACGCCTAAGAATGTACCTGACTAGTAAGTATCGTAAAACCTATGGATTGCTATGTCTCCAAAAGAGAATCAAGCATGTGTACAGGGGCATAAACACAGCAGTGATAGGATTGGAGAGTTTCGGTGAGCAAATGAAGACCCTTTGAAGTCATATTGCATGGTACCCTTTACACGGGTCTCAACTCTCCAGGTTTAAGGTATTCTTCCTTCAGCTAAAACATGCATGTGGAACCCAAGTATGATCAACCATGTGAACGGGAGACGTGTTCAAATATGTCTCAGTTTTCCTCCCCTGGTACACGGGTGCAACATTCCAGACGCTTTACTAACACTCTCCCCACTTGGAGAGTCAGTCCCTTTAACCTCCTGTTTGGCCTAGTTTGCAATTACTGCGGAAGATGAACAGGAATAGCGAGAACCAATGAGAGACTAGCTGGAGGTGTCTGGACGGGCAAATTTAACTCTCATTTCCCACCAGGAAGAGGAAATAACCAAAGGCTCAGTGTGCCGTGCCGGAACCAGATTAGGGCCTGAAGCCATCCTGCGGTGTTGCGGCCAGCTCAAAAGAAAGCGAGTTGAAGAAAGGAGCTCAGGGGCACTGTAACTCACAAACCTGCAGAGTTATAAATGACAGCTATCGTCCAAAAATAGACTGAAGTAAGGCTGCCAAGAGGACTTGAAAGCGGGGCAGAATTGCAGGAAACCGATTTCAGGAGGTAGACTGAAATTGCATTGAAAGCATAGGAAAAGAGGCAGAACGTCCAAAATGATGCACTTGGCCAAAAATGGCGTATGCGTTTTTTCCTGAATATATTCAGGAAAAAACGCATACGCCCTTTTTGGCCAACCAAGCAATCTTGCAAAGGAAATCTGCACTACAATGAAGTCTCACTTCCCCCCGGTCAAAAGGGCCATCTGAAAAAAGTGTAAAATCCAGAAAGGCAGGACAGGCCATGGAGAACTGGGAGCCTTGTTATGCTGAAGGGCGGGATGTAAATTGCCTACAACCACTCGGGAGAAGTGTATGGTGTTTCCTGAAACATCTAAAAAACAAAGCAACAGAGCCTAGGGCACTTCCACTTATGGTCCTATAGCTTAGGGAATTTAAAATAAAAAAGACACAGCCACCCCAAAGTTTGGGACGCCTCTGTTTACAAGAACCTCGTTTACAGTACAAGTTCAACATCGCAAAAAGTGAAAAATGGATAAAGAAGTTGTGGTATTTACTTACAAATCAATATCACTCAGCAATGAAATCTATGTCATCAGGCCCTTAGCATCACAATGAGTGAGTTCAGGTATGATGATTCTAACTGAAATAAGTCACACAGAAAAAGAAACATCATAAGATATCAGTAATACACGGAATGTAAACTTGGCTTCACAGGAACTGAATTACAGAACAGAACAGCGTCTCAAATTTAGAAAACCAACTTATGCTTGCTTAAGGGTAAAGGTGAGTTGGGGTGCTGCATAAAACCAGAGATTGAAATGAGCACAGATAAAGTTCCTTAAGTCAAATATGGAATAGACAAGAGCTACTCCTTGCTCAACGAAATGGACTCAACACCACATATTAAACGCCTAAGAATGTACCTGACTAGTAAGTATCGTAAAACCTATGGATTGCTATGTCTCCAAAAGAGAATCAAGCATGTGTACAGGGGCATAAACGCAGCAGTGATAGGATTGGAGAGTTTCGGTGAGCCAATGAAGACCCTTTGAAGACATATTGCATGGTACCCATTCCACGGGTCTCAACTCTCCAGGTTTAAGGTATTCTTCCTTCAGCTAAAACATGCATGTGGAACCCAAGTATGATCAACCATGTGATCGGGAGACGTGTTCAAATATGTCTCAGTTTTCGTACCCTGGTACTCGGGTGCAACATTCCAGACGCTTTACTAACACTCTCCCGACTTGGAGAGTCAGTCCCTTTAACCTCCTGTTTGGCCCAGTTTGCAATTTCTGCGGAAGATGAACAGGAATAGCGAGAACCAATTAGAGGCTAGCTGGAGGTGTCTGGACGGGCAAATTTAACTCTCATTTCCCACCAGGAAGAGGAATTAACCAAAGGCTCAGCGTGCCGTGCCGGAACCAGATTAGGGCCTGAAGCCATCCTGCGGTGTTGCGGCCAGCTCAAAAGAAAGCAAGTTGAAGAAAGGAGCTCAGGGGCACTGTAATTCACAAACCTGCAGAGTTATAAATGACAGCTATCCTCCAAAAATAGACTGAAGTAAGGCTGCCAAGAGGACTTGAAAGTGGGGCAGAATTGCAGGAAACCGATTTCAGGAGGTAGACTGGAATTGCATTGAAAGCATAGGAAAAGAGGCAGAACGTCCACAATGATGCACTTGGCCAAAAAGGGCGTATGCGTTTTTTCCTGAATATATTCAGGAAAAAACGCATACGCCCTTTTTGGCCAACCAAGCAAGCTTGCAAAGGAAATCTGCACTACAATGAAGTCTCACTTCCCCCCGGTCAAAAGGGCCATCTGAAAAAAGTGTGAAATCCAGAAAGGCAGGACAGGCCATGGAGAACTGGGAGCCTTGTTATGCTGATGGGCGGGATGTAAATTGCCAACAGACACTCAGGAGAAGTGTATGGTGTTTCCTGAAACATCTAAAAAACAAAGCAACAGAGCCTAGGGCACTTCCACTTCTGGTCCTATAGCTTAGGGAATTTAAAATCAAAAAGACACAGCCACCCCAAAGTTTCGAACGGCTCTGTTTACAAGAACCTCGTTTACAGTACAAGTTCAACATCGCAGAAAGTGAAATATGGATAAAGAAGATGTGGTATTTACTTACAAAGCAATATCACTCAGCAATGAAATCTGTGTCATCAGGCCCTTAACAGCACAATGAGTGGATTCAGGTATGATGATTCTAACTGAAATAAGTCACACAGAAAAAGAAACATCATAAGATATCAGTAATACACGGAATGGAAACTTGGCTACACAGGAACTGAATTACAGAACAGAACAGGGTCTCAAATTTAGAAAACCAACTTATGCTTGCTTAAGGGGAAAGGTGAGTTGGGGTGCTGCATAAAACCAGAGATTGAAATGAGCACAGATAAAGTTCCTTAAGTCAAATATGGGATAGACAAGAGCTACTCCTTGCTCAACGAAATGGACTCAACACCGCATATTAAACGCCTAAGAATGTACCTGACTTGTAAGTATCTTAAAACCTATGGATTGCTATGTCTCCGAAAGAGAATCAAGCATGTGTACAGGGGCATAAACGCAGCAGTGATAGGATTGGAGAGGTTCGGTGAGCAAATGAAGACCCTTTGAAGTCATATTGCATGGTACCCTTTCCACGGGTCTTAACTCTCCAGGTTTAAGGTATTCTTCCTTCAGCTAAAACATGCATGTGGAACCCAAGTATGATCAACCATGTGAATGGGAGACGTGTTCAAATATGTCTCAGTTTTCCTCCCCTGGTACTCGGGTGCTACATTCCAGACGCTTTACTAACACTCTCCCCACTTGGAGAGTCAGCGCCTTTAACTTCCTGTTTGGCCCAGTTTGCAATTACTGCGGAAGATGAACAGGAATAGCGAGAACCAATGAGAGACTAGCTGGAGGTGTCTGGACGGGCAAATTTAACTCTCATTTCCCAACAGGAAGAGGAAATAACCAAAGGCTCAGCGTGCCGTGCCGGAACCAGATTAGGGCCTGAAGCCATCCTGCGGTGTTGCGGCCAGATCAAAAGAAAGTGAGTTGAGGAAAGGAGCTCAGGGGCACTGTAATTCACAAACCTGCAGAGTTATAAATGACAGCTATCGTCCAAAAATAGACTGAAGTAAGGCTGCCAAGAGGACTTGAAAGCGGGGCAGAATTGCAGGAAACCGATTTCAGGAGGTAGACTGGAATTGCATTGAAAGCATAGGAAAAGAGGCAGAACGTCCACAATGATGCACTTGGCCAAAAAGGGCGTATGCGTTTTTTTCCTGAATATATTCAGGAAAAAACGCATACGCCCTTTTTGGCCAACCAAGCAAACTTGCAAAGGAAATCTGCACTACAATGAAGTCTCACTTCTCCCCAGTCAAAAGGGCCATCTGAAAAAAGTGTAAAATCCAGAAAGGCAGGACAGGCCATGGAGAACTGGGAGTCTTGTTATGCTGATGGGCGGGATGTAAATTGCCAACAGACACTCAGGAGAACTGCATGGTGTTTCCTGAAACATCTAAAAAACAAAGCAACAGAGCCTAGGGCACTTCCACTTATGGTCCTATAGCTTAGGGAAATTAAAATAAAAAAGACACAGCCACCCCAAAGTTTGGAACGGCTCTGTTTACAAGAACCTCGTTTACAGTACAAGTTCAACATCGCAGAAAGTGAAAAATGGATAAAGAAGTTGTGGTATTTACTTACAAAGCAATATCACTCAGCAATGAAATCTGTGTCATCAGGCCCTTAGCAGCACAATGAGTGGATTCAGGTATGATGATTCTAACTGAAATAAGTCACACAGAAAAAGAAATATCATAAGATATCAGTAATACACGGAATGTAAACTTGGCTACACAGGAACTGAATTACAGAACAGAACAGGGTGTCAAATTTAGAAACGCAACTTATGCTTGCTTAAGGGGAAAGGTGAGTTGGGGTGCTGCATAAAACCAGAGATTGAAATGAGCACAGATAAAGTTCCTTAAGCCAAATATGGAATAGACAAGAGCTACTCCTTGCTCAACGAAATGGACTCAACACCGCATATTAAACGCCTAAGAATGTACCTGACTAGTAAGTATCTTAAAACCTATGGATTGCTATGTCTCCGAAAGAGAATCAAGCATGTGTACAGGGGCATAAACGCAGCAGTGATAGGATTGGAGAGGTTCGTGAGCAAATGAAGACCCTTTGAAGTCATATTGCATGGTACCCATTACACGGGTCTCAACTCTGCAGGTTTAAGGTATTCTTCCTTCAGCTAAAACATGCATGTGGAACCCAGAGTATGATCAACCATGTGAACGGGAGTCGTGTTCAAATATGTCTCAGTTTTCGTACCCTGGTACTCGGGTGCAACATTCCAGACGCTTTACTAACACTCTCCCGACTTGGAGAGTCAGTCCCTTTAACCTCCTGTTTGGCTCAGTTTGCAATTTCTGCGGAAGATGAACAGGAATAGCGAGAACCAATGAGAGGCTAGCTGGAGATGGCTGGATGGGCAAATTTAACTCTCATTTCCCACCAGGAAGAGGAATTAACCAAAGGCTCAGCGTGCCGTGCCGGAACCAGGTTAGGGCCTGAAGCCATCCTGTGGTGTTGCGGCCAACTCAAAAGAAAGCGAGTTGAAGAAAGGAGCTCAGGGGCACTGTAATTCACAAACCTGCAGAGTTATAAATGACAGCTATCGTCCAAAAATAGACTGAAGTAAGGCTGCCAAGAGGACTTGAAAGCGGGGCAGAATTGCAGGAAACCGATTTCAGGAGGTAGACTGGAATTGCATTGAAAGCATAGGAAAAGAGGCAGAACGTCCACAATGATGCACTTGGCCAAAAAGGGCGTATGCGTTTTTTCCTGAATATATTCAGGAAAAAACTCATACGCCCTTTTTGGCCAACCAAGCAAGCTTGCAAAGGAAATCTGCACTACAATGAAGTCTCACTTCCCCCCGGTCAAAAGGGCCATCTGAAAAAAGTGTAAAATCCAGAAAGGCAGGACAGGCCATGGAGAACTGGGAGCCTTGTTATGCTGATGGGCGGGATGTAAATTGCCAACAGACACTCGGGAGAAAGTGTATGGTGTTTCCTGAAACATCTAAAAAACAAAGCAACAGAGCCTAGGGCACTGCCACTTATGGTCCTATAGATTAGGGAAATTAAAATCAAAAAGACACAGCCACCCCAAAGTTTGGGACGCCTCTGTTTACAAGAACCTCGTTTACAGTACAAGTTCAACATCGCAGAAAGTGAAAAATGGATAAAGAAGTTGTGGTATTCACTTACAAAGCAATATCACTCAGCAATGAAATCTATGTCATCAGGCCCTTAGCAGCACAATGAGTGGATTCAGGTATGATGATTCTAACTGAAATAAGTCACACAGAAAAAGAAACATCATAAGATATCAGTAATACACGGAATGTAAACTTGGCTACACAGGAACTGAATTACAGAACAGAACAGGGTCTCAAATTTAGAAAACCAACTTATGCTTGCTTAAGGGTAAAGGTGAGTTGGGGTGCTGCATAAAACCAGAGATTGAAATGAGCACAGATAAAGTTCTTTAAGCCAAATATGGAATAGACAAGAGCTACTCCTTGCTCAACGAAATGGACTCAACACCGCATATTAAACGTCTAAGAATGTACCTGACTAGTAAGTATCTTAAAACCTATGGATTGCTATGTCTCCGAAAGAGAATCAAGCATGTGTACAGGGTCATA
Source organism: Stenella coeruleoalba (assembly GCF_951394435.1). Taxonomy (NCBI): domain Eukaryota; kingdom Metazoa; phylum Chordata; class Mammalia; order Artiodactyla; family Delphinidae; genus Stenella; species Stenella coeruleoalba. The sequence goes on along the minus strand of NW_027645901.1, from coordinate 417,290 downwards.
AACGTAGCAGTGATAGGATTGGAGAGGTTCGTGAGCAAATGAAGACCCTTTGAAGTCATATTGCATGGTACCCATTCCACGGGTTTCAACTACCCATGTTTAAGGTATTCTTCCTTCAGCTAAAACATGCATGTGGAACCTAGAGTATGATCAACCATGTGAACGGGAGTCGTGTTCAAATATGTCTCAGTTTTCCTCCCCTGGTACTCGGGTGCAACATTCCAGACGCTTTACTAACACTCTCCCGACTTGGAGAGTCAGTCCCTTTAACCTCCTGTTTGGCCCAGTTTGCAATTTCTGCGGAAGATGAACAGGAATAGCGAGACCCAATGAGAGGCTAGCTGGAGGTGTCTGGACGGGCAAATTTAACTCTCATTTCCCACCAGGAAGAGGAATTAACCAAAGGCTCAGCATGCAGGGCCGGAACCAGATTAGGGCCTGAAGCCATCCTGCGGTGTAACGGCCAGGTCACAAGAAAGCGAGTTGAAGAAAGGAGCTCAGGGGCACTGTAATTCTCAAACCTGCAGAGTTATAAATGACAGCTATCGTCCAAAAATAGACTGAAGTAAGGCTGCCAAGAGGACTTGAAAGCGGGGCAGAATTGCAGGAAACCGATTTCAGGAGGTAGACTGGAATTGCATTGAAAGCATAGGAAAAGAGGCAGAACGTCCACAATGATGCACTTGGCCAAAAAGGGCGTATGCGTTTTTTCCTGAATATATTCAGGAAAAAACGCATACGCCCTTTTTGGCCAACCAAGTAAGCTTGCAAAGGAAATCTGCACTACAATGAAGTCTCACTTCTCCCCGGTCAAAAGGGCCATCTGAAAAAAGTGTAAAATCCAGAAAGGCAGGACAGGCCATGGAGAACTGGGAGCCTTGTTATGCTGATGGGCGGGATGTAAATTGCCAACAACCACTAGGGAGAAGTGTATGGTGTTTCCTGAAACATCTAAAAAACAAAGCAACAGAGCCTAGGGCACTTCCACTTATGGTCCTATAGCTTAGGCAATTTAAAATCAAAAAGACACAGCCACCCCAAAGTTTGGAACGGCTCTGTTTACAAGAACCTCGTTTACAGTACAAGTTCAACATCACAGAAAGTGAAAAATGGATAAAAAAGTTGTGGTATTAACTTACAAAGCAATATCACTCAGCAATGAAATCTGTGTCATCAGGCCCTTAGCAGCACAATGAGTGGATTCAGGTATGATGATTCTAACTGAAATAAGTCACACAGAAAAAGAAACATCATAAGATATCAGTAATACACGGAATGGAAACTTGGCTACACAGGAACTGAATTACAGAACAGAACAGGGTCTCAAATTTAGAAAACCAACTTATGCTTGCTTAAGGGGAAAGGTGAGTTGGGGTGCTGCATAAAACCAGAGATTGAAATGAGCACAGATAAAGTTCCTTAAGCCAAATATGGAATAGACAAGAGCTACTCCTTGCTCAACGAAATGGACTCAACACCGCATATTAAACGCCTAAGAATGTACCTGACTAGTAAGTATCTTAAAACCTATGGATTGCTATGTCTCCGAAAGAGAATCAAGCATGTGTACAGGGGCATAAACGCAACAGTGATAGGATTGGAGAGGTTCGGTGAGCAAATGAAGACCCTTTGAAGTCATATTGCATGGTACCCATTCCACGGCTTTCAGCTACCCAATTTAAGGTATTCTTCCTTCAGCTAAAACATGCATGTGGAACCTAGAGTATGATCAACCATTTGATCGGGAGACGTGTTCAAATATGTCTCAGATTTCCTCCCCTGGTACTCGGGTGCAACATTCCAGACGCTTTACTGACACTCTCCCCACTTGAAGAGTCAGCGCCTTTAACCTCCTGTTTGGCACAGTTTGCAATTTCTGCGGAAGATGAACAGGAATAGCGAGAACCAATGAGAGGTTAGCTGGAGGTGTCTGGACGGGCAAATTTAACTCTCATTTCCCACCAGGAGGAGGAAATAACCAAAGGCTTAGCGTGCCGTGCCAGAACCAGATTAGGGCCTGAAGCCATCCTGCGGTGTTGCGGCCAGCTCACAAGAAAGCGAGTTGAAGAAAGGTGCTCAGGGGCACTGTAATTCACAAACCTGCAGAGTTATAAATGACAGCTATCGTCCAAAAATAGACTGAAGTAAGGCTGCCAAGAGGACTTGAAAGCGGGGCAGAATTGCAGGAATCCGATTTTAGGAGGTAGACTGAAATTGCATTGAAAGCATAGGAAAAGAGGCAGAACGTCCACAATGATGCACTTGGCCAAAAAGGGCGTATGCGTTTTTTCCTGAATATATTCAGGAAAAAACGCATACGCCCTTTTTGGCCAACCAAGCAAGCTTGCAAAGGAAATCTGCACTACAATGAAGTCTCACTTCCCCCCGGTCAAAAGGGCCATCTGAAAAAAGTGTAAAATCCAGAAAGGCAGGACAGGCCATGGAGAACTGGGAGCCTTGTTATGCTGAAGGGCGGGATGTAAATTGCCAACAACCACTCCGGAGAAGTGTATGGTGTTTCCTGAAACATCTAAAAAACAAAGCAACAGAGCCTAGGGCACTGCCACTTATGGTCCTATAGCTTAGGGAAATTAAAATCAAAAAGACACAGCCACCCCAAAATTTGGGACGCCTCTGTTTACAAGAACCTCGTTTACAGTACAAGTTCAACATCGCAGAAAGTGAAAAATGGATAAAGAAGTTGTGGTATTTACTTACAATGCAGTATCACTCAGCAATGAAATCTATGTCATCAGGTCCTTAGCATCACAATGAGTGGATTCAGGTATGATGATTCTAACTGAAATAAGTCACACAGAAAAAGAAACATCATAAGATATCAGTAATACACGGAATGTAAACTTGGCTACACAGGAACTGAATTACAGAACAGAACAGGGTCTCAAATTTAGAAAACCAACTTATGCTTGCTTAAGGGGAAAGGTGAGTTGGGGTGCTGCATAAAACCAGAGATTGAAATGAGCACAGATAAAGTTCCTTAAGTCAAATATGGAATAGACAAGAGCTACTCCTTGCTCAACGAAATGGACTCAACACCGCATATTAAACGCCTAAGTATGTACCTGACTAATAAGTATCGTAAAACCTATGGATTGCTATGTCTCCAAAAGAGAATCAAGCATGTGTACAGGGGCATAAACGCAGCAGTGATAGGATTGGAGAGGTTCGGTGAGCAAATGAAGACCCTTTGAAGTCATATTGCATGGTACCCATTCCACGGGTTTCAACTACCCAGGTTTAAGGTATTCTTCCTTCAGCTAAAACATGCATGTGGAACCTAGAGTATGATCAACCATGTGATCGGGAGACGTGTTCAAATATGTCTCAGTTTTCGTACCCTGGTACTCGGGTGCAACATTCCAGACGCTTTACTAACACTCTCCCGACTTGGAGAGTCAGTCCCTTTAACCTCCTGTTTGGCCCAGTTTGCAATTTCTGCGGAAGATGAACAGGAATAGCGAGAACCAATGAGAGGCTAGCTGGAGGTGTCTGGACGGGCAAATTTAACTCTCATTTCCCACCAGGAAGAGGAATTAACCAAAGGCTCAGCGTGCCGTGCCGGAACCAGATTAGGGCCTGAAGCCATCCTGCGGTGTTACGGCCAGGTCACAAGAAAGCGAGTTGAAGAAAGGAGCTCAGGGGCACTGTAATTCACAAACCTGCAGAGTTATAAATGACAGCTATCGTCCAAAAATAGACTGAAGTAAGGCTGCCAAGAGGACTTGAAAGCGGGGAAGAATTGCAGGAAACCGATTTCAGGAGGTAGACTGGAATTGCATTGAAAGCATAGGAAAAGAGGCAGAACGTCCACAATGATGCACTTGGCCAAAAAGGGCGTATGCGTTTTTTCCTGAATATATTCAGGAAAAAACGCATACGCCCTTTTTGGCCAACCAAGCAAGCTTGCAAAGGAAATCTGCACTACAATGAAGTCTCATTTCCCCCCGGTCAAAAGGGCCATCTGAAAAAAGTGTAAAATCCAGAAAGGCAGGACAGGCCATGGAGAACTGGGAGCCTTGTTATGCTGAAGGGCGGGATGTAAATTGCCAACAACCACTCGGGAGAAGTGTATGGTGTTTCCTGAAACATCTAAAAAACAAAGCAACAGAGCCTAGGGCACTTCCACTTATGGTCCTATAGCTTAGGCAATTTAAAATCAAAAAGACACAGCCACCCCAAAGTTTGGAACGGCTCTGTTTACAAGAACCTCGTTTACAGTACAAGTTCAACATCGCAGAAAGTGAAAAATGGATAAAGAAGTTGTGGTATTTACTTACAAAGCAATATCACTCAGCAATGAAATCTATGTCATCAGGCCCTTAGCAGCACAATGAGTGGATTCAGGTATGATGATTCTAAGTGAAATAAGTCACAAAGAAAAAGAAACATCATAAGATATCAGTAATACACGGAATGTAAACTTGGCTACAAGGAACTGAATTACAGAACACAACAGCGTCTCAAATTTAGAAAACCAACTTATTCTTGCTTAAGGGTAAAGGTGAGTTGGGGTGCTGCATAAAACCAGAGATTGAAATGAGCACAGATAAAGTTCCTTAAGCCAAATATGGAATAGACAAGAGCTACTCCTTGCTCAACGAAATGGACTCAACACTGCATATTAAACGCGTAAGAATGTACCTGACTAGTAAGTATCTTAAAACCTATGGATTGCTATGTCTCCGAAAGAGAATCAAGCATGTGTACAGGGGCATAAACGCAGCAGTGATAGGATTGGAGAGGTTCGGTGAGCAAATGAAGACCCTTTGAAGTCATATTGCATGGTACCCATTCCACGGGTTTCAACTACCCAGGTTTAAGGTATTCTTCCTTCAGCTAAAACATGCATGTGGAACCTAGAGTATGATCAACCATGTGATCGGGAGATGTGTTCAAATATGTCTCAGTTTTCGTACCCTGGTACTCGGGTGCAACATTCCAGACGCTTTACTAACACTCTCCCGACTTGCAGAGTCAGTCGTTTTAACCTCCTGTGTGGCCCAGTTTGCAATTTCTGCGGAAGATGAACAGGAATAGCGAGAACCAATTAAAGGCTAGCTGGAGGTGTCTGGACGGGCAAATTTAACTCTCATTTCCCACCAGGAAGAGGAATTAACCAAAGGCTCAGCGTGCCGTGCCGGAACCAGATTAGGGCCTGAAGCCATCCTGCGGTGTTGCGGCCAGCTCACAAGAAAGCGAGTTGAAGAAAGGTGCTCAGGGGCACTGTAATTCACAAACCTGCAGAGTTATAAATGACAGCTATCGTCCAAAAATAGACTGAAGTAAGGCTGCCAAGAGGACTTGAAAGCGGGGCAGAATTGCAGGAATCTGATTTCAGGAGGTAGACTGAAATTGCATTGAAAGCATAGGAAAAGAGGCAGAAGTTCCACAATGATGCACTTGGCCAAAAAGGGCGTATGCGTTTTTTCCTGAATATATTCAGGAAAAAACGCATACGCCCTTTTTGGCCAACCAAGCAAGCTTGCAAAGGAAATCTGCACTACAATGAAGTCTCACTTCCCCCCGGTCAAAAGGGCCATCTGAAAAAAGTGTAAAATCCAGAAAGGCAGGACAGGCCATGGAGAACTAGGAGCTTTGTTATGCTGATGGGCGTCATGTAAATTGCCAACAAACACTGGGGAGAAGTGTATGGTGTTTCCTGAAACATCTAAAAAACAAAGCAACAGAGCCTAGGGCACTGCCACTTATGGTCCTATAGCTTAGGGAAATTAAAATCAAAAAGACACAGCCACCCCAAAGTTTGGGACGCCTCTGTTAACAAGAACCTCGTTTACAGTACAAGTTCAACATCGCAGAAAGTGAAAAATGGATAAAGAAGTTGTGGTATTTACTTACAAAGCAATATCACTCAGCAATGAAATCTATGTCATCAGGCCCTTAGCAGCACAAAGAGTGGATTCAGGTACGATGATTCTAACTGAAATAAGTCACACAGAAAAAGAAACATCATAAGATATCACTAATACACGGAATGTAAACTTGGCTACACAGGAACTGCATTCCAAAACAGAACAGGGTCTCAAATTTAGAAAACCAACTTATGCTTGCTTAAGGGGAAAGGTGAGTTGGGGTGCTGCATAAAACCAGAGATTGAAATGAGCACAGATAAAGTTCCTTAAGCCAAATATGGAATAGACAAGAGCTACTCCTTGCTCAACGAAATGGACTCAAAACCCCATATTAAACGCCTAAGAATGTACCTGACTAGTAAGTATCTTAAAACCTATGGATTGCTATGTCTCCGAAAGAGAATCAAGCATGTGTACAGGGGCATAAACGCAGCAGTGATAGGATTGGAGAGGTTCGGTGAGCAAATGAAGACCCTTTGAAGTCATATTGCATGGTACCCATTCCACGGGTCTCAACTCTCCAGGTTTAAGGTATTCTTCCTTCAGCTAAAACATGCATGTGGAACCCAGAGTATGATCAACCATGTGAATGGGAGTCGTGTTCAAATATGTCTCAGTTTTGCTCCCCTGGTACTCGGGTGCAACATTCCAGACGCTTTACTAACACTCTCCCGACTTGGAGAGTCAGTCCCTTTAACCTCCTGTTTGGCCCAGTTTGCAATTTCTGCTGAAGATGAACAGGAATAGCGAGAACCAATGAGAGGCTAGCTGGAGGTGTCTGGACGGGCAAATTTAACTCTCATTTCCCACCAGGAAGAGGAATTAAGCAAAGGCTCAGCATGCCGGGCCGGAACCAGATTAGGGCCTGAAGCCATCATGCGGTGTTACGGCCAGGTCACAAGAAAGCGAGTTGAAGAAAGGAGCTCAGGGGCACTGTAATTCACAAACCTGCAGAGTTATAAATGACAGCTATCGTCCAAAAATAGACTGCAGTAAGGCTGCCAAGAGGACTTGAAAGCGGGGCAGAATTGCAGGAAACCGATTTCAGGAGGTAGACTGGAATTGCATTGAAAGCATAGGAAAAGAGGCAGAACGTCCACAATGATGCACTTGGCCAAAAAGGGCGTATGCGTTTTTTCCTGAATATATTCAGGAAAAAACGCATACGCCCTTTTTGGCCAACCAAGCAAGCTTGCAAAGGAAATCTGCACTACAATGAAGTCTCACTTCTCCCCGGTCAAAAGGGCCATCTGAAAAAAGTGTAAAATCCAGAAAGGCAACAGGCCATTGAGAACTGGGAGCCTTGTTATGCTGATGGGCGGGATGTAAATTGCCAACAGACACTCAGGAGAAGTGTATGGTGTTTCCTGAAACATCTAAAAAACAAAGCAACAGAGCCTAGGGCACTTCCACTTATGGTCCTATAGCTTAGGGAAATTAAAATCAAAAAGACACAGCCACCCCAAAGTTTGGAATGGCTCTGTTTACAAGAACCTCGTTTACAGTACAAGTTCAACATCGCAGAAAGTGAAAAATGGATAAAGAAGTTGTGGTATTCACTTACAAAGCAATATCACTCAGCAATGAAATCTATGTCATCAGGCCCTTAGCAGCACAATGAGTGGATTCAGGTATGATGATTCTAACTGAAATAAGTCACACAGAAAAAGAAACAGCATAAGATATCAGTAATACACGGAATGGAAACTTGGCTACACAGGAACTGAATTACAGAACAGAACAGTGTCTCAAATTTAGAAAACCAACTTATGCTTGCTTAAGGGGAAAGGTGAGTTGGGGTGCTGCATAAAACCAGAGATTGAAATGAGCACAGATAAAGTTCCTTAAGCCAAATATGGAATAGACAAGAGCTACTCCTTGCTCAACGAAATGGACTCAACACCCCATATTAAACGCCTAAGAATGTACCTGACTAGTAAGTATCTTAAAACCTATGGATTGCTATGTCTCCAAAAGAGAATCAAGCATGTGTACAGGGGTATAAACGCAGCAGTGATAGGATTGGAGAGGTTCGGTGAGCAAATGAAGACCCTTTGAAGTCATATTGCATGGTACCCATTCCACGGGTTTCAGCTACCCAATTTAAGGTATTCTTCCTTCAGCTAAAACATGCATGTGGAACCCAAGTATGATTAACCATGTGAACGGGAGACGTGTTCAAATATGTCTCAGTTTTCCTCCCCTGGTACTCGGATGCAACATTCCAGACGCTTTACTAACACTCTCCCCACTTGGAGAGTCAGCGCCTTTAACCTCCTGTTTGGCCCAGTTTGCAATTTCTGCGGAAGATGAACAGAAATAGCGAGAACCAATGAGAGGCTAGCTGGAGGTGTCTGGACGGGCAAATTTAACTCTCATTTCCCACCAGGAAGAGGAATTAACCAAAGGCTCAGCGTGCCGTGCCGGAACCAGATTCGGGCCTGAAGCCATCCGGCGGTGTTGCGGCCAGCTCAAAAGAAAGCGAGTTGAAGAAAGGAGCTCAGGGGCACTGTAATTCACAAACATGCAGAGTTATAAATGACAGCTATCGTCCAAAAATAGACTGAAGTAAGGCTGCCAAGAGGACTTGAAAACGGGGCAGAATTGCAGGAAACCGATTTCAGGAGGTAGACTGGAATTGCATTGAAAGCATAGGAAAAGAGGCAGAACGTCCACAATGATGCACTTGGCCAAAAAGGGCGTATGCGTTTTTTCCTGAATATATTCAGGAAAAAACGCATACGCCCTTTTTGGCCAACCAAGCAAGCTTGCAAAGGAAATCTGCACTACAATGAAGTCTCACTTCCCCCCGGTCAAAAGGGCCATCTGAAAAAAGTGTAAAATCCAGAAAGGCAGGACAGGCCATGGAGAACTGGGAGCCTTGTTATGCTGATGGGCGGGATGTAAATTGCCAACAGACACTGGGGAGAAGTGTATGGTGTTTCCTGAAACATCTAAAAAACAAAGCAACAGAGCCTAGGGCACTGCCACTTATGGTCCTATAGCTTAGGGAAATTAAAATCAAAAAGACACAGCCACCCCAAAGTTTGGGACGCCTCTGTTTACAAGAACCTCGTTTACAGTACAAGTTCAACATCGCAGAAAGTGAAAAATGGATAAAGAAGTTGTGGTATTTACTTACAAAGCAATATCACTCAGCAATGAAATCTATGTCATCAGGCCCTTAGCAGCACAATGAATGGATTCAGGTACGATGATTCTAACTGAAATAAGTCACACAGAAAAAGAAACATCATAAGATATCACTAATACACGGAATGTAAACTTGGCTACACAGGAACTGCATTCCAAACCAGAACAGGGTCTCAAATTTAGAAAACCAACTTATGCTTGCTTAAGGGGAAAGGTGAGTTGGGGTGCTGCATAAAACCAGAGATTGAAATGAGCACAGATAAAGTTCCTTAAGCCAAATATGGAATAGACAAGAGCTACTCCTTGCTCAACGAAATGGACTCAACACCCCATATTAAACGCCTAAGAATGTACCTGACTAGTAAGTATCTTAAAACCTATGGATTGCTATGTCTCCAAAAGAGAATCAAGCATGTGTACAGGGGTATAAACGCAGCAGTGATAGGATTGGAGAGGTTCGGTGAGCAAATGAAGACCCTTTGAAGTCATATTGCATGGTACCCATTCCACGGGTTTCAGCTACCCAATTTAAGGTATTCTTCCTTCAGCTAAAACATGCATGTGGAACCTAGAGTATGATCAACCATATGATCGGGAGACGTGTTCAAATATGTCTCAGTTTTCCACCCCTGGTACTCGGGTGCAACATTCCAGACGCTTTACTGACACTCTCCACACTTGAAGAGTCAGCGCCTTTAACCTCCTGTTTGGCCCAGTTTGCAATTTCTGCGGAAGATGAACAGAAATAGCGAGAACCAATGAGAGGCTAGCTGGAGGTGTCTGGACGGGCAAATTTAACTCTCATTTCCCACCAGGAAGAGGAATTAACCAAAGGCTCAGCGTGCCGTGCCGGAACCAGATTAGGGCCTGAAGCCATCCTGCGGTGTTGCGGCCAGCTCAAAAGAAAGCGAGTTGAAGAAAGGAGCTCAGGGGCACTGTAATTCACAAACCTGCAGAGTTATAAATGACAGCTATCGTCCAAAAATATACTGAAGTAAGGCTGCCAAGAGGACTTGAAAGCGGGGCAGAATTGCAGGAAACCGATTTCAGGAGGTAGACTGGAATTGCATTGAAAGCATAGGAAAAGAGGCAGAACGTCCACAATGATGCACTTGGCCAAAAAGGGCGTATGCGTTTTTTCCTGAATATATTCAGGAAAAAACGCATACGCCCTTTTTGGCCAACCAAGCAAGCTTGCAAAGGAAATCTGCACTACAATGAAGTCTCACTTCCCCCCGGTCTAAAGGGCCATCTGAAAAAAGTGTAAAATCCAGAAAGGCAGGACAGGCCATGGAGAACTGGGAGCCTTGTTATGCTGATGGGCGGGATGTAAATTGCCAACAGACACTGGGGAGAAGTGTATGGTGTTTCCTGAAACATCTAAAAAACAAAGCAACAGAGCCTAGGGCACTGCCACTTATGGTCCTATAGCTTAGGGAAATTAAAATCAAAAAGACACAGCCACCCCAAAGTTTGGGACGCCTCTGTTTACAAGAACCTCGTTTACAGTACAAGTTCAACATCGCAGAAAGTGAAAAATGGATAAAGAAGTTGTGGTATTTACTTACAAAGCAATATCACTCAGCAATGAAATCTATGTCATCAGGCCCTTAGCAGCACAATGAATGGATTCAGGTACGATGATTCTAACTGAAATAAGTCACACAGAAAAAGAAACATCATAAGATATCACTAATACACGGAATGTAAACTTGGCTACACAGGAACTGCATTCCAAAACAGAACAGGGTCTCAAATTTAGAAAACCAACTTATGCTTGCTTAAGGGGAAAGGTGAGTTGGGGTGCTGCATAAAACCAGAGATTGAAATGAGCACAGATAAAGTTCCTTAAGCCAAATATGGAATAGACAAGAGCTACTCCTTGCTCAACGAAATGGACTCAAAACCCCATATTAAACGCCTAAGAATGTACCTGACTAGTAAGTATCTTAAAACCTATGGATTGCTATGTCTCCGAAAGAGAATCAAGCATGTGTACAGGGGCATAAACGCAGCAGTGATAGGATTGGAGAGGTTCGGTGAGCAAATGAAGACCCTTTGAAGTCATATTGCATGGTACCCATTACACGGGTCTCAACTCTCCAGGTTTAAGGTATTCTTCCTTCAGCTAAAACATGCATGTGGAACCCAGAGTATGATCAACCATGTGAACGGGAGTCGTGTTCAAATATGTCTCAGTTTTGCTCCCCTGGTACTCGGGTGCAACATTCCAGACGCTTTACTAACACTCTCCCGACTTGGAGAGTCAGTCCCTTTAACCTCCTGTTTGGCCCAGTTTGCAATTTCTGCGGAAGATGAACAGGAATAGCGAGAACCAATGAGAGGCTAGCTGGAGGTGTCTGGACGGGCAAATTTAACTCTCATTTCCCACCAGGAAGTGGAATTAACCAAAGGCTCAGCATGCCGGGCCGGAACCAGATTAGGGCCTGAAGCCATCCTGCTGTGTTACGGCCAGGTCACAAGAAAGCGAGTTGAAGAAAGGAGCTCAGGGGCACTGTAATTGACAAACCTGCAGAGTTATAAATGACAGCTATCGTCCAAAAATAGACTGAAGTAAGGCTGCCAAGAGGACTTGAAAGCGGGGCAGAATTGCAGGAAACCGATTTCAGGAGGTAGACTGGAATTGCATTGAAAGCATAGGAAAAGAGGCAGAACGTCCACAATGATGCACTTGGCCAAAAAGGGCGTATGCGTTTTTTCCTGAATATATTCAGGAAAAAACGCATACGCCCTTTTTGGCCAACCAAGCAAGCTTGCAAAGGAAATCTGCACTACAATGAAGTCTCACTTCTCCCTGGTCAAAAGGGCCATCTGAAAAAAGTGTAAAATCCAGAAAGGCAACAGGCCATTGAGAACTGAGAGCCTTGTTATGCTGATGGGCGGGATGTAAATTGCCAACAGACACTCAGGAGAAGTGTATGGTGTTTCCTGAAACATCTAAAAAACAAAGCAACAGAGCCTAGGGCACTTCCACTTATGGTCCTATAGGTTAGGGAAATTAAAATCAAAAAGACACAGCCACCCCAAAGTTTGGAATGGCTCTGTTTACAAGAACCTCGTTTACAGTACAAGTTCAACATCGCAGAAAGTGAAAAATGGATAAAGAAGTTGTGGTATTCACTTACAAAGCAATATCACTCAGCAATGAAATCTATGTCATCAGGCCCTTAGCAGCACAATGAGTGGATTCAGGTATGATGATTCTAACTGAAATAAGTCACACAGAAAAAGAAACATCATAAGATATCAGTAATACACGGAATGGAAACTTGGCTACACAGGAACTGAATTACAGAACAGAACAGGGTCTCAAATTTAGAAAACCAACTTATGCTTGCTTAAGGGTAAAGGTGAGTTGGGGTGCTGCATAAAACCAGAGATTGAAATGAGCACAGATAAAGTTCCTTAAGCCAAATATGGAATAGACAAGAGCTACTCCTTGCTCAACGAAATGGACTCAACACCCCATATTAGACGCCTAAGAATGTACCTGACTAGTAAGTATCTTAAAACCTATGGATTGCTATGTCTCCAAAAGAGAATCAAGCATGTGTACAGGGGTATAAACGCAGCAGTGATAGGATTGGAGAGGTTCGGTGAGCAAATGAAGACCCTTTGAAGTCATATTGCATGGTACCCATTCCACGGGTTTCAGCTACCCAATTTAAGGTATTCTTCCTTCAGCTAAAACATGCATGTGGAACCTAGAGTATGATCAACCATTTGATCGGGAGACGTGTTCAAATATGTCTCAGTTTTCCACCCCTGGTACTCGGGTGCAACATTCCAGACGCTTTACTGACACTCTCCACACTTGAAGAGTCAGCGCCTTTAACCTCCTGTTTGGCCCAGTTTGCAATTTCTGCGGAAGATGAACAGGAATAGTGAGAACCAATGAGAGGCTAGCTGGAGGTGTCTGGACGGGCAAATTTAACTCTCATTTCCCACCAGGAGGAGGAAATAACCAAAGGCTCTGCGTGCCGTGCCAGAACCAGATTAGGGCCTGAAGCCATCCTGCGGTGTTGCGGCCAGCTCACAAGAAAGCGAGTTGAAGAAAGGAGCTCAGGGGCACTGTAATTCACAAACCTGCAGAGTTATAAATGACAGCTATCGTCCAAAAATAGACTGAAGTAAGGCTGCCAAGAGGACTTGAAAGCGGGGCAGAATTGCAGGAAACCGATTTCAGGAGGTAGACTGAAATTGCATTGAAAGCATAGGAAAAGAGGCAGAACGTCCACAATGATGCACTTGGCCAAAAAGGGCGTATGCGTTTTTTCCTGAATATATTCAGGAAAAAACGCATACGCCCTTTTTGGCCAACCAAGCAAGCTTGCAAAGGAAATCTGCACTACAATGAAGTCTCACTTCTCCCCGGTCAAAAGGGCCATCTGAAAAAAGTGTAAAATCCAGAAAGACAGGACAGGCCATGGAGAACTGGGAGCCTTGTTATGCTGATGGGCGGGATGTAAATTGCCAACAGACACTGGGGAGAAGTGTATGGTGTTTCCTGAAACATCTAAAAAACAAAGCAACAGAGCCTAGGGCACTGCCACTTATGGTCCTATAGCTTAGGCAATTTAAAATCAAAAAGACACAGTCACCCCACAGATTGGAACGGCTCTGTTTACAAGAACCTCGTTTACAGTACAAGTTCAACATCGCAGAAAGTGAAAAATGGATAAAGAAGTTGTGGTATTTACTTACAAAGCAATATCACTCAGCAATGAAATCTATGTCATCAGGCCCTTAGCAGCACAATGAGTGGATTCAGGTATGATGATTCTAAGTGAAATTAGTCACAAAGAAAAAGAAACATCATAAGATATCAGTAATACACGGAATGTAAACTTGGCTACAAGGAACTGAATTACAGAACAGAACAGGGTCTCAAATTTAGAAAACCAACTTATTCTTGCTTAAGGGTAAAGGTGAGTTGGGGTGCTGCATAAAACCAGAGATTGAAATGAGCACAGATAAAGTTCCTTAAGCCAAATATGGAATAGACAAGAGCTACTCCTTGCTCAACGAAATGGACACAACACCGCATATTAAACGCGTAAGAATGTACCTGACTAGTAAGTATCTTAAAACCTATGGATTGCTATGTCTCCGAAAGAGAATCAAGCATGTGTACAGGGGCATAAACGCAGCAGTGATAGGATTGGAGAGGTTCGGTGAGCAAATGAAGACCCTTTGAAGTCATATTGCATGGTACCCATTCCACGGGTTTCAACTACCCAGGTTTAAGGTATTCTTCCTTCAGCTAAAACATGCATGTGGAACCTAGAGTATGATCAACCATGTGATCGGGAGACGTGTTCAAATATGCCTCAGTTTTCGTACCCTGGTACTCGGGTGCAACATTCCAGATGCTTTACTAACACTCTCCCGACTTGGAGAGTCAGTCCCTTTAACCTCCTGTTTGGCCCAGTTTGCAATTTCTGCGGAAGATGAACAGGAATAGCGAGAACCAATTAGAGGCTAGCTGGAGGTGTCTGGACGGGCAAATTTAACTCTCATTTCCCACCAGGAAGAGGAATTAACCAAAGGCTCAGCGTGCCGTGCCGGAACCAGATTAGGGCCTGAAGCCATCCTGCGGTGTTGCGGCCAGCTCAAAAGAAAGCGAGTTGAAGAAAGGAACTCAGGGGCACTGTAATTCACAAACCTGCAGAGTTATAAATGACAGCTATCGTCCAAAAATATACTGAAGTAAGGCTGCCAAGAGGACTTGAAAGCGGGGCAGAATTGCAGGAAACCGATTTCAGGAGGTAGACTGGAATTGCATTGAAAGCATAGGAAAAGAGGCAGAACGTCCACAATGATGCACTTGGCCAAAAAGGGCGTATGCGTTTTTTCCTGAATATATTCAGGAAAAAATGCATACGCCCTTTTTGGCCAACCAAGCAAGCTTGCAAAGGAAATCTGCACTACAATGAAGTCTCACTTCTCCCCGGTCAAAAGGGCCATCTGAAAAAAGTGTAAAATCCAGAAAGGCAACAGGCCATTGAGAACTGGGAGCCTTGTTATGCTGATTGGCGGAATGTAAATTGCCAACAGACACTCAGGAGAAGTGTATGGTGTTTGTGAAACATCTAAAAAACAAAGCAACAGAGCCTAGGGCACTTCCACTTATGGTCCTATACCTTAGGGAAATTAAAATCAAAAAGACACAGCCACCCCATAGTTTGGGACGCCTCTGTTTACAAGAACCTCGTTTACAGTACAAGTTCAACATCGCAGAAAGTGAAAAATGGATAAGGAAGTTGTGGTATTCACTTACAAAGCAATATCACTCAGCAATGAAATCTATGTCATCAGGCCCTTAGCAGCACAATGAGTGGATTCAGGTATGATGATTCTAACTGAAATAAGTCACACAGAAAAAGAAACATCATAAGATATCAGTAATACACGGAATGGAAACTTGGCTACACAGGAACTGAATTACAGAACAGAACAGGGTCTCAAATTTAGAAAACCAACTTATGCTTGCTTAAGGGTAAAGGTGAGTTGGGGTGCTGCATAAAACCAGAGATTGAAATGAGCACAGATAAAGTTCCTTAAGCCAAATATGGAATAGACAAGAGCTACTCCTTGCTCAACGAAATGGACTCAACACCGCATATTAAACGCCTAAGAATGTACCTGACTAGTAAGTATCTTAAAACCTATGGATTGCTATGTCTCCAAAAGAGAATCAAGCATGTGTACAGGGGCATAAACGCAGCAGTGATAGGATTGGAGAGGTTCGGTGAGCAAATGAAGACCCTTTGAAGTCATATTGCATGGTACCCATTCCACGGGTTTCAGCTACCCAATTTAAGTTATTCTTCCTTCAGCTAAAACATGCATGTGGAACCTAGAGTATGATCAACCATTTGATCGGGAGACGTGTTCAAATATGTCTCAGTTTTCGTACCCTGGTACTCGGGTGCAACATTCCAGACGCTTTACTCACACTCTCCCCACTTGAAGAGTCAGCGCCTTTAACCTCCTGTTTGGCACACTTTGCAATTTCTGCAGAAGATGAACAGGAATAGCGAGAACCAATGAGAGGCTAGCTGGAGGTGTCTGGACGGGCAAATTTAACTCTCATTTCCCACCAGGAAGAGGAAATAACCAAAGGCTCAGCGTGCCATGCCAGAACCAGATTAGGGCCTGAAGCCATCCTGCGGTGTTGCGGCCAGCTCACAAGAAAGCGAGTTGAAGAAAGGAGCTCAGGGGCACTGTAATTCACAAACATGCAGAGTTATAAATGACAGCTATCGTCCAAAAATAGACTGAAGTGAGGCTGCCAAGAGGACTTGAAAGCGGGGCAGAATTGCAGGAAACCGATTTCAGGAGGTAGATTGAAATTGCATTGAAAGCATAGGAAAAGAGGCAGAACGTCCACAATGATGCACTTGGCCAAAAAGGGCGTATGCGTTTTTTCCTGAATATATTCAGGAAAAAACGCATACGCCCTTTTTGGCCAACCAAGCAAGCTTGCAAAGGAAATCTGCACTACAATGAAGTCTCACTTCCCCCCGGTCAAAAGGGCCATCTGAAAAAAGTGTAAAATCCAGAAAGGCAGGACATGCCATGGAGAACTGGGAGCCTTGTTATGCTGAAGGGCAGGATGTAAATTGCCAGCAACCACTCGGGAGAAGTGTATGGTGTTTACTGAAACATCTAAAAAACAAAGCAACAGAGCCTAGGGCACTTCCACTTATGGTCCTATAGCTTAGGGAAATTAAATTCAAAAAGACACAGCCACCCCAAAGTTTGGGACGCCTCTGTTTACAAGAACCTCGTTTACAGTACAAGTTCAACATCGCAGAAAGTGAAAAATGGATAAAGAAGTTGTGGTATTTACTTACAATTCAGTATCACTCAGCAATGAAATCTATGTCATCAGGTCCTTAGAATCACAATGAGTGGATTCAGGTATGATGATTCTAACTGAAATAAGTCACACAGAAAAAGAAACATCATAAGATATCACTAATACACGGAATGTAAACTTGGCTACACAGGAACTGAATTACAGAACAGAACCGGGTCTCAAATTTAGAAAACCAACTTATGCTTGCTTAAGGGTAAAGGTGAGTTGGGGTGCTGCATAAAACCAGAGATTGAAATGAGCACAGATAAAGTTCCTTAAGTCAAATATGGAATAGACAAGAGCTACTCCTTGCTCAACGAAATGGACTCAACACCGCATATTAAACGCCTAAGAATGTACCTGACTAGTAAGTATCGTAAAACCTATGGATTGCTATGTCTCCAAAAGAGAATCAAGCATGTGTACAGGGGCATAAACGCAGCAGTGATAGGATTGGAGAGGTTCGGTGAGCAAATGAAGACCCTTTGAAGTCATATTGCATGGTACCCATTACACGGGTCTCAATTCTCCAAGTTTAAGGTATTCTTCCTTCAGCTAAAACATGCATGTGGAACCTAGAGTATGATCAACCATGTGATCGGGAGACGTGTTCAAATATGTCTCAGTTTTCGTACCCTGGTACTCGGGTGCAACATTCCAGACGCTTTACTAACACTCTCCAGACTTGCAGAGTCAGTCCCTTTAACCTCCTGTTTGGCCCAGTTTGCAATTTCTGCGGAAGATGAACAGGAATAGCGAGAACCAATGAGAGGCTAGCTGGAGGTGTCTGGACGGGCAAATTTAACTCTCATTTCCCACCAGGAAGAGGAATTAACCAAAGGCTCAGCATGCCGTGCCGGAACCAGATTAGGGCCTGAAGCCATCCTGCGGTGTTGCGGCCAGCTCAAAAGAAAGCGAGTTGAAGAAAGGAGCTCAGGGGCACTGTAATTCACAAACCTGCAGAGTTATAAATGACAGCTATCGTCCAAAAATATACTGAAGTAAGGCTGCCAAGAGGACTTGAAAGCGGGGCAGAATTGCAGGAAACCGATTTCAGGACGTAGACTGGAATTGCATTGAAAGCATAGGAAAAGAGGCAGAACGTCCACAATGATGCACTTGGCCAAAAAGTGCGTATGCGTTTTTTCCTGAATATATTCAGGAAAAAACGCATACGCCCTTTTTGGCCAAACAAGCAAGCTTGCAAAGGAAATCTGCACTACAATGAAGTCTCACTTCCCCCCGGTCAAAAGGGCCATCTGAAAAAAGTGTAAAATCCAGAAAGGCAGGACAGGCCATGGAGAACTGGGAGCCTTGTTATGCTGATGGGCGGTATGTAAATTGCCAACAGACACTGGGGAGAAGTGTATGGTGTTTCCTGAAACATCTAAAAAACAAAGCAACAGAGCCTAGGGCACTGCCACTTATGGTCCTATAGCTTAGGGAAATTAAAATCAAAAAGACACAGCCACCCCAAAGTTTGGGACGCCTCTGTTTACAAGAACCTCGTTTACAGTACAAGTTCAACATCGCAGAAAGTGAAAAATGGATAAAGAAGTTGTGGTATTTACTTACAAAGCAATATCACTCAGCAATGAAATCTATGTCATCAGGCCCTTAGCAGCACAATGAGTGGATTCAGGTACGATGATTCTAACTGAAATAAGTCACACAGAAAAAGAAACATCATAAGATATCACTAATACACGGAATGTAAACTTGGCTACACAGGAACTGCATTCCAAAACAGAACAGGGTCTCAAATTTAGAAAACCAACTTATGCTTGCTTAAGGGGAAAGGTGAGTTGGGGTGCTGCATAAAACCAGAGATTGAAATGAGCACAGATAAAGTTCCTTAAGCCAAATATGGAATAGACAAGAGCTACTCCTTGCTCAACGAAATGGACTCAAAACCCCATATTAAACGCCTAAGAATGTACCTGACTAGTAAGTATCTTAAAACCTATGGATTGCTATGTCTCCGAAAGAGAATCAAGCATGTGTACAGGGGCATAAACGCAGCAGTGATAGGATTGGAGAGGTTCGGTGAGCAAATGAAGACCCTTTGAAGTCATATTGCATGGTACCCATTACACGGGTCTCAACTCTCCAGGTTTAAGGTATTCTTCCTTCAGCTAAAACATGCATGTGGAACCCAGAGTATGATCAACCGTGTGAACGGGAGTCGTGTTCAAATATGTCTCAGTTTTCCTCCCCTGGTACTCGGGTGCAACATTCCAGACGCTTTACTAACACTCTCCCGACTTGGAGAGTCAGTCCCTTTAACCTTCTGTTTGGCCCAGTTTGCAATTTCTGCGGAAGATGAACAGGAATAGCGAGAACCAATGAGAGGCTAGCTGGAGGTGTCTGGACGGGCAAATTTAACTCTCATTTCTCACCAGGAAGAGGAATTAAGCAAAGGCTCAGCATGCCGGGCCCGAACCAGATTAGGGCCTGAAGCCATCCTGCGGTGTTACGGCCAGGTCACAAGAAAGCGAGTTGAAGAAAGGAGCTCAGGGGCACTGTAATTCACAAACCTGCAGAGTTATAAATGACAGCTATCGTCCAAAAATAGACTGAAGTAAGGCTGCCAAGAGGACTTGAAAGCGGGGCAGAATTGCAGGAAACCGATTTCAGGAGGTAGACTGGAATTGCATTGAAAGCATAGGAAAAGAGGCAGAACGTCCACAATGATGCACTTGGCCAAAAAGGGCGTATGCGTTTTTTCCTGAATATATTCAGGAAAAAACGCATACGCACTTTTTGGCCAACCAAGCAAGCTTGCAAAGGAAATCTGCACTACAATGAAGTCTCACTTCTCCCTGGTCAAAAGGGCCATCTGAAAAAAGTGTAAAATCCAGAAAGGCAACAGGCCATTGAGAACTGGGAGCCTTGTTATGCTGATGGGCGGGATGTAAATTGCCAACAGACACTCAGGAGAAGTGTATGGTGTTTCCTGAAACATCTAAAAAACAAAGCAACAGAGCCTAGGGCACTTCCACTTATGGTCCTATAGCTTAGGGAAATTAAAATCAAAAAGACACAGCCACCCCAAAGTTTGGAACGGCTCTGTTTACAAGAACCTCGTTTACAGTACAAGTTCAACATCGCAGAAAGTGAAAAATGGATAAAGAAGTTGTGGTATTCACTTACAAACCAATATCACTCAGCAATGAAATCTATGTCATCAGGCCCTTAGCAGCACAATGAGTGGATTCAGGTATGATGATTCTAACTGAAATAAGTCACACAGAAAAAGAAACATCATAAGATATCAGTAATACATGGAATGGAAACCTGGCTACACAGGAACTGAATTACAGAACAGAACAGGGTCTCAAATTTAGAAAACCAACTTATGCTTGCTTAAGGGGAAAGGTGAGTTGGCGTGCTGCATAAAACCAGAGATTGAAATGAGCACAGATAAAGTTCCTTAAGCCAAATATGGAATAGACAAGAGCTACTCCTTGCTCAACGAAATGGACTCAACACCGCATATTAAACGCCTAAGAATGTACCTGACTCGTAAGTATCTTAAAACCTATGGATTGCTATGTCTCCAAAAGAGAATCAAGCATGTGTACAGGGGCATAAACGCAGCAGTGATAGGATTGGAGAGGTTCGGTGAGCAAATGAAGACCCTTTGAAGTCATATTGCATGGTACCCATTCCACGGGTTTCAGCTACCCAATTTAAGGTATTCTTCCTTCAGCTAAAACATGCATGTGGAACCTAGAGTATGATCAACCATTTGATCGGGAGACGTGTTCAAATATGTCTCAGTTTTCCTCGCCTGGTACTCGGGTGCAACATTCCAGACGCTTTACTGACACTCTCCCCACTTGAAGAGTCAGCGCCTTTAACCTCCTGTTTGGCCCAGTTTGCAATTTCTGCGGAAGATGAACAGGAATAGCGAGAACCAATGAGAGGCTAGCTGGAGGTGTCTGGACGGGCAAATTTAACTCTCATTTCCCACCAGGAGGAGGAAATAACCAAAGGCTCAGCGTGCCGTGCCAGAACCAGATTAGGGCCTGAAGCCATCCTGCGGTGTTGCGGCCAGCTCACAAGAAAGGGAGTTGAAGAAAGGAGCTCAGGGGCACTGTAATTCACAAACCTGCAGAGTTATAAATGACAGCTATCGTCCAAAAATAGACTGAAGTAAGGCTGCCAAGAGGACTTGAAAGCGGGGCAGAATTGCAGGAAACCGATTTCAGGAGGTAGACTGAAATTGCATTGAAAGCATAGGAAAAGAGGCAGAACGTCCACAATGATGCACTTGGCCAAAAAGGGCGTATGCGTTTTTTCCTGAATATATTCAGGAAAAAACGCATACGCCCTTTTTGGCCAACCAAGCAAGCTTGCAAAGGAAATCTGCACTACAATGAAGTCTCACTTCCCCCCAGTCAAAAGGGCCATCTGAAAAAAGTGTAAAATCCAGAAAGACAGGACAGGCCATGGAGAACTGGGAGCCTTGTTATGCTGAAGGGCGGGATGTAAATTGCCAACAACCACTCGGGAGAAGTGTATGGTGTTTCCTGAAACATCTAAAAAACAAAGCAACAGAGCCTAGGGCACTTCCACTTATGGTCCTATAGCTTCGGGAAATTAAAATCAAAAAGACACAGCCACCCCAAAGTTTGGGACGCCTCTGTTTACAAGAACCTCGTTTACAGTACAAGTTCAACATCGCAGAAAGTGAAAAATGGATAAAGAAGTTGTGGTATTTACTTACAATGCAGTATCACTCAGCAATGAAATCTATATCATCAGGCCCATAGCAGCATAATGATTGGATTCAGGTATGATAATTCTAACTGAAATAAGTCACACAGAAAAAGAAACATCATAAGATATCAGTAATACACGGAATGTAAACTTGGCTACACAGGAACTGAATTACAGAACAGAACAGGGTCTCAAATTTAGAAAACCAACTTATGCTTGCTTAAGGGTAAAGGTGAGTTGGGGTGCTGCATAAAACCAGAGATTGAAATGAGCACAGATAAAGTTCCTTAAGCCAAATATGGAATAGACAAGAGCTACTCCTTGCTCAACGAAATGGACACAACACCGCATATTAAACGCGTAAGAATGTACCTGACTAGTAAGTATCTTAAAACCTATGGATTGCTATGTCTCCGAAAGAGAATCAAGCATGTGTACAGGGGCATAAACGCAGCAGTGATAGGATTGGAGAGGTTCGGTGAGCAAATGAAGACCCTTTGAAGTCATATTGCATGGTACCCATTCCACGGGTTTCAACTACCCAGGTTTAAGGTATTCTTCCTTCAGCTAAAACATGCATGTGGAACCTAGAGTATGATCAACCATGTGATCGGGAGACGTGTTCAAATATGCCTCAGTTTTCGTACCCTGGTACTCGGGTGCAACATTCCAGATGCTTTACTAACACTCTCCCGACTTGGAGAGTCAGTCCCTTTAACCTCCTGTTTGGCCCAGTTTGCAATTTCTGCGGAAGATGAACAGGAATAGCGAGAACCAATTAGAGGCTAGCTGGAGGTGTCTGGACGGGCAAATTTAACTCTCATTTCCCACCAGGAAGAGGAATTAACCAAAGGCTCAGCGTGCCGTGCCGGAACCAGATTAGGGCCTGAAGCCATCCTGCGGTGTTGCGGCCAGCTCAAAAGAAAGCGAGTTGAAGAAAGGAACTCAGGGGCACTGTAATTCACAAACCTGCAGAGTTATAAATGACAGCTATCGTCCAAAAATATACTGAAGTAAGGCTGCCAAGAGGACTTGAAAGCGGGGCAGAATTGCAGGAAACCGATTTCAGGAGGTAGACTGGAATTGCATTGAAAGCATAGGAAAAGAGGCAGAACGTCCACAATGATGCACTTGGCCAAAAAGGGCGTATGCGTTTTTTCCTGAATATATTCAGGAAAAAATGCATACGCCCTTTTTGGCCAACCAAGCAAGCTTGCAAAGGAAATCTGCACTACAATGAAGTCTCACTTCTCCCCGGTCAAAAGGGCCATCTGAAAAAAGTGTAAAATCCAGAAAGGCAACAGGCCATTGAGAACTGGGAGCCTTGTTATGCTGATTGGCGGAATGTAAATTGCCAACAGACACTCAGGAGAAGTGTATGGTGTTTGTGAAACATCTAAAAAACAAAGCAACAGAGCCTAGGGCACTTCCACTTATGGTCCTATACCTTAGGGAAATTAAAATCAAAAAGACACAGCCACCCCATAGTTTGGGACGCCTCTGTTTACAAGAACCTCGTTTACAGTACAAGTTCAACATCGCAGAAAGTGAAAAATGGATAAGGAAGTTGTGGTATTCACTTACAAAGCAATATCACTCAGCAATGAAATCTATGTCATCAGGCCCTTAGCAGCACAATGAGTGGATTCAGGTATGATGATTCTAACTGAAATAAGTCACACAGAAAAAGAAACATCATAAGATATCAGTAATACACGGAATGGAAACTTGGCTACACAGGAACTGAATTACAGAACAGAACAGGGTCTCAAATTTAGAAAACCAACTTATGCTTGCTTAAGGGTAAAGGTGAGTTGGGGTGCTGCATAAAACCAGAGATTGAAATGAGCACAGATAAAGTTCCTTAAGCCAAATATGGAATAGACAAGAGCTACTCCTTGCTCAACGAAATGGACTCAACACCGCATATTAAACGCCTAAGAATGTACCTGACTAGTAAGTATCTTAAAACCTATGGATTGCTATGTCTCCAAAAGAGAATCAAGCATGTGTACAGGGGCATAAACGCAGCAGTGATAGGATTGGAGAGGTTCGGTGAGCAAATGAAGACCCTTTGAAGTCATATTGCATGGTACCCATTCCACGGGTTTCAGCTACCCAATTTAAGGTATTCTTCCTTCAGCTAAAACATGCATGTGGAACCTAGAGTATGATCAACCATTTGATCGGGAGACGTGTTCAAATATGTCTCAGTTTTCGTACCCTGGTACTCGGGTGCAACATTCCAGACGCTTTACTCACACTCTCCCCACTTGAAGAGTCAGCGCCTTTAACCTCCTGTTTGGCACACTTTGCAATTTCTGCAGAAGATGAACAGGAATAGCGAGAACCAATGAGAGGCTAGCTGGAGGTGTCTGGACGGGCAAATTTAACTCTCATTTCCCACCAGGAAGAGGAAATAACCAAAGGCTCAGCGTGCCGTGCCAGAACCAGATTAGGGCCTGAAGCCATCCTGCGGTGTTGCGGCCAGCTCACAAGAAAGCGAGTTGAAGAAAGGAGCTCAGGGGCACTGTAATTCACAAACATGCAGAGTTATAAATGACAGCTATCGTCCAAAAATAGACTGAAGTGAGGCTGCCAAGAGGACTTGAAAGCGGGGCAGAATTGCAGGAAACCGATTTCAGGAGGTAGATTGAAATTGCATTGAAAGCATAGGAAAAGAGGCAGAACGTCCACAATGATGCACTTGGCCAAAAAGGGCGTATGCGTTTTTTCCTGCATATATTCAGGAAAAAACGCATACGCCCTTTTTGGCCAACCAAGCAAGCTTGCAAAGGAAATCTGCACTACAATGAAGTCTCACTTCCCCCCGGTCAAAAGGGCCATCTGAAAAAAGTGTAAAATCCAGAAAGGCAGGACAGGCCATGGAGAACTGGGAGCCTTGTTATGCTGAAGGGCAGGATGTAAATTGCCAGCAACCACTCGGGAGAAGTGTATGGTGTTTACTGAAACATCTAAAAAACAAAGCAACAGAGCCTAGGGCACTTCCACTTATGGTCCTATAGCTTAGGGAAATTAAATTCAAAAAGACACAGCCACCCCAAAGTTTGGGACGCCTCTGTTTACAAGAACCTCGTTTACAGTACAAGTTCAACATCGCAGAAAGTGAAAAATGGATAAAGAAGTTGTGGTATTTACTTACAATTCAGTATCACTCAGCAATGAAATCTATGTCATCAGGTCCTTAGAATCACAATGAGTGGATTCAGGTATGATGATTCTAACTGAAATAAGTCACACAGAAAAAGAAACATCATAAGATATCACTAATACACGGAATGTAAACTTGGCTACACAGGAACTGAATTACAGAACAGAACCGGGTCTCAAATTTAGAAAACCAACTTATGCTTGCTTAAGGGTAAAGGTGAGTTGGGGTGCTGCATAAAACCAGAGATTGAAATGAGCACAGATAAAGTTCCTTAAGTCAAATATGGAATAGACAAGAGCTACTCCTTGCTCAACGAAATGGACTCAACACCGCATATTAAACGCCTAAGAATGTACCTGACTAGTAAGTATCGTAAAACCTATGGATTGCTATGTCTCCAAAAGAGAATCAAGCATGTGTACAGGGGCATAAACGCAGCAGTGATAGGATTGGAGAGGTTCGGTGAGCAAATGAAGACCCTTTGAAGTCATATTGCATGGTACCCATTACACGGGTCTCAATTCTCCAAGTTTAAGGTATTCTTCCTTCAGCTAAAACATGCATGTGGAACCTAGAGTATGATCAACCATGTGATCGGGAGACGTGTTCAAATATGTCTCAGTTTTCGTACCCTGGTACTCGGGTGCAACATTCCAGACGCTTTACTAACACTCTCCAGACTTGCAGAGTCAGTCCCTTTAACCTCCTGTTTGGCCCAGTTTGCAATTTCTGCGGAAGATGAACAGGAATAGCGAGAACCAATGAGAGGCTAGCTGGAGGTGTCTGGACGGGCAAATTTAACTCTCATTTCCCACCAGGAAGAGGAATTAACCAAAGGCTCAGCATGCCGTGCCGGAACCAGATTAGGGCCTGAAGCCATCCTGCGGTGTTGCGGCCAGCTCAAAAGAAAGCGAGTTGAAGAAAGGAGCTCAGGGGCACTGTAATTCACAAACCTGCAGAGTTATAAATGACAGCTATCGTCCAAAAATATACTGAAGTAAGGCTGCCAAGAGGACTTGAAAGCGGGGCAGAATTGCAGGAAACCGATTTCAGGACGTAGACTGGAATTGCATTGAAAGCATAGGAAAAGAGGCAGAACGTCCACAATGATGCACTTGGCCAAAAAGGGCGTATGCGTTTTTTCCTGAATATATTCAGGAAAAAACGCATACGCCCTTTTTGGCCAAACAAGCAAGCTTGCAAAGGAAATCTGCACTACAATGAAGTCTCACTTCCCCCCGGTCAAAAGGGCCATCTGAAAAAAGTGTAAAATCCAGAAAGGCAGGACAGGCCATGGAGAACTGGGAGCCTTGTTATGCTGATGGGCGGTATGTAAATTGCCAACAGACACTGGGGAGAAGTGTATGGTGTTTCCTGAAACATCTAAAAAACAAAGCAACAGAGCCTAGGGCACTGCCACTTATGGTCCTATAGCTTAGGGAAATTAAAATCAAAAAGACACAGCCACCCCAAAGTTTGGGACGCCTCTGTTTACAAGAACCTCGTTTACAGTACAAGTTCAACATCGCAGAAAGTGAAAAATGGATAAAGAAGTTGTGGTATTTACTTACAAAGCAATATCACTCAGCAATGAAATCTATGTCATCAGGCCCTTAGCAGCACAATGAGTGGATTCAGGTACGATGATTCTAACTGAAATAAGTCACACAGAAAAAGAAACATCATAAGATATCACTAATACACGGAATGTAAACTTGGCTACACAGGAACTGCATTCCAAAACAGAACAGGGTCTCAAATTTAGAAAACCAACTTATGCTTGCTTAAGGGGAAAGGTGAGTTGGGGTGCTGCATAAAACCAGAGATTGAAATGAGCACAGATAAAGTTCCTTAAGCCAAATATGGAATAGACAAGAGCTACTCCTTGCTCAACGAAATGGACTCAAAACCCCATATTAAACGCCTAAGAATGTACCTGACTAGTAAGTATCTTAAAACCTATGGATTGCTATGTCTCCGAAAGAGAATCAAGCATGTGTACAGGGGCATAAACGCAGCAGTGATAGGATTGGAGAGGTTCGGTGAGCAAATGAAGACCCTTTGAAGTCATATTGCATGGTACCCATTCCACGGGTTTCAACTACCCAGGTTTAAGGTATTCTTCCTTCAGCTAAAACATGCATGTGGAACCTAGAGTATGATCAACCATGTGATCGGGAGACGTGTTCAAATATGTCTCAGTTTTCGTACCCTGGTACTCGGGTGCAACATTCCAGACGCTTTACTAACACTCTCCCGACTTGGAGAGTCAGTCCCTTTAACCTCCTGTTTGGCCCAGTTTGCAATTTGTGCGGAAGATGAACAGGAATAGCGAGAACCAATGAGAGACTAGCTGGAGGTGTCTGGACGGGCAAATTTAACTCTCATTTCCCACTAGGAAGAGGAATTAAGCAAAGGCTCAGCATGCCATGCAGGAAACAGATTAGGGCCTGAAGCAATCCTGCGGTGTTGCGGCCAGCTCACAAGAAAGTGAGTTGAAGAAAGGAGCTCAGGGGCTCTGTAATTCACAAACCTGCAGAGTTATAAATGACAGCTATCGTCCAAAATTATACTGAAGTAAGGCTGCCAAGAGGACTTGAAAGTGGGGCAGAATTGCAGGATACCGATTTCAGGAGGTAGACTGGATTTGCATTGAAAGCGTAGGAAAAGAGGCAGAACGTCCACAATGATGCACTTTGCCGAAAGGGCATAAGCGTTTTTTCCTGAATATATTCAGGCAAAAACGCATACGCCCTTTTTGGCCAACCAAGCAAGCTTGCAAAGGAAATCTGCACTACAATGAAGTCTCACTTCCCCCCGGTCAAAAGGGCCATCAGAATAAAGTGTAAAATCCAGAAAGGCAGGACAGGCCATGGAGAACTGGGAGCCTTGTTATGCTGATGGGCGGGATGTAAATTGCCAACAGACACTTGGGAGAAGTGTATGGTGTTTCCTGAAACATCTAAAAAACAAAGCAACAGAGCCTAGGGCACTTCCACTTATGGTCCTATAGCTTAGGGAAATTAATATCAAAAAGACACAGCAACCCCAAAATTTGGGACGGCTCTTTTTACAGGAATCTCTTCTACGGCACAAGTTAAATATCCCAGAGAGCAAATAATGGATAAAGAAGTTGTGGTACTTCTGTACAACAGAATACCACTCAGCAATGAAATCTATGTCACCAGGCCCGTACCAGCATAATGAGTGGATTGAGGCACGATGATTCTAAGTGAAATAAGTCACACAGAAAAAGAAACATCATAAGGTATCACTAATACACGGAATGTGAACTTGGCTACACATGAACTGAATTACAAAACAGAACAGGGTGTCAAGTTTAGAAAACCAACTTATGCCTGCTTAAGGGGGAAGGTGAGTTGGGGTGCTGCATAAAAGCAGAGTTTGAAATTAGCACAGATACCGTTCCATAAGCCAAATATGTAATAGACAAGAGCTACCCCTTGCTCAACGAAATGGATTCAACAATGAGGTATCACCTCACACCTGGTAGAATAGGCATCATTGAAAATCTACAAACAAAAAATGCTGGAAAGGGTTTGGAGAAAAGGAACCCTCTTCCACTATTGTTGGGAATATAAATTGATACAGTCATTATGGAGAACAATATGGAATTTCTTAAGAAACTAACAATAGAATTACCATATGATACAGCAATCCCAGTACTGGACATATACCCAGACAAAACCATAAATCAGAAAGAGTCATTCACCGCAATGTTCATTGCATCACTATTTACAATATCGAGGTAATGGAAGCAACCTAAATGCCCACAGACAGACGAATGCATAAAGCTGTGGTACATATATAAAATGGAATATTACTAAGCCATGAAAAGGAATGAAATTGGGTCATTTGTAGAGACGTCGATGGATCTAGAGACTGTCATACAGAGTGAAGTAAGTCAGAAAGAGAAAAACAAATCTTGTATATTCATGCATATATGTGGAACCTAGAAAAACTGTACAGATTAACCATTTTGCAAGGCATAAATAGAGCAACAGATGTAGACAACAAACGTATGGACAACCAGGGGGGAAAGCTGTTGGGGGGGTGGTGGTGGGATGAGTTGAGAGACTGGGATTGGCATGTATACATTTATATGTATAAAATAGATAACCAATAAGAACCTGCTGTATAAAAATATAAAATAAAATTCAAAATTAAAAAGAAGTAAAATTTAAAAAATAAAACAGAAAAAACAATTATTCCCTGCACATACATGTATTTATATGAATAAATTATTTCCATGCTTATATCTGTAAATACAAAAAAGAGGAATAAAATCTACCTTGAACCAAAAACGAAAAAGAGAAAAAAAACACAGAACCCACCAGTTACACAGAGGAAAACCGTATCAGGGCACTTGCTCCAGTTGTAAACAATTCTGAAGTTGGTCAGTGGTGGGGAATCGTCTCCCATTCAGCCAGCAGCCCCCACGCAACAAGCGTCCTCATTGCAAAGCTGGGGCACCGTGCCGAGGCATCTGTGAGTAAACGTGAGCTGAGCCCCAGGCCAGTTGCTGCTGAACTATTCCCACCCGTCCCAGGTAAAACACCTGAATATATACAAGGACTTGAAAGCCTAGAGGAAGGGCCATAGAGCCACACAAGTGACAGCATGCCAGCCGACTTGGTGCCTGCAGGCCAGCCAGGATGGTCCTGGCCCTGGGTGCTCTTCTGGAAGATTTCCATTTCCCTGCCTGAGATACCCGTCCTGTCCCTGCCCCCACTGCTTTTTTCCTTCCTCACCTCTGCCCAGGGAGAAATTCCAGCAGCAGGTATGGGTGACACATCCTCTTCTTTAGCAGGTGGCAGCCTGGCAACTGCTGCAGAAAGTCCAGCAGAGCCCCACTCACACTGGGCCACCCACAAAGCCGTGGCCTCTCACTCCCTCCCACCAGCCCAGCCCCGAGACTGCTGACAGGGCAGAGAAAATGGCGTCAGGCACGGCTGCAGGGGCTCTTGCTGCCTGGAGTGGTATTTATATTGATCTCAACCCAGGCACACCTGGGGAGGGCTGGCCGGCACGGTAAGGCTGCCCAGGTCAGCCAATCATCACCCCTCAGGGGCTCACAGTTGCAGAAAATGGAACTTGCTGAACCGGCCAGGTCCAAGGAACAGGTGTGGGCTCCTGAGAGTCAGGATAGACAAGGGGCTGCAGCTTTGGCTTGTTTTCTAATCATTTTATCTGGCCCATGAGTGGGAGACAACTTCAAGAAAACCCTCTCCTAATGAGAGGAACCCAGGAGTCAGGGAGAGGAGGGGTGGGTGGTGGTTGGAGACAGAGGCCTGGTGCCCCGGGTGCAGTGGAAGTCTCTGGAAGACCAGGTGGAGGGAGGCCTCACGGAGTGATGCCCAGGGTCACAGACCTGTCGCAGCTGCTGTTTGTTAGTTCAAGTCCTGCTCTGAGGTGCTCTGTGTCAGCTCTGAGCGACAGGTGAGCTGGGGGTGCTCTGCAATGAGGGCTATGTGCACGGTTCCTGTGTGCCCAGCCCTGCCACGGTACCTGCAAGGGTAGCTCTGTATCCTGGGAGGGGCCTGACCACGAGAGCCCCGTGGGCTGGGGTGGGGGTGGGGTACCTGCCCAGGTGAGCTCCATATTCTGGGATTGGTCTGACCACGAGAGCCCCATGGGCTGCTGGGGACCTGGTAAAGGATGTCAGGACAGTCAGTGAAGCCACCGAGGATATACCTCCAGTTGCTCCTAATTCCTACACCCTGCTGGTCATTCTACCAACCACCAGGACATGGTATTCTGTATTAGTCTTCAATGATGCCTTCTTTTGTATTCCATTAGTCCCAGAGTCACAAGAAATTTTGGCTTGTGAGTGGCAGGACTCAACATACAACTAAAACAATACTTCCGGGCCGTCTGGCCCCAAGGGTGCAAAAATTCCCACACCATCTTTGGGGAAAGCTTAGCTAAAGACCTAAAAGTTCTACCTCTGGAAAAGGAAACCCTCCTTCAATATGCAGACGACATTCTGATCACCAGCCCTACTAAGGAGGCCTCTGAACTACCAAGCCAATAAAGGATAGAAGTTGTCCAAGAAAAAGCTCAAATATCACAGACTGCGGTGACCTGCCTGGGCTTCATTCTCACAGAAGGTCAGAGAAGCCCATCCCAGGAAAGGGAAGAAACCATTTTCAGCCTTACCCCTTTCTAAAACTAGAAGACAGCTTAGGGGTTCCTGGGGACGCCAGGGTTTGCTGCTTCTGGATCCCTAACTACAGTCTACTAGCTGGGCCTCTATATGAAACACTGAAAGGAAAAGATGATGATCCTTTTGAATAGAATCCAGAAGTGGCCTTTCAAGAATGGAAAGAGCAGTCAATTCAGACCCTTGCCCTGGAACTCCCTAATTTAGCTAAACCCTTTGACCTTTACATTCCCGGTGAAAGGTGAATCGCCATTGGAGAATTAGTGCAAAAACTGGGACCACTTGAAATGGAACAATGCAAGAATGCCATCCAGGTAGGATAAACTACGGTCACTAAGGGGCTTGGCCCACTGCCACATCTGGCCAAGATACTGGCGGTATCTAAAAACCTGGAAATCAGCAGCCCAAAAGGCCACCTCCCTCCTAAGGGAAAAGGACCCCACGTGGTGATCCTAACCACCAACCATGCCCTGAAGTTGCAGGGTTCGCTCCGTGGGCACACCGACCTCGAGTGAGGAGGCCCTCCAACTCCAACATCCAGAGAGATAACCGGGGGCAACAGGGCACCATGACGACTCGTGTGAACATCACTTGACCTGGAGTTTCTCTCATAAAACAACAAGAGTGTGTCCCAAAAGAGTAGACTACTGCTTGCAGGACTTACTGCACCCAGAGGGGAGCTAATAATCTTGGCGGGGGAACAGTATACCACACTGTCACCATAGAAAAGCCTACAGACACCGTGATGATGGTGGCCAATAAGACCGGCTGGACTCCTGTTTACTTCAAAAGGCTGTTGACTCAGTAGCCATCATGGTCCTTGGTCACCACTGACCCTGGACTGTCTGGGAGTTGAGCGGGCAGGGCTCTGACACCTGGTGCTGTTTGTACGTTAATTCAGGGGCCTAACTGAAGAAAGCGCAGGCTACTGGTCAGAGCATCTAGGCTGGCAGAGACGGTCAGCCTAAGGTGGCCGAACAAATGTGGGGCGGGGTGAAACCGGCCCCCACAGCGTCTCTGCACATCTCTTTCCTGGACCCTTAAAGGTCATTAGAATCTATAACACTTCCAATGCTGGTGCTCAGGTGGACGAGCAGGGAGGCAGGGGTCCTGGGGACAATCAACGTCACCGGGAGGCTGCTGGGGAGAAGCTCTGACCCTCGCCCCAGGGTATGAGGGCTCCCAACTCAGCACTCAGCAGTTACAGAAGAAGGGTCTGCACCCTCAGCACTCCAAGAATGAGGAACGGGACAAAAGGCAGAGGAGGGGTTTGTCCCCAGCAAAGCCCATTAAAAATCCCTGGGAGATAAAAATAGAATCTGGGCAATAAAGTCAAGTCTAACCTTTTTTATCCTTTGTGCTTTGTCTAATTTCACGTGCTCCTAGGGTCCCGCATGCAGAGGTTCCACACCCGGCACTTCAGACCAGATTTCCTAGTGCAGAATGGCTGGGTCGACACCTCAGCTCCTGGGGCCCAGTGCAGACTCCACGATATAGAGCCTGAGCTACAGCCAACCCGGCCCTCGAGAGCTCCGCCGCCTCCCTCCCTCCCACTGACTCTGACAGGATCTCTACACAGCAGCCCAGCCCACAGCCCACGGGGTAGTGCATGCTCTCACCTCCCCATTCTCTGATCAAAATATAAAGTTTCCTTTGCTTGTGAACCAAACTCAGTCTCGATCTGTTGGCCCCAATGACACTGGGCAGGGGGACACTTGTTGGGGTCCACTCTGGAGGATCAGTAACAGAAATTGAGACTATTGTAACCTCAATGAACAGATGTGTGAGCCAAACTGTAGTTAACATAGAACAGTGTATAAGGCTCGGGTAAAATAAGATGTTTTTAACACTTCCATTTGATATTTCCATCACTTTTTATAAGCAAGTTCAGTGAAAAGGTTTGTCTTATTTGTCGGGTCAATATTAGAGAAACGAAGTGATTTCTTTCCAAGGATGTACAGCTAATAATCTTGGTTAAACCTTCAATCTTGTTTTAAATGCTTTTCCATTGAAAATGATACCTCTCTTTCAGCTCCCCCATTTCTGAGAAGTATAAAATCTTATAA
The DNA here is from genome assembly GCF_951394435.1 of Stenella coeruleoalba. Taxonomy (NCBI): domain Eukaryota; kingdom Metazoa; phylum Chordata; class Mammalia; order Artiodactyla; family Delphinidae; genus Stenella; species Stenella coeruleoalba. The sequence continues at coordinate 384,214 of NW_027645901.1, read as the reverse complement.
TTTATTATTACCAAAGGGGAAAGGTGGGAGGAGGGATAAATTAACAGTTTGGAATGAACACATACACACTGCTATGTATAAAATAGATCATCAACAAGGAACTACTGTATAGCACAGGGAACTACACTCAACATTTTGCAATAACCTATAAGGGGAAATAATCTGAAAAAGAATAGATATTTTTATTGACATCATCTATCAATGACAGTTAAAGTGTAGCCTAAGGGAAGCTGGTGGTGAGTGCTTCTGACCCTGAAGACTTCAATCATCTAAAGTTTGGACTCTGCCTACTTCCCAAGGCCCTTAATGAACATATGTGTAGCCGTAGCTTAAAAAATTCCCCAGTTTGGGTTTCGGGGAGACACTGATTTTGAAAAAGCCCTGGTGTTGTCCTTACATGAATGGGACTCTTCCTACTGCTAAAACATGTCTGTCACACCCAGAGGATGGTATACCGTCTGATCGGGAAGAGTTTGGAAAAGGCATCTCATCTCCTCATCTCCTGGTGCTCGGGTTCACCCCTCCAGCGTCTTTACTAACAGTCTCCCCACTTGGAGATGTCAGCACTGTCAACATCCTGTTGCGTACAGTTTGGAATTTGTCCAGAGGATGAAGCGGAAGGATGAGGAACAATGAGAGACAAGTCCTAGGTGTTCAGACAGGCACATGTCACTCTAATTTCCAATCAGGAAGACGAATTGACCAAAGGCTAGGGTTGCCCATGGAAACAGTATAGGGCTTGAGGAAATCCCGCTGCTTTGTGGCCAGTTCCCATAAACACGAGTTGAACAATGGAACTCAGGGGCAGTAAAATTCACAAAACTGCAGAGTTGAAAATATCCATCACTGAAAAATGTCTTGAGGAAAGTCAGAGAAAAGGACTTGTAAGCAAGGGAGAATGGCAGGAAAGGGATTTGAGGAGGTAGAAAGGACTCGCCATTAAGCACAAGAAAAGGAGCTGAACATTGCCAACATTGCAGTTGGCCAAAAAGGGTGTATGCGTTCTTTTCTGTATATATTCAAGAAAAGGGCATACACTTTTTTAGCCAACCAAACAGGTGGGCACTGGAAGTCAATACTACAAAAGATATCACTTCGCATCAGTCAGAAGAGCCATCCTCATAAAGCATAAACAACAGAAATGCAGGACAGGGCAACGAGAAGAGGGAGCCCTGTGAGACTTATAGTGGAAATGTATATTGCCAACGGCCATTCTGGAGAAGTGTATTGTGTTTACTAAAGCATCTAAAAAATGAGCTACAGAGCATAGGGCACTTGCACTCACGGGCGTATATCTTGGGAAAAACAAAAATCGAGAGGACACAGGCACCCCAATGTTTACCCCCTCTCTGTTTAAAAGATCCTCGACTAGGATATAACTTAAATGTCTCTGGAGGGAAAAAATGGATAGAGATGTGGTACTTAGGTAGAGTGGAATATTATTCAGCCTGGAAATCAATGAAATATGGCCAGTTGTAACAACTCCGGAGGAGTTACGTATGATCATTCTAAGTGACAGAATTCAAAAAGAAAAAGACACATATCATAAGATATCACTTAAAGGTGGAATCCAAAATGGCTACACATGAAATAAATTACAAAACAAAAACATAGTCAAATATGTAGAAAACACGCATAAGGCTGCTAAACGGGAAAGGTGGGGAGGGGTGAGGCATCATCCAGGAGGTTGAAATTAGCAAAGATACCATTCCAAATACCAAACTGATAATCAACAAGGCCTACACGGTAGCTAAAAGAACTGCACTCAGCACACTCAAGTCACCGGAAAAGAATATATACGACTGGTAAGAATCTGAAAAAGAATTTATTGATGTCTCTCTGTACGTGAATCAAGTGGATGTACAGCAGCAAGAAACAGAGCTTTGAAAATCAGCTGTAACCAATATAGTAATAAATTGAAAAAAATAAACGACAGAGAGACAGAGAAAACCTCTTACAACTTTTCCTCAGGGACGGTGATGCAACATGGATTGAACACATCTAGACCCACAGCAGGATGAGACATAAGGCTGGAAACTGTTTGCGCTAAGAGAAATGTGAGGTTGGGTGAGGAAATGCACACCCTTTAAAGTAATACTACCTGGTACCCATTCAATGGGTCCCAAATCTGCAGGTTCAAGGGATCTTCCTACAGCTAAAACATGCATGGAAAACCCAGAGGACTGTACACCATGTGATCGGGAGATGTGTCTAAAATGCACCTCATTTATCCTCTCCTGCTGCTCCTGTTCACCATTCCAGCCACGCTACTTAGAATCTCCCCACTTGGAGAATCAGCACATTTAAACTTCTGTTTCACACATTTTGCAAATTGTGAGGAGGATGAACGGGAAGGGGGGGAACCAATGAGAGAAGAGTTGTAGGGGTTTGGACGGGCACATATCACTCTAATTTCCCATTAAGAGTAAGAATTAAAGGAAGGCTCAGCCTGCCTCGCCGGAGCCAAAATAGGGCCTGAAGCAATCCTGCGGGTTTGAGGCCAGCTCACAAAAGAGCAACTTAAAAAATGGAGCTCAGGGTCACTGCAATTCACAAACCTGCAGAGTTATAAATGAAAACTAACGTCCAAAAATATGTTGAGGTAAGGCAAAGAAGAGGATCTGAATGCAAGACAGAATTGCAAGAAACAGATTTCAAGAGATAGATTGGACTCGTCTTTAATGCACATGAAAAGCGGCAGAATTTCGACAATGATGCAGTTGGCCCAAAAGGGCGTATGCGTTTTTTCCTGATTATATCCAGGAAAAAACGCATACGCACTTTATGGGCAACGAAGCAAGCAAGCAATGCAAATGTGCACAACAAAGAAGTCTCACTTCCCACCGGTCAAAAGGGCCATCCTAAAAAATTGTAAAAACCAGAAATGCAGGACAGGCCATGGAGAACAGGGAGCCTTTATACGCTGATGGGCAGTGTGTGAACTGCCGAGAGCCACTCTGGAGAAGTGTATGGTGGTTCCTAAATCATCTAAAAAACAGAGCTACAGAGCATAGGACACTTCCAATCATGGGAGTATATCTAGGGAAGTCTAAAAATCAACAAGACACAAGCACACCACAGTTTAGGGCTACTCTGTTTACAAGAACCTCAACTTCAGTACACCTTAAATATCCCAGGAAAGAGAACAATGGATAAAGAAGATGTGGTACTTATGTACAATGGAATATCTCTTCACCATGAAATCAATGTAATAAGGCTAGTAGAAGGATAAAGAGTGGATTTAGGTCCGATAATACTACTTGAAATAAGTCAAACAGAAAAAGAAACATATCATAAGATATCACTTATAGAGGGAGGGTAAATATGGCTGCACAAGAAATGAATTACAGAACAGAACAGTGTCTCACATTTAGAAAACACACTTATGTCAGCTTAAGGGGAAAGGAGAGGTGGGGTGATGCATAAAACCAGAGTTTGAAATTAGCACAGATACCGTTCAATAAACCAAATAGGTATTAGACAAGATCTACACCTTGCTCAATGAACAGGCCTCAACACACCCTATACACCGCAGAGAAATATATCTGAGGAATAAGAATCTTAAAACCCATGTATTGATATATCTCCATAAGGGAATCAAGTGTGTGCAGAGCGGCACAAACACAGCAGTGAAAAGGAGCTAAACCCCATTATAGAAATAAATTTTAAAAACAAAACGCTGAAACAATGAAAGAGAGAAAAATTCTTACAAAATTCGCTCAGGGGCTGTGATGCAACCTGGATTGACCACATATAAACCCAAAGCTGGATAAGACATAAGGCTGGACACTTGGGGCTGACAGGATTGGTGAGCTTTGGTGAGCAACTGCCGAAAGTTTAATGCAATACTTCATGCTACTCAGTCCAAGGGTCCCAACACTCCAGGTTGAAGGGAATCTTCCTACAGCTAAACCATGCTTGGGAAACCCAGCGACTGGTATACCATATGATCGGGAAAGGTTTCTAAAACGCACCTCATTTTTCCTCTCCTGGGGCTCCGGATCGACATTCCAGCCGCTTTACTAACAACATCCCCACATGGAGTCAATGCCTTTAAGTTCTGGTATCGCACAGTCTGCAGTTAGTGCAGAGGATGAATGGGAATAGGGGGAACCAGTGAGAAACTAGCTGTAGCGGTTTCAATGGGCACATGTCACTCTAATATCACATCAGTAAGAAGAATTAACCAAAGGCACAGCAAGGTGCCCCAGAAGAAAAATAGGGCTTCAAGGAATCCTGTGGTTACGGGGCAAGACCACAAAAATAAGAGCTAAAAAATGGAGCTAAGGGCCACTGCAATTCAAAAACCTGCAGAGTTATAAAGGCCAACTATTTTTAAAAAATATATTGAGGTAAGGCTATGAAGAGGCATTGAAAGCAAGGCAGAATTGCAGGAAACCGATTTCAGGAGGTAGACTGGAATTGCATTGAAAACATATGAAGAGAGTCAGAAACTCGACAATGATGCACTTGGGCAAAAAGGGCGTATGCGTTTTTTCCTGAATATATTCAGGAAAAAACGCATACGCCCTTTTTGGCCAACCAAGCAAGCTTGCAAAGGAAATCTGCACTACAATGAAGTCTCACTTCCACCTGGTCAAAAGGGCCATCTAAAAAAAGTGTAAAATCCATAAAGGCACGACAGGCCATGGAGAACTGGGAGCCTTCTTATGCTGATGGGCGGGATGTAAATTGCCAACAGCCACTCTGGAGAAGTGTATGGTGTTTCCTGAAACATCTAAAAAACAAAGCAACAGAGCCTAGGGCACTTCCACTTATGGTCCTATAGCTTAGGGAAATTAAAATCAAAAAGACACAGCCACTCCAAAGTTTGGGACGCCTCTGTTTACAAGAACCTCGTTTACCGTACAAGTTCAATATCGCAGAAAGTGAAAAATGGATAAAGAACTTGTGGTACTTACGTACAATGCAATATCACTAAGCAATGAAATCTATGTCATCAGGCCCGTAGCAGCATAATGAGTGGATTCAGGTATGATGATTCGAACTGAAATAAGTCACACAGAAAAGAAACATCATAAGGTATCACTAATACACAGAATGTGAACTTGGCTACACATGAACTGAATTACAAAACAGAACAGTGTCTCAAGTTTAGAAACCCAGCTTATGCTTGCGTAACGGGGAAGGTGAGTTGGGGTGCTGCATAAAACCAGAGATTGAAATGAGCACAGATAAAGTTCCTTAAGCCAAATATGGAATAGACAAGAGCTACTCCTTGCTCAACGAAATGGACTCAAAACCCCATATTAAACGCCTAAGAATGTACCTGACTAGTAAGTATCTTAAAACCTATGGATTGCTATGTCTCCAAAAGAGAATCAAGCGTGTGTACAGGGGCATAAACGCAGCAGTGATAGGATTGGAGAGGTTCGGTGAGCAAATGAAGACCCTTTGAAGTCATATTGCATGGTACCCATTACACGGGTCTCAACTCTCCAGGTTTAAGGTATTCTTCCTTGAGGTAAAACATGCATGTGGAACCAAGAGTATGATCAACCATGTGAACGGGAGACGTGTTCAAATATGTCTCAGTTTTCCTCCCCTGGTACTCGGGTGCAACATTCCAGACGCTTTACTAACACTCTCCCGACTTGGAGAGTCAGTCCCTTTAACATCCTGATTGGCCCAGTTTGCAATTTCTGCGGAAGATGAACAGGAATAGCGAGAACCAATGAGAGGCTAGCTGGAGGTGTCTGGAAGGGCAAATTTAACTCTCATTTCCCACCAGGAGGAGGAAATAACCAAAGGCTCAGCGTGCCGTGCCAGAACCAGATTAGGGCCTGAAGCCATCCTGCGGTGTTGCGGCCAGCTGAAAAGAAAGCGAGTTGAAGAAAGGAGCTCAGGGGCACTGTAATTCACAAACCTGCAGAGTTATAAATGACAGCTATCGTCCAAAAATAGACTGAAGTAAGGCTGCCAAGAAGACTTGAAAGCGGGGCAGAATTGCAGGAAACCGATTTCAGGAGGTAGACTGGAATTGCATTGAAAGCATAGGAAAAGAGGCAGAACGTCCACAATGATGCACTTGGCCAAAAAGGGCGTATGCGTTTTTTCCTGAATATATTCAGGAAAAAACGCATACGCCCTTTTTGGCCAACCAAGCAAGCTTGCAAAGGAAATCTGCACTACAATGAAGTCTCAATTCCCCCCGGTCAAAAGGGCCATCTGAAAAAAGTGTAAAATCCAGAAAGGCAGGACAGGCCATGGAGAACTGGGAGCCTTGTTATGCTGATGGGCGGGATGTAAATTGCCAACAGACACTCCGGAGAAGTGTATGGTGTTTCCTGAAACATCTAAAAAACAAAGCAACAGAGCCTAGGGCACTGCCACTTATGGTCCTATAGCTTAGGGAAATTAAAATCAAAAAGACACAGCCACCCCAAAGTTTGGGACGCCTCCGTTTACAAGAACCTCGTTTACCGTACAAGTTCAATATCAGAGAAAGTGAAAAATGGATAAAGAAGTTGTGGTATTTACTTACAAAGCAAAATCACTCAGCAATGAAATCTGTGTCACAAGGCCCTTAGCAGCACAATGAGTGGATTCAGGTATGATGATTCTAACTGAAATAAGTCACACAGAAAAAGAAACATCATAAGATATCAGTAATACACGGAATGTAAACTTGGCTACACAGGAACTGAATTACAGAACAGAACAGGGTCTCAAATTTAGAAAACCAACATATGCTTGCTTAAGGGTAAAGGTGAGTTGGGGTGCTGCATAAAACCAGAGATTGAAATGAGCACAGATAAAGTTCCTTAAGTCAAATATGGAATAGACAAGAGCTACTCCTTGCTCAACGAAATGGACTCAACACCCCATATTAAACGCCTAAGTATGTACCTGACTAGTAAGTATCTAAAAACCTATGGATGCTATGTCTCCAAAAGAGAATCAAGCGTGTGTACAGGGGAATAAATGCAGCAGTGATAGGATTGGAGAGGTTCGGTGAGCAAATGAAGACCCTTTGAAGTCATATTGCATGGTACCCATTCCACGGGTCTCAACTCTCCATGTTTAAGGTATTCTTCCTTCAGCTAAAACATGCATGTGGAACCCAGAGTATGATCAACCATGTGAATGGGAGACGTGTTCAAATATGTCTCAGTTTTCCTCCCCTGGTACTCGGGTTCAACATTCCAGACGCTTTACTAACACTCTCCCCACTTGGAGAGTCAGTCCCTTTAACCTCCTGTTTGGCCCAGTTTGCAATTTCTGCGGAAGATGAACAGGAATAGCGAGAACCAATGAGAGACTAGCTGGAGGTGTCTGGACGGGCAAATTTAACTCTCATTTCCCACCAGGAAGAGGAAATAACCAAAGGCTCAGCGTGCCGTGCCGGAACCAGATTAGGGCCTGAAGCCATCCTGCGGTGTTGTGGCCAGGTCAAAAGAAAGCAAGTTGAAGAAAGGAGCTCAGGGGCACTGTAATTCACAAACCTGCAGAGTTATCAATGACAGCTATCGTCCAAAAATAGACTGAAGTAAGGCTGCCAAGAGGACTTGAAAGCGGGGCAGAATTGCAGGAAACCGATTTCAGGAGGTAGACTGGAATTGCATTGAAAGCATAGGAAAAGAGGCAGAACGTCCACAATGATGCACTTGGCCAAAAAGGGCGTATGCGTTTTTTCCTGAATATATTCAGGAAAAAACGCATACGCCCTTTTTGGCCAACCAAGCAAGCTTGCAAAGGAAATCTGCACTACAATGAAGTCTCACTTCCCCCCGGTCAAAAGGGCCATCTGAAAAAAGTGTAAAATCCAGAAAGGCAGGACAGGCCATGGAGAACTGGGAGCCTTGTTATGCTGATGGGCGGGATGTAAATTGCCAACAGACACTCGGGAGAAGTGTATGGTGTTTCCTGAAACATCTAAAAAACAAAGCAACAGAGCCTAGGGCACTGCCACTTATGGTCCTATAGCTTAGGGAAATTAAAATCAAAAAGACACAGCCACCCCAAAATTTGGGACGCCTCTGTTTACAAGAAATTCGTTTACAGTACAAGTTCAACATCGCAGAAAGTGAAAAATGGATAAAGAAGTTGTGGTATTTACTTACAAAGCAATATCACTCAGCAATGAAATCTATGTCATCAGGCCCTTAGCATCACAATGAGTGGATTCAGGTATGATGATTCTAACTGAAATAAGTCACACAGAAAAAGAAACATCATAAGATATCAGTAATACACGGAATGTAAACTTGGCTACACAGGAACTGAATTACAGAACAGAACAGGGTCTCAAATTTAGAAAACCAACATATGCTTGCTTAAGGGTAAAGGTGAGTTGGGGTGCTGCATAAAACCAGAGATTGAAATGAGCACAGATAAAGTTCCTTAAGTCAAATATGGAATAGACAAGAGCTACTCCTTGCTCAACGAAATGGACTCAACACCGCATATTAAACGCCTAAGAATGTACCTGACTAGTAAGTATCTTAAAACCTATGGATTGCTATGTCTCCGAAAGAGAGTCAAGCTTGTGTACAGGGACATAAACGCAGCAGTGATAGGATTGGAGAGGTTCGGTGAGCAAATGAAGACCCTTTGAAGTCATATTGCATGGTACCCATTCCACGGGTTTCAACTACCCAGGTTTTATGTATTCTTCCTTCAGCTAAAACATGCATGTGGAACCCAGAGTATGATCAACCATGTGATCGGGAGACGTGTTCAAATATGTCTCAGTTTTCCTCCCCTGGTACTCGGGTGCAACATTCCAGACGCTTTACTAACACTCTCCCCACTTGGAGAGTCAGCGCCTTTAACTTCCTGTTTGGCACAGTTTGCAATTTCTGCGGAAGATGAACAGGAATAGCGAGAACCAATGAGAGGCTAGCTGGAGGTGTCTGGACGGGCAAATTTAACTCTCATTTCCCACCAGGAAGAGGAAATAACCAAAGGCTCAGCGTGCCGTGCCGGAACCAGATTAGGGCCTGAAGCCATCCTGCGGTGTTGCGGCCAGCTCAAAAGAAAGCGAGTTGAAGAAAGGAGCTCAGGGGCACTGTAATTGACAAACCTGCAGAGTTATAAATGACAGCTATCGTCCAAAAATAGACTGAAGTAAGGCTGCCAAGAGGACTTGAAAGCGGGGCAGAATTGCAGGAAACCGATTTCAGGAGGTAGACTGGAATTGCATTGAAAGCATAGGAAAAGAGGCAGAACGTCCACAATGATGCACTTGGCCAAAAAGGGCGTATGAGTTTTTTCCTGAATATATTCAGGAAAAAACGCATACGCCCTTTTTGGCCAACCAAGCAAGCTTGCAAAGGAAATCTGCACTACAATGAAGTCTCACTTCCCCCCGGTCAAAAGGGCCATCTGAAAAAAGTGTAAAATCCAGAAAGGCAGGACAGGCCATGGAGAACTGGGAGCCTTGTTATGCTGATGGGCGGGATGTAAATTGCCAACAACCACTCGGGAGAAGTGTATGGTGTTTCCTGAAACATCTAAAAAACAAAGCAACAGAACCTAGGGCACTTCCACTTATGGTCCTATAGCTTAGGGAAATTAAAATCAAAAAGACACAGCCACCCCAAAGTTTGGAACGGCTCTGTTTACAAGAACCTCGTTTACAGTACAAGTTCAACATCGCAGAAAGTGAAAAATGGATAAAGAAGTTGTGGTATTTACTTACAAAGCAATATCACTCAGCAATGAAATCTGTGTCATCAGGCCCTTAGCATCACAATGAGTGGATTCAGGTATGATGATTCTAACTGAAATAAGTCACACAGAAAAAGAAACATCATAAGATATCAGTAATACACGGAATGTAAACTTGGCTACACAGGAACTGAATTACAGAACAGAACAGGGTCTCAAATTTAGAAAACCAACTTATGCTTGCTTAAGGGTAAAGGTGAGTTGGGGTGCTGCATAAAACCAGAGATTGAAATGAGCACAGATAAAGTTCCTTAAGCCAAATATGGAATAGACAAGAGCTACTCCTTGCTCAACGAAATGGACTCAACACCGCATATTAAACGCCTAAGAATGTACCTGACTAGTAAGTATCGTAAAACCTATGGATTGCTATGTCTCCAAAAGAGAATCAAGCATGTGTACAGGGGCATAAACGCAGCAGTGATAGGATTGGAGAGGTTCGGTGAGCAAATGAAGACCCTTTGAAGTCATATTGCATGGTACCCATTACACGGGTCTCAACTCTCCAGGTTTAAGGTATTCTTCCTTCAGCTAAAACATGCATGTGGAACCCAAGTATGATCAACCATGTGAACGGGAGACGTGTTCAAATATGTCTCAGTTTTCCTCCCCTGGTACTCGGGTGCAACATTCCAGACGCTTTACTAACACTCTCCCCACTTGGAGAGTCAGTCCCTTTAACCTCCTGTTTGGCCCAGTTTGCAATTTCTGCGGAAGATGAACAGGAATAGCGAGAACCAATGAGAGGCTCGCTGGAGGTGTCTGGACGGGCAAATTTAACTCTCATTTCCCACCAGGAAGAGGAAATAACCAAAGGCTCAGCGTGCCGTACCGGAACCAGATTAAGGCCTGAAGCCATCCTGCGGTGTTGCGGCCAGCTCAAAAGAAAGCGAGTTGAAGAAAGGAGCTCAGGGGCACTGTAATTCACAAAACTGCAGAGTTATAAATGACAGCTATCGTCCAAAAATAGACTGAAGTAAGGCTGCCAAGAGGACTTGAAAGCGGGGCAGAATTGCAGGAAACCGATTTCAGGAGGTAGACTGGAATTGCATTGAAAGCATAGGAAAAGAGGCAGAACGTCCACAATGATGCACTTGGCCAAAAAGGGCGTATGCGTTTTTTCCTGAATATATTCAGGAAAAAACGCATACGCCCTTTTTGGCCAACCAAGCAAGCTTGCAAAGGAAATCTGCACTACAATGAAGTCTCACTTCCCCCCGGTCAAAAGGGCCATCTGAAAAAAGTGTAAAATCCAGAAAGGCAGGACAGGTCATGGAGAACTGGGAGCCTTGTTATGCTGATGGGCGGGATGTAAATTGCCAACAACCACTCGGGAGAAGTGTATGGTGTTTCCTGAAACATCTAAAAAACAAAGCAACAGAACCTAGGGCACTTCCACTTATGGTCCTATAGCTTAGGGAAATTAAAATCAAAAAGACACAGCCACCCCAAAGTTTGGAACGGCTCTGTTTACAAGAACCCCGTTTACAGTACAAGTTCAACATCGCAGAAAGTGAAAAATGGATAAAGAAGTTGTGGTATTTACTTACAAAGCAATATCACTCAGCAATGAAATCTGTGTCATCAGGCCCTTAGCAGCACAATGAGTGGATTCAGGTATGATGATTCTAACTGAAGTAAGTCACACAGAAAAAGAAACATCATAAGATATCAGTAATACACGGAATGTAAACTTGGCTACACAGGAACTGAATTACAGAACAGAACAGGGTCTCAAATTTAGAAAACCAACTTATGCTTGCTTAAGGGGAAAGGTGAGTTGGGGTGCTGCATAAAACCAGAGATTGAAATGAGCACAGATAAAGTTCCTTAAGCCAAATATGGAATAGACAAGAGCTACTCCTTGCTCAACGAAATGGACTCAACACCCAATATTAAACGCCTAAGAATGTACCTGACTAGTAAGTATCTTAAAACCTATGGATTGCTATGTCTCCGAAAGAGAATCAAGCATGTGTACAGGGACATAAACGCAGCAGTGATAGGATTGGAGAGGTTCGGTGAGCAAATGAAGACCCTTTGAAGTCATATTGCATGGTACCCATTACACGGGTTTCAACTACCCAGGTTTAAGGTATTCTTCCTTCAGCTAAAACATGCATGTGGAACCTAGAGTATGATCAACCATGTGATCGGGAGACGTGTTCAAATATGTCTCAGTTTTCCTCCCCTGGTACTCGGGTGCAACATTCCAGACGCTTTACTAACACTCTCCCCACTTGGAGAGTCAGTCCCTTTAACCTCCTGTTTGGCCCAGTTTGCAATTTCTGCGGAAGATGAACAGGAATAGCGAGAACCAATGAGAGGCTAGCTGGAGGTGTCTGGACGGGCAAATTTAACTCTCATTTCCCACCAGGAAGAGGAATTAACCAAAGGCTCAGCATGCCGGGCCGGAACCAGATTAGGGCCTGAAGCCATCCTGCGGTGTTGCGGCCAGGTCACAAGAAAGCGAGTTGAAGAAAGGAGCTCAGGGGCACTGTAATTCACAAACCTGCAGAGTTATAAATGACAGCTATCGTCCAAAAATAGACTGAAGTAAGGCTGCCAAGAGGACTTGAAAGCGGGGCAGAATTGCAGGAAACCGATTTCAGGAGGTAGACTGGAATTGCATTGAAAGCATAGGAAAAGAGGCAGAACGTCCACAATGATGCACTTGGCCAAAAAGGGCGTATGCGTTTTTTCCTGAATATATTCAGGAAAAAACGCATACGCCCTTTTTGGCCAACCAAGCAAGCTTGCAAAGGAAATCTGCACTACAATGAAGTCTCACTTCCCCCCGGTCAAAAGGGCCATCTGAAAAAAGTGTAAAATCCAGAAAGGCAGGACAGGCCATGGAGAACTGGGAGCCTTGTTATGCTGATGGGCGGGATGTAAATTGCCAACAGACACTCAGGAGAAGTGTATGGTGTTTCCTGAAACATCTAAAAAACAAAGCAACAGAGCCTAGTGCACTGCCACTTATGGTCCTATAGCTTAGGGAAATTAAAATCAAAAAGACACAGCCACCCCAAAGTTTGGGACGCCTCTGTTTACAAGAACCTCGTTTACAGTACAAGTTCAACATCGCAGAAAGTGAAAAATGGATAAAGAAGTTGTGGTATTTACTTACAAAGCAATATCACTCAGCAATGAAATCTATGTCATCAGGCCCGTAGCAGCATAATGAGTAAATTCAGGTACGATGATTCTAACTGAAATAAGTCACACAGAAAAAGAAACATCATAAGATATCAGTAATACACGGAATGTAAACTTGGCTACACAGGAACTGAATTACAGAACAGAACAGGGTCTCAAATTTAGAAAACCAACTTATGCTTGCTTAACGGTAAAGGTGAGTTGGGGTGCTGCATAAAACCAGAGATTGAAATGAGCAGAGATAAAGTTCCTTAAGCCAAATATGGAATAGACAAGAGCTACACCTTGCTCAACGAAATGGACTCAACACCGCATATTAAACGCCTAAGAATGTACCTGACTAGTAAGTATCGTAAAACCTATGGATTGCTATGTCTCCGAAAGAGAATCAAGCATGTGTACAGGGGCATAAACGCAGCAGTGATAGGTTTGGAGTGGTTCGTGAGCAAATGAAGACCCTTTGAAGTCATATTGCATGGTACCCATTCCACGGGTTTCAACTACCCAGGTTTAAGGTATTCTTCCTTCAGCTAAAACATGCATGTGGAACCTAGAGTATGATCAACCATGTGATCGGGAGATGTGTTCAAATATGTCTCAGTTTTCGTACCCTGGTACTCGGGTGCAACATTCCAGACGTTTTACTAACACTCTCCCCACTTGGAGAGTCAGTCCCTTTAACCTCCTGTTTGGCCCAGTTTGCAATTTCTGCGGAAGATGAACAGGAATAGCGAGAACCAATGAGAGACTAGCTGGAGGTGTCTGGACGGGCAAATTTAACTCTCATTTCCCACCAGGAAGAGGAATTAACCAAAGGCTCAGCATGCCGTGCCAGAACCAGATTAGGGCCTGAAGACATCCTGCGGTGTTGCGGCCAGGTCACAAGAAAGCGAGTTGAAGAAGGAAGCTCAGGGGCACTGTAATTCACAAACCTGCAGAGTTATAAATGACAGCTATCGTCCAAAAATAGACTGAAGTAAGGCTGCCAAGAGGACTTGAAAGCGGGGCAGAATTGCAGGAAACCGATTTCAGGAGGTAGACTGGAATTGCATTGAAAGCATAGGAAAAGAGGCAGAACGTCCACAATGATGCACTTGGCCAAAAAGGGCGTATGCGTTTTTTCCTGAATATATTCAGGAAAAAACGCATACGCCCTTTTTGGCCAACCAAGCAAGCTTGCAAAGGAAATCTGCACTACAATGAAGTCTCACTTCCCCCTGGTCAAAAGGGCCATCTGAAAAAAGTGTAAAATCCAGAAAGGCAACAGGCCATTGAGAACTGGGAGCCTTGTTATGCTGATGGGCGGGATGTAAATTGCCAAGAGACACTTGGGAGAAGTGTATGGTGTTTCCTGAAACATCTAAAAAACAAAGCAACAGAGCCTAGGGCACTTCCACTTATGGTCCTATAGCTTAGGGAATTTAAAATCAAAAAGACACAGCCACCCCAAAGTTTGGAACCGCTCTGTTTACAAGAACCTCATTTACAGTACAAGTTCAACATCGCAGAAAGTGAAAAATGGATAAAGAACTTGTGGTATTTACTTACAAAGCAATATCACTCAGCAATGAAATCTATGTCATCAGGCCCTTAGCATCACAATGAGTGGATTCAGGTATGATGATTGTAACTGAAATAAGTCACACAGAAAAAGAAACATCATAAGATATCAGTAATACACGGAATGTAAACTTGGCTACACAGGAACTGAATTACAGAACAGAACAGGGTCTCAAATTTAGAAAACCAACTTATGCTTGCTTAAGGGTAAAGGTGACTTGGGGTGCTTCATAAAACCAGAGATTGAAATGAGCAGAGATAAAGTTCCTTAAGTCAAATATGGAATAGACAAGAGCTACTCCGTGCTCAACGAAATGGACTCAACACCGCATATTAAACGCCTAAGAATGTACCTGACTTGTAAGTATCTTAAAACCTATGGATTGCAATGTCTCCAAAAGAGAATCAAGCATGTGTACAGGGGCATAAACGCAGCAGTGATAGGATTGGAGAGGTTCAGTGAGCAAATGAAGACCCTTTGAAGTCATATTGCATGGTACCCATTACACGGGTCTCAACTCTCCAGGTTTAAGGTATTCTTCCTTCAGCTAAAACATGCATGTGGAACCCAAGTATGATCAACCATGTGAACGGGAGACGTGTTCAAATATGTCTCAGTTTTCCTCCCCTGGTACTCGGGTGCAACATTCCAGATGCTTTACTAACACTCTCCCCACTTGGAGAGTCAGCGCCTTTAACCTCCTGTTTGGCACAGTTTGCAATTTCTGCGGAAGATGAACAGAAATAGCGAGAACCAATGAGAGGCTCGCTGGAGGTGTCTGGACGGGCAAATTTAACTCTCATTTCCCACCAGGAAGAGGAAATAACCAAAGGCTCAGCGTGCCGTGCCGGAACCAGATTAGGGCCTGAAGCCATCCTGCGGTGTTGCGGGCAGCTCAAAAGAAAGTGAGTTGAAGAAAGGAGCTCAGGGGCACTGTAATTCACAAACCTGCAGAGTTATAAATGACAGCTATCGTCCAAAAATAGACTGAAGTAAGGCTGCCAAGAGGACTTGAAAGCGGGGCAGAATTGCAGGAAACCGATTTCAGGAGGTAGACTGGAATTGCATTGAAAGCATAGGAAAAGAGGCAGAACGTCCACAATGATGCACTTGGCCAAAAAGGGCGTATGCGTTTTTTCCTGAATATATTCAGGAAAAAACGCATACGCACTTTTTGGCCAACCAAGCAAGCTTGCAAAGGAAATCTGCACTACAATGAAGTCTCACTTCTCCCCGGTCAAAAGGGCCATCTGAAAAAAGTGTAAAATCCAGAAAGGCAGGACAGGCCATGGAGAACTGGGAGCCTTGTTATGCTGATGGGCGGGATGTAAATTGCCAACAGACACTCAGGAGAAGTGTATGGTGTTTCCTGAAACATCTAAAAAACAAAGCAACAGAGCCTAGGGCACTTCCACTTATGATCCTATAGCTTAGGGAAATTAAAATCAAAAAGACACAGCCACCCCAAAGTTTGGGACGCCTCTGTTTACAAGAACCTCGTTTACAGTACAAGTTCAACATCGCAGAAAGTGAAAAATGGATAAAGAAGTTGTGGTATTTACTTACAAAGCAATATCACTCAGCAATGAAATCTGTGTCATCAGGCCCTTAGCAGCACAATGAGTGGATTCAGGTATGATGATTCTAACTGAAATAAGTCACACAGAAAAAGAAACATCATAAGATATCAGTAATACACGGAATGTAAACTTGGCTACACAGGAACTGAATTACAGAACAGAAGAGGGTTTCAAATTTAGAAAACCAACTTATGCTTGCTTAAGGGTAAAGGTGAGTTGGGGTGCTGCATAAAACCAGAGATTGAAATGAGCACAGATAAAGTTCCTTAAGCCAAATATGGAATAGACAAGAGCTACTCCTTGCTCAACGAAATGGACTCAACACCGCATATTAAATGCCTAAGAATGTACCTGACTTGTAAGTATCTTAAAACCTATGGATTGCTATGTCTCCGAAAGAGAATCAAGCATGTGTACAGGGGCATAAACGCAGCAGTGATAGGATTGGAGAGGTTCGGTGAGCAAATGAAGACCCTTTGAAGTCATATTGCATGGTACCCATTCCACGGGTTTCAACTACCCAGGTTTAAGGTATTCTTCCTTCAGCTAAAACATGCATGTGGAACCTAGAGTATGATCAACCATGTGATCGGGAGACGTGTTCAAATATGTCTCAGTTTTCGTACCCTGGTATTCGGGTGCAACATTCCAGACGCTTTACTAACACTCTCCCGACTTGGAGAGTCAGTCCCTTTAACCTCCTGTTTGGCCCAGTTTGCAATTTCTGCGGAAGATGAACAGGAATAGCGAGAACCAATGAGAGACTAGCTGGAGGTGTCTGGACGGGCAAATTTAACTCTCATTTCCCACCAGGAAGAGGAAATAACCAAAGGCTCAGCGTGCCGGGCCGGAACCAGATTAGGGCCTGAAGCCATCCTGCGGTGTTGCGGCCAGCTCAAAAGAAAGCGAGTTGAAGAAAGGAGCTCAGGGGCACTGTAATTCACAAACCTGCAGAGTTATAAATGACAGCTATCGTCCAAAAATAGACTGAAGTAAGGCTGCCAAGAGGACTTGAAAGTGGGGCAGAATTGCAGGAAACTGATTTCAGGAGGTAGACTGGAATTGCATTGAAAGCATAGGAAAAGAGGCAGAACGTCCACAATGATGCACTTGGCCAAAAAGGGCGTATGCGTTTTTTCCTGAATATATTCAGGAAAAAACGCATACGCCCTTTTTGGCCAACCAAGCAAGCTTGCAAAGGAAATCTGCACTACAATGAAGTCTCACTTCCCCCCGGTCAAAAGGGCCATCTGAAAAAAGTGTAAAATCCAGAAAGGCAGGACAGGCCATGGAGAACTGGGAGCCTTGTTATGCTGATGGGCGGGATGTAAATTGCCAACAACCACTCGGGAGAAGTGTATGGTGTTTCCTGAAACATCTAAAAAACAAAGCAACAGAGCCTAGTGCACTGCCACTTATGGTCCTATAGCTTAGGGAAATTAAAATCAAAAAGACACAGCCACCCCAAAGTTTGGAACGGCTCTGTTTACAAGAACCTCGTTTACAGTACAAGTTCAACATCGCAGAAAGTGAAAAATGGATAAAGAAGTTGTGGTATTTACTTACAAAGCAATATCACTCAGCAATGAAATCTGTGTCATCAGGCCCTTAGCAGCACAATGAGTGGATTCAGGTATGATGATTCTAACTGAAGTAAGTCACACAGAAAAAGAAACATCATAAGATATCAGTAATACACGGAATGTAAACTTGGCTACACAGGAACTGAATTACAGAACAGAACAGGGTCTCAAATTTAGAAAACCAACTTATGCTTGCTTAAGGGGAAAGGTGAGTTGGGGTGCTGCATAAAACCAGAGATTGAAATGAGCACAGATAAAGTTCCTTAAGCCAAATATGGAATAGACAAGAGCTACTCCTTGCTCAACGAAATGGACTCAACACCCAATATTAAACGCCTAAGAATGTACCTGACTAGTAAGTATCTTAAAACCTATGGATTGCTATGTCTCCGAAAGAGAATCAAGCATGTGTACAGGGACATAAACGCAGCAGTGATAGGATTGGAGAGGTTCGGTGAGCAAATGAAGACCCTTTGAAGTCATATTGCATGGTACCCATTCCACGGGTTTCAACTACCCAGGTTTAAGGTATTCTTCCTTCAGCTAAAACATGCATGTGGAACCTAGAGTATGATCAACCATGTGATCGGGAGACGTGTTCAAATATGTCTCAGTTTTCCTCCCCTGGTACTCGGGTGCAACATTCCAGACGCTTTACTAACACTCTCCCCACTTGGAGAGTCAGTCCCTTTAACCTCCTGTTTGGCCCAGTTTGCAATTTCTGCGGAAGATGAACAGGAATAGCGAGAACCAATGAGAGGCTAGCTGGAGGTGTCTGGACGGGCAAATTTAACTCTCATTTCCCACCAGGAAGAGGAATTAACCAAAGGCTCAGCATGCCGGGCCGGAACCAGATTAGGGCCTGAAGCCATCCTGCGGTGTTGCGGCCAGGTCACAAGAAAGCGAGTTGAAGAAAGGAGCTCAGGGGCACTGTAATTCACAAACCTGCAGAGTTATAAATGACAGCTATCGTCCAAAAATAGACTGAAGTAAGGCTGCCAAGAGGACTTGAAAGCGGGGCAGAATTGCAGGAAACCGATTTCAGGAGGTAGACTGGAATTGCATTGAAAGCATAGGAAAAGAGGCAGAACGTCCACAATGATGCACTTGGCCAAAAAGGGCGTATGCGTTTTTTCCTGAATATATTCAGGAAAAAACGCATACGCCCTTTTTGGCCAACCAAGCAAGCTTGCAAAGGAAATCTGCGCTACAATGAAGTCTCACTTCCCCCCGGTCAAAAGGGCCATCTGAAAAAAGTGTAAAATCCAGAAAGGCAGGACAGGCCATGGAGAACTGGGAGCCTTGTTATACTGATGGGCGGGATGTAAATTGCCAACAGACACTCAGGAGAAGTGTATGGTGTTTCCTGAAACATCTAAAAAACAAAGCAACAGAGCCTAGTGCACTGCCACTTATGGTCCTATAGCTTAGGGAAATTAAAATCAAAAAGACACAGCCACCCCAAAGTTTGGGACGCCTCTGTTTACAAGAACCTCGTTTACAGTACAAGTTCAACATCGCAGAAAGTGAAAAATGGATAAAGAAGTTGTGGTATTTACTTACAAAGCAATATCACTCAGCAATGAAATCTGTGTCATCAGGCCCTTAGCAGCACAATGAGTGGATTCAGGTATGATGATTCTAACTGAAATAAGTCACACAGAAAAAGAAACATCATAAGATATCAGTAATACACGGAATGTAAACTTGGCTACACAGGAACTGAATTACAGAACAGAAGAGGGTTTCAAATTTAGAAAACCAACTTATGCTTGCTTAAGGGTAAAGGTGAGTTGGGGTGCTGCATAAAACCAGAGATTGAAATGAGCACAGATAAAGTTCCTTAAGCCAAATATGGAATAGACAAGAGCTACTCCTTGCTCAACGAAATGGACTCAACACCGCATATTAAATGCCTAAGAATGTACCTGACTTGTAAGTATCTTAAAACCTATGGATTGCTATGTCTCCGAAAGAGAATCAAGCATGTGTACAGGGGCATAAACGCAGCAGTGATAGGATTGGAGAGGTTCGGTGAGCAAATGAAGACCCTTTGAAGTCATATTGCATGGTACCCATTCCACGGGTTTCAACTACCCAGGTTTAAGGTATTCTTCCTTCAGCTAAAACATGCATGTGGAACCTAGAGTATGATCAACCATGTGATCGGGAGACGTGTTCAAATATGTCTCAGTTTTCGTACCCTGGTATTCGGGTGCAACATTCCAGACGCTTTACTAACACTCTCCCGACTTGGAGAGTCAGTCCCTTTAACCTCCTGTTTGGCCCAGTTTGAAATTTCTGCGGAAGATGAACAGGAATAGCGAGAACCAATGAGAGACTAGCTGGAGGTGTCTGGACGGGCAAATTTAACTCTCATTTCCCACCAGGAAGAGGAAATAACCAAAGGCTCAGTGTTTCGTGCCGGAACCAGATTAGGCCCTGAAGCCATCCTGCGGTGTTTCGGCCAGCTAAAAAGAAAGCGAGTTGAAGAAAGGAGCTCAGGGGCACTGTAATTCACAAACCTGCAGAGTTATAAATGACAGCTATCGTCCAAAAATAGACTGAAGTAAGGCTGCCAAGAGGACTTGAAAGCGGGGCAGAATTGCAGGAAACCGATTTCAGGAGGTAGACTGGAATTGCATTGAAAGCATAGGAAAAGAGGCAGAACGTCCACAATGATGCACTTGGCCAAAAAGGGCGTATGCGTTTTTTCCTGAATATATTCAGGAAAAAACGCATACGCCCTTTTTGGCCAACCAAGCAAGCTTGCAAAGGAAATCTGCACTACAATGAAGTCTCACTTCCCCCCGGTCAAAAGGGCCATCTGAAAAAAGTGTAAAATCCAGAAAGGCAGGACAGGCCATGGAGAACTGGGAGCCTTGTTATGCTGAAGGGCGGGATGTAACTTGCCAACAACCACTCGGGAGAAGTGTATGGTGTTTCCTGAAACATCTAAAAAACAAAGCAACAGAGCCTAGGGCACTTCCACTTATGGTCCTATAGCTTAGGGAATTTAAAATCAAAAAGACACAGCCACCCCAAAATTTGGGACGCCTCTGTTTACAAGAACCTCGTTTACAGTACAAGTTCAACATCGCAGAAAGTGAAAAATGGATAAAGAAGTTGTGGTATTTACTTACAAAGCAATATCACTCAGCAATGAAATCTATGTCATCAGGCCCTTAGCATCACAATGAGTTCGTTCAGGTATGATGATTCTAACTGAAATAAGTCACACAGAAAAAGAAACATCATAAGATATCAGTAATACACGGAATGTAAACTTGGCTACAAAGGAACTGAATTACAGAACAGAACAGGGTCTCAAATTTAGAAAACCAACTTATGCTGGCTTAAGGTTAAAGGTGAGTTGGGGTGCTGCATAAAACCAGAGATTGAAATGAGCACAGATAAAGTTCCTTAAGTCAAATATGGAATAGACAAGAGCTACTCCTTGCTCAACGAAATGGACTCAACACCGCATATTAAACGCCTAAGAATGTACCTGACTAGTAAGTATCGTAAAACCTATGGATTGCTATGTCTCCAAAAGAGAATCAAGCATGTGTACAGGGGCATAAACGCAGCAGTGATAGGATTGGAGAGGTTCGGTGAGCAAATGAAGACCCTTTGAAGTCATATTGCATGGTACCCATTACACGGGTCTCAACTCTCCAGGTTTAAGGTATTCTTCCTTCAGCTAAAACATGCATGTGGAACCTAGAGTATGATCAACCATGTGATCGGGAGACGTGTTCAAATATGTCTCAGTTTTCGTACCCTGGTACTCGGGTGCAACATTCCAGACGCTTTACTAACACTCTCCCCACTTGGAGAGTCAGTCCCTTTAACCTCCTGTTTGGCCCAGTTTGCAATTTCTGTGGAAGATGAACAGGAATAGCGAGAACCAATGAGAGACTAGCTGGAGGTGTCTGGATGGGCAAATTTAACTCTCATTTCCCACCAGGAAGAGGAATTAACCAAAGGCTCATCGTGCCGTGCCAGAACCAGATTAGGGCCTGAAGACCTCCTGCGGTGTTGCGGCCAGGTCACAAGAAAGCGAGTTGAAGAAAGGAGCTCAGGGGCACTGTAATTCACAAACCTGCAGAGTTATAAATGACAGCTATCGTCCAAAAATAGACTGAAGTAAGGCTGCCAAGAGGACTTGAAAGCGGGGCAGAATTGCAGGAAACCGATTTCAGGAGGTAGACTGGAATTGCATTGAAAGCATAGGAAAAGAGGTAGAACGTCCACAATGATGCACTTGGCCAAAAAGGGCGTATGCGTTTTTTCCTGAATATATTCAGGAAAAAACGCATACGCCCTTTTTGGCCAACCAAGCAAGCTTGCAAAGGAAATCTGCACTACAATGAAGTCTCACTTCCCCCCGGTCAAAAGGGCCATCTGAAAAAAGTGTAAAATCCAGAAAGGCAGGACAGGCCATGGAGAACTGGGAGCCTTGTTATGCTGATGGGCGGGATGTAAATTGCCAACAACCACTCGGGAGAAGTGTATGGTGTTTCCTGAAACATCTAAAAAAGAAAGCAACAGAACCTAGGGCACTTCCACTTATGGTCCTATAGCTTAGGGAAATTAAAATCCAAAAGACACAGCTACCCCAAAGTTTCGAACGGCTCTGTTTACAAGAACCTCGTTTACCGTACAAGTTCAATATCAGAGAAAGTGAAAAATGGAGAAAGAAGTTGTGGTATTTACTTACAAAGCAAAATCACTCAGCAATGAAATCTGTGTCACAAGGCCCTTAGCAGCACAATGAGTGGATTCAGGTATGATGATTCTAACTGAAATAAGTCACACAGAAAAAGAAACATCATAAGATATCAGTAATACACGGAATGTAAACTTGGCTACACAGGAACTGAATTACAGAACAGAACATGGTCTCAAATTTAGAAAACCAACTTATGCCTGCTTAAGGGGGAAGGTGAGTTGGGGTGCTGCATAAAAGCAGAGTTTGAAATTAGCACAGATACCGTTCCATAAGCCAAATATGTAATAGACAAGAGCTACCCGTTGCTCAACGAAATGGATTCAACAATGAGGTATCACCTCACACCTGGTAGAATAGGCATCATTGAAAATCTACAAACAAAAAATGCTGGAAAGGGTGTGGAGAAAAGGAACCCTCTTCCACTATTGTTGGGAATATAAATTGATACAGTCATTATGGAGAACAATATGGAATTTCTTAAGAAACTAACAATAGAATTACCATATGATACAGCAATCCCAGTACTGGACATATACCCAGACAAAACCATAAATCAAAAAGAGTCATTCACCGCAATGTTCATTGCATCACTATTTACAATATCGAGGTAATGGAAGCAACCTAAATGCCCACAGACAGACGAATGCATAAAGCTGTGGTACATATATAAAATGGAATATTACTAAGCCATGAAAAGGAATGAAATTGGGTCATTTGTAGAGACGTCGATGGATCTAGAGACTGTCATACAGAGTGAAGTAAGTCAGAAAGAGAAAAACAAATCTTGTATATTCATGCATATATGTGGAACCTAGAAAAACTGTACAGATTAACCATTTTGCAAGGCATAAATAGAGCAACAGATGTAGACAACAAACGTATGGACAACAAGGGGGGAAAGCTGTTGGGGGGGTGGTGGTGGGAGGAGTTGAGAGACTGGGATTGGCATGTATACATTTATATGTATAAAATAGATACCCAATAAGAACCTGCTGTATAAAAATATAAAATAAAATTCAAAATTAAAAAGAAGTAAAATTTAAAAAATAAAACAGAAAAAACAATTATTCCCTGCACATACATGTATTTATATGAATAAATTATTTCCATGCTTATATCTGTAAATACAAAAAAGAGGAATAAAATCTACCTTGAACCAAAAACGAAAAAGAGAAAAAAAACACAGAACCCACCAGTTACACAGAGGAAAACCGTATCAGGGCACTTGCTCCAGTTGTAAACAATTCTGAAGTTGGTCAGTGGTGGGGAATCGTCTCCCATTCAGCCAGCAGCCCCCACGCAACAAGCGTCCTCATTGCAAAGCTGGGGCACCGTGCCGAGGCATCTGTGAGTAAACGTGAGCTGAGCCCCAGGCCAGTTGCTGCTGAACTATTCCCACCCGTCCCAGGTAAAACACCTGAATATATACAAGGACTTGAAAGCCTAGAGGAAGGGCCATAGAGCCACACGAGTGACAGCATGCCGGCCGACTTGGTGCCTGCAGGCCAGCCAGGATGGTCCTGGCCCTGGGTGCTCTTCTGGAAGATTTCCATTTCCCTGCCTGAGATACCCGTCCTGTCCCTGCCTCCACTGCTTTTTTCCTTCCTCACCTCTGCCCAGGGAGAAATTCCAGCAGCAGGTATGGGTGACACATCCTCTTCTTTAGCAGGTGGCAGCCTGGCAACTGCTGCAGAAAGTCCAGCAGAGCCCCACTCACACTGGGCCACCCACAAAGCCGTGGCCTCTCACTCCCTCCCACCAGCCCAGCCCCGAGACTGCTGACAGGGCAGAGAAAATGGCGTCAGGCACGGCTGCAGGGGCTCTTGCTGCCTGGAGTGGTATTTATATTGATCTCAACCCAGGCACACCTGGGGAGGGCTGGCCGGCACGGTAAGGCTGCCCAGGTCAGCCAATCATCACCCCTCAGGGGCTCACAGTTGCAGAAAATGGAACTTGCTGAACCGGCCAGGTCCAAGGAACAGGTGTGGGCTCCTGAGAGTCAGGATAGACAAGGGGCTGCAGCTTTGGCTTGTTTTCTAATCATTTTATCTGGCCCATGAGTGGGAGACAACTTCAAGAAAACCCTCTCCTAATGAGAGGAACCCAGGAGTCAGGGAGAGGAGGGGTGGGTGGTGGTTGGAGACAGAGGCCTGGTGCCCCGGGTGCAGTGGAAGTCTCTGGAAGACCAGGTGGAGGGAGGCCTCACGGAGTGATGCCCAGGGTCACAGACCTGTCGCAGCTGCTGTTTGTTAGTTCAAGTCCTGCTCTGAGGTGCTCTGTGTCAGCTCTGAGTGACAGGTGAGCTGGGGGTGCTCTGCAATGAGGGCTATGTGCACGGTTCCTGTGTGCCCAGCCCTGCCACGGTACCTGCAAGGGTAGCTCTGTATCCTGGGAGGGGCCTGACCACAAGAGCCCCGTGGGCTGGGGTGGGGGTGGGGTACCTGCCCAGGTGAGCTCCATATTCTGGGATTGGTCTGACCACGAGAGCCCCATGGGCTGCTGGGGACCTGGTAAAGGATGTCAGGACAGTCAGTGAAGCCACCGAGGATATACCTCCAGTTGCTCCTAATTCCTACACCCTGCTGGTCATTCTACCAACCACCAGGACATGGTATTCTGTATTAGTCTTCAATGATGCCTTCTTTTGTATTCCATTAGTCCCAGAGTCACAAGAAATTTTGGCTTGTGAGTGGCAGGACTCAACATACAACTAAAACAATACTTCCGGGCCGTCTGGCCCCAAGGGTGCAAAAATTCCCACACCATCTTTGGGGAAAGCTTAGCTAAAGACCTAAAAGTTCTACCTCTGGAAAAGGAAACCCTCCTTCAATATGCAGACGACATTCTGATCACCAGCCCTACTAAGGAGGCCTCTGAACTACCAAGCCAATAAAGGATAGAAGTTGTCCAAGAAAAAGCTCAAATATCACAGACTGCGGTGACCTGCCTGGGCTTCATTCTCACAGAAGGTCAGAGAAGCCCATCCCAGGAAAGGGAAGAAACCATTTTCAGCCTTACCCCTTTCTAAAACTAGAAGACAGCTTAGGGGTTCCTGGGGAGGCCAGGGTTTGCTGCTTCTGGATCCCTAACTACAGTCTACTAGCTGGGCCTCTATATGAAACACTGAAAGGAAAAGATGATGATCCTTTTGAATAGAATCCAGAAGTGGCCTTTCAAGAATGGAAAGAGCAGTCAATTCAGACCCTTGCCCTGGAACTCCCTAATTTAGCTAAACCCTTTGACCTTTACATTCCCGGTGAAAGGTGAATCGCCATTGGAGAATTAGTGCAAAAACTGGGACCACTTGAAATGGAACAATGCAAGAATGCCATCCAGGTAGGATAAACTACGGTCACTAAGGGGCTTGGCCCACTGCCACATCTGGCCAAGATACTGGCGGTATCTAAAAACCTGGAAATCAGCAGCCCAAAAGGCCACCTCCCTCCTAAGGGAAAAGGACCCCACGTGGTGATCCTAACCACCAACCATGCCCTGAAGTTGCAGGGTTCGCTCCGTGGGCACACCGACCTCGAGTGAGGAGGCCCTCCAACTCCAACATCCAGAGAGATAACCGGGGGCAACAGGGCACCATGACGACTCGTGTGAACATCACTTGACCTGGAGTTTCTCTCATAAAACAACAAGAGTGTGTCCCAAAAGAGTAGACTACTGCTTGCAGGACTTACTGCACCCAGAGGGGAGCTAATAATCTTGGCGGGGGAACAGTATACCACACTGTCACCATAGAAAAGCCTACAGACACCGTGATGATGGTGGCCAATAAGACCGGCTGGACTCCTGTTTACTTCAAAAGGCTGTTGACTCAGTAGCCATCATGGTCCTTGATCACCACTGACCCTGGACTGTCTGGGAGTTGAGCGGGCAGGGCTCTGACACCTGGTGCTGTTTGTACGTTAATTCAGGGGCCTAATTGAGGAAAGCGCAGACTACTGGTCAGAGCATCTAGGCTGGCAGAGACGGTCAGCCTAAGGTGGCCGAACAAATGTGGGGCGGGGTGAAACCGGCCCCCACAGCGTCTCTGCACATCTCTTTCCTGGACCCTTAAAGGTCATTAGAATCTATAACACTTCCAATGCTGGTGCTCAGGTGGACGAGCAGGGAGGCAGGGGTCCTGGGGACAATCAACGTCACCGGGAGGCTGCTGGGGAGAAGCTCTGACCCTCGCCCCAGGGTATGAGGGCTCCCAACTCAGCACTCAGCAGTTACAGAAGAAGGGTCTGCACCCTCAGCACTCCAAGAATGAGGAACGGGACAAAAGGCAGAGGAGGGGTTTGTCCCCAGCAAAGCCCATTAAAAATCCCTGGGAGATAAAAGTAGAATCTGGGCAATAAAGTCAAGTCTAACCTTTTTTATCCTTTGTGCTTTGTCTAATTTCACGTGCTCCTAGGGTCCCGCATGCAGAGGTTCCACACCCGGCACTTCAGACCAGATTTCCTAGTGCAGAATGGCTGGGTCGACACCTCAGCTCCTGGGGCCCAGTGCAGACTCCACGATATAGAGCCTGAGCTACAGCCAACCCGGCCCTCGAGAGCTCCGCCGCCTCCCTCCCTCCCACTGACTCTGACAGGATCTCTACACAGCAGCCCAGCCCACAGCCCACGGGGTAGTGCATGCTCTCACCTCTCCATTCTCTGATCAAAATATAAAGTTTCCTTTGCTTGTGAACCAAACTCAGTCTCGATCTGTTGGCCCCAATGACACTGGGCAGGGGGACACTTGTTGGGGTCCACTCTGGAGGATCAGTAACAGAAATTGAGACTATTGTAACCTCAATGAACAGATGTGTGAGCCAAACTGTAGTTAACATAGAACAGTGTATAAGGCTCGGGTAAAATAAGATGTTTTTAACACTTCCATTTGATATTTCCATCACTTTTTATAAGCAAGTTCAGTGAAAAGGTTTGTCTTATTTGTCGGGTCAATATTAGAGAAACGAAGTGATTTCTTTCCAAGGATGTACATCTAATAATCTTGGTTAAACCTTCAATCTTGTTTTAAATGCTTTTCCATTGAAAATGATACCTCTCTTTTAGCTCCCCCATTTCTGAGAAGTATAAAATCTTATAATTTATTATTACCAAAGGGGAAAGGTGGGAGGAGGGATAAATTAACAGTTTGGAATGAACACATACACACTGCTATGTATAAAATAGATCATCAACAAGGAACTACTGTATAGCACAGGGAACTACACTCAACATTTTGCAATAACCTATAAGGGGAAATAATCTGAAAAAGAATAGATATTTTTATTGACATCATCTATCAATGACAGTTAAAGTGTAGCCTAAGGGAAGCTGGTGGTGAGTGCTTCTGACCCTGAAGACTTCAATCATCTAAAGTTTGGACTCTGCCTACTTCCCAAAGCCCTTAATGAACATATGTGTAGCCGTAGCTTAAAAAATTCCCCAGTTTGGGTTTCGGGGAGACACTGATTTTGAAAAAGCCCTGGTGTTCTCCTTACATGAATGGGACTCTTCCTACTGCTAAAACATGTCTGTCACACCCAGAGGATGGTATACCGTCTGATCGGGAAGAGTTTGGAAAAGGCATCTCATCTCCTCATCTCCTGGTGCTCGGGTTCACCCCTCCAGCGTCTTTACTAACAGTCTCCCCACTTGGAGATGTCAGCACTGTCAACATCCTGTTGCGTACAGTTTGGAATTTGTCCAGAGGATGAAGCGGAAGGATGAGGAACAATGAGAGACAAGTCCTAGGTGTTCAGACAGGCACATGTCACTCTAATTTCCAATCAGGAAGACGAATTGACCAAAGGCTAGGGTTGCCCATGGAAACAGTATAGGGCTTGAGGAAATCCCGCTGCTTTGTGGCCAGTTCCCATAAACACGAGTTGAACAATGGAACTCAGGGGCAGTAAAATTCACAAAACTGCAGAGTTGAAAATATCCATCACTGAAAAATGTCTTGAGGAGAGTCAGAGAAAAGGACTTGTAAGCAAGGGAGAATGGCAGGAAAGGGATTTGAGGAGGTAGAAAGGACTCGCCATTAAGCACAAGAAAAGGAGCTGAACATTGCCAACATTGCAGTTGGCCAAAAAGGGTGTATGCGTTCTTTTCTGTATATATTCAAGAAAAGGGCATACACTTTTTTAGCCAACCAAACAGGTGGGCACTGGAAGTCAATACCACAAAAGATATCACTTCGCATCAGTCAGAAGAGCCATCCTCATAAAGCGTAAACAACAGAAATGCAGGACAGGGCAACGAGAAGAGGGAGCCCTGTGAGACTTATAGTGGAAATGTATATTGCCAACGGCCATTCTGGAGAAGTGTATTGTGTTTACTAAAGCATCTAAAAAATGAGCTACAGAGCATAGGGCACTTGCACTCACGGGCGTATATCTTGGGAAAAACAAAAATCGAGAGGACACAGGCACCCCAATGTTTACCCCCTCTCTGTTTAAAAGATCCTCGACTAGGATATAACTTAAATGTCTCTGGAGGGAAAAAATGGATAGAGATGTGGTACTTAGGTAGAGTGGAATATTATTCAGCCTGGAAATCAATGAAATATGGCCAGTTGTAACAACTCCGGAGGAGTTACGTATGATCATTCTAAGTGACAGAATTCAAAAAGAAAAAGACACATATCATAAGATATCACTTAAAGGTGGAATCCAAAATGGCTACACATGAAATAAATTACAAAACAAAAACATAGTCAAATATGTAGAAAACACGCATAAGGCTGCTAAACGGGAAAGGTGGGGAGGGGTGAGGCATCATCCAGGAGGTTGAAATTAGCAAAGATACCATTCCAAATACCAAACTGATAATCAACAAGGCCTACACGGTAGCTAAAAGAACTGCACTCAGCACACTCAAGTCACCGGAAAAGAATATATACGACTGGTAAGAATCTGAAAAAGAATTTATTGATGTCTCTCTGTACGTGAATCAAGTGGATGTACAGCAGCAAGAAACAGAGCTTTGAAAATCAGCTGTAACCAATATAGTAATAAATTGAAAAAAATAAACGACAGAGAGACAGAGAAAACCTCTTACAACTTTTCCTCAGGGACGGTGATGCAACATGGATTGAACACATCTAGACCCACAGCAGGATGAGACATAAGGCTGGAAACTGTTTGCGCTAAGAGAAATGTGAGGTTGGGTGAGGAAATGCACACCCTTTAAAGTAATACTACCTGGTACCCATTCAATGGGTCCCAAATCTGCAGGTTCAAGGGATCTTCCTACAGCTAAAACATGCATGGAAAACCCAGAGGACTGTACACCATGTGATCGGGAGATGTGTCTAAAATGCACCTCATTTATCCTCTCCTGGTGCTCCTGTTCACCATTCCAGCCACGCTACTTAGAATCTCCCCACTTGGAGAATCAGCACATTTAAACTTCTGTTTCACACATTTTGCAAATTGTGAGGAGGATGAACGGGAAGAGGGGGAACCAATGAGAGAAGAGTTGTAGGGGTTTGGACGGGCACATATCACTCTAATTTCCCATTAAGAATAAGAATTAAAGGAAGGCTCAGCCTGCCTCGCCGGAGCCAAAATAGGGCCTGAAGCAATCCTGCGGGTTTGAGGCCAGCTCACAAAAGAGCAACTTAAAAAATGGAGCTCAGGGTCACTGCAATTCACAAACCTGCAGAGTTATAAATGAAAACTAACGTCCAAAAATATGTTGAGGTAAGGCAAAGAAGAGGATCTGAATGCAAGACAGAATTGCAAGAAACAGATTTCAAGAGATAGATTGGACTCGTCTTTAATGCACATGAAAAGCGGCAGAATTTCGACAATGATGCAGTTGGCCCAAAAGGGCGTATGCGTTTTTTCCTGATTATATCCAGGAAAAAACGCATACGCACTTTATGGGCAACGAAGCAAGCAAGCAATGCAAATGTGCACAACAAAGAAGTCTCACTTCCCACCGGTCAAAAGGGCCATCCTAAAAAATTGTAAAAACCAGAAATGCAGGACAGGCCATGGAGAACAGGGAGCCTTTATACGCTGATGGGCAGTGTGTGAACTGCCGAGAGCCACTCTGGAGAAGTGTATGGTGGTTCCTAAATCATCTAAAAAACAGAGCTACAGAGCATAGGACACTTCCAATCATGGGAGTATATCTAGGGAAGTCTAAAAATCAACAAGACACAAGCACACCACAGTTTAGGGCTACTCTGTTTACAAGAACCTCAACTTCAGTACACCTTAAATATCCCAGGAAAGAGAACAATGGATAAAGAAGATGTGGTACTTATGTACAATGGAATATCTCTTCACCATGAAATCAATGTAATAAGGCTAGTAGAAGGATAAAGAGTGGATTTAGGTCCGATAATACTACTTGAAATAAGTCAAACAGAAAAAGAAACATATCATAAGATATCACTTATAGAGGGAGGGTAAATATGGCTGCACAAGAAATGAATTACAGAACAGAACAGTGTCTCACATTTAGAAAACACACTTATGTCAGCTTAAGGGGAAAGGAGAGGTGGGGTGATGCATAAAACCAGAGTTTGAAATTAGCACAGATACCGTTCAATAAACCAAATAGGTATTAGACAAGATCTACACCTTGCTCAATGAACAGGCCTCAACACACCCTATACACCGCAGAGAAATATATCTGAGGAATAAGAATCTTAAAACCCATGTATTGATATATCTCCATAAGGGAATCAAGTGTGTGCAGAGCGGCACAAACACAGCAGTGAAAAGGAGCTAAACCCCATTATAGAAATAAATTTTAAAAACAAAACGCTGAAACAATGAAAGAGAGAAAAATTCTTACAAAATTCGCTCAGGGGCTGTGATGCAACCTGGATTGACCACATATAAACCCAAAGCTGGATAAGACATAAGGCTGGACACTTGGGGCTGACAGGATTGGTGAGCTTTGGTGAGCAACTGCCGAAAGTTTAATGCAATACTTCATGCTACTCAGTCCAAGGGTCCCAACACTCCAGGTTGAAGGGAATCTTCCTACAGCTAAACCATGCTTGGGAAACCCAGCGACTGGTATACCATATGATCGGGAAAGGTTTCTAAAACGCACCTCATTTTTCCTCTCCTGGGGCTCCGGATCGACATTCCAGCCGCTTTACTAACAACATCCCCACATGGAGTCAATGCCTTTAAGTTCTGGTATCGCACAGTCTGCAGTTAGTGCAGAGGATGAATGGGAATAGGGGGAACCAGTGAGAAACTAGCTGTAGCGGTTTCAATGGGCACATGTCACTCTAATATCACATCAGTAAGAAGAATTAACCAAAGGCACAGCAAGGTGCCCCAGAAGAAAAATAGGGCTTCAAGGAATCCTGTGGTTACGGGGCAAGACCACAAAAATAAGAGCTAAAAAATGGAGCTAAGGGCCACTGCAATTCAAAAACCTGCAGAGTTATAAAGGCCAACTATTTTTAAAAAATATATTGAGGTAAGGCTATGAAGAGGCATTGAAAGCAAGGCAGAATTGCAGGAAACCGATTTCAGGAGGTAGACTGGAATTGCATTGAAAACATATGAAGAGAGTCAGAAACTCGACAATGATGCACTTGGCCAAAAAGGGCGTATGCGTTTTTTCCTGAATATATTCAGGAAAAAACGCATACGCCCTTTTTGGCCAACCAAGCAAGCTTGCAAAGGAAATCTGCACTACAATGAAGTCTCACTTCCACCTGGTCAAAAGGGCCATCTGAAAAAAGTGTAAAATCCATAAAGGCACGACAGGCCATGGAGAACTGGGAGCCTTCTTATGCTGATGGGCGGGATGTAAATTGCCAACAGCCACTCTGGAGAAGTGTATGGTGTTTCCTGAAACATCTAAAAAACAAAGCAACAGAGCCTAGGGCACTTCCACTTATGGTCCTATAGCTTAGGGAAATTAAAATCAAAAAGACACAGCCACTCCAAAGTTTGGGACGCCTCTGTTTACAAGAACCTCGTTTACCGTACAAGTTCAATATCGCAGAAAGTGAAAAATGGATAAAGAACTTGTGGTACTTACGTACAATGCAATATCACTAAGCAATGAAATCTATGTCATCAGGCCCGTAGCAGCATAATGAGTGGATTCAGGTATGATGATTCGAACTGAAATAAGTCACACAGAAAAGAAACATCATAAGGTATCACTAATACACAGAATGTGAACTTGGCTACACATGAACTGAATTACAAAACAGAACAGTGTCTCAAGTTTAGAAACCCAGCTTATGCTTGCGTAACGGGGAAGGTGAGTTGGGGTGCTGCATAAAACCAGAGATTGAAATGAGCACATATAAAGTTCCTTAAGCCAAATATGGAATAGACAAGAGCTACTCCTTGCTCAACGAAATGGACTCAAAACCCCATATTAAACGCCTAAGAATGTACCTGACTAGTAAGTATCTTAAAACCTATGGATTGCTATGTCTCCAAAAGAGAATCAAGCGTGTGTACAGGGGCATAAACGCAGCAGTGATAGGATTGGAGAGGTTCGGTGAGCAAATGAAGACCCTTTGAAGTCATATTGCATGGTACCCATTACGCGGGTCTCAACTCTCCAGGTTTAAGGTATTCTTCCTTGAGCTAAAACATGCATGTGGAACCAAGAGTATGATCAACCATGTGAACGGGAGACGTGTTCAAATATGTCTCAGTTTTCCTCCCCTGGTACTCGGGTGCAACATTCCAGACGCTTTACTAACACTCTCCCGACTTGGAGAGTCAGTCCCTTTAACCTCCTGATTGGCCCAGTTTGCAATTTCTGCGGAAGATGAACAGGAATAGCGAGAACCAATGAGAGGCTAGCTGGAGGTGTCTGGACGGGCAAATTTAACTCTCATTTCCCACCAGGAGGAGGAAATAACCAAAGGCTCAGCGTGCCGTGCCAGAACCAGATTAGGGCCTGAAGCCATCCTGCGGTGTTGCGGCCAGCTGAAAAGAAAGCGAGGTGAAGAAAGGAGCTCAGGGGCACTGTAATAAACAAACCTGCGGAGTTATAAATGACAGCTATCGTCCAAAAATAGACCGAAGTGAGGCTGCCAAGAGGACTTGAAAGCGGGGCAGAATTGCAGGAAACCGATTTCAGGAGGTAGACTGGAATTGCATTGAAAGCATAGGAAAAGAGACAGAACGTCCACAATGATGCACTTGGCCAAAAAGGGCGTATGCGTTTTTTCCTGAATATATTCAGGAAAAAACGCATACGCCCTTTTTGGCCAACCAAGCAAGCTTGCAAAGGAACTCTGCACTACAATGAAGTCTCACTTCCCCCCGGTCAAAAGGGCCATCTGAAAAAAGTGTAAAATCCAGAAAGGCAGGACAGGCCATGGAGAACTGGGAGCCTTGTTATGCTGATGGGCGGGATGTAAATTGCCAACAGACACTCCGGAGAAGTGTATGGTGTTTCCTGAAACATCTAAAAAACAAAGCAACAGAGCCTAGGGCACTGCCACTTATGGTCCTATAGCTTAGGGAAATTAAAATCAAAAAGACACAGCCACCCCAAAGTTTGGGACGCCTCCGTTTACAAGAACCTCGTTTACCGTACAAGTTCAATATCAGAGAAAGTGAAAAATGGATAAAGAAGTTGTGGTATTTACTTACAAAGCAACATCACTCAGCAATGAAATCTGTGTCACAAGGCCCTTAGCAGCACAATGAGTGGATTCAGGTATGATGATTCTAACTGAAATAAGTCACACAGAAAAAGAAACATCATAAGATATCAGTAATACACGGAACGGAAACTTGGCTACACAGGAACTGAATTACAGAACAGAACAGGGTCTCAAATTTAGAAAACCAACTTATGCTTGCTTAAGGGGAAAGGTGAGTTGGGTTGCTGCATAAAATCAGAGATTGAAATGAGCACAGATAAAGTTCCTTAAGCCAAATATGGAATAGACAAGAGCTACTCCTTGCTCAACGAAATGGACTCAACACCGCATATTAAACGCCTAAGAATGTACCTGACTAGTAAGTATCTTAAAACCTATGGATTGCTATGCCTCTGAAAGAGAATCAAGCATGTGTACAGGGGCATAAACGCAGCAGTGATAGGATTGGAGAGGTTAGGTGAGCAAATGAAGACCCTTTGAAGTCATATTGCATGGTACCCATTACACGGGTCTCAACTCTCCATGTTTAAGGTATTCTTCCTTCAGCTAAAACATGCATGTGGAACCCAGAGTATGATCAACCGTGTGAACGGGAGACGTGTTCAAATATGTCTCAGTTTTCCTCCCCTGGTACTCGGGTGCAACATTCCAGATGCTTTACTAACCCTCTCCCGACTTGGAGAGTCAGCGCCTTTAACCTCCTGTTTGGCACAGTTTGCAATTTCTGCGGAAGATGAACAGGAATAGCGAGAACCAATGAGAGACTACCTGCAGGTGTCTGAACGGGCAAATTTAACTCTCATTTCCCACCAGGAAGAGGAATTAAGCAAAGGCTCAGCGTGCCATGCCGGAACCACATTAGGGCCTGAAGCCATCCTGCGGTGTTGCGGTCAGAACACAAGAAAGCGAGTTGAAGAAAGGAGCTCAGGGGCACTGTAATTCACAAACCTGCAGAGTTATAAATGACAGCTATCGTCCAAAAATATACTGAAGTAAGGTTGCCAAGAGGACTTGAATGTGGGGCAGAATTGCAGGAAACCAATTTCAGGAGGTAGACAGGAATTGCATTTCAAGCATAGGAAAAGAGGCAGAACGTCCACAGTGATGCACTTGGCCAAAAAGGGCGTATGCGTTTTTTCCTTAATATATTCAGGAAAAAACGCATACGCACTTTTTGGCCAACCAAGCAAGATTGCAAAGGAAATCTGCACTACAATGAAGTCTCACTTTCCCCCGGTCAAAAGGGCCATCTGAAAAAAGTGTAAAATCCAGAAAGGCAGGACAGGACATGGAGAACTGGGAGCCTTGTTATGCTGATGGGCGGGATGTAAATTGCCAACAGCCACTCGGGAGAAGTGTATGGTGTTTCCTGAAACATCTAAAAAACAAAGCAACAGAGCCTAGTGCACTTCCACTTATGGTCCTATAGCTTAGGGAAATTAAAATCAAAAAGACACAGCCACCCCAAAGTTTGGGACGCCTCTGTTTACAAGAACCTCATTTACCGTACAAGTTCAATATCACAGAAAGTGAAAAATGGATAAAGAAGTTGTGGTACTCATGTACAATGCAATATCACTCAGCAATGAAATCTATGTCACCAGGCCCATAGCCGCATAATGAGTGGATTCAGGTATGGTGATTCTAACTGAAATAAGTCACACAGAAAAAGAAACATCAAAAAATATCACTAATACATGGAATTTAAACTTGGCTACAGAGGAACTGAATTACAAAACAGAACAGGGTCTCAAATTTTGAAAACTAACTTATGCTTGCTTAAGGGGAAAGGTGAGTTGGGGTGCTGCATAAAACCAGAGATTGAAATGAGCACAGATAAAGTTCCTTAAGCCAAATATGGAATAGACAAGAGCTACTCCTTGCTCAACGAAATGGACTCCACACCCCATATTAAACGCCTAAGAATATACCTGACTAGTAAGTATCTTAAAACCTATGGATTGCTATGTCTCCAAAAGAGAATCAAGCGTGTGTACAAGGGTCATAAATGCAGCAGTGATAGGATTGGAGAGATTCGGTGAGCAAATGAAGACCCATTGAAGTCATATTGCATGGTACCCATTCCACGGGTTTTAACTACCCAGGTTTAAGGTATTCTTCCTTCAGCTAAAACATGCATGTGGAACCTAGAGTATGATCAACCATGTGATCGGGAGACGTGTTCAAATATGTCTCAGTTTTCCTCCCCTGGTACTCGGGTGCAACATTCCAGACGCTTTACTAACACTCTCCCGACTTGGAGAGTCAGTCCCTTTAACCTCCTGTTTGGCCCAGTTTGCAATTTCTGCAGAAGATGAACAGGAATAGCGAGAACCAATGAGAGGCTAGCTGGAGGTGTCTGGACGGGCAAATTTAACTCTCATTTCCCACCAGGAAGAGGAATTAACCAAAGGCTCAGCTTGCCGGGCCGGAACCAGATTAGGGCCTGAAGCCATCCTGCGGTGTTGCGGCCAGGTCACAAGAAAGCGAGTTGAAGAAAGGAGCTCAGGGGCACTGTAATTCACAAACCTGCAGAGTTATAAATGACAGCTATCGTCCAAAAATAGACTGAAGTAAGGCTGCCAAGAGGACTTGAAAGCGGGGCAGAATTGCAGGAAACCGATTTCAGGAGGTAGACTGGAATTGCATTGAAAGCATAGGAAAAGAGGCAGAACGTCCACAATGATGCACTTGGCCAAAAAGGGCGTATGCGTTTTTTCCTGAATATATTCAGGAAAAAACGCATACGCCCTTTTTGGCCAACCAAGCAAGCTTGCAAAGGAAATCTGCACTACAATGAAGTCTCACTTCCCCCCAGTCAAAAGGGCCATCTGAAAAAAGTGTAAAATCCAGAAA
The DNA here is from genome assembly GCF_951394435.1 of Stenella coeruleoalba. Classification (NCBI taxonomy): domain Eukaryota; kingdom Metazoa; phylum Chordata; class Mammalia; order Artiodactyla; family Delphinidae; genus Stenella; species Stenella coeruleoalba. The sequence continues at coordinate 347,440 of NW_027645901.1, read as the reverse complement.
GGCAACAGGCCATGGAGAACTGGGAGCCTTGTTATGCTGATGGGCGGGATGTAAATTGCCAACAGACACTCGGGAGAAGTGTATGGTGTTTCCTGAAACATCTAAAAAACAAAGCAACAGAGCCTAGTGCACTTCCACTTATGGTCCTATAGCTTAGGGAAATAAAAATCAAAAAGACACAGCCACCTCAAAGTTTGGGACGCCTCTGTTTACAAGAACCTCGTTTACCGTACAAGTTCAATATCACAGAAAGTGAAAAATGGATAAAGAACTTGTGGTACTTACGTACAATGCAGTATCACTCAGCAATGAAATCTATGTCATCAGGCCCGTAGCAGCATAATGAGTGGATTCAGGTACGATGATTCTAACTGAAATAAGTCACACAGAAAAAGAAACATCATAAGATATCACTAATACACGGAATGTAAACTTGGCTACACAGGAACTGAATTCCAAAACAGAACAGGTTCTCAAATTTAGAAAACCAACTTATGCTTGCTTAAGGGGAAAGGTGAGTTGGGGTGCTGCATAAAACCAGAGATTGAAATGAGCACAGATAAAGTTCCTTAAGCCAAATATGGAATAGACAAGAGCTACTCCTTGCTCAACGAAATGGACTCAACACCGCATATTAAACGCCTAAGAATGTACCTGACTAGTAAGTATCTTAAAACCTATGGATTGCTATGTCTCTGAAAGAGAATCAAGCATGTGTACAGGGGCATAAACGCAGCAGTGATAGGATTGGAGAGGTTCGGTGAGCAAATGAAGACCCTTTGAAGCATATTGCATGGTACCCATTCCACGGGTTTCAACTACCCAGGTTTCAGGTATTCTTCCTTCAGCTAAAACATGCATGTGGAACCTAGAGTATGATCAACCATGTGATCGGGAGACGTGTTCAAATATGTCTCAGGTTTCTTCCCCTGGTACTCGGGTGCAACATTCCAGACGCTTTACTAACACTCTTCCCACTTGGAGAGTCAGCGTATTTAACCTCCTGTTTGACACAGTTTGCAATTTCTGCGGAAGATGAACAGGAATAGGGAGAACCAATGAGAGACTAGCTGGAGGTGTCTGAACAGGCAAATTTAACTCTCATTTCCCACTAGGAAGAGGAATTAACCAAAGGCTCAGCATGCCGTGCCGGAAACAGATTAGGGCCTGAAGCCATCCTGCGGTGTTGCGGCCAGCTCACAAGAAAGTGAGTTGAAGAAAGGAGCTCAGGGGCTCTGTAATTCACAAACCTGCAGAGTTATAAATGACAGCTATCGTCCAAAAATAGACTGAAGTAAGGCTGCCAAGAGGACTTGAAAGCGGGGCAGAATTGAAGGATACCGATTTCAGGAGGTAGACTGGATTTGCATTGAAAGCATAGGAAAAGAGGCAGAACGTCCACAATGATGCACTTTGCCAAAAGGGAATATGCGTTTTTTCCTGAATATATTCAGGAAAAAACGCATACGCCCTTTTTGGCCAACCAAGCAAGCTTGCAAAGGAAATCTGCACTACAATGAAGTCTCACTTCCCCCCGGTCAAAAGGGCCATCAGAATAAAGTGTAAAATCCAGAAAGGCAGGACAGGCCATGGAGAACTGGGAGCCTTGTTATGCTGATGGGCGGGATGTAAATTGCCAACAGACACTCGGGAGAAGTGTATGGTGTTTCCTGAAACATCTAAAAAACAAAGCAACAGAGCCTAGGGCACTTCCACTTATGGTCCTATAGCTTAGGGAAATTAATATCAAAAAGACACAGCAACCCCAAAATTTGGGACGGCTCTTTTTACAGGAATCTCTTCTACGGCACAAGTTAAATATCCCAGAGAGCAAATAATGGATAAAGAAGTTGCGGTACTTCTGTACAACAGAATACCACTCAGCAATGAAATCTATGTCACCAGGCCTGTACCAGCATAATGAGTGGATTGAGGCATGATGATTCTAAGTGAAATAAGTCACACAGAAAAAGAAACATCATAAGGTATCACTAATACACGGAATGTGAACTTGGCTACACATGAACTGAATTACAAAACAGAACAGGGTCTCAAGTTTAGAAAACCAACTTATGCCTGCTTAAGGGGGAAGGTGAGTTGGGGTGCTGCATAAAAGCAGAGTTTGAAATTAGCACAGATACCGTTCCATAAGCCAAATATGTAATAGACAAGAGCTACCCGTTGCTCAACGAAATGGATTCAACAATGAGGTATCACCTCACACCTGGTAGAATAGGCATCATTGAAAATCTACAAACAAAAAATGCTGGAAAGGGTGTGGAGAAAAGGAACCCTCTTCCACTATTGTTGGGAATATAAATTGATACAGTCATTATGGAGAACAATATGGAATTTCTTAAGAAACTAACAATAGAATTACCATATGATACAGCAATCCCAGTACTGGACATATACCCAGACAAAACCATAAATCAAAAAGAGTCATTCACCGCAATGTTCATTGCATCACTATTTACAATATCGAGGTAATGGAAGCAACCTAAATGCCCACAGACAGACGAATGCATAAAGCTGTGGTACATATATAAAATGGAATATTACTAAGCCATGAAAAGGAATGAAATTGGGTCATTTGTAGAGACGTCGATGGATCTAGAGACTGTCATACAGAGTGAAGTAAGTCAGAAAGAGAAAAACAAATCTTGTATATTCATGCATATATGTGGAACCTAGAAAAACTGTACAGATTAACCATTTTGCAAGGCATAAATAGAGCAACAGATGTAGACAACAAACGTATGGACAACAAGGGGGGAAAGCTGTTGGGGGGGTGGTGGTGGGAGGAGTTGAGAGACTGGGATTGGCATGTATACATTTATATGTATAAAATAGATACCCAATAAGAACCTGCTGTATAAAAATATAAAATAAAATTCAAAATTAAAAAGAAGTAAAATTTAAAAAATAAAACAGAAAAAACAATTATTCCCTGCACATACATGTATTTATATGAATAAATTATTTCCATGCTTATATCTGTAAATACAAAAAAGAGGAATAAAATCTACCTTGAACCAAAAACGAAAAAGAGAAAAAAAACACAGAACCCACCAGTTACACAGAGGAAAACCGTATCAGGGCACTTGCTCCAGTTGTAAACAATTCTGAAGTTGGTCAGTGGTGGGGAATCGTCTCCCATTCAGCCAGCAGCCCCCACGCAACAAGCGTCCTCATTGCAAAGCTGGGGCACCGTGCCGAGGCATCTGTGAGTAAACGTGAGCTGAGCCCCAGGCCAGTTGCTGCTGAACTATTCCCACCCGTCCCAGGTAAAACACCTGAATATATACAAGGACTTGAAAGCCTAGAGGAAGGGCCATAGAGCCACACGAGTGACAGCATGCCGGCCGACTTGGTGCCTGCAGGCCAGCCAGGATGGTCCTGGCCCTGGGTGCTCTTCTGGAAGATTTCCATTTCCCTGCCTGAGATACCCGTCCTGTCCCTGCCTCCACTGCTTTTTTCCTTCCTCACCTCTGCCCAGGGAGAAATTCCAGCAGCAGGTATGGGTGACACATCCTCTTCTTTAGCAGGTGGCAGCCTGGCAACTGCTGCAGAAAGTCCAGCAGAGCCCCACTCACACTGGGCCACCCACAAAGCCGTGGCCTCTCACTCCCTCCCACCAGCCCAGCCCCGAGACTGCTGACAGGGCAGAGAAAATGGCGTCAGGCACGGCTGCAGGGGCTCTTGCTGCCTGGAGTGGTATTTATATTGATCTCAACCCAGGCACACCTGGGGAGGGCTGGCCGGCACGGTAAGGCTGCCCAGGTCAGCCAATCATCACCCCTCAGGGGCTCACAGTTGCAGAAAATGGAACTTGCTGAACCGGCCAGGTCCAAGGAACAGGTGTGGGCTCCTGAGAGTCAGGATAGACAAGGGGCTGCAGCTTTGGCTTGTTTTCTAATCATTTTATCTGGCCCATGAGTGGGAGACAACTTCAAGAAAACCCTCTCCTAATGAGAGGAACCCAGGAGTCAGGGAGAGGAGGGGTGGGTGGTGGTTGGAGACAGAGGCCTGGTGCCCCGGGTGCAGTGGAAGTCTCTGGAAGACCAGGTGGAGGGAGGCCTCACGGAGTGATGCCCAGGGTCACAGACCTGTCGCAGCTGCTGTTTGTTAGTTCAAGTCCTGCTCTGAGGTGCTCTGTGTCAGCTCTGAGTGACAGGTGAGCTGGGGGTGCTCTGCAATGAGGGCTATGTGCACGGTTCCTGTGTGCCCAGCCCTGCCACGGTACCTGCAAGGGTAGCTCTGTATCCTGGGAGGGGCCTGACCACGAGAGCCCCGTGGGCTGGGGTGGGGGTGGGGTACCTGCCCAGGTGAGCTCCATATTCTGGGATTGGTCTGACCACGAGAGCCCCATGGGCTGCTGGGGACCTGGTAAAGGATGTCAGGACAGTCAGTGAAGCCACCGAGGATATACCTCCAGTTGCTCCTAATTCCTACACCCTGCTGGTCATTCTACCAACCACCAGGACATGGTATTCTGTATTAGTCTTCAATGATGCCTTCTTTTGTATTCCATTAGTCCCAGAGTCACAAGAAATTTTGGCTTGTGAGTGGCAGGACTCAACATACAACTAAAACAATACTTCCGGGCCGTCTGGCCCCAAGGGTGCAAAAATTCCCACACCATCTTTGGGGAAAGCTTAGCTAAAGACCTAAAAGTTCTACCTCTGGAAAAGGAAACCCTCCTTCAATATGCAGACGACATTCTGATCACCAGCCCTACTAAGGAGGCCTCTGAACTACCAAGCCAATAAAGGATAGAAGTTGTCCAAGAAAAAGCTCAAATATCACAGACTGCGGTGACCTGCCTGGGCTTCATTCTCACAGAAGGTCAGAGAAGCCCATCCCAGGAAAGGGAAGAAACCATTTTCAGCCTTACCCCTTTCTAAAACTAGAAGACAGCTTAGGGGTTCCTGGGGAGGCCAGGGTTTGCTGCTTCTGGATCCCTAACTACAGTCTACTAGCTGGGCCTCTATATGAAACACTGAAAGGAAAAGATGATGATCCTTTTGAATAGAATCCAGAAGTGGCCTTTCAAGAATGGAAAGAGCAGTCAATTCAGACCCTTGCCCTGGAACTCCCTAATTTAGCTAAACCCTTTGACCTTTACATTCCCGGTGAAAGGTGAATCGCCATTGGAGAATTAGTGCAAAAACTGGGACCACTTGAAATGGAACAATGCAAGAATGCCATCCAGGTAGGATAAACTACGGTCACTAAGGGGCTTGGCCCACTGCCACATCTGGCCAAGATACTGGCGGTATCTAAAAACCTGGAAATCAGCAGCCCAAAAGGCCACCTCCCTCCTAAGGGAAAAGGACCCCACGTGGTGATCCTAACCACCAACCATGCCCTGAAGTTGCAGGGTTCGCTCCGTGGGCACACCGACCTCGAGTGAGGAGGCCCTCCAACTCCAACATCCAGAGAGATAACCGGGGGCAACAGGGCACCATGACGACTCGTGTGAACATCACTTGACCTGGAGTTTCTCTCATAAAACAACAAGAGTGTGTCCCAAAAGAGTAGACTACTGCTTGCAGGACTTACTGCACCCAGAGGGGAGCTAATAATCTTGGCGGGGGAACAGTATACCACACTGTCACCATAGAAAAGCCTACAGACACCGTGATGATGGTGGCCAATAAGACCGGCTGGACTCCTGTTTACTTCAAAAGGCTGTTGACTCAGTAGCCATCATGGTCCTTGATCACCACTGACCCTGGACTGTCTGGGAGTTGAGCGGGCAGGGCTCTGACACCTGGTGCTGTTTGTACGTTAATTCAGGGGCCTAATTGAGGAAAGCGCAGACTACTGGTCAGAGCATCTAGGCTGGCAGAGACGGTCAGCCTAAGGTGGCCGAACAAATGTGGGGCGGGGTGAAACCGGCCCCCACAGCGTCTCTGCACATCTCTTTCCTGGACCCTTAAAGGTCATTAGAATCTATAACACTTCCAATGCTGGTGCTCAGGTGGACGAGCAGGGAGGCAGGGGTCCTGGGGACAATCAACGTCACCGGGAGGCTGCTGGGGAGAAGCTCTGACCCTCGCCCCAGGGTATGAGGGCTCCCAACTCAGCACTCAGCAGTTACAGAAGAAGGGTCTGCACCCTCAGCACTCCAAGAATGAGGAACGGGACAAAAGGCAGAGGAGGGGTTTGTCCCCAGCAAAGCCCATTAAAAATCCCTGGGAGATAAAAGTAGAATCTGGGCAATAAAGTCAAGTCTAACCTTTTTTATCCTTTGTGCTTTGTCTAATTTCACGTGCTCCTAGGGTCCCGCATGCAGAGGTTCCACACCCGGCACTTCAGACCAGATTTCCTAGTGCAGAATGGCTGGGTCGACACCTCAGCTCCTGGGGCCCAGTGCAGACTCCACGATATAGAGCCTGAGCTACAGCCAACCCGGCCCTCGAGAGCTCCGCCGCCTCCCTCCCTCCCACTGACTCTGACAGGATCTCTACACAGCAGCCCAGCCCACAGCCCACGGGGTAGTGCATGCTCTCACCTCTCCATTCTCTGATCAAAATATAAAGTTTCCTTTGCTTGTGAACCAAACTCAGTCTCGATCTGTTGGCCCCAATGACACTGGGCAGGGGGACACTTGTTGGGGTCCACTCTGGAGGATCAGTAACAGAAATTGAGACTATTGTAACCTCAATGAACAGATGTGTGAGCCAAACTGTAGTTAACATAGAACAGTGTATAAGGCTCGGGTAAAATAAGATGTTTTTAACACTTCCATTTGATATTTCCATCACTTTTTATAAGCAAGTTCAGTGAAAAGGTTTGTCTTATTTGTCGGGTCAATATTAGAGAAACGAAGTGATTTCTTTCCAAGGATGTACATCTAATAATCTTGGTTAAACCTTCAATCTTGTTTTAAATGCTTTTCCATTGAAAATGATACCTCTCTTTTAGCTCCCCCATTTCTGAGAAGTATAAAATCTTATAATTTATTATTACCAAAGGGGAAAGGTGGGAGGAGGGATAAATTAACAGTTTGGAATGAACACATACACACTGCTATGTATAAAATAGATCATCAACAAGGAACTACTGTATAGCACAGGGAACTACACTCAACATTTTGCAATAACCTATAAGGGGAAATAATCTGAAAAAGAATAGATATTTTTATTGACATCATCTATCAATGACAGTTAAAGTGTAGCCTAAGGGAAGCTGGTGGTGAGTGCTTCTGACCCTGAAGACTTCAATCATCTAAAGTTTGGACTCTGCCTACTTCCCAAAGCCCTTAATGAACATATGTGTAGCCGTAGCTTAAAAAATTCCCCAGTTTGGGTTTCGGGGAGACACTGATTTTGAAAAAGCCCTGGTGTTCTCCTTACATGAATGGGACTCTTCCTACTGCTAAAACATGTCTGTCACACCCAGAGGATGGTATACCGTCTGATCGGGAAGAGTTTGGAAAAGGCATCTCATCTCCTCATCTCCTGGTGCTCGGGTTCACCCCTCCAGCGTCTTTACTAACAGTCTCCCCACTTGGAGATGTCAGCACTGTCAACATCCTGTTGCGTACAGTTTGGAATTTGTCCAGAGGATGAAGCGGAAGGATGAGGAACAATGAGAGACAAGTCCTAGGTGTTCAGACAGGCACATGTCACTCTAATTTCCAATCAGGAAGACGAATTGACCAAAGGCTAGGGTTGCCCATGGAAACAGTATAGGGCTTGAGGAAATCCCGCTGCTTTGTGGCCAGTTCCCATAAACACGAGTTGAACAATGGAACTCAGGGGCAGTAAAATTCACAAAACTGCAGAGTTGAAAATATCCATCACTGAAAAATGTCTTGAGGAGAGTCAGAGAAAAGGACTTGTAAGCAAGGGAGAATGGCAGGAAAGGGATTTGAGGAGGTAGAAAGGACTCGCCATTAAGCACAAGAAAAGGAGCTGAACATTGCCAACATTGCAGTTGGCCAAAAAGGGTGTATGCGTTCTTTTCTGTATATATTCAAGAAAAGGGCATACACTTTTTTAGCCAACCAAACAGGTGGGCACTGGAAGTCAATACCACAAAAGATATCACTTCGCATCAGTCAGAAGAGCCATCCTCATAAAGCGTAAACAACAGAAATGCAGGACAGGGCAACGAGAAGAGGGAGCCCTGTGAGACTTATAGTGGAAATGTATATTGCCAACGGCCATTCTGGAGAAGTGTATTGTGTTTACTAAAGCATCTAAAAAATGAGCTACAGAGCATAGGGCACTTGCACTCACGGGCGTATATCTTGGGAAAAACAAAAATCGAGAGGACACAGGCACCCCAATGTTTACCCCCTCTCTGTTTAAAAGATCCTCGACTAGGATATAACTTAAATGTCTCTGGAGGGAAAAAATGGATAGAGATGTGGTACTTAGGTAGAGTGGAATATTATTCAGCCTGGAAATCAATGAAATATGGCCAGTTGTAACAACTCCGGAGGAGTTACGTATGATCATTCTAAGTGACAGAATTCAAAAAGAAAAAGACACATATCATAAGATATCACTTAAAGGTGGAATCCAAAATGGCTACACATGAAATAAATTACAAAACAAAAACATAGTCAAATATGTAGAAAACACGCATAAGGCTGCTAAACGGGAAAGGTGGGGAGGGGTGAGGCATCATCCAGGAGGTTGAAATTAGCAAAGATACCATTCCAAATACCAAACTGATAATCAACAAGGCCTACACGGTAGCTAAAAGAACTGCACTCAGCACACTCAAGTCACCGGAAAAGAATATATACGACTGGTAAGAATCTGAAAAAGAATTTATTGATGTCTCTCTGTACGTGAATCAAGTGGATGTACAGCAGCAAGAAACAGAGCTTTGAAAATCAGCTGTAACCAATATAGTAATAAATTGAAAAAAATAAACGACAGAGAGACAGAGAAAACCTCTTACAACTTTTCCTCAGGGACGGTGATGCAACATGGATTGAACACATCTAGACCCACAGCAGGATGAGACATAAGGCTGGAAACTGTTTGCGCTAAGAGAAATGTGAGGTTGGGTGAGGAAATGCACACCCTTTAAAGTAATACTACCTGGTACCCATTCAATGGGTCCCAAATCTGCAGGTTCAAGGGATCTTCCTACAGCTAAAACATGCATGGAAAACCCAGAGGACTGTACACCATGTGATCGGGAGATGTGTCTAAAATGCACCTCATTTATCCTCTCCTGGTGCTCCTGTTCACCATTCCAGCCACGCTACTTAGAATCTCCCCACTTGGAGAATCAGCACATTTAAACTTCTGTTTCACACATTTTGCAAATTGTGAGGAGGATGAACGGGAAGAGGGGGAACCAATGAGAGAAGAGTTGTAGGGGTTTGGACGGGCACATATCACTCTAATTTCCCATTAAGAATAAGAATTAAAGAAAGGCTCAGCCTGCCTCGCCGGAGCCAAAATAGGGCCTGAAGCAATCCTGCGGGTTTGAGGCCAGCTCACAAAAGAGCAACTTAAAAAATGGAGCTCAGGGTCACTGCAATTCACAAACCTGCAGAGTTATAAATGAAAACTAACGTCCAAAAATATGTTGAGGTAAGGCAAAGAAGAGGATCTGAATGCAAGACAGAATTGCAAGAAACAGATTTCAAGAGATAGATTGGACTCGTCTTTAACGCACATGAAAAGCGGCAGAATTTCGACAATGATGCAGTTGGCCCAAAAGGGCGTATGCGTTTTTTCCTGATTATATCCAGGAAAAAACGCATACGCACTTTATGGGCAACGAAGCAAGCAAACAATGCAAATGTGCACAACAAAGAAGTCTCACTTCCCACCGGTCAAAAGGGCCATCCTAAAAAATTGTAAAAACCAGAAATGCAGGACAGGCCATGGAGAACAGGGAGCCTTTATACGCTGATGGGCAGTGTGTGAACTGCCGAGAGCCACTCTGGAGAAGTGTATGGTGGTTCCTAAATCATCTAAAAAACAGAGCTACAGAGCATAGGACACTTCCAATCATGGGAGTATATCTAGGGAAGTCTAAAAATCAACAAGACACAAGCACACCACAGTTTAGGGCTACTCTGTTTACAAGAACCTCAACTTCAGTACACCTTAAATATCCCAGGAAAGAGAACAATGGATAAAGAAGATGTGGTACTTATGTACAATGGAATATCTCTTCACCATGAAATCAATGTAATAAGGCTAGTAGAAGGATAAAGAGTGGATTTAGGTCCGATAATACTACTTGAAATAAGTCAAACAGAAAAAGAAACATATCATAAGATATCACTTATAGAGGGAGGGTAAATATGGCTGCACAAGAAATGAATTACAGAACAGAACAGTGTCTCACATTTAGAAAACACACTTATGTCAGCTTAAGGGGAAAGGAGAGGTGGGGTGATGCATAAAACCAGAGTTTGAAATTAGCACAGATACCGTTCAATAAACCAAATAGGTATTAGACAAGATCTACACCTTGCTCAATGAACAGGCCTCAACACACCCTATACACCGCAGAGAAATATATCTGAGGAATAAGAATCTTAAAACCCATGTATTGATATATCTCCATAAGGGAATCAAGTGTGTGCAGAGCGGCACAAACACAGCAGTGAAAAGGAGCTAAACCCCATTATAGAAATAAATTTTAAAAACAAAACGCTGAAACAATGAAAGAGAGAAAAATTCTTACAAAATTCGCTCAGGGGCTGTGATGCAACCTGGATTGACCACATATAAACCCAAAGCTGGATAAGACATAAGGCTGGACACTTGGGGCTGACAGGATTGGTGAGCTTTGGTGAGCAACTGCCGAAAGTTTAATGCAATACTTCATGCTACTCAGTCCAAGGGTCCCAACACTCCAGGTTGAAGGGAATCTTCCTACAGCTAAACCATGCTTGGGAAACCCAGCGACTGGTATACCATATGATCGGGAAAGGTTTCTAAAACGCACCTCATTTTTCCTCTCCTGGGGCTCCGGATCGACATTCCAGCCGCTTTACTAACAACATCCCCACATGGAGTCAATGCCTTTAAGTTCTGGTATCGCACAGTCTGCAGTTAGTGCAGAGGATGAATGGGAATAGGGGGAACCAGTGAGAAACTAGCTGTAGCGGTTTCAATGGGCACATGTCACTCTAATATCACATCAGTAAGAAGAATTAACCAAAGGCACAGCAAGGTGCCCCAGAAGAAAAATAGGGCTTCAAGGAATCCTGTGGTTACGGGGCAAGACCACAAAAATAAGAGCTAAAAAATGGAGCTAAGGGCCACTGCAATTCAAAAACCTGCAGAGTTATAAAGGCCAACTATTTTTAAAAAATATATTGAGGTAAGGCTATGAAGAGGCATTGAAAGCAAGGCAGAATTGCAGGAAACCGATTTCAGGAGGTAGACTGGAATTGCATTGAAAGCATATGAAGAGAGTCAGAAACTCGACAATGATGCACTTGGCCAAAAAGGGCGTATGCGTTTTTTCCTGAATATATTCAGGAAAAAACACATACGCCCTTTTTGGCCAACCAAGCAAGCTTGCAAAGGAAATCTGCACTACAATGAAGTCTCACTTCCACCTGGTCAAAAGGGCCATCTGAAAAAAGTGTAAAATCCATAAAGGCACGACAGGCCATGGAGAACTGGGAGCCTTCTTATGCTGATGGGCGGGATGTAAATTGCCAACAGCCACTCTGGAGAAGTGTATGGTGTTTCCTGAAACATCTAAAAAACAAAGCAACAGAGCCTAGGGCACTTCCACTTATGGTCCTATAGCTTAGGGAAATTAAAATCAAAAAGACACAGCCACTCCAATGTTTGGGACGCCTCTGTTTACAAGAACCTCGTTTACCGTACAAGTTCAATATCGCAGAAAGTGAAAAATGGATAAAGAACTTGTGGTACTTACGTACAATGCAATATCACTAAGCAATGAAATCTATGTCATCAGGCCCGTAGCAGCATAATGAGTGGATTCAGGTATGATGATTCGAACTGAAATAAGTCACACAGAAAAGAAACATCATAAGGTATCACTAATACACAGAATGTGAACTTGGCTACACATGAACTGAATTACAAAACAGAACAGTGTCTCAAGTTTAGAAACCCAGCTTATGCTTGCGTAACGGGGAAGGTGAGTTGGGGTGCTGCATAAAACCAGAGATTGAAATGAGCACAGATAAAGTTCCTTAAGCCAAATATGGAATAGACAAGAGCTACTCCTTGCTCAACGAAATGGACTCAAAACCCCATATTAAACGCCTAAGAATGTACCTGACTAGTAAGTATCTTAAAACCTATGGATTGCTATGTCTCCAAAAGAGAATCAAGCGTGTGTACAGGGGCATAAACGCAGGCAGTGATAGGATTGGAGAGGTTCGGTGAGCAAATGAAGACCCTTTGAAGTCATATTGCATGGTACCCATTACACGGGTCTCAACTCTCCAGGTTTAAGGTATTCTTCCTTGAGCTAAAACATGCATGTGGAACCAAGAGTATGATCAACCATGTGAATGGGAGACGTGTTCAAATATGTCTCAGTTTTCCTCCCCTGGTACTCGGGTGCAACATTCCAGACGCTTTACTAACACTCTCCCGACTTGGAGAGTCAGTCCCTTTAACATCCTGATTGGCCCAGTTTGCAATTTCTGCGGAAGATGAACAGGAATAGCGAGAACCAATGAGAGGCTAGCTGGAGGTGTCTGGAAGGGCAAATTTAACTCTCATTTCCCACCAGGAGGAGGAAATAACCAAAGGCTCAGCGTGCCGTGCCAGAACCAGATTAGGGCCTGAAGCCATCCTGCGGTGTTGCGGCCAGCTGAAAAGAAAGCGAGTTGAAGAAAGGAGCTCAGGGGCACTGTAATTCACAAACCTGCAGAGTTATAAATGACAGCTATCGTCCAAAAATAGACTGAAGTAAGGCTGCCAAGAGGACTTGAAAGCGGGGCAGAATTGCAGGAATCCGATTTCAGGAGGTAGACTGGAATTGCATTGAAAGCATAGGAAAAGAGGCAGAACGTCCACAATGATGCACTTGGCCAAAAAGGGCGTATGCGTTTTTTCCTGAATATATTCAGGAAAAAACGCATACGCCCTTTTTGGCCAACCAAGCAAGCTTGCAAAGGAAATCTGCACTACAATGAAGTCTCACTTCCCCCCGGTCAAAAGGGCCATCTGAAAAAAGTGTAAAATCCAGAAAGGCAGGACAGGCCATGGAGAACTGGGAGCCTTGTTATGCTGATGGGCGGGATGTAAATTGCCAACAGACACTCGGGAGAAGTGTATGGTGTTTCCTGAAACATCTAAAAAACAAAGCAACAGAGCCTAGGGCACTGCCACTTATGGTCCTATAGCTTAGGGAAATTAAAATCAAAAAGACACAGCCACCCCAAAGTTTGGGACGCCTCCGTTTACAAGAACCTCGTTTACCGTACAAGTTCAATATCAGAGAAAGTGAAAAATGGATAAAGAAGTTGTGGTATTTACTTACAAAGCAAAATCACTCAGCAATGAAATCTGTGTCACAAGGCCCTTAGCAGCACAATGAGTGGATTCAGGTATGATGATTCTAACTGAAATAAGTCACACAGAAAAAGAAACATCATAAGATATCAGTAATACACGGAACGGAAACTTGGCTACACAGGAACTGAATTACAGAACAGAACAGGGTCTCAAATTTAGAAAACCAACTTATGCTTGCTTAAGGGGAAAGGTGAGTTGGGTTGCTGCATAAAATCAGAGATTGAAATGAGCACAGATAAAGTTCCTTAAGCCAAATATGGAATAGACAAGAGCTACTCCTTGCTCAACGAAATGGACTCAACACCGCATATTAAACGCCTAAGAATGTACCTGACTAGTAAGTATCTTAAAACCTATGGATTGCTATGTCTCTGAAAGAGAATCAAGCATGTGTACAGGGGCATAAACGCAGCAGTGATAGGATTGGAGAGGTTAGGTGAGCAAATGAAGACCCTTTGAAGTCATATTGCATGGTACCCATTCCACGGGTCTCAACTCTCCATGTTTAAGGTATTCTTCCTTCAGCTAAAACATGCATGTGGAACCCAGAGTATGATCAACCATGTGAATGGGAGACGTGTTCAAATATGTCTCAGTTTTCCTCCGCTGGTACTCGGGTGCAACATTCCAGACGCTTTACTAACACTCTCCCCACTTGGAGAGTCAGTCCCTTTAACCTCCTGTTTGGCCCAGTTTCCAATTTCTGCGGAAGATGAACAGGAATAGCGAGAACCAATGAGAGGCTAGCTGGAGGTGTCTGGACGGGCAAATTTAACTCTCATTTCCCACCAGGAAGAGGAATTAACCAAAGGCTCAGCATGCCGGGCCGGAACCAGATTAGGGCCTGAAGCCATCCTGCGGTGTTGCGGCCAGGTCACAAGAAACCGAGTTGAAGAAAGGAGCTCAGGGGCACTGTAATTCACAAACCTGCAGAGTTATAAATGACAGCTATCGTCCAAAAATAGACTGAAGTAAGGCCGCCAAGAGGACTTGAAAGCACGGCAGAATTGCAGGAAACCGATTTCAGGAGGTAGACTGGAATTGCATTGAAAGCATAGGAAAAGAGGCAGAACGTCCACAATGATGCACTTGGCCAAAAAGGGCGTATGCGTTTTTTCCTGAATATATTCAGGAAAAAACGCATACGCCCTTTTTGGCCAACCAAGCAAGCTTGCAAAGGAACTCTGCACTACAATGAAGTCTCACTTCCCCCCGGTCAAAAGGGCCATCTGAAAAAAGTGTAAAATCCAGAAAGGCAGGACAGGCCATGGAGAACTGGGAGCCTTGTTATGCTGATGGGCGGGATGTAAATTGCCAACAACCACTCGGGAGAAGTGTATGGTGTTTCCTGAAACATCTAAAAAACAAAGCAACAGAACCTAGGGCACTTCCACTTATGGTCCTATAGCTTAGGGAAATTAAAATCAAAAAGACACAGCCACCCCAAAGTTTGGGACGCCTCTGTTTACAAGAACCTCGTTTACAGTACAAGTTCAACATCACAGAAAGTGAAAAATGGATAAAGAACTTGTGGTACTTACGTACAATGCAGTATCACTCAGCAATGAAATCTATGTCATCAGGCCCGTAGCAGCATAATGAGTGGATTCAGGTACGATGATTCTAACTGAAATAAGTCACACAGAAAAAGAAACATCATAAGATATCACTAATACACGGAATGTAAACTTGGCTACACAGGAACTGCATTCCAAAACAGAACAGGGTCTCAAATTTAGAAAACCAACTTATGCTTGCTTAAGGGGAAAGGTGAGTTGGGGTGCTGCATAAAACCAGAGATTGAAATGAGCACAGATAAAGTTCCTTAAGCCAAATATGGAATAGACAAGAGCTACTCCTTGCTCAACGAAATGGACTCAACACCCCATATTAAACGCCTAAGTATGTACCTGACTAGTAAGTATCTAAAAACCTATGGATGCTATGTCTCCAAAAGAGAATCAAGCGTGTGTACAGGGGAATAAATGCAGCAGTGATAGGATTGGAGAGGTTCGGTGAGCAAATGAAGACCCTTTGAAGTCATATTGCATGGTACCCATTCCACGGGTCTCAACTCTCCATGTTTAAGGTATTCTTCCTTCAGCTAAAACATGCATGTGGAACCCAGAGTATGATCAACCATGTGAATGGGAGACGTGTTCAAATATGTCTCAGTTTTCCTCCCCTGGTACTCGGGTTCAACATTCCAGACGCTTTACTAACACTCTCCCGACTTGGAGAGTCAGTCCCTTTAACCTCCTGTTTGGCCCAGTTTGCAATTTCTGCGGAAGATGAACAGGAATAGCGAGAACCAATGAGAGACTAGCTGGAGGTGTCTGGACGGGCAAATTTAACTCTCATTTCCCACCAGGAAGAGGAAATAACCAAAGGCTCAGCGTGCCGTGCCGGAACCAGATTAGGGCCTGAAGCCATCCTGCGGTGTTGTGGCCAGGTCAAAAGAAAGCAAGTTGAAGAAAGGAGCTCAGGGGCACTGTAATTCACAAACCTGCAGAGTTATCAATGACAGCTATCGTCCAAAAATAGACTGAAGTAAGGCTGCCAAGAGGACTTGAAAGCGGGGCAGAATTGCAGGAAACCGATTTCAGGAGGTAGACTGGAATTGCATTGAAAGCATAGGAAAAGAGGCAGAACGTCCACAATGATGCACTTGGCCAAAAAGGGCGTATGCGTTTTTTCCTGAATATATTCAGGAAAAAACGCATACGCCCTTTTTGGCCAACCAAGCAAGCTTGCAAAGGAAATCTGCACTACAATGAAGTCTCACTTCCCCCCGGTCAAAAGGGCCATCTGAAAAAAGTGTAAAATCCAGAAAGGCAGGACAGGCCATGGAGAACTGGGAGCATTGTTATGCTGATGGGCGGGATGTAAATTGCCAACAGACACTCAGGAGAAGTGTATGGTGTTTCCTGAAACATCTAAAAAACAAAGCAACAGAGCCTAGGGCACTGCCACTTATGGTCCTATAGCTTAGGGAAATTAAAATCAAAAAGACACAGCCACCCCAAAATTTGGGACGCCTCTGTTTACAAGAAATTCGTTTACAGTACAAGTTCAACATCGCAGAAAGTGAAAAATGGATAAAGAAGTTGTGGTATTTACTTACAAAGCAATATCACTCAGCAATGAAATCTATGTCATCAGGCCCTTAGCATCACAATGAGTGGATTCAGGTATGATGATTCTAACTGAAATAAGTCACACAGAAAAAGAAACATCATAAGATATCAGTAATACACGGAATGTAAACTTGGCTACACAGGAACTGAATTACAGAACAGAACAGGGTCTCAAATTTAGAAAACCAACATATGCTTGCTTAAGGGTAAAGGTGAGTTGGGGTGCTGCATAAAACCAGAGATTGAAATGAGCACAGATAAAGTTCCTTAAGTCAAATATGGAATAGACAAGAGCTACTCCTTGCTCAACGAAATGGACTCAACACCGCATATTAAACGCCTAAGAATGTACCTGACTAGTAAGTATCTTAAAACCTATGGATTGCTATGTCTCCGAAAGAGAGTCAAGCTTGTGTACAGGGGCATAAACGCAGCAGTGATAGGATTGGAGAGGTTCGGTGAGCAAATGAAGACCCTTTGAAGTCATATTGCATGGTACCCATTCCACGGGTTTCAACTACCCAGGTTTTATGTATTCTTCCTTCAGCTAAAACATGCATGTGGAACCCAGAGTATGATCAACCATGTGATCGGGAGACGTGTTCAAATATGTCTCAGTTTTCCTCCCCTGGTACTCGGGTGCAGCATTCCAGACGCTTTACTAACACTCTCCCCACTTGGAGAGTCAGCGCCTTTAACTTCCTGTTTGGCACAGTTTGCAATTTCTGCGGAAGATGAACAGGAATAGCGAGAACCAATGAGAGGCTAGCTGGAGGTGTCTGGACGGGCAAATTTAACTCTCATTTCCCACCAGGAAGAGGAAATAACCAAAGGCTCAGCGTGCCGTGCCGGAACCAGATTAGGGCCTGAAGCCATCCTGCGGTGTTGCGGCCAGCTCAAAAGAAAGCGAGTTGAAGAAAGGAGCTCAGGGGCACTGTAATTGACAAAACTGCAGAGTTATAAATGACAGCTATCGTCCAAAAATAGACTGAAGTAAGGCTGCCAAGAGGACTTGAAAGTGGGGCAGAATTGCAGGAAACCGATTTCAGGAGGTAGACTGGAATTGCATTGAAAGCATAGGAAAAGAGGCAGAACGTCCACAATGATGCACTTGGCCAAAAAGGGCGTATGCGTTTTTTCCTGAATATATTCAGGAAAAAACGCATACGCCCTTTTTGGCCAACCAAGCAAGCTTGCAAAGGAACTCTGCACTACAATGAAGTCTCACTTCCCCCCGGTCAAAAGGGCCATCTGAAAAAAGTGTAAAATCCAGAAAGGCAGGACAGGCCATGGAGAACTGGGAGCCTTGTTATGCTGATGGGCGGGATGTAAATTGCCAACAACCACTCGGGAGAAGTGTATGGTGTTTCCTGAAACATCTAAAAAACAAAGCAACAGAACCTAGGGCACTTCCACTTATGGTCCTATAGCT
This sequence comes from Stenella coeruleoalba, assembly GCF_951394435.1. Classification (NCBI taxonomy): domain Eukaryota; kingdom Metazoa; phylum Chordata; class Mammalia; order Artiodactyla; family Delphinidae; genus Stenella; species Stenella coeruleoalba. The sequence continues at coordinate 329,363 of NW_027645901.1, read as the reverse complement.
TAGGGAAATTAAAATCAAAAAGACACAGCCACCCCAAAGTTTGGGACGCCTCTGTTTACAAGAACCTCGTTTACAGTACAAGTTCAACATCACAGAAAGTGAAAAATGGATAAAGAACTTGTGGTACTTACGTACAATGCAGTATCACTCAGCAATGAAATCTATGTCATCAGGCCCGTAGCAGCATAATGAGTGGATTCAGGTACGATGATTCTAACTGAAATAAGTCACACAGAAAAAGAAACATCATAAGATATCACTAATACACGGAATGTAAACTTGGCTACACAGGAACTGCATTCCAAAACAGAACAGGGTCTCAAATTTAGAAAACCAACTTATGCTTGCTTAAGGGGAAAGGTGAGTTGGGGTGCTGCATAAAACCAGAGATTGAAATGAGCACAGATAAAGTTCCTTAAGCCAAATATGGAATAGACAAGAGCTACTCCTTGCTCAACGAAATGGACTCAACACCCCATATTAAACGCCTAAGTATGTACCTGACTAGTAAGTATCTAAAAACCTATGGATGCTATGTCTCCAAAAGAGAATCAAGCGTGTGTACAGGGGAATAAATGCAGCAGTGATAGGATTGGAGAGGTTCGGTGAGCAAATGAAGACCCTTTGAAGTCATATTGCATGGTACCCATTCCACGGGTCTCAACTCTCCATGTTTAAGGTATTCTTCCTTCAGCTAAAACATGCATGTGGAACCCAGAGTATGATCAACCATGTGAATGGGAGACGTGTTCAAATATGTCTCAGTTTTCCTCCCCTGGTACTCGGGTTCAACATTCCAGACGCTTTACTAACACTCTCCCGACTTGGAGAGTCAGTCCCTTTAACCTCCTGTTTGGCCCAGTTTGCAATTTCTGCGGAAGATGAACAGGAATAGCGAGAACCAATGAGAGACTAGCTGGAGGTGTCTGGACGGGCAAATTTAACTCTCATTTCCCACCAGGAAGAGGAAATAACCAAAGGCTCAGCGTGCCGTGCCGGAACCAGATTAGGGCCTGAAGCCATCCTGCGGTGTTGTGGCCAGGTCAAAAGAAAGCAAGTTGAAGAAAGGAGCTCAGGGGCACTGTAATTCACAAACCTGCAGAGTTATCAATGACAGCTATCGTCCAAAAATAGACTGAAGTAAGGCTGCCAAGAGGACTTGAAAGCGGGGCAGAATTGCAGGAAACCGATTTCAGGAGGTAGACTGGAATTGCATTGAAAGCATAGGAAAAGAGGCAGAACGTCCACAATGATGCACTTGGCCAAAAAGGGCGTATGCGTTTTTTCCTGAATATATTCAGGAAAAAACGCATACGCCCTTTTTGGCCAACCAAGCAAGCTGGCAAAGGAAATCTGCACTACAATGAAGTCTCACTTCCCCCCGGTCAAAAGGGCCATCTGAAAAAAGTGTAAAATCCAGAAAGGCAGGACAGGCCATGGAGAACTGGGAGCCTTGTTATGCTGATGGGCGGGATGTAAATTGCCAACAGACACTCGGGAGAAGTGTATGGTGTTTCCTGAAACATCTAAAAAACAAAGCAACAGAGCCTAGGGCACTGCCACTTATGGTCCTATAGCTTAGGGAAATTAAAATCAAAAAGACACAGCCACCCCAAAATTTGGGACGCCTCTGTTTACAAGAAATTCGTTTACAGTACAAGTTCAACATCGCAGAAAGTGAAAAATGGATAAAGAAGTTGTGGTATTTACTTACAAAGCAATATCACTCAGCAATGAAATCTATGTCATCAGGCCCTTAGCATCACAATGAGTGGATTCAGGTATGATGATTCTAACTGAAATAAGTCACACAGAAAAAGAAACATCATAAGATATCAGTAATACACGGAATGTAAACTTGGCTACACAGGAACTGAATTACAGAACAGAACAGGGTCTCAAATTTAGAAAACCAACATATGCTTGCTTAAGGGTAAAGGTGAGTTGGGGTGCTGCATAAAACCAGAGATTGAAATGAGCACAGATAAAGTTCCTTAAGTCAAATATGGAATAGACAAGAGCTACTCCTTGCTCAACGAAATGGACTCAACACCGCATATTAAACGTCTAAGAATGTACCTGACTAGTAAGTATCTTAAAACCTATGGATTGCTATGTCTCCGAAAGAGAGTCAAGCTTGTGTACAGGGGCATAAACGCAGCAGTGATAGGATTGGAGAGGTTCGGTGAGCAAATGAAGACCCTTTGAAGTCATATTGCATGGTACCCATTCCACGGGTGTCAACTACCCAGGTTTTAGGTATTCTTCCTTCAGCTAAAACATGCATGTGGAACCCAGAGTATGATCAACCATGTGATCGGGAGACGTGTTCAAATATGTCTCAGTTTTCCTCCCCTGGTACTCGGGTGCAACATTCCAGACGCTTTACTAACACTCTCCCCACTTGGAGAGTCAGCGCCTTTAACTTCCTGTTTGGCACAGTTTGCAATTTCTGCGGAAGATGAACAGGAATAGCGAGAACCAATGAGAGGCTAGCTGGAGGTGTCTGGACGGGCAAATTTAACTCTCATTTCCCACCAGGAAGAGGAAATAACCAAAGGCTCAGCGTGCCGTGCCGGAACCAGATTAGGGCCTGAAGCCATCCTGCGGTGTTGCGGCCAGCTCAAAAGAAAGCGAGTTGAAGAAAGGAGCTCAGGGGCACTGTAATTGACAAAACTGCAGAGTTATAAATGACAGCTATCGTCCAAAAATAGACTGAAGTAAGGCTGCCAAGAGGACTTGAAAGCGGGGCAGAATTGCAGGAAACCGATTTCAGGAGGTAGACTGGAATTGCATTGAAAGCATAGGAAAAGAGGCAGAACGTCCACAATGATGCACTTGGCCAAAAAGGGCGTATGCGTTTTTTCCTGAATATATTCAGGAAAAAACGCATACGCCCTTTTTGGCCAACCAAGCAAGCTTGCAAAGGAACTCTGCACTACAATGAAGTCTCACTTCCCCCCAGTCAAAAGGGCCATCTGAAAAAAGTGTAAAATCCAGAAAGGCAGGACAGGCCATGGAGAACTGGGAGCCTTGTTATGCTGATGGGCGGGATGTAAATTGCCAACAACCACTCGGGAGAAGTGTATGGTGTTTCCTGAAACATCTAAAAAACAAAGCAACAGAACCTAGGGCACTTCCACTTATGGTCCTATAGCTTAGGGAAATTAAAATCAAAAAGACACAGCCACCCCAAAGTTTGGGACGCCTCTGTTTACAAGAACCTCGTTTACAGTACAAGTTCAACATCACAGAAAGTGAAAAATGGATAAAGAACTTGTGGTACTTACGTACAATGCAGTATCACTCAGCAATGAAATCTATGTCATCAGGCCCGTAGCAGCATAATGAGTGGATTCAGGTACGATGATTCTAACTGAAATAAGTCACACAGAAAAAGAAACATCATAAGATATCACTAATACACGGAATGTAAACTTGGCTACACAGGAACTGCATTCCAAAACAGAACAGGGTCTCAAATTTAGAAAACCAACTTATGCTTGCTTAAGGGGAAAGGTGAGTTGGGGTGCTGCATAAAACCAGAGATTGAAATGAGCACAGATAAAGTTCCTTAAGCCAAATATGGAATAGACAAGAGCTACTCCTTGCTCAACGAAATGGACTCAACACCCCATATTAAACGCCTAAGTATGTACCTGACTAGTAAGTATCTAAAAACCTATGGATGCTATGTCTCCAAAAGAGAATCAAGCGTGTGTACAGGGGAATAAATGCAGCAGTGATAGGATTGGAGAGGTTCGGTGAGCAAATGAAGACCCTTTGAAGTCATATTGCATGGTACCCATTCCACGGGTCTCAACTCTCCATGTTTAAGGTATTCTTCCTTCAGCTAAAACATGCATGTGGAACCCAGAGTATGATCAACCATGTGAATGGGAGACGTGTTCAAATATGTCTCAGTTTTCCTCCCCTGGTACTCGGGTTCAACATTCCAGACGCTTTACTAACACTCTCCCGACTTGGAGAGTCAGTCCCTTTAACCTCCTGTTTGGCCCAGTTTGCAATTTCTGCGGAAGATGAACAGGAATAGCGAGAACCAATGAGAGACTAGCTGGAGGTGTCTGGACGGGCAAATTTAACTCTCATTTCCCACCAGGAAGAGGAAATAACCAAAGGCTCAGCGTGCCGTGCCGGAACCAGATTAGGGCCTGAAGCCATCCTGCGGTGTTGTGGCCAGGTCAAAAGAAAGCAAGTTGAAGAAAGGAGCTCAGGGGCACTGTAATTCACAAACCTGCAGAGTTATCAATGACAGCTATCGTCCAAAAATAGACTGAAGTAAGGCTGCCAAGAGGACTTGAAAGCGGGGCAGAATTGCAGGAAACCGATTTCAGGAGGTAGACTGGAATTGCATTGAAAGCATAGGAAAAGAGGCAGAACGTCCACAATGATGCACTTGGCCAAAAAGGGCGTATGCGTTTTTTCCTGAATATATTCAGGAAAAAACGCATACGCCCTTTTTGGCCAACCAAGCAAGCTTGCAAAGGAAATCTGCACTACAATGAAGTCTCACTTCCCCCCGGTCAAAAGGGCCATCTGAAAAAAGTGTAAAATCCAGAAAGGCAGGACAGGCCATGGAGAACTGGGAGCCTTGTTATGCTGATGGGCGGGATGTAAATTGCCAACAGACACTCGGGAGAAGTGTATGGTGTTTCCTGAAACATCTAAAAAACAAAGCAACAGAGCCTAGGGCACTGCCACTTATGGTCCTATAGCTTAGGGAAATTAAAATCAAAAAGACACAGCCACCCCAAAATTTGGGACGCCTCTGTTTACAAGAAATTCGTTTACAGTACAAGTTCAACATCGCAGAAAGTGAAAAATGGATAAAGAAGTTGTGGTATTTACTTACAAAGCAATATCACTCAGCAATGAAATCTATGTCATCAGGCCCTTAGCATCACAATGAGTGGATTCAGGTATGATGATTCTAACTGAAATAAGTCACACAGAAAAAGAAACATCATAAGATATCAGTAATACACGGAATGTAAACTTGGCTACACAGGAACTGAATTACAGAACAGAACAGGGTCTCAAATTTAGAAAACCAACATATGCTTGCTTAAGGGTAAAGGTGAGTTGGGGTGCTGCATAAAACCAGAGATTGAAATGAGCACAGATAAAGTTCCTTAAGTCAAATATGGAATAGACAAGAGCTACTCCTTGCTCAACGAAATGGACTCAACACCGCATATTAAACGCCTAAGAATGTACCTGACTAGTAAGTATCTTAAAACCTATGGATTGCTATGTCTCCGAAAGAGAGTCAAGCTTGTGTACAGGGGCATAAACGCAGCAGTGATAGGATTGGAGAGGTTCGGTGAGCAAATGAAGACCCTTTGAAGTCATATTGCATGGTACCCATTCCACGGGTGTCAACTACCCAGGTTTTAGGTATTCTTCCTTCAGCTAAAACATGCATGTGGAACCCAGAGTATGATCAACCATGTGATCGGGAGACGTGTTCAAATATGTCTCAGTTTTCCTCCCCTGGTACTCGGGTGCAACATTCCAGACGCTTTACTAACACTCTCCCCACTTGGAGAGTCAGCGCCTTTAACTTCCTGTTTGGCACAGTTTGCAATTTCTGCGGAAGATGAACAGGAATAGCGAGAACCAATGAGAGGCTAGCTGGAGGTGTCTGGACGGGCAAATTTAACTCTCATTTCCCACCAGGAAGAGGAAATAACCAAAGGCTCAGCGTGCCGTGCCGGAACCAGATTAGGGCCTGAAGCCATCCTGCGGTGTTGCGGCCAGCTCAAAAGAAAGCGAGTTGAAGAAAGGAGCTCAGGGGCACTGTAATTGACAAAACTGCAGAGTTATAAATGACAGCTATCGTCCAAAAATAGACTGAAGTAAGGCTGCCAAGAGGACTTGAAAGCGGGGCAGAATTGCAGGAAACCGATTTCAGGAGGTAGACTGGAATTGCATTGAAAGCATAGGAAAAGAGGCAGAACGTCCACAATGATGCACTTGGCCAAAAAGGGCGTATGCGTTTTTTCCTGAATATATTCAGGAAAAAACGCATACGCCCTTTTTGGCCAACCAAGCAAGCTTGCAAAGGAACTCTGCACTACAATGAAGTCTCACTTCCCCCCGGTCAAAAGGGCCATCTGAAAAAAGTGTAAAATCCAGAAAGGCAGGACAGGCCATGGAGAACTGGAAGCCTTGTTATGCTGATGGGCGGGATGTAAATTGCCAACAACCACTCGGGAGAAGTGTATGGTGTTTCCTGAAACATCTAAAAAACAAAGCAACAGAACCTAGGGCACTTCCACTTATGGTCCTATAGCTTAGGGAAATTAAAATCAAAAAGACACAGCCACCCCAAAGTTTGGGACGCCTCTGTTTACAAGAACCTCGTTTACAGTACAAGTTCAACATCACAGAAAGTGAAAAATGGATAAAGAACTTGTGGTACTTACGTACAATGCAGTATCACTCAGCAATGAAATCTATGTCATCAGGCCCGTAGCAGCATAATGAGTGGATTCAGGTACGATGATTCTAACTGAAATAAGTCACACAGAAAAAGAAACATCATAAGATATCACTAATACACGGAATGTAAACTTGGCTACACAGGAACTGCATTCCAAAACAGAACAGGGTCTCAAATTTAGAAAACCAACTTATGCTTGCTTAAGGGGAAAGGTGAGTTGGGGTGCTGCATAAAACCAGAGATTGAAATGAGCACAGATAAAGTTCCTTAAGCCAAATATGGAATAGACAAGAGCTACTCCTTGCTCAACGAAATGGACTCAACACCCCATATTAAACGCCTAAGTATGTACCTGACTAGTAAGTATCTAAAAACCTATGGATGCTATGTCTCCAAAAGAGAATCAAGCGTGTGTACAGGGGAATAAATGCAGCAGTGATAGGATTGGAGAGGTTCGGTGAGCAAATGAAGACCCTTTGAAGTCATATTGCATGGTACCCATTCCACGGGTCTCAACTCTCCATGTTTAAGGTATTCTTCCTTCAGCTAAAACATGCATGTGGAACCCAGAGTATGATCAACCATGTGAATGGGAGACGTGTTCAAATATGTCTCAGTTTTCCTCCCCTGGTACTCGGGTTCAACATTCCAGACGCTTTACTAACACTCTCCCCACTTGGAGAGTCAGTCCCTTTAACCTCCTGTTTGGCCCAGTTTGCAATTTCTGCGGAAGATGAACAGGAATAGCGAGAACCAATGAGAGACTAGCTGGAGGTGTCTGGACGGGCAAATTTAACTCTCATTTCCCACCAGGAAGAGGAAATAACCAAAGGCTCAGCGTGCCGTGCCGGAACCAGATTAGGGCCTGAAGCCATCCTGCGGTGTTGTGGCCAGGTCAAAAGAAAGCAAGTTGAAGAAAGGAGCTCAGGGGCACTGTAATTCACAAACCTGCAGAGTTATCAATGACAGCTATCGTCCAAAAATAGACTGAAGTAAGGCTGCCAAGAGGACTTGAAAGCGGGGCAGAATTGCAGGAAACCGATTTCAGGAGGTAGACTGGAATTGCATTGAAAGCATAGGAAAAGAGGCAGAACGTCCACAATGATGCACTTGGCCAAAAAGGGCGTATGCGTTTTTTCCTGAATATATTCAGGAAAAAACGCATACGCCCTTTTTGGCCAACCAAGCAAGCTGGCAAAGGAAATCTGCACTACAATGAAGTCTCACTTCCCCCCGGTCAAAAGGGCCATCTGAAAAAAGTGTAAAATCCAGAAAGGCAGGACAGGCCATGGAGAACTGGGAGCCTTGTTATGCTGATGGGCGGGATGTAAATTGCCAACAGACACTCGGGAGAAGTGTATGGTGTTTCCTGAAACATCTAAAAAACAAAGCAACAGAGCCTAGGGCACTGCCACTTATGGTCCTATAGCTTAGGGAAATTAAAATCAAAAAGACACAGCCACCCCAAAATTTGGGACGCCTCTGTTTACAAGAAATTCGTTTACAGTACAAGTTCAACATCGCAGAAAGTGAAAAATGGATAAAGAAGTTGTGGTATTTACTTACAAAGCAATATCACTCAGCAATGAAATCTATGTCATCAGGCCCTTAGCATCACAATGAGTGGATTCAGGTATGATGATTCTAACTGAAATAAGTCACACAGAAAAAGAAACATCATAAGATATCAGTAATACACGGAATGTAAACTTGGCTACACAGGAACTGAATTACAGAACAGAACAGGGTCTCAAATTTAGAAAACCAACATATGCTTGCTTAAGGGTAAAGGTGAGTTGGGGTGCTGCATAAAACCAGAGATTGAAATGAGCACAGATAAAGTTCCTTAAGCCAAATATGGAATAGACAAGAGCTACTCCTTGCTCAACGAAATGGACTCAACACCGCATATTAAACGCCTAAGAATGTACCTGACTAGTAAGTATCTTAAAACCTATGGATTGCTATGTCTCCGAAAGAGAGTCAAGCTTGTGTACAGGGGCATAAACGCAGGAGTGATAGGATTGGAGAGGTTCGGTGAGCAAATGAAGACCCTTTGAAGTCATATTGCATGGTACCCATTCCACGGGTTTCAACTACCCAGGTTTTATGTATTCTTCCTTCAGCTAAAACATGCATGTGGAACCCAGAGTATGATCAACCATGTGATCGGGAGACGTGTTCAAATATGTCTCAGTTTTCCTCCCGTGGTACTCGGGTGCAACATTCCAGACGCTTTACTAACACTCTCCCCACTTGGAGAGTCAGCGCCTTTAACTTCCTGTTTGGCACAGTTTGCAATTTCTGCGGAAGATGAACAGGAATAGCGAGAACCAATGAGAGGCTAGCTGGAGGTGTCTGGACGGGCAAATTTAACTCTCATTTCCCACCAGGAAGAGGAAATAACCAAAGGCTCAGCGTGCCGTGCCGGAACCAGATTAGGGCCTGAAGCCATCCTGCGGTGTTGCGGCCAGCTCAAAAGAAAGCGAGTTGAAGAAAGGAGCTCAGGGGCACTGTAATTGACAAAACTGCAGAGTTATAAATGACAGCTATCGTCCAAAAATAGACTGAAGTAAGGCTGCCAAGAGGACTTGAAAGCGGGGCAGAATTGCAGGAAACCGATTTCAGGAGGTAGACTGGAATTGCATTGAAAGCATAGGAAAAGAGGCAGAACGTCCACAATGATGCACTTGGCCAAAAAGGGCGTATGAGTTTTTTCCTGAATATATTCAGGAAAAAACGCATACGCCCTTTTTGGCCAACCAAGCAAGCTTGCAAAGGAAATCTGCACTACAATGAAGTCTCACTTCCCCCCGGTCAAAAGGGCCATCTGAAAAAAGTGTAAAATCCAGAAAGGCAGGACAGGCCATGGAGAACTGGGAGCCTTGTTATGCTGATGGGCGGGATGTAAATTGCCAACAACCACTCGGGAGAAGTGTATGGTGTTTCCTGAAACATCTAAAAAACAAAGCAACAGAACCTAGGGCACTTCCACTTATGGTCCTATAGCTTAGGGAAATTAAAATCAAAAAGACACAGCCACCCCAAAGTTTGGAACGGCACTGTTTACAAGAACCTCGTTTACAGTACAAGTTCAACATCGCAGAAAGTGAAAAATGGATAAAGAAGTTGTGGTATTTACTTACAAAGCAATATCACTCAGCAATGAAATCTGTGTCATCAGGCCCTTAGCAGCACAATGAGTGGATTCAGGTATGATGATTCTAACTGAAATAAGTCACACAGAAAAAGAAACATCATAAGATATCAGTAATACACGGAATGTAAACTTGGCTACACAGGAACTGAATTACAGAACAGAACAGGGTCTCAAATTTAGAAAACCAACTTATGCTTGCTTAAGGGTAAAGGTGAGTTGGGGTGCTGCATAAAACCAGAGATTGAAATGAGCACAGATAAAGTTCCTTAAGCCAAATATGGAATAGACAAGAGCTACTCCTTGCTCAACGAAATGGACTCAACACCGCATATTAAACGCCTAAGAATGTACCTGACTAGTAAGTATCGTAAAACCTATGGATTGCTATGTCTCCAAAAGAGAATCAAGCATGTGTACAGGGGCATAAACGCAGCAGTGATAGGATTGGAGAGGTTCGGTGAGCAAATGAAGACCCTTTGAAGTCATATTGCATGGTACCCATTACACGGGTCTCAACTCTCCAGGTTTAAGGTATTCTTCCTTCAGCTAAAACATGCATGTGGAACCCAAGTATGATCAACCATGTGAACGGGAGACGTGTTCAAATATGTCTCAGTTTTCCTCCCGTGGTACTCGGGTGCAACATTCCAGACGCTTTACTAACACTCTCCCCACTTGGAGAGTCAGTCCCTTTAACCTCCTGTTTGGCCCAGTTTGCAATTTCTGCGGAAGATGAACAGGAATAGCGAGAACCAATGAGAGGCTAGCTGGAGGTGTCTGGACGGGCAAATTTAACTCTCATTTCCCACCAGGAAGAGGAATTAACCAAAGGCTCAGCATGCCGGGCCGGAACCAGATTAGGGCCTGAAGCCATCCTGCGGTGTTGCGGCCAGGTCACAAGAAAGCGAGTTGAAGAAAGGAGCTCAGGGGCACTGTAATTCACAAACCTGCAGAGTTATAAATGACAGCTATCGTCCAAAAATAGACTGAAGTAAGGCTGCCAAGAGGACTTGAAAGCGGGGCAGAATTGCAGGAAACCGATTTCAGGAGGTAGACTGGAATTGCATTGAAAGCATAGGAAAAGAGGCAGAACGTCCACAATGATGCACTTGGCCAAAAAGGGCGTATGCGTTTTTTCCTGAATATATTCAGGAAAAAACGCATACGCCCTTTTTGGCCAACCAAGCAAGCTTGCAAAGGAAATCTGCACTACAATGAAGTCTCACTTCCCCCCGGTCAAAAGGGCCATCTGAAAAAAGTGTAAAATCCAGAAAGGCAGGACAGGCCATGGAGAACTGGGAGCCTTGTTATGCTGATGGGCGGGATGTAAATTGCCAACAGACACTCAGGAGAAGTGTATGGTGTTTCCTGAAACATCTAAAAAACAAAGCAACAGAGCCTAGTGCACTGCCACTTATGGTCCTATAGCTTAGGGAAATTAAAATCAAAAAGACACAGCCACCCCAAAGTTTGGGACGCCTCTGTTTACAAGAACCTCGTTTACAGTACAAGTTCAACATCGCAGAAAGTGAAAAATGGATAAAGAAGTTGTGGTATTTACTTACAAAGCAATATCACTCAGCAATGAAATCTATGTCATCAGGCCCGTAGCAGCATAATGAGTAGATTCAGGTACGATGATTCCAACTGAAATAAGTCACACAGAAAAAGAAACATCATAAGATATCAGTAATACACGGAATGTAAACTTGGCTACACAGGAACTGAATTACAGAACAGAACAGGGTCTCAAATTTAGAAAACCAACTTATGCTTGCTTAACGGTAAAGGTGAGTTGGGGTGCTGCATAAAACCAGAGATTGAAATGAGCAGAGATAAAGTTCCTTAAGCCAAATATGGAATAGACAAGAGCTACACCTTGCTCAACGAAATGGATTCAACACCGCATATTAAACGCCTAAGAATGTACCTGACTAGTAAGTATCTTAAAACCTATGGATTGCTATGTCTCCGAAAGAGAATCAAGCATGTGTACAGGGGCATAAACGCAGCAGTGATAGGTTTGGAGAGGTTCGTGAGCAAATGAAGACCCTTTGAAGTCATATTGCATGGTACCCATTCCACGGGTTTCAACTACCCAGGTTTAAGGTATTCTTCCTTCAGCTAAAACATGCATGTGGAACCTAGAGTATGATCAACCATGTGATCGGGAGATGTGTTCAAATATGTCTCAGTTTTCGTACCCTGGTACTCGGGTGCAACATTCCAGACGTTTTACTAACACTCTCCCCACTTGGAGAGTCAGTCCCTTTAACCTCCTGTTTGGCCCAGTTTGCAATTTCTGCGGAAGATGAACAGGAATAGCGAGAACCAATGAGAGACTAGCTGGAGGTGTCTGGACGGGCAAATTTAACTCTCATTTCCCACCAGGAAGAGGAATTAACCAAAGGCTCAGCATGCCGTGCCAGAACCAGATTAGGGCCTGAAGACATCCTGCGGTGTTGCGGCCAGGTCACAAGAAAGCGAGTTGAAGAAGGGAGCTCAGGGGCACTGTAATTCACAAACCTGCAGAGTTATAAATGACAGCTATCGTCCAAAAATAGACTGAAGTAAGGCTGCCAAGAGGACTTGAAAGCGGGGCAGAATTGCAGGAAACCGATTTCAGGAGGTAGACTGGAATTGCATTGAAAGCATAGGAAAAGAGGCAGAACGTCCACAATGATGCACTTGGCCAAAAAGGGCGTATGCGTTTTTTCCTGAATATATTCAGGAAAAAACGCATACGCCCTTTTTGGCCAACCAAGCAAGCTTGCAAAGGAAATCTGCACTACAATGAAGTCTCACTTCCCCCTGGTCAAAAGGGCCATCTGAAAAAAGTGTAAAATCCAGAAAGGCAACAGGCCATTGAGAACTGGGAGCCTTGTTATGCTGATGGGCGGGATGTAAATTGCCAAGAGACACTTGGGAGAAGTGTATGGTGTTTCCTGAAACATCTAAAAAACAAAGCAACAGAGCCTAGGGCACTTCCACTTATGGTCCTATAGCTTAGGGAATTTAAAATCAAAAAGACACGGCCACCCCAAAGTTTGGAACCGCTCTGTTTACAAGAACCTCATTTACAGTACAAGTTCAACATCGCAGAAAGTGAAAAATGGATAAAGAAGTTGTGGTATTTACTTACAAAGCAATATCACTCAGCAATGAAATCTATGTCATCAGGCCCTTAGCATCACAATGAGTGGATTCAGGTATGATGATTGTAACTGAAATAAGTCACACAGAAAAAGAAACATCATAAGATATCAGTAATACACGGAATGTAAACTTGGCTACACAGGAACTGAATTACAGAACAGAACAGGGTCTCAAATTTAGAAAACCAACTTATGCTTGCTTAAGGGTAAAGGTGACTTGGGGTGCTTCATAAAACCAGAGATTGAAATGAGCAGAGATAAAGTTCCTTAAGTCAAATATGGAATAGACAAGAGCTACTCCGTGCTCAACGAAATGGACTCAACACCGCATATTAAACGCCTAAGAATGTACCTGACTTGTAAGTATCTTAAAACCTATGGATTGCAATGTCTCCAAAAGAGAATCAAGCATGTGTACAGGGGCATAAACGCAGCAGTGATAGGATTGGAGAGGTTCGGTGAGCAAATGAAGACCCTTTGAAGTCATATTGCATGGTACCCATTCCACGGGTTTCAACTACCCAGGTTTAAGGTATTCTTCCTTCAGCTAAAACATGCATGTGGAACCTAGAGTATGATCAACCATGTGATCGGGAGACGTGTTCAAATATGTCTCAGTTTTCGTACCCTGGTATTCGGGTGCAACATTCCAGACGCTTTACTAACACTCTCCCGACTTGGAGAGTCAGTCCCTTTAACCTCCTGTTTGGCCCAGTTTGCAATTTCTGCGGAAGATGAACAGGAATAGCGAGAACCAATGAGAGACTAGCTGGAGGTGTCTGGACGGGCAAATTTAACTCTCATTTCCCACCAGGAAGAGGAAATAACCAAAGGCTCAGTGTTTCGTGCCGGAACCAGATTAGGCCCTGAAGCCATCCTGCGGTGTTTCGGCCAGCTAAAAAGAAAGCGAGTTGAAGAAAGGAGCTCAGGGGCACTGTAATTCACAAACCTGCAGAGTTATAAATGACAGCTATCGTCCAAAAATAGACTGAAGTAAGGCTGCCAAGAGGACTTGAAAGCGGGGCAGAATTGCAGGAAACCGATTTCAGGAGGTAGACTGGAATTGCATTGAAAGCATAGGAAAAGAGGCAGAACGTCCACAATGATGCACTTGGCCAAAAAGGGCGTATGCGTTTTTTCCTGAATATATTCAGGAAAAAACGCATACGCCCTTTTTGGCCAACCAAGCAAGCTTGCAAAGGAAATCTGCACTACAATGAAGTCTCACTTCCCCCCGGTCAAAAGGGCCATCTGAAAAAAGTGTAAAATCCAGAAAGGCAGGACAGGCCATGGAGAACTGGGAGCCTTGTTATGCTGAAGGGCGGGATGTAACTTGCCAACAACCACTCGGGAGAAGTGTATGGTGTTTCCTGAAACATCTAAAAAACAAAGCAACCGAGCCTAGGGCACTTCCACTTATGGTCCTATAGCTTAGGGAATTTAAAATCAAAAAGACACAGCCACCCCAAAATTTGGGACGCCTCTGTTTACAAGAACCTCGTTTACAGTACAAGTTCAACATCACAGAAAGTGAAAAATGGATAAAGAAGTTGTGGTATTTACTTACAAAGCAATATCACTCAGCAATGAAATCTATGTCATCAGGCCCTTAGCATCACAATGAGTGGGTTCAGGTATGATGATTCTAACTGAAATAAGTCACACAGAAAAAGAAACATCATAAGATATCAGTAATACACGGAATGTAAACTTGGCTACAAAGGAACTGAATTACAGAACAGAACAGGGTCTCAAATTTAGAAAACCAACTTATGCTGGCTTAAGGTTAAAGGTGAGTTGGGGTGCTGCATAAAACCAGAGATTGAAATGAGCACAGATAAAGTTCCTTAAGTCAAATATGGAATAGACAAGAGCTACTCCTTGCTCAACGAAATGGACTCAACACCGCATATTAAACGCCTAAGAATGTACCTGACTAGTAAGTATCGTAAAACCTATGGATTGCTATGTCTCCAAAAGAGAATCAAGCATGTCTACAGGTGCATAAACGCAGCAGTGATAGGATTGGAGAGGTTCGGTGAGCAAATGAAGACCCTTTGAAGTCATATTGCATGGTACCCATTACACGGGTCTCAACTCTCCAGGTTTAAGGTATTCTTCCTTCAGCTAAAACATGCATGTGGAACCTAGAGTATGATCAACCATGTGATCGGGAGACGTGTTCAAATATGTCTCAGTTTTCGTACCCTGGTACTCGGGTGCAACATTCCAGACGCTTTACTAACACTCTCCCCACTTGGAGAGTCAGTCCCTTTAACCTCCTGTTTGGCCCAGTTTGCAATTTCTGTGGAAGATGAACAGGAATAGCGAGAACCAATGAGAGACTAGCTGGAGGTGTCTGGATGGGCAAATTTAACTCTCATTTCCCACCAGGAAGAGGAATTAACCAAAGGCTCATCGTGCCGTGCCAGAACCAGATTAGGGCCTGAAGACCTCCTGCGGTGTTGCGGCCAGGTCACAAGAAAGCGAGTTGAAGAAAGGAGCTCAGGGGCACTGTAATTCACAAACCTGCAGAGTTATAAATGACAGCTATCGTCCAAAAATAGACTGAAGTAAGGCTGCCAAGAGGACTTGAAAGCGGGGCAGAATTGCAGGAAACCGATTTCAGGAGGTAGACTGGAATTGCATTGAAAGCATAGGAAAAGAGGTAGAACGTCCACAATGATGCACTTGGCCAAAAAGGGCATATGCGTTTTTTCCTGAATATATTCAGGAAAAAACGCATACGCCCTTTTTGGCCAACCAAGCAAGCTTGCAAAGGAAATCTGCACTACAATGAAGTCTCACTTCCCCCCGGTCAAAAGGGCCATCTGAAAAAAGTGTAAAATCCAGAAAGGCAGGACAGGCCATGGAGAACTGGGAGCCTTGTTATGCTGATGGGCGGGATGTAAATTGCCAACAACCACTCGGGAGAAGTGTATAGTGTTTCCTGAAACATCTAAAAAAGAAAGCAACAGAACCTAGGGCACTTCCACTTATGGTCCTATAGCTTAGGGAAATTAAAATCCAAAAGACACAGCTACCCCAAAGTTTCGAACGGCTCTGTTTACAAGAACCTCGTTTACAGTACAAGTTCAACATCGCAGAAAGTGAAAAATGGAGAAAGAAGTTGTGGTATTTACTTACAAAGCAATATCACTCAGCAATGATATCTGTGTCATCAGGCCCTTAGCAGCACAATGAGTGGATTCAGGTATGATGATTCTAACTGAAATAAGTCACACAGAAAAAGAAACATCATAAGATATCAGTAATACACGGAATGTAAACTTGGCTACACAGGAACTGAATTACAGAACAGAACATGGTCTCAAATTTAGAAAACCAACTTATGCCTGCTTAAGGGGGAAGGTGAGTTGGGGTGCTGCATAAAAGCAGAGTTTGAAATTAGCACAGATACCGTTCCATAAGCCAAATATGTAATAGACAAGAGCTACCCGTTGCTCAACGAAATGGATTCAACAATGAGGTATCACCTCACACCTGGTAGAATAGGCATCATTGAAAATCTACAAACAAAAAATGCTGGAAAGGGTGTGGAGAAAAGGAACCCTCTTCCACTATTGTTGGGAATATAAATTGATACAGTCATTATGGAGAACAATATGGAATTTCTTAAGAAACTAACAATAGAATTACCATATGATACAGCAATCCCAGTACTGGACATATACCCAGACAAAACCATAAATCAAAAAGAGTCATTCACCGCAATGTTCATTGCATCACTATTTACAATATCGAGGTAATGGAAGCAACCTAAATGCCCACAGACAGACGAATGCATAAAGCTGTGGTACATATATAAAATGGAATATTACTAAGCCATGAAAAGGAATGAAATTGGGTCATTTGTAGAGACGTCGATGGATCTAGAGACTGTCATACAGAGTGAAGTAAGTCAGAAAGAGAAAAACAAATCTTGTATATTCATGCATATATGTGGAACCTAGAAAAACTGTACAGATTAACCATTTTGCAAGGCATAAATAGAGCAACAGATGTAGACAACAAACGTATGGACAACAAGGGGGGAAAGCTGTTGGGGGGGTGGTGGTGGGAGGAGTTGAGAGACTGGGATTGGCATGTATACATTTATATGTATAAAATAGATACCCAATAAGAACCTGCTGTATAAAAATATAAAATAAAATTCAAAATTAAAAAGAAGTAAAATTTAAAAAATAAAACAGAAAAAACAATTATTCCCTGCACATACATGTATTTATATGAATAAATTATTTCCATGCTTATATCTGTAAATACAAAAAAGAGGAATAAAATCTACCTTGAACCAAAAACGAAAAAGAGAAAAAAAACACAGAACCCACCAGTTACACAGAGGAAAACCGTATCAGGGCACTTGCTCCAGTTGTAAACAATTCTGAAGTTGGTCAGTGGTGGGGAATCGTCTCCCATTCAGCCAGCAGCCCCCACGCAACAAGCGTCCTCATTGCAAAGCTGGGGCACCGTGCCGAGGCATCTGTGAGTAAACGTGAGCTGAGCCCCAGGCCAGTTGCTGCTGAACTATTCCCACCCGTCCCAGGTAAAACACCTGAATATATACAAGGACTTGAAAGCCTAGAGGAAGGGCCATAGAGCCACACGAGTGACAGCATGCCGGCCGACTTGGTGCCTGCAGGCCAGCCAGGATGGTCCTGGCCCTGGGTGCTCTTCTGGAAGATTTCCATTTCCCTGCCTGAGATACCCGTCCTGTCCCTGCCTCCACTGCTTTTTTCCTTCCTCACCTCTGCCCAGGGAGAAATTCCAGCAGCAGGTATGGGTGACACATCCTCTTCTTTAGCAGGTGGCAGCCTGGCAACTGCTGCAGAAAGTCCAGCAGAGCCCCACTCACACTGGGCCACCCACAAAGCCGTGGCCTCTCACTCCCTCCCACCAGCCCAGCCCCGAGACTGCTGACAGGGCAGAGAAAATGGCGTCAGGCACGGCTGCAGGGGCTCTTGCTGCCTGGAGTGGTATTTATATTGATCTCAACCCAGGCACACCTGGGGAGGGCTGGCCGGCACGGTAAGGCTGCCCAGGTCAGCCAATCATCACCCCTCAGGGGCTCACAGTTGCAGAAAATGGAACTTGCTGAACCGGCCAGGTCCAAGGAACAGGTGTGGGCTCCTGAGAGTCAGGATAGACAAGGGGCTGCAGCTTTGGCTTGTTTTCTAATCATTTTATCTGGCCCATGAGTGGGAGACAACTTCAAGAAAACCCTCTCCTAATGAGAGGAACCCAGGAGTCAGGGAGAGGAGGGGTGGGTGGTGGTTGGAGACAGAGGCCTGGTGCCCCGGGTGCAGTGGAAGTCTCTGGAAGACCAGGTGGAGGGAGGCCTCACGGAGTGATGCCCAGGGTCACAGACCTGTCGCAGCTGCTGTTTGTTAGTTCAAGTCCTGCTCTGAGGTGCTCTGTGTCAGCTCTGAGTGACAGGTGAGCTGGGGGTGCTCTGCAATGAGGGCTATGTGCACGGTTCCTGTGTGCCCAGCCCTGCCACGGTACCTGCAAGGGTAGCTCTGTATCCTGGGAGGGGCCTGACCACGAGAGCCCCGTGGGCTGGGGTGGGGGTGGGGTACCTGCCCAGGTGAGCTCCATATTCTGGGATTGGTCTGACCACGAGAGCCCCATGGGCTGCTGGGGACCTGGTAAAGGATGTCAGGACAGTCAGTGAAGCCACCGAGGATATACCTCCAGTTGCTCCTAATTCCTACACCCTGCTGGTCATTCTACCAACCACCAGGACATGGTATTCTGTATTAGTCTTCAATGATGCCTTCTTTTGTATTCCATTAGTCCCAGAGTCACAAGAAATTTTGGCTTGTGAGTGGCAGGACTCAACATACAACTAAAACAATACTTCCGGGCCGTCTGGCCCCAAGGGTGCAAAAATTCCCACACCATCTTTGGGGAAAGCTTAGCTAAAGACCTAAAAGTTCTACCTCTGGAAAAGGAAACCCTCCTTCAATATGCAGACGACATTCTGATCACCAGCCCTACTAAGGAGGCCTCTGAACTACCAAGCCAATAAAGGATAGAAGTTGTCCAAGAAAAAGCTCAAATATCACAGACTGCGGTGACCTGCCTGGGCTTCATTCTCACAGAAGGTCAGAGAAGCCCATCCCAGGAAAGGGAAGAAACCATTTTCAGCCTTACCCCTTTCTAAAACTAGAAGACAGCTTAGGGGTTCCTGGGGAGGCCAGGGTTTGCTGCTTCTGGATCCCTAACTACAGTCTACTAGCTGGGCCTCTATATGAAACACTGAAAGGAAAAGATGATGATCCTTTTGAATAGAATCCAGAAGTGGCCTTTCAAGAATGGAAAGAGCAGTCAATTCAGACCCTTGCCCTGGAACTCCCTAATTTAGCTAAACCCTTTGACCTTTACATTCCCGGTGAAAGGTGAATCGCCATTGGAGAATTAGTGCAAAAACTGGGACCACTTGAAATGGAACAATGCAAGAATGCCATCCAGGTAGGATAAACTACGGTCACTAAGGGGCTTGGCCCACTGCCACATCTGGCCAAGATACTGGCGGTATCTAAAAACCTGGAAATCAGCAGCCCAAAAGGCCACCTCCCTCCTAAGGGAAAAGGACCCCACGTGGTGATCCTAACCACCAACCATGCCCTGAAGTTGCAGGGTTCGCTCCGTGGGCACACCGACCTCGAGTGAGGAGGCCCTCCAACTCCAACATCCAGAGAGATAACCGGGGGCAACAGGGCACCATGACGACTCGTGTGAACATCACTTGACCTGGAGTTTCTCTCATAAAACAACAAGAGTGTGTCCCAAAAGAGTAGACTACTGCTTGCAGGACTTACTGCACCCAGAGGGGAGCTAATAATCTTGGCGGGGGAACAGTATACCACACTGTCACCATAGAAAAGCCTACAGACACCGTGATGATGGTGGCCAATAAGACCGGCTGGACTCCTGTTTACTTCAAAAGGCTGTTGACTCAGTAGCCATCATGGTCCTTGATCACCACTGACCCTGGACTGTCTGGGAGTTGAGCGGGCAGGGCTCTGACACCTGGTGCTGTTTGTACGTTAATTCAGGGGCCTAATTGAGGAAAGCGCAGACTACTGGTCAGAGCATCTAGGCTGGCAGAGACGGTCAGCCTAAGGTGGCCGAACAAATGTGGGGCGGGGTGAAACCGGCCCCCACAGCGTCTCTGCACATCTCTTTCCTGGACCCTTAAAGGTCATTAGAATCTATAACACTTCCAATGCTGGTGCTCAGGTGGACGAGCAGGGAGGCAGGGGTCCTGGGGACAATCAACGTCACCGGGAGGCTGCTGGGGAGAAGCTCTGACCCTCGCCCCAGGGTATGAGGGCTCCCAACTCAGCACTCAGCAGTTACAGAAGAAGGGTCTGCACCCTCAGCACTCCAAGAATGAGGAACGGGACAAAAGGCAGAGGAGGGGTTTGTCCCCAGCAAAGCCCATTAAAAATCCCTGGGAGATAAAAGTAGAATCTGGGCAATAAAGTCAAGTCTAACCTTTTTTATCCTTTGTGCTTTGTCTAATTTCACGTGCTCCTAGGGTCCCGCATGCAGAGGTTCCACACCCGGCACTTCAGACCAGATTTCCTAGTGCAGAATGGCTGGGTCGACACCTCAGCTCCTGGGGCCCAGTGCAGACTCCACGATATAGAGCCTGAGCTACAGCCAACCCGGCCCTCGAGAGCTCCGCCGCCTCCCTCCCTCCCACTGACTCTGACAGGATCTCTACACAGCAGCCCAGCCCACAGCCCACGGGGTAGTGCATGCTCTCACCTCTCCATTCTCTGATCAAAATATAAAGTTTCCTTTGCTTGTGAACCAAACTCAGTCTCGATCTGTTGGCCCCAATGACACTGGGCAGGGGGACACTTGTTGGGGTCCACTCTGGAGGATCAGTAACAGAAATTGAGACTATTGTAACCTCAATGAACAGATGTGTGAGCCAAACTGTAGTTAACATAGAACAGTGTATAAGGCTCGGGTAAAATAAGATGTTTTTAACACTTCCATTTGATATTTCCATCACTTTTTATAAGCAAGTTCAGTGAAAAGGTTTGTCTTATTTGTCGGGTCAATATTAGAGAAACGAAGTGATTTCTTTCCAAGGATGTACATCTAATAATCTTGGTTAAACCTTCAATCTTGTTTTAAATGCTTTTCCATTGAAAATGATACCTCTCTTTTAGCTCCCCCATTTCTGAGAAGTATAAAATCTTATAATTTATTATTACCAAAGGGGAAAGGTGGGAGGAGGGATAAATTAACAGTTTGGAATGAACACATACACACTGCTATGTATAAAATAGATCATCAACAAGGAACTACTGTATAGCACAGGGAACTACACTCAACATTTTGCAATAACCTATAAGGGGAAATAATCTGAAAAAGAATAGATATTTTTATTGACATCATCTATCAATGACAGTTAAAGTGTAGCCTAAGGGAAGCTGGTGGTGAGTGCTTCTGACCCTGAAGACTTCAATCATCTAAAGTTTGGACTCTGCCTACTTCCCAAAGCCCTTAATGAACATATGTGTAGCCGTAGCTTAAAAAATTCCCCAGTTTGGGTTTCGGGGAGACACTGATTTTGAAAAAGCCCTGGTGTTCTCCTTACATGAATGGGACTCTTCCTACTGCTAAAACATGTCTGTCACACCCAGAGGATGGTATACCGTCTGATCGGGAAGAGTTTGGAAAAGGCATCTCATCTCCTCATCTCCTGGTGCTCGGGTTCACCCCTCCAGCGTCTTTACTAACAGTCTCCCCACTTGGAGATGTCAGCACTGTCAACATCCTGTTGCGTACAGTTTGGAATTTGTCCAGAGGATGAAGCGGAAGGATGAGGAACAATGAGAGACAAGTCCTAGGTGTTCAGACAGGCACATGTCACTCTAATTTCCAATCAGGAAGACGAATTGACCAAAGGCTAGGGTTGCCCATGGAAACAGTATAGGGCTTGAGGAAATCCCGCTGCTTTGTGGCCAGTTCCCATAAACACGAGTTGAACAATGGAACTCAGGGGCAGTAAAATTCACAAAACTGCAGAGTTGAAAATATCCATCACTGAAAAATGTCTTGAGGAGAGTCAGAGAAAAGGACTTGTAAGCAAGGGAGAATGGCAGGAAAGGGATTTGAGGAGGTAGAAAGGACTCGCCATTAAGCACAAGAAAAGGAGCTGAACATTGCCAACATTGCAGTTGGCCAAAAAGGGTGTATGCGTTCTTTTCTGTATATATTCAAGAAAAGGGCATACACTTTTTTAGCCAACCAAACAGGTGGGCACTGGAAGTCAATACCACAAAAGATATCACTTCGCATCAGTCAGAAGAGCCATCCTCATAAAGCGTAAACAACAGAAATGCAGGACAGGGCAACGAGAAGAGGGAGCCCTGTGAGACTTATAGTGGAAATGTATATTGCCAACGGCCATTCTGGAGAAGTGTATTGTGTTTACTAAAGCATCTAAAAAATGAGCTACAGAGCATAGGGCACTTGCACTCACGGGCGTATATCTTGGGAAAAACAAAAATCGAGAGGACACAGGCACCCCAATGTTTACCCCCTCTCTGTTTAAAAGATCCTCGACTAGGATATAACTTAAATGTCTCTGGAGGGAAAAAATGGATAGAGATGTGGTACTTAGGTAGAGTGGAATATTATTCAGCCTGGAAATCAATGAAATATGGCCAGTTGTAACAACTCCGGAGGAGTTACGTATGATCATTCTAAGTGACAGAATTCAAAAAGAAAAAGACACATATCATAAGATATCACTTAAAGGTGGAATCCAAAATGGCTACACATGAAATAAATTACAAAACAAAAACATAGTCAAATATGTAGAAAACACGCATAAGGCTGCTAAACGGGAAAGGTGGGGAGGGGTGAGGCATCATCCAGGAGGTTGAAATTAGCAAAGATACCATTCCAAATACCAAACTGATAATCAACAAGGCCTACACGGTAGCTAAAAGAACTGCACTCAGCACACTCAAGTCACCGGAAAAGAATATATACGACTGGTAAGAATCTGAAAAAGAATTTATTGATGTCTCTCTGTACGTGAATCAAGTGGATGTACAGCAGCAAGAAACAGAGCTTTGAAAATCAGCTGTAACCAATATAGTAATAAATTGAAAAAAATAAACGACAGAGAGACAGAGAAAACCTCTTACAACTTTTCCTCAGGGACGGTGATGCAACATGGATTGAACACATCTAGACCCACAGCAGGATGAGACATAAGGCTGGAAACTGTTTGCGCTAAGAGAAATGTGAGGTTGGGTGAGGAAATGCACACCCTTTAAAGTAATACTACCTGGTACCCATTCAATGGGTCCCAAATCTGCAGGTTCAAGGGATCTTCCTACAGCTAAAACATGCATGGAAAACCCAGAGGACTGTACACCATGTGATCGGGAGATGTGTCTAAAATGCACCTCATTTATCCTCTCCTGGTGCTCCTGTTCACCATTCCAGCCACGCTACTTAGAATCTCCCCACTTGGAGAATCAGCACATTTAAACTTCTGTTTCACACATTTTGCAAATTGTGAGGAGGATGAACGGGAAGAGGGGGAACCAATGAGAGAAGAGTTGTAGGGGTTTGGACGGGCACATATCACTCTAATTTCCCATTAAGAATAAGAATTAAAGAAAGGCTCAGCCTGCCTCGCCGGAGCCAAAATAGGGCCTGAAGCAATCCTGCGGGTTTGAGGCCAGCTCACAAAAGAGCAACTTAAAAAATGGAGCTCAGGGTCACTGCAATTCACAAACCTGCAGAGTTATAAATGAAAACTAACGTCCAAAAATATGTTGAGGTAAGGCAAAGAAGAGGATCTGAATGCAAGACAGAATTGCAAGAAACAGATTTCAAGAGATAGATTGGACTCGTCTTTAATGCACATGAAAAGCGGCAGAATTTCGACAATGATGCAGTTGGCCCAAAAGGGCGTATGCGTTTTTTCCTGATTATATCCAGGAAAAAACGCATACGCACTTTATGGGCAACGAAGCAAGCAAGCAATGCAAATGTGCACAACAAAGAAGTCTCACTTCCCACCGGTCAAAAGGGCCATCCTAAAAAATTGTAAAAACCAGAAATGCAGGACAGGCCATGGAGAACAGGGAGCCTTTATACGCTGATGGGCAGTGTGTGAACTGCCGAGAGCCACTCTGGAGAAGTGTATGGTGGTTCCTAAATCATCTAAAAAACAGAGCTACAGAGCATAGGACACTTCCAATCATGGGAGTATATCTAGGGAAGTCTAAAAATCAACAAGACACAAGCACACCACAGTTTAGGGCTACTCTGTTTACAAGAACCTCAACTTCAGTACACCTTAAATATCCCAGGAAAGAGAACAATGGATAAAGAAGATGTGGTACTTATGTACAATGGAATATCTCTTCACCATGAAATCAATGTAATAAGGCTAGTAGAAGGATAAAGAGTGGATTTAGGTCCGATAATACTACTTGAAATAAGTCAAACAGAAAAAGAAACATATCATAAGATATCACTTATAGAGGGAGGGTAAATATGGCTGCACAAGAAATGAATTACAGAACAGAACAGTGTCTCACATTTAGAAAACACACTTATGTCAGCTTAAGGGGAAAGGAGAGGTGGGGTGATGCATAAAACCAGAGTTTGAAATTAGCACAGATACCGTTCAATAAACCAAATAGGTATTAGACAAGATCTACACCTTGCTCAATGAACAGGCCTCAACACACCCTATACACCGCAGAGAAATATATCTGAGGAATAAGAATCTTAAAACCCATGTATTGATATATCTCCATAAGGGAATCAAGTGTGTGCAGAGCGGCACAAACACAGCAGTGAAAAGGAGCTAAACCCCATTATAGAAATAAATTTTAAAAACAAAACGCTGAAACAATGAAAGAGAGAAAAATTCTTACAAAATTCGCTCAGGGGCTGTGATGCAACCTGGATTGACCACATATAAACCCAAAGCTGGATAAGACATAAGGCTGGACACTTGGGGCTGACAGGATTGGTGAGCTTTGGTGAGCAACTGCCGAAAGTTTAATGCAATACTTCATGCTACTCAGTCCAAGGGTCCCAACACTCCAGGTTGAAGGGAATCTTCCTACAGCTAAACCATGCTTGGGAAACCCAGCGACTGGTATACCATATGATCGGGAAAGGTTTCTAAAACGCACCTCATTTTTCCTCTCCTGGGGCTCCGGATCGACATTCCAGCCGCTTTACTAACAACATCCCCACATGGAGTCAATGCCTTTAAGTTCTGGTATCGCACAGTCTGCAGTTAGTGCAGAGGATGAATGGGAATAGGGGGAACCAGTGAGAAACTAGCTGTAGCGGTTTCAATGGGCACATGTCACTCTAATATCACATCAGTAAGAAGAATTAACCAAAGGCACAGCAAGGTGCCCCAGAAGAAAAATAGGGCTTCAAGGAATCCTGTGGTTACGGGGCAAGACCACAAAAATAAGAGCTAAAAAATGGAGCTAAGGGCCACTGCAATTCAAAAACCTGCAGAGTTATAAAGGCCAACTATTTTTAAAAAATATATTGAGGTAAGGCTATGAAGAGGCATTGAAAGCAAGGCAGAATTGCAGGAAACCGATTTCAGGAGGTAGACTGGAATTGCATTGAAAGCATATGAAGAGAGTCAGAAACTCGACAATGATGCACTTGGCCAAAAAGGGCGTATGCGTTTTTTCCTGAATATATTCAGGAAAAAACGCATACGCCCTTTTTGGCCAACCAAGCAAGCTTGCAAAGGAAATCTGCACTACAATAAAGTCTCACTTCCACCTGGTCAAAAGGGCCATCTGAAAAAAGTGTAAAATCCATAAAGGCACGACAGGCCATGGAGAACTGGGAGCCTTCTTATGCTGATGGGCGGGATGTAAATTGCCAACAGACACTTAGGAGAAGTGTATGGTGTTTCCTGAAACATCTAAAAAACAAAGCAACAGAGCCTAGGGCACTGCCACTTATGGTCCTATAGCTTAGGGAAATTAAAATCAAAAAGACACAGCCACCCCAAAGTTTGGGACGCCTCTGTTTACAAGAACCTCGTTTACAGTACAAGTTCAACATCGCAGAAAGTGAAAAATGGATAAAGAAGTTGTAGTATTTACTTACAAAGCAATATCACTCAGCAATGAAATCTGTGTCATCAGGCCCTTAGCAGCACAATGAGTGGATTCAGGTATGATGATTCTAACTGAAATAAGTCACACAGAAAAAGAAACATCATAAGATATCAGTAATACACGGAATGGTAACTTGGCTACACAGGAACTGAATTACAGAACAGAACAGGGTCTCAAATTTAGAAAACCAACTTATGCTTGCTTAAGGGTAAAGGTGAGTTGGGGTGCTGCATAAAACCAGAGATTTAAATGAGCACAGATAAAGTTCCTTAAGCCAAATATGGAATAGACAAGAGTTACTCCTTGCTCAACGAAATGGACTCAACACCGCATATTAAACGTCTAAGAATGTACCTGACTAGTAAGTATCTTAAAACCTATGGATTGCTATGTCTCCGAAAGAGAATCAAGCATGTGTACAGGGGCATAAACGCAGCAGTGATAGGATTGGAGAGGTTCGGTGAGCAAATGAAGACCCTTTGAAGTCATATTGCATGGTAACCATTCCACGGGTTTCAACTACCCAGGTTTAAGGTATTCTTCCTTCAGCTAAAACATGCATGTGGAACCTAGAGTATGATCAACCATGTGATCGGGAGACGTGTTCAAATATGTCTCAGTTTTCGTACCCTGGTACTCGGGTGCAACATTCCAGACGCTTTACTAACACTCTCCCGACTTGGAGAGTCAGTCCCTTTAACCTCCTGTTTGGCCCAGTTTCCAATTTCTGCGGAAGATGAACAGGAATAGCGAGAACCAATGAGAAGCTAGCTGGAGGTGTCTGGACGGGCAAATTTAACTCTCATTTCCCACCAGGAAGAGGAATTAACCAAAGGCTCAGCGTGCCGTGCCTGAACCAGATTAGGGCCTGAAGTCATCCTGCGGTGTTGCGGCCAGCTCACAAGAAAGCGAGTTGAAGAAAGGAGCTCAGGGGCACTGTAATTCACAAACCTGCAGAGTTATAAATGACAGCTATCGTCCAAAAATATACTGAAGTAAGGCTGCCAAGAGGACTTGAAAGCGGGGCAGAATTGCAGGAAACCGATTTCAGGAGGTAGACTGGAATTGCATTGAAAGCATAGGAAAAGAGGCAGAACGTCCACAATGATGCACTTGGCCAAAAAGGGCGTATGCGTTTTTTCCTGAATATATTCAGGAAAAAACGCATACGCCCTTTTTGGCCAACCAAGCAAGCTTGCAAAGGAAATCTGCACTACAATGAAGTCTCACTTCCCCCCGGTCAAAAGGGCCATCTGAAAAAAGTGTAAAATCCAGAAAGGCAGGACAGGCCATGGAGAACTGGGAGCCTTGTTATGCTGATGGGCGGGATGTAAATTGCCAACAGACACTCGGGAGAAGTGTATGGTGTTTCCTGAAACATCTAAAAAACAAAGCAACAGAGCCTAGGGCACTTCCACTTATGGTCCTATAGCTTAGGGAAATTAAAATCAAAAAGACACAGCCACCCCAAAGTTTCGAACGGCTTTGTTTACAAGAACCTCGTTTACAGTACAAGTTCAACATCGCAGAAAGTGAAAAATGGATAAAGAAGTTGTGGTATTTACTTACAAAGCAATATCACTCAGCAATGAAATCTGTGTCATCAGGCCCTTAGCAGCACAATGAGTGGATTCAGGTATGATGATTCTAACT
The DNA here is from genome assembly GCF_951394435.1 of Stenella coeruleoalba. Classification (NCBI taxonomy): domain Eukaryota; kingdom Metazoa; phylum Chordata; class Mammalia; order Artiodactyla; family Delphinidae; genus Stenella; species Stenella coeruleoalba. The sequence goes on along the minus strand of NW_027645901.1, from coordinate 301,745 downwards.
GAAATAAGTCACACAGAAAAAGAAACATCATAAGATATCAGTAATACACGGAATGGAAACTTGGCTACACAGGAACTGAATTACAGAACAGAACAGGGTCTCAAATTTAGAAAACCAACTTATGCTTGCTTAAGGGGAAAGGTGAGTTGGGGTTCTGCATAAAACCAGAGATTGAAATGAGCACAGATAAAGTTCCTTAAGCCAAATATGGAATAGACAAGAGCTACTCCTTGCTCAACAAAATGGACTCAACACCGCATATTAAACGCCTAAGAATGTACCTGACTTGTAAGTATCTTAAAACCTATGGATTGCTATGTCTCCGAAAGAGAATCAAGCATGTGTACAGGGGCATAAACGCAGCAGTGATAGGATTGGAGAGGTTCGGTGAGCAAATGAAAACCCTTTGAAGTCATATTGCATGGTACCCATTCCACGGGTTTCAACTACCCAGGTTTAAGGTATTCTTCCTTCAGCTAAAACATGCACGTGGAACCTAGAGTATGATCAACCATGTGATCGGGAGACGTGTTCAAATATGTCTCAGTTTTCATACCCTGGTACTCGGGTGCAACATTCCAGACGCTTTACTAACCCTCTCCCGACTTGGAGAGTCAGTCCCTTTAACCGCTTGTTGGGCCCAGTTTGCAGTTTCTGCGGAAGATGAACAGGAATAGCGAGAAACAATGAGAGGCTAGCTGGAGGTGTCTGGACGGGCAAATTTAACTCTCATTTCCCACCAGGAAGAAGAAATAACCAAAGGCTCAGCGTGCCGTGCCGGAACCAGATTAGGGCCTGAAGCCATCCTGCGGTGTTGCGGCCAGGTCACAAGAAACAAGTTGAAGAAAGGAGCTCAGGGGCACTGTAATTCACAAACCTGCAGAGTTATAAATGACAGCTATCGTCCAAAAATAGACTGAAGTAAGGCTGCCAAGAGGACTTGAAAGCGGGGCAGAATTGCAGGAAACCGATTTCAGGAGGTAGACTGGAATTGCATTGAAAGCATAGAAAAAGAGGCAGAACGTCCACAATGATGCACTTGGCCAAAAAGGGCGTATGCGTTTTTTCCTGAATATATTCAGGAAAAAACCCATATGCACTTTTTGGCCAACCAAGCAAGCTTGCAAAGGAAATCTGCACTACAAAGAAGTCTCACTTCCCCCCGGTCAAAAGGGCCATCTGAAAAAAGTGTAAAATCCAGAAAGGCAACAGGCCATTGAGAACTGGGAGCCTTGTTATGCTGATGGGCAGGATGTAAATTGCCAACAGACACTTGGGAGAAGTGTATGGTGTTTCCTGAAACATCTAAAAAACAAAGCAACAGAGCCTAGGGCACTTCCACTTATGGTCCTATAGCTTAGGGAAATTAAAATCAAAAAGACACAGCCACCCAAAAGTTTGGAACGGCTCTGTTTACAAGAACCTCGTTTACAGTACAAGTTCAACATCGCAGAAAGTGAAAAATGGATAAAGAAGTTGTGGTATTTACTTACAAAGCAATATCACTCAGCAATGAAATCTATGTCATCAGGCCCTTAGCAGCACAATGAGTGTATTCAGGTATGATGATACTAACTGAAATAAGTCACACAGAAAAAGAAACATCATAAGATATCAGTAATACACGGAATGGAAACTTGGCTACACAGGAACTGAATCACAGAACAGAACAGGGTCTCAAATTTAGAAAACCAACTTATGCTTGCTTAAGGGGAAAGGTGAGTTGGGGTGCTGCATAAAACCAGAGATTGAAATGAGCACAGATAAAGTTCCTTAAGCCAAATATGGAATAGACGAGAGCTACTCCTTGCTCAACGAAATGGACTCAACACCGCATATTAAACGCCTAAGAATGTACCTGACTAGTAAGTATCTTAAAACCTATGGATTGCTATGTCTCCGAAAGAGAATCAAGCATGTGTACAGGGGCATAAACGCAGCAGTGATAGGATTGGAGAGGTTCGGTGAGCAAATGAAGACCCTTTGAAGTCATATTGCATGGTACCCATTCCACGGGTTTCAACTACCCAGGTTTAAGGTATTCTTCCTTCAGCTAAAACATGCATGTGGAACCTAGAGTATGATCAACCATGTGATCGGGAGACGTGTTCAAATATGTCTCAGTTTTCGTACCCTGGTACTCGGGTGCAACATTCCAGACGCTTTACTAACTCTCTCCCGACTTGGAGAGTCAGTCCCTTTAACTTCCATTTTGGCCCAGTTTGCAATTTCTGCGGAAGATGAACAGGAATAGCGAGAACCAATGAGAGGCTAGCTGGAGGTGTCTGGACGGGCAAATTTAACTCTCATTTCCCACCAGGAAGAGGAAATAACCAAAGGCTCAGTGTGCCGTTCCGGAACCAGATTAGGGCCTGAAGCCATCCTGCGGTGTTGCGGCCAGCTCAAAAGAAAGCGAGTTGAAGAAAGGAGCTCAGGGGCACTGTAATTCCCAAACCTGCAGAGTTATAAATGACAGCTATCGTCCAAAAATAGACTGAAGTAAGGCTGCCAAGAGGACTTGAAAGCGGGGCAGAATTGCAGGAAACCGATTTCAGGAGGTAGACTGGAATTGCATTGAAAGCATAGGAAAAGAGGCAGAACGTCCACAATGATGCACTTGGCCAAAAAGGGCGTATGCGTTTTTTCCTGAATATATTCAGGAAAAAACGCATACACCCTTTTTGGCCAACCAAGCAAGCTTGCAAAGGAAATCTGCACTACAATGAAGTCTCACTTCCCCCCGGTCAAAAGGGCCATCTGAAAAAAGTGTAAAATCCAGAAAGGCAGGACAGGCCATGGAGAACTGGGAGCCTTGTTATGCTGATGGGCGGGATGTAAATTGCCAACAGACACTCTGGAGCAGTGTATGGTGTTTCCTGAAACATCTGAAAAACAAAGCAACAGAGCCTAGGGCACTTCCACTTATGATCCTATAGCTTAGGGAATTTGAAATCAAAAAGACACAGCCACCCCAAAGTTTCGAAAGGCTCTGTTCACAAGAACCTCGATTACCGTACAAGTTCAACATCGCAGAAAGTGAAAAATGGATAAAAAATTTGTGGTATTTACTTACAAAGCAATATCACTCAGCAATGAAATCTGTGTCATCAGGCCCTTAGCAGCACAATGAGTGGATTCAGGTATGATGATTCTAACTGAAATAAGTCACACAGAAAAAGAAACATCATAAGATATCAGTAATACACGGAATGTAAACTTGGCTACACAGTAACTGACTTACAGAACAGAACAGGGTTTCAAATTTAGAAAAACAACTTATGCTTGCTTAAGGGTAAAGGTGAGTTGGGGTGCTGCATAAAACCAGAGATTGAAATGAGCACAGATAAAGTTCCTTAAGCCAAATATGGAATAGACAAGAGCTACTCCTTGCTCAACGAAATGGACTCAACAACCCATATTAAACGCCTAAGAATGTACCTGACTTGTAAGTATCTTAAAACCTATGGATTGCTATGTCTCCGAAAGAGAATCAAGCATGTGTACAGGGGCATAAACACAGCAGTGATAGGATTGGAGAGGTTCGGTGAGCAAATGAAGACCCTTTGAAGTCATATTGCATGGTACCCATTACATGGGTTTCAACTACCCAGGTTTAAGGTATTCTTCCTTCAGCTAAAACATGCATGTGGAACCTAGAGTATGATCAACCATGTGATCGGGAGATGTGTTCAAATATGTCTCAGTTTTCATACCCTGGTATTCGGGTGCAACATTCCAGACGCTTTACTATCACTCTCCCCACTTGGAGAGTCAGTCCCTTTAACCTCCTGATTGGCTCAGTTTGCAATTGCTGTGGAAGATGAACAGGAATAGCGAGAACCAATGAGAGACTAGCTGGAGGTGTCTGGATGGGCAAATTTAACTCTCATTTCCCACCAGGAAGAGGAATTAACCAAAGGCTCAGCGTGCCGTGCCAGAACCAGATTAGGGCCTGAAGACATCCTGCGGTGTTGCGGCCAGGTCACAAGAAAGCGAGTTGAAGAAAGGAGCTCAGGGGCACTGTAATTCACAAACCTGCAGAGTTATAAATGAAAGCTATCATCCAAAAATATACTGAAGTAAGGCTGCCAAGAGGACTTGAATGTGGGGCAGAATTGCAGGAAACCGATTTCAGGAGGTAGACTGGAATTGCATTGAAAGCATAGGAAAAGAGGCAGAACGTCCACAATGATGCACTTGGCCAAAAAGGGCGTATGCATATTTTCCTGAATATATTCAGGAAAAAACGCATACGCACTTTTTGGCCAATCAAGCAAGCTTGCAAAGGAAATCTGCACTACAATGAAGTCTCACTTCTCCTGGGTCAAAAGGGCCATCTGAAAAAAGTGTAAAATCCAGAAAGGCAGGACAGGCCATGGAGAACTGGGAGCCTTGTTATGCTGATGGGCGGGATGTAAATTGCCAAGAGACACTCAGGAGAAGTGTATGGTGTTTCCTGAAACATCTAAAAAACAAAACAACAGAGCCTAGGGCACTTCCACTTATGGTCCTATAGCTTAGGGAAATTAAAATCAAAAAGACACAGCCACCCCAAAGTTTGGGACGCCTCCGTTTACAAGAACCTCGTTTACCGTACAAGTTCAATATCACAGAAAGTGAAAAATGGATAAAGAACTTGTGGTACTTACGTACAATGCAGTATCACTCAGCAATGAAATCTATGTCATCAGGGCCGTAGCAGCATAATGAGTGGATTCAGGTACGATGATTCTAACTGAAAGAAGTCACACAGAAAAAGAAACATCATAAGATATCAGTAATACACGGAATGGAAACTTGGCTACACAGGAACTGAATTACAGAACAGAACAGGGTCTCAAATTTAGAAAACCAACTTATGCTTGCTTAAGGGGAAAGGTGAGTTGGGGTGCTGCATAAAACCAGAGATTGAAATGAGCACAGATAAAGTTCCTTAAGCCAAATATGGAATAGACAAGAGCTACTCCTTGCTCAACGAAATGGACTCAACACCGCATATTAAACGCCTAAGAATGTACCTGACTAGTAAGTATCTTAAAAGCTATGGATTGCTATGTCTCCGAAAGAGGATCAAGCATGTGTACAGGGGCATAAACGCAGCAGTGATAGGATTGGAGAGGTTAGGTGAGCAAATGAAGACCCTTTGAAGTCATATTGCATGGTACCCATTCCACGGGTTTCAACTACCCAGGTTTTAGGTATTCTTCCTTCAGCTAAAATATGCATGTGGAACCCAGAGTATGATCAACCATGTGATCAGGAGACGTGTTCAAATATGTCTCAGTTTTCGTACCCTGGTACTCGGGTGCAACATTCCAGACGCTTTACTAACACTCTCCCCACTTGGAGAGTCAGCGCCTTTAACCTCCTGTTTGGCCCAGTTTGCAATTTCTGCGGAAGATGAACAGGAATAGCGAGAACCAATGAGAGACTAGCTGGAGGTGTCTGGACAGGCAAATTTAACTCTCATTTCCCACCAGGAAGAGGAAATAACCAAAGGCTCAGTGTGCCGTGCCGGAACCAGATTAGGGCCTGAAGCCATCCTGCGGTGTTGCGGCCAGCTCAAAAGACAGCGAGTTGAATAAAGGAGCTCAGGGGCACTGTAATTCACAAACCTGCAGAGTTATAAATGACAGCTATCGTCCAAAAATATACTGAAGTAAGGCTGCCAAGAGGACTTGAACGCGGGGCAGAATTGCAGGAAACCGATTTCTGGAGGTAGACTGGAATTGCATTGAAAGCATAGGAAAAGAGGCAGAACGTCCACAATGATGCACTTGGCCAAAAAGGGCGTATGCGTTTTTTCCTGAATATATTCAGGAAAAAACGCATACGCCCTTTTTGGCCAACCAAGCAAGCTTGCAAAGGAAATCTGCACTACAATGAAGTCTCACTTCCCCCCGGTCAAAAGGGCCATCTGAAAATAGTGTAAAATCCAGAAAGGCAGGACAGGCCATGGAGAACTGGGAGCCTTGTTATGCTGATGGGCGGGATGTAAATTGCCAACAACCACCCGGGAGAAGTGTATGGTGTTTCCTGAAACATCCAAAAAACAAAGCAACAGAGCCTAGAGCACTTCCACTTATGGTCCTATAGCTTAGGGAATTTAAAATCAAAAAGACACAGCCACCCCAAAGATTCGAAAGGCTCCGTTTACAAGAACCACGTATACAGTACAAGTTCAACATCGCAGAAAGTGAAAAATGGATAAAAAAGTTGTGGTATTTACTTACAAAGCAATATCACTCAGCAATGAAATCTGTGTCATCAGGCCCTTAGCAGCACAATGAGTGGATTCAGGTATGTTGATTCTAACTGAAATAAGTCACACAGAAAAAGAAACATCATAAGATATCAGTAATACACAGAATGGAAACTTGGCTACACAGGAACTGAATTACAGAACAGAACAGGGTCTCAAATTTAGAAAACCAACTTATGCTTGCTTAAGGGTAAAGGTGAGTTGGGGTGCTGCATAAAACCAGAGATTGAAATGAGCACAGATAAAGTTCCTTAAGCCGAATATGGAATAGACAAGAGCTACTCCTTGCTCAACGAAATGGACTCAACACCGCATATTAAACGCCTAAGAATGTACCTGACTAGTAAGTATCTTAAAACCTATGGATTGCTATGTCTCCGAAAGAGAATCAAGCATGTGTACAGGGGCATAAACGCAGCAGTGATAGGATTGGAGATGTTCGGTGAGCAAATGAAGACCCTTTGAAGTCATATTGCATGGTACCCATTCCACGGGTTTCAAATACCCAGGTTTAAGGTATTCTTCCTTCAGCTAAAACATGCATGTGGAACCTAGAGTATGATCAACCATGTGATCGGGAGACGTGTTCAAACATGTCTCAGTTTTCGTACCCTGGTACTCGGGTGCAACATTCCAGACGCTTTACTAACACTCTCCCGACTTGGAGAGTCAGTCCCTTTAACCTCCTGTTTGGCCCAGTTTGCAATTTCTGCGTAAGATGAACAGGAATAGCGAGAACCAATGAGAGACTAGCTGGAGGTTTCTGGACGGGCAAATTTAACTCTCATTTCCCACCAGGAAGAGGAATTAACCAAAGGCTCAGCGTGCCGTGCTGGAACCAGATTAGGGCCAGAAGCCATCCTGCGGTGTTTCAGCCAGCTCACAAGAAAGCGAGTTGAAGAACGGAGCTCAGGGGCACTGTAATTCACAAACCTGCAGAGTTATAAATGACAGCTATCGTCCAAAAATTTACTGAAGTAAGGCTGCCAAGAGGACTTGAAAGCGGGGCAGAATTGCAGGAAACCAATTTCAGGAGGTAGACTGGAATTGCTTTGAAAGCATAGGAAAAGAGGCAGAACGTCCACAATGATGCAGTTGGCCAAAAAGGGCGTATGCGTTTTTTCCTGAATATATTCAGGAAAGAACGTATACGCACTTTTTGGCCAACCAAGCAAGCTTGCAAAGGAAATCTGCACTACAATGAAGTCTCACTTCCCCCCGGTCAAATGGGCCATCTGAAAAAAGTGTAAAATCCAGAAAGGCAGGACAGGCCATGGAGAACTGGGAGCCTTGTTATGCTGATGGGCGGGATGTAAATTACCAACAACCACTCGGGAGAAGTGTATGGTGTTTCCTGAAACATCTAAAAAACAAAGCAACAGAACCTAGGGCACTTCCACTTATGGTTCCATAGCTTAGGGAAATTAAAATCAAAAAGACACAGCCACACCAAAGTTTGGGACGCCTCTGTTTACAAGAACCTCGTTTACAGTACAAGTTCAACATCGCAGAAAGTGAAAAATGGATAAAGAAGTTGTGGTATTTACTTACAAAGCAATATCACTCAGCAATGAAATCTGTGTCATCAGGCCCTTAGCAGCACAATGAGTGGATTCAGGTATGATGATTCTAACTGAAATAAGTCACACAGAAAAAGAAACATCATAAGATATCAGTAATACACGGAATGGAAACTTGGCTACACAGGAACTGAATTACAGAACAGAACAGGGTTTCAAATTATAAAAACAACTTATGCTTGCTTAAGGGGAAAAGTGAGTTGGGGTGCTGCATAAAACCAGAGATTGAAATGAGCACAGATAAAGTTCCTTAAGCCAAATATGGAATAGACAAGAGCTACTCCTTGCTCAACGAAATGGACTCAACACCGCATATTAAACGCCTAAGAATGTACCTGACTTGTAAGTATCTTAAAACCTATGGATTGCTATGTCTCCGAAAGAGAATCAAGCATGTGTACAGGGGCATAAACGCAGCAGTGATAGGATTGGAGAGGTTCGGTGAGCAAATGAAGACCCTTTGAAGTCATATTGCATGGTATCCATTCCACGGGTTTCAACTACCCAGGTTTAAGGTATTCTTCCTTCAGCTAAAACATGCATGTGGAACCTAGAGTATGATCAACCATGTGATCGGGAGACGTGTTCAAATATGTCTCAGTTTTCGTACCCTGGTATTCGGGTGCAACATTCCAGATGCTTTACTAACACTCTCCCAACTTGGAGAGTCAGTCCCTTTAACCTCCTGTTTGGCCCAGTTTGCAATTTCTGCGGAAGATGAACAGGAATATCGAGAACCAATGAGAGACTAGCTGGAGGTGTCTGGACGGGCAAATTTAACCCTCATTTCCCACCAGGAAGAGGAATTAACCAAAGGCTCAGCGTCCCGTGCCGGAACGAGATTAGGGCCTTAAGACATCCTGCGGTGTTGCGGCCAGCTCACAAGAAAGCGAGTTGAAGAAAGGAGCTCAGGGGCACTGTAATTCACAAACCTGCAGAGTTATAAATGACAGCTATCGTCCAAAAATAGACTGAAGTAAGGCTGCCAAGAGGACTTGAAAGCGGGGCAGAATTGCAGGAAACCGATTTCAGGAGGTAGACTGGAATTGCATTGAAAGCATAGGAAAAGAGGCAGAACGTCCACAATGATGCACTTGGCCAAAAAGGGCGTATGCGTTTTTTCCTGAATATATTCAGGAAAAAACGCATACGCCCTTTTTGGCCAACCAAGCAAGCTTGCAAAGGAAATCTGCACTACAATGAAGTCTCACTTCCCCCCGGTCAAAAGGGCCATCTGAAAAAAGTGTAAAATCCAGAAAGGCAGGACAGGCCATGGAGAACTGGGAGCCTTGTTATGCTGACGGGCGGGATGTAAATTGCCAACAACCACTCGGGAGAAGTGTATGGTGTTTCCTGAAACATCTAAAAAACAAAACAACAGAACCTAGGGCACTTCCACTTATGGTCCTATAGCTTAGGGAAATTAAAATCAAAAAGACACATCCACCCCAAAGTTTGGAACGGCTCTGTTTACAAGAACATCGTTTACAGTACAAGTTCAACATCGCAGAAAGTGAAAAATGGATAAAGAACTTGTGGTATTTACTTACAAAGCAATATCACTCAGCAATGAAATCTGTGTCATCAGGCCCTTAGCAGCACAATGAGTGGATTCAGGTATGATGATTCTAACTGAAATAAGTCACACAGAAAAAGAAACATCATAAGATATCAGTAATACACGGAATGTAAACTTGGCTACACAGGAACTGAATTACAGAACAGAACAGGGTCTCAAATTTAGAAAACCAACTTATGCTTGCTTAAGGGGAAAGGTGAGTTGGGGTGCTGCATAAAACCAGAGATTGAAATGAGCACAGATAAAGTTCCTTAAGCCAAATATGGAATAGACAAGAGCTACTCCTTGCTCAACGAAATGGACTCAACACCGCATATTAAACTCCTAAGAATGTACCTGACTAGTAAGTATCTTAAAACCTAGGGATTGCTATGCTCCGAAAGAGAATCAAGCATGTGTACAGGGGCATAAAAACAGCAGTGATAGGATTGGAGAGGTTCGGTGAGCAAATGAAGACCCTTTGAAGTCATATTGCATGGTACCCATTCCACGGGTTTCAACTACCCAGGTTTTAGGTATTCTTCCTTCAGCTAAAATATGCATGTGGAACCCAGAGTATGATCAACCATGTGATCGGGAGACGTGTTCAAATATGTCTCAGTTTTCCTCCCCTGGTACTCGGGTGCAACATTCCAGACGCTTTATTAACACTCTCCCCACTTGGAGAGTCAGCGCCTTTAACCTCCTGTTTGGCCCAGTTTGCAATTTCTGCGGAAGATGAACAGGAATAGCGAGAACCAATGAGAGACTAGCTGGAGGTGTCTGGACGGGCAAATTTAACTCTCATTTCCCACCAGGAAGAGGAAATAACCAAAGGCTCAGCGTGCCGTACCGGAACCAGATTAGGGCCTGAAGCCATCCTGCGGTGTTGCGGCCAGCTTAAAACAAAGCGAGTTGAAGAAAGGAGCTCAGGGGCACTGTAATTCACAAACCTGCAGAGTTATAAATGACAGCTATCGTCCAAAAATAGACTGAAGTAAGGCTGCCAAGAGGACTTGAAAGCGGGGCAGAATTGCAGGAAACCGATTTCAGGAGGTAGACTGGAATTGCATTGAAAGCATAGGAAAAGAGGCAGAACGTCCACAATGATGCACTTGGCCAAAAAGGGCGTATGCGTTTTTTCCTGAATATATTCAGGAAAAAACGCATACGCCCTTTTTGGCCAACCAAGCAAGCTTGCAAAGGAAATCTGCACTACAATGAAGTCTCACTTCCCCCCGGTCAAAAGGGCCATCTGAAAAAAGTGTAAAATCCAGAAAGGCAGGACAGGCCATGGAGAACTGGGAGCCTTGTTATGCTGATGGGCGGGATGTAAATTGCCAACAACCACTAGGTAGAAGTGTATGGTGTTTCCTGAAACATCTAAAAAACAAAGCAACAGAACCTAGGGCACTTCCACTTATGGTCCTATAGCTTAGGGAAATTAAAATCAAAAAGACACAGCCACCCCAAAGTTTGGAACGGCTCTGTTTACAAGAACCTCGTTTACAGTACAAGTTCAACATCGCAGAAAGTGAAAAATGGATAAAGAAGTTGTGGTATTTACTTACAAAGCAATATCACTCAGCAATGAAATCTGTGTCATCAGGCCCTTAGCAGCACAATGAGTGGATTCAGGTATGATGATTCTAACTGAAATAAGTCACACAGAAAAAGAAACATCATAAGATATCAGTAATACACGGAATGGAAACTTGGCTACACAGGAACTGAATTACAGAACAGAACAGGGTCTCAAATTTAGAAAACCAACTTATGCTTGCTTAAGGGGAAAGGTGAGTTGGGGTGCTGCATAAAACCAGATTGAAATGAGCACAGATAAAGTTCCTTAAGCCAAATATGGAATACACAAGAGCTACTCCTTGCTCAACGAAATGGACTCAACACCGCATATTAAACGCCTAAGAATGTACCTGACTAGTAAGTATCTTAAAACCTATGGATTGCTATGTCTCCGAAAGAGAATCAAGCATGTGTACAGGGGCATAAACGCAGCAGTGATAGGATTGGAGAGGTTCGGTGAGCAAATGAAGACCCTTTGAAGTCATATTGCATGGTACCCATTCCACGGGTTTCAACTACCCAGGTTTAAGGTATTCTTCCTTCAGCTAAAACATGCATGTGGAACCTAGAGTATGATCAACCATGTGATCGGGAGACGTGTTCAAATATGTCTCAGTTTTCCTCCCCTGGTACTCGGGTGCAACATTCCAGACGCTTTACTAACACTCTCCCGACTTGGAGAGTCAGTCCCTTTAACCTCCTGTTTAGCCCAGTTTGCAATTTCTGCAGAAGATGAACAGGAATAGCGAGAACCAATTAGAGGCTAGCTGGAGGTGTCTGGACGGGCAAATATAACTCTCATTTCCCACCAGGAAGAGGAATTAACCAAAGGCTCAGCGTGCCGTGCCAGAAGCAGATTAGGGCCTGAAGCCATCCTGCAGTGTTGCGGCCAGCTCAAAAGAAAGCGAGTTGAAGAAAGGAGCTCAGGGGCACTGTAATTCACAAACCTGCAGAGTTATAAATGACAGCTATCGTCCAAAAATAGACTGAAGTAAGGCTGCCAAGAGGACTTGAAAGCGGGGCAGAATTGCAGGAAACCGATTTCAGGAGGTAGACTGGAATTGCATTGAAAGCATAGGAAAAGAGGCAGAACGTCCACAATGATGCACTTGGCCAAAAAGGGCGTATGCGTTTTTTCCTGAATATATTCAGGAAAAAACGCATACGCCCTTTTTGGCCAACCAAGCAAACTTGCAAGGAAATCTGCACTACAATGAAGTCTCACTTCTCCCCGGTCAAAAGGGCGATCTGAGAAACGTGTAAAATCCAGAAAGGCAGGACAGGCCATGGAGAACTGGGAGCCTTGTTATGCTGATGGGCGGGATGTAAATTGCCAACAGACACTCAGGAGAAGTGTATGGTGTTTCCTGAAACATCTAAAAACAAAGCAACAGAGCCTAGGGCACTTCCACTTATGGTCCTATAGCTTAGGGAAATTAAAATCTAAAAGACACAGCCACCCCAAAGTTTGGGACGCCTCCGTTTACAAGAACCTCGTTTACCGTACAAGTTCAATATCACAGAAAGTGAAAAATGGATAAAGAACTTGTGGTACTTACGTACAATGCAGTATCACTCAGCAATGAAATCTATGTCATCAGGCCCGTAGCAGCATAATGAGTGGATTCAGGTACGATGATTCTAACTGAAATAAGTCACACAGAAAAAGAAACATCATAAGATATCACTAATACACGGAATGTAAACTTGGCTACACAGGAACTGCATTCCAAAACAGAACAGGGTCTCAAATTTAGAAAACCAACTTATGCTTGCTTAAGGGGAAAGGTGAGTTGGGGTGCTGCATAAAACCAGAGATTGAAATGAGCACAGATAAAGTTCCTTAAGCCAAATATGGAATAGACAAGAGCTACTCCTTGCTCAACGAAATGGACTCAAAACCCCATATTAAACGCCTAAGAATGTACCTGACTAGTAAGTATCTTAAAACCTATGGATTGCTATGTCTCCAAAGGAGAATCAAGCGTGTGTACAGGGGCATAAACGCAGCAGTGATAGGATTGGAGAGGTTCGGTGAGCAAATGAAGACCCTTTGAAGTCATATTGCATGGTACCCATTACACGGGTCTCAACTCTCCAGGTTTAAGGTATTCTTCCTTCAGCTAAAACATGCATGTGGAACCCAGAGCATGATCAACCATGTGAACGGGAGTCGTGTTCAAATATGTCTCAGTTTTCCTCCCCTGGTACTCGGGTGCAACATTCCAGACGCTTTACTAACACTCTCCCGACTTGGAGAGTCAGTCCCTTTAACCTCCTGTTTGGCCCAGTTTGCAATTTCTGCGGAAGATGAACAGGAATAGCGAGAACCAATGAGAGACTAGCTGGAGGTGTCTGGACGGGCAAATTTAACTCTCATTTCCCACCAGGAAGAGGAATTAACCAAAGGCTCAGCATGCCGGGCCGGAACCAGATTAGGGCCTGAAGCCATCCTGCGGTGTTACGGCCAGGTCACAAGAAAGCCAGTTGAAGAAAGGAGCTCAGGGGCACTGTAATTCACAAACCTGCAGAGTTATAAATGACAGCTATCGTCCAAAAATAGACTGAAGTAAGGCTGCCAAGAGGACTTGAAAGTGGGGCAGAATTGCAGGAAACCGATTTCAGGAGGTAGACTGGAAATGCATTTCAAGCATAGGAAAAGAGGCAGAACGTCCACAATGATGCACTTGGCCAAAAAGGGCGTATGCGTTTTTTCCTGAATATATTCAGGAAAAAACGCATACGCACTTTTTGGCCAACCAAGCAAGCTTGCAAAGGAAATCTGCACTACAATGAAGTCTCACTTCTCCCCAGTCAAAAGGGCCATCTGAAAAAAGTGTAAAATCCAGAAAGGCAGGACAGGCCATGGAGAACTGGGAGCCTTGTTATGCTGAAGGGCGGGATGTAAATTGCCAACAACCACTCGGGATAAGTGTATGGTGTTTCCTGAAACATCTAAAAAACAAAGCAACAGAGCCTAGGGCACTTCCACTTATGGTCCTATAGCTTAGGCAATTTAAAATCAAAAAGACACAGCCACCCCAAAGTTTGGAACGGCTCTGTTTACAAGAACCTCGATTACAGTACAAGTTCAACATCGCAGAAAGTGAAAAATGGATAAAAAAGTTGTGGTATTTACTTACAAAGCAATATCACTCAGCAATGAAATCTGTGTCATCAGGCCCTTAGCAGCACAATGAGTGGATTCAGGTATGATGATTCTAACTGAAATAAGTCACACAGAAAAAGAAACATCATAAGATATCAGTAATACACGGAATGGAAACTTGGCTACACAGGAACTGAATTACAGAACAGAAGAGGGTCTCAAATTTAGAAAACCAACTTATGCTTGCTTAAGGGTAAAGGTGAGTTGGGGTGCTGCATAAAACCAGAGATTGAAATGAGCACAGATAAAGTTCCTTAAGCCAAATATGGAATAGACAAGAGCTACCCCTTGCTCAACGAAATGGACTCAACACCGCATATTAAATGCCTAAGAATGTACCTGACTAGTAAGTATCTTAAGACCTATGGATTGCTATGTCTCCGAAAGAGAATCAAGCATGTGTACAGGGGCATAAATGCAGCAGTGATAGGATTGGAGAGGTTCGGTGAGCAAATGAAGTCCCTTTGAAGTCATATTGCATGGTACCCATTCCACGGGTTTCAACTACCCAGGTTTAAGGTATTCTTCCTTCAGCTAAAACATGCATGTGGAACCTAGAGTATGATCAACCATGTGATCGGGAGACGTGTTCAAATATGTCTCAGTTTTCGTACCCTGGTACTCGGGTGCAACATTCCAGATGCTTTACTAACACTCTCCCGACTTGGACAGTCAGTCCCTTTAACCTCCTGTTTGGCCCAGTTTCCAATTTCTGCGGAAGATGAACAGGAATAGCAAGAACCAATGAGAGGCTAGCTGGAGGTGTCTGGACGGGCAAATTTAACTCTCATTTCCCACCAGGAAGAGGAATTAACCAAAGGCTCAGCGTGCCGTGCTGGAACCGGATTAGGGCCTGAAGACATCCTGCGGTGTTGCGGCCAGCTCAAAAGAAAGCGAGTTGAAGAAAGGAGCTCAGGGGCACTGTAATTCACAAATCTGCAGAGTTATAAATGACAGCTATCGCCCAAAAATAGACTGAAGTAAGGCTGCCAAGAGGACTTGAAAGCGGGGCAGAATTGCAGGAAACCGATTTCAGGAGGTAGACTGGAATTGCATTGAAAGCATAGGAAAAGAGGCAGAACGTCCACAATGATGCACTTGGCCAAAAAGGGCGTATGCGTTTTTTCCTGAATATATTCAGGAAAAAACGCATACGCCCTTTTTGGCCAACCAAGCAAGCTTGCAAAGGAAATCTGCACTACAATGAAGTCTCACTTCCCCCCGGTCAAAAGGGCCATCTGAAAAAAGTGTAAAATCCAGAAAGGCAGGACAGGCCATGGAGAACTGGGAGCCTTGTTATGCTGATGGGCGGGATGTAAATTGCCAACAACCACTCAGGAGAAGTGTATGGTGTTTCTTGAAACATCTAAAAAACAAAGCAACAGAACCTAGGGCACTTCCACTTATGGTCCTATAGCTTAAGGAAATTAAAATAAAAAAGACACAGCCACCCCAAGGTTTGGAACGGCTCTGTTTACAAGAACCTCGTTTACAGTACAAGTTCAACATCGCAGAAAGTGAAAAATGGATAAAGAAGTTGTGGTATTTACTTACAAAGCAATATCACTCAGCCATGAAAACTGTGTCATCAGGCCCTTAGCAGCACAATGAGTGGATTCAGGTATGATGATTCTAACTGAAATAAGGCACACAGAAAAGGAAACATCATAAGATATCAGTAATACACGGAATGTAAACTTGGCTACACAGGAACTGAATTACAGAACAGAACAGGGTCTCAAATTTAGAAAACCAACTTATGCTTGCTTAAGGGGAAAGGTGAGTTGGGGTGCTGCATAAAACCAGAGATTGAAATGAGCACAGATAAAGTTCCTTAAGTCAAATATGGAATAGACAAGAGCTACTCCTTGCTCAACGAAATGGACTCAACACCGCATATTAAATGCCTAAGAATGTACCTGACTAGTAAGTATCTTAAGACCTATGGATTGCTATGTCTCCGAAAGAGAATCAAGCATGTGTACAGGGGCATAAATGCAGCAGTGATAGGATTGGAGAGGTTCGGTGAGCAAATGAAGTCCCTTTGAAGTCATATTGCATGGTACCCATTCCACGGGTTTCAACTACCCAGGTTTAAGGTATTCTTCCTTCAGCTAAAACATGCATGTGGAACCTAGAGTATGATCAACCATGTGATCGGGAGACGTGTTCAAATATGTCTCAGTTTTCGTACCCTGGTACTCGGGTGCAACATTCCAGATGCTTTACTAACACTCTCCCGACTTGGACAGTCAGTCCCTTTAACCTCCTGTTTGGCCCAGTTTCCAATTTCTGCGGAAGATGAACAGGAATAGCGAGAACCAATGAGAGCCTAGCTGGAGGTGTCTGGACGGGCAAATTTAACTCTCATTTCCCACCAGGAAGAGGAATTAACCAAAGGCTCAGCGTGCCGTGCTGGAACCGGATTAGGGCCTGAAGACATCCTGCGGTGTTGCGGCCAGCTCAAAAGAAAGCGAGTTGAAGAAAGGAGCTCAGGGGCACTGTAATTCACAAACCTGCAGAGTTATAAATGACAGCTATCGTCCAAAAATAGACTGAAGTAAGGCTGCCAAGAGGACTTGAAAGCGGGGCAGAATTGCAGGAAACCGATTTCAGGAGGTAGACTGGAATTGCATTGAAAGCATAGGAAAAGAGGCAGAACGTCCACAATGATGCACTTGGCCAAAAAGGGCGTATGCGTTTTTTCCTGAATATATTCAGGAAAAAACGCATACGCCCTTTTTTGGCCAACCAAGCAAGCTTGCAAAGGAAATCTGCACTACAATGAAGTCTCACTTCCCCCCGGTCAAAAGGGCCATCTGAAAAAAGTGTAAAATCCAGAAAGGCAGGACAGGCCATGGAGAACTGGGAGCCTTGTTATGCTGAAGGGCGGGATGTAAATTGCCAACAACCACTCGGGAGAAGTGTATGGTGTTTCCTGAAACATCTAAAAAGCAAAGCAACAGAGCCTAGGGCACTTCCACTTATGGTCCTATAGCTTAGGGAATTTAAAATCAAAAAGACACAGCCACCCCAAATTTTCGAAAGGCTCCGTTTACAAGAACCTCGTTTACAGTACAAGTTCAACATCGCAGAAAGTGAAAAATGGATAAAACAGTTGTGGTATTTACTTACAAAGCAATATCACTCAGCAATGAAATCTGTGTCATCAGGCCCTTAGCAGCACAATGAGTGGATTCAGGTATGATGATTCTAACTGAAATAAGTCACACAGAAAAAGAAACATCATAAGATATCAGTAATACACGGAATGTAAACTTGGCTACACAGGAACTGAATTACAGAACAGAATCGGGTCTCAAATTTAGAAAAACAACTTATGCTTGCTTAAGGGTAAAGGTGAGTTGGGGTGCTGCATAAAATCAGAGATTGAAATGAGCACAGATAAAGTTCCTTAAGCCAATTATGGAATAGACAAGAGCTACTCCTTGCTCAATGAAATGGACTCAACACCGCATATTAAACGCCTAAGAATGTACCTGACTTGTAAGTATCTTAAAACTTATGGATTGCTATGTCTCCGAAAGAGAATCAAGCATGTGTACAGGGGCATAAACGCAGCAGTGATAGGATTGGAGAGGTTCGGTGAGCAAATGAAGACCCTTTGAAGTCATATTGCATGGTACCCATTCCACGGGTTTCAACTACCCAGGTTTAAGGTATTCTTCTTTCAGCTAAAACATGTATGTGGAACCTAGAGTATGATCAACCATGTGATTGGGAGACCTGTTTAAATATGTCTCAGTTTTCGTACCCTGGTATTCGAGTGCAACATTCCAGACGGTTTACTAACACTCTCCCCACTTGGAGAGTCAGTCCCTTTAACCTCCTGTTTGGCCCAGTTTGCAATTTCTGCGGAAGATGAACAGGAATAGCGAGAACCAATGGGAGACTAGCTGGAGGTGTCTGGACGGGCAAATTTAACTCTCATTTCCCACCAGGAAGAGGAATTAACCAAAGGCTCAGCGTGCCGTGCCGGAACAAGATTAGGGCTTGAAGACATCCTGCGGTGTTGCGGCCAGCTCACAAGAAAGCGAGTTGAAGAAAGGAGATCAGGGGCACTGTAATTCACAAACCTGCAGAGTTATAAATGACAGCTATCGTCCAAAAATAGACTGAAGTAAGGCTGCCAAGAGGACTTGAAAGCGGGGCAGAATTGCAGGAAACCGATTTCAGGAGGTAGACTGGAATTGCATTGAAAGCATAGGAAAAGAGGCAGAACGTCCACAGTGATGCACTTGGCCAAAAAGGGCGTATGCGTTTTTTCCTGAATATATTCAGGAAAAAACGCATACGCCCTTTTTGGCCAACAAGCAAGCTTGCAAAGGAAATCTGCACTACAATGAAGTCTCACTTCCCCCCGGTCAAAAGGGCCATCTGAAAAAAGAGTAAAATCCAGAAAGGCAGGACAGGCCATGGAGAACTGGGAGCCTTGTTATGCTGATGTGCAGGATGTAAATTGCCAACAGACACTCGGGAGAAGTGTATGGTGTTTCCTGAAACATCTAAAAAACAAAGCAACACAGCCTAGGGCACTTCCACTTATGGTCCTATAGCTTAGGGAAATTAAAATCAAAAAGACACAGCCACCCCAATGTTTGGGACGCCTCTGTTTACAAGAACCTCGTTTACAGTACAAGTTCAACATCGCAGAAAGTGAAAAATTGATAAAGAAGTTGTGGTATTTACTTACAAAGCAATATCACTCAGCAATGAAATCTATGTCATCAGGCCCTTAGCATCACAATGAGTGGATTCAGGTATGATGATTCTAACTGAAATAAGTCACACAGAAAAAGAAACATCATAAGATATCAGTAATACACGGAATGGAAACTTGGCTACACAGGAACTGAATTACAGAAGAGAACAGGGTCAAAAATTTAGAAAACCAACTTATGCTTGCTTAAGGGGAAAGGTGAGTTGGGGTGCTGCATAAAACCAGAGATTGAAATGAACACAGATAAAGATCCTTAAGCCAAATATGGAATAGACAAGAGCTACTCCTTGCTCAACGAAATGGACTCAACACCGCATATTAAACGCCTAAGAATGTACCTGACTAGTAAGTATCTTAAAACCTATGGATTGCTATGTCTCCAAAAGAGAATCAAGCATGTGTACAGGGGCATAAACGCAGCAGTGATAGGATTGGAGATGTTCGGTGAGCAAATGAAGACCCTTTGAAGTCATATTGCATGGTACCCATTCCACGGGTCTTAACTCTCCAGGTTTAAGGTATTCTTCCTTCAGCTAAAACATGCATGTGGAACCTAGAGTATGATCAACCATGTGATCGGGAGACGTGTTCAAATATGTCTCAGTTTTCGTACCCTGGTACTCGGGTGTAACATTCCAGACGCTTTACTAACACTCTCCCGACTTGGAGAGTCAGTCTCTTTAACCTCCTGTTTGGCTCAGTTTGCAATTTCTGCGGAAGATGAACAGGAATAGCGAGAACCAATGAGAGGTTAGCTGGAGGTGTCTGGACGGGCAAATTTAACTCTCATTTCCCACCAGGAAGAGAAATTAACCAAAGGCTCAGCGTGCCGTGCCGGAACCAGATTAGGGCCTGAAGCCATCCTGCGGTGTTGCGGCCAGCTCAAAAGAAAGCGAGTTGAAGAAAGGAGCTCGGGGGCACTGTAATTCACAAACCTGCAGAGTTATAAATGACAGCTATCGTCCAAAAATAGACTGAAGTAAGGCTGCCAAGAGGACTTGAAAGCGGGGCAGAATTGCAGGAAACCGATTTCAGGAAGTAGACTGGAATTGCATTGAAAGCATAGAAAAAGAGGCAGAACGTCCACAATGATGCACTTGGCCAAAAAGGGCGTATGCGTTTTTTCCTGAATATATTCAGGAAAAAATGCATACGCCCTTTTTGGCCAACCAAGCAAGCTTGCAAAGGAAATCTGCACTACAATGAAGTCTCACATCCACCCTGTTAAAAGGGCCATCTGAAAAAAGTGTAAAATCCAGAAAGGCAGGACAGGCCATTGAGAACTGGGAGCCTTGTTATGTTGATGGGCGGGATGTAAATTGCCAACAACCACTCAGGAGAAGTGTATGGTGTTTCCTGAAACATCTAAAAAACAAAGCAACAGAACCTAGGGCACTTCCACTTATGGTCCTATAGATTAGGGAATTTAAAATCAAAAAGACACAGCCACCCCAAAGTTTGGAACGGCTCTGTTTACAAGAACCTCGATTACAGTACATGTTCAACATCGCAGAAAGTGAAAAATGGATAAAAAAGTTGTGGTATTTACTTACAAAGCAATATCACTCAGCAATGAAATCTGTGTCATCAGGCCCTTAGCAGCACAATGAGTGGATTCAGGTATGATGATTCTAACTGAAATAAGTCACACAGAAAAAGAAACATCATAAGATATCAGTAATACACGGAATGTAAACTTGGCTACACAGGAACTGAATTACAGAACAGAACAGGGTCTCAAATTTAGAAAACCAACTTATGCTTGCTTAAGGGGAAAGGTGAGTTGGGGTGCTGCATAAAACCAGAGATTGAAATGAGCACAGATAAAGTTCCTTAAGCCAAATATGGAATAGACAAGAGCTACTCTTTGCTCAACGAAATGGACTCAACACCGCATATTAAATGCCTAAGAATGTACCTGACTAGTAAGTATCTTAAAACCTATGGATTGCTATGTCTCCGAAAGAGAATCAAGCATGTGTACAGGGGCATAAACGCAGCAGTGATAGGATTGGAGAGGTTCGGTGAGCAAATGAAGAACCTTTGAAGTCATATTGCATGGTACCCATTCCACGGGTTTCAACTACCCAGGTTTTAGGTATTCTTCCTTCAGCTAAAACATGCATGAGGAACCCAGAGTATGATCAACCATGTCATCGGGAGACGTGTTCAAATATGTCTCAGTTTTCCTGCCCTGGAACTCGGGTGCAACATTCCAGACGCTTTACTAATACTCTCCCCACTTGGAGAGTCAGCGCCTTTAACCTCCTGTTTGGCCCAGTTTGCAATTTCTGCGGAAGATGAACAGGAATAGCGAGAACCAATGAGAGGCTAGCTGGAGGTGTCTGGACGGGCAAATTTAACTCTCATTTCCCACCAGGAAGAGGAATTAACCAAAGGCTCAGCATGCCGGGCCGGAACCAGATTAGAGCCTGAAGCCATCCTGCGGTGTTGCGGCCAGGTCACAAGAAAGCGAGTTGAAGAAAGGAGCTCAGGGGCACTGTAATTCACAAACCTGCAGAGTTATAAATGACAGCTATCGTCCAAAAATAGACTGAAGTAAGGCTGCCAAGAGGACTTGAAAGCGGGGCAGAATTGCAGGAAACCGATTTCAGGAGGTAGACTGGAATTGCATTGAAAGCATAGGAAAAGAGGCAGAACGTCCACAATGATGCACTTGGCCAAAAAGGGCGTATGCGTTTTTTCCTGAATATATTCAGGAAAAAACGCATACGCCCTTTTTGGCCAACCAAGCAAGCTTGCAAAGGAAATCTGCACTACAATGAAGTCTCACTTCCCCCCGGTCTAAAGGGCCATCTGAAAAAAGTGTAAAATCCAGAAAGGCAGGACAGGCCATGGAGAACTGGGAGCCTTGTTATGCTGATGGGCGGGATGTAAATTGCCAACAACCACTCGGGAGAAGTGTATGGTGTTTCCTGAAACATCTAAAAAACAAAGCAACAGAGCCTAGGGCACTTCCACTTATGGTCCTATAGCTTAGGGAAATTAAAATCAAAAAGACACAGCCACCCCAAAGTTTGGAACGGCTCTGTTTACAAGAACCTCGTTTACAGTACAAGTTCAACATCGCAGAAAGTGAAAAATGGATAAAGAAGTTGTGGTATTCACTTACAAAGCAATATCACTCAGCAATGAAATCTATGTCATCAGGCCCTTAGCAGCACAATGAGTGGATTCAGGTATGATGATTCTAACTGAAATAAGTCACACAGAAAAAGAAACATCATAAGATATCAGTAATACACGGAATGGAAACTTGGCTACACAGGAACTGAATTACAGAACAGAACAGGGTCTCAAATTTAGAAAACCAACTTATGCTTGCTTAAGGGTAAAGGTGAGTTGGGGTGCTGCATAAAACCAGAGATTGAAATGAGCACAGATAAAGTTCCTTAAGCCAAATATGGAATAGACAAGAGCTACTCTTTGCTCAACGAAATGGACTCAACACCGCATATTAAATGCCTAAGAATGTACCTGACTAGTAAGTATCTTAAAACCTATGGAT
Organism: Stenella coeruleoalba; assembly: GCF_951394435.1. NCBI lineage: Eukaryota > Metazoa > Chordata > Mammalia > Artiodactyla > Delphinidae > Stenella > Stenella coeruleoalba. The sequence continues at coordinate 279,322 of NW_027645901.1, read as the reverse complement.
TGCTATGTCTCCAAAAGAGAATCAAGCATGTGTACAGGGGCATAAACGCAGCAGTGATAGGATTGGAGAGGTTCGGTGAGCAAATGAAGACCCTTTGAAGTCATATTGCATGGTACCCATTCCACGGGTCTCAACTCTCCAGGTTTAAGGTATTCTTCCTTCAGCTAAAACATGCATGTGGAACCCAGAGTATGATCAACCATGTGAACGGGAGACGTGTTCAAATATGTCTCAGTTTTCGTACCCTGGTACTCGGGTGCAACATTCCAGACGCTTTACTAACACTCTCCCCACTTGGAGAGTCAGTCCCTTTAACCTCCTGTTTGGCCCAGTTTGCAATTTCTGCGGAAGATGAACAGGAATAGTGAGAACCAATGAGAGACTAGCTGTAGGTGTCTGAACGGGCAAATTTAACTCTCATTTCCCACCAGGAAGAGGAATTAACCAAAGGCTCATCGTGCCGTGCCGGAACAAGATTAGGGCGTGAAGCCATCCTGCGGTGTTGCGGCCAGGTCACAAGAAAGCGAGTTGAAGAAAGGAGCTCAGGGGCACTGTAATTCACAAACCTGCAGAGTGATAAATGACAGCTATCGTCCAAAAATATACTGAAGTAAGGCTGCCAAGAGGACTTGAAAGCGAGGCAGAATTTTAGGAAACCGATTTCAGGAGGTAGACTGGAATTGCATTGAAAGCATAGGAAAAGAGGCAGAACGTCCACAATGATGCACTTGGCCAAAAAGGGCGTATGCGTTTTTTCCTGAATATATTCAGGAAAAAACGCATACGCCCTTTTTGGCCAACCAAGCAAACTTGCAAAGGAAATCTGCACTACAATGAAGTCTCACTTCCCCCCGGTCAAAAGGGCCATCTGAAAAAAAGTGTAAAATCCAGAAAGGCAGGACAGGCCATGGAGAACTGGGAGCCTTGTTATGCTGATGGGCGGGATGTAAGTTGCCAACAGACACTCGGGAGAAGTGTATGGTGTTTCCTGAAACATCTAAAAAACAAAGCAACAGAGCCTAGGGCACTTCCACTTATGGTCCTATAGCTTAGGGAAATTATAATCAAAAAGACACAGCCACCCCAAAGTTGGGACGCCTCCGTTTACAAGAACCTCGTTTACCGTACAAGTTCAATATCACAGAAAGTGAAAAATGGATAAAGAATTTGTGGTACTTACGTACAATGCAGTATCACTCAGCAATGAAATCTATGTCATCAGGCCCGTAGCAGCATAATGAGTGGATTTAGGTACGATGATTCTAACTGAAATAAGTCACACAGAAAAAGAAATGTCATAAGATATCACTAATACACGGAATGTAAACTTGGCTACACAGGAACTGCATTCCAAAACAGAACAGGGTCTCAAATTTAGAAAACCAACTTATGCTTGCTTAAGGGGAAAGGTGAGTTGGGGTGCTGCATAAAACCAGAGATTGAAATGAGCACAGATAAAGTTCCTTAAGCCAAATATGGAATAGACAAGAGCTACTCCTTGCTCAACGAAATGGACTCAAAACCCCATATTAAACGCCTAAGAATGTACCTGACTAGTAAGTATCTTAAAACCTATGGATTGCTATGTCTCCGAAAGAGAATCAAGCGTGTGTACAGGGGCATAAACGCAGCAGTGATAGGATTGGAGAGGTTCGGTGAGCAAATGAAGACCCTTTGAAGTCATATTGCATGGTACCCATTCCACGGGGTTCAACTACCCAGGTTTTAGGTATTCTTCCTTCAGCTAAAACATGCATGTGGAACCCAGAGTATGATCAACCATGTGATAGGGAGACGTGTTCAAATATGTCTCAGTTTTCCTCCCCTGGTACTCGGGTGCAACATTCCAGACGCCTTACTAACACTCTCCCCACTTGGAGAGTCAGCGCCTTTAACCTCCTTTTTGGCACAGTTTGCAATTTCTGCGGAAGATGAACAGGAATAGCGAGAACCAATGAGAGGCTAGCTGGAGGTGTCTGGACGGGCAAATTTAACTCTCATTTCCCACCAGGAAGAGGAAATAACCAAAGGCTCAGCGTGCCGTACCGGAACCAGATTAGGGCCTGAAGCCATCCTGCGGTGTTGCGGCCAGCTCAAAAGAAAGCGAGTTGAAGAAAGGAGCTCAGGGGCACTGTAATTCCCAAACCTGCAGAGTTATAAATGACAGCTATCGTCCAAAAATAGACTGAAGTAAGGCTGCCAAGAGGACTTGAAAGCGGGGCAGAATTGCAGGAACCCGATTTCAGGAGGTAGACTGGAATTGCATTGAAAGCATAGGAAAAGAGGCAGAACGTCCACAATGATGCACTTGGCCAAAAAGGGCGTATGCGTTTTTTCCTGAATATATTCAGGAAAAAACGCATACGCCCTTTTTGGCCAACCAAGCAAGCTTGCAAAGGAAATCTGCACTACAATGAAGTCTCACTTCCCCCCGGTCAAAAGGGCCATCTGAAAAAAGTGTAAAATCCAGAAAGGCAGGACAGGCCATGGAGAACTGGGAGCCTTGTTATGCTGATGGGCGGGATGTAAATTGCCAACAACCACTCGGGAGAAGTGTATGGTGTTTCCTGAAACATCTAAAAAACAAAGCAACAGAACCTAGGGCACTTCCACTTATGCTCCTATAGCTTAGGGAAATTAAAATCAAAAAGACACAGCCACCCCAAAGTTTGGAACGGCTCTGTTTACAAGAACCTCGTTTACAGTACAAGTTCAACATCGCAGAAAGTGAAAAATGGATAAAGAAGTTGTGGTATTTACTTACAAAGCAATATCACTCAGCAATGAAATCTGTGTCATCAGGCCCTTAGAAGCACAATGAGTGGATTCAGGTATGATGATTCTAACTGAAATAAGTCACACAGAAAAAGAAACATCATAAGATATCAGTAATACACGGAATGGAAACTTGGCTACACAGGAACTGAATTACAGAACAGAACAGGGTCTCAAATTTAGAAAACCAACTTATGCTTGTTTAAGTGTAAAGGTGAGTTGGGGAGCTGCCTAAAACCAGAGATTGAAATGAGCACAGATAAAGTTCCTTAAGCCAAATATGGAATAGACAAGAGCTACTCCTTGCTCAACGAAATGGACTCAACACCGCATATTAAATGCCTAAGAATGTACCTGACTAGTAAGTATCTTAAAACCTATGGATTGCTATGTCTCCGAAAGAGAATCAAGCATGTGTACAGGGGCATAAACGCAGCAGTGATAGGATTGGAGAGGTTCGGTGAGCAAATGAAGACCCTTTGAAATCATATTGCATGGTACCCATTCCACGGGTCTCAACTCTCCAGGTTTAAGGTATTCTTCCTTCAGCTAAAACATGCATGTGGAACCCAGAGTATGATCAAACATGTGAACGGGAGACGTGTTCAAATATGTCTCAGTTTTCCTCCCCTGGTACTCGGGTGCAACATTCCAGACGCTTAACTAACACTCTCCCGACTTGGAGAGTCAGTCCCTTTAACCTCCTGTTTGGCCCAGTTTGCAATTTCTGCGGAAGATGAACAGGAATAGCGAGAACCAATGAGACGCTAGCTGGAGGTGTCTGGACGGGCAAATTTAACTCTCATTTCCCACCAGGAAGAGGAATTAACCAAAGGCTCAGCGTGCCGTGCCGGAACCAGATTAGGGCCTGAAGCCATCCTGCGGTGTTGCGGCCAGGTCACAAGAAAGCGAGTTGAAGAAAGGAGCTCAGGGGCACTGTAATTCACAAACCTGCAGAGTTATAAATGACAGCTATCGTCCAAAAATAGACTGAAGTAAGGCTGCCAAGAGGACTTGAAAGCGGGGCAGAATTGTAGCAAACCGATTTCAGGAGGTAGACTGGAATTGCATTGAAAGCATAGGAAAAGAGGCAGAACGTCCACAATGATGCACTTGGCCAAAAAGGGCGTATGCGTTTTTTCCTGAATATATTCAGGAAAAAACGCATACGCCCTTTTTGGCCAACCAAGCAAGCTTGCAAAGGAAATCTGCACTACAATGAAGTCTCACTTCTCCCCGGTCAAAAGGGCCATCTGAAAAAAGTGTAAAATCCAGAAAGGCAACAGGCCATTGAGAACTGGGAGCCTTGTTATGCTGATGGGCGGGATGTAAATTGCCAACAGACACTTGGGAGAAGTGTATGGTGTTTCCTGAAACATCTAAAAAACAAAGCAACAGAGCCTAGGGCACTGCCACTTATGGTCCTATAGCTTAGGGAATTTAAAATCAAAAAGACACAGCCACCCCAAAGTTTGGAACGGCTCTGTTTACAAGAACCTCGTTTACAGTACAAGTTCAACATCGCAGAAAGTGAAAAATGGATAAAGAACTTGTGGTATTTACTTACAAAGCAATATCACTCAGCAATGAAATCTGTGTCATCAATCCCTTAGCAGCACAATGAGTGGATTCAGGTATGATGATTCTAACTGAAATAAGTCACACAGAAAAAGAAACATCATAAGATATCAGTAATACACGGAATGTAAACTTGGCTACACAGGAACTGAATTACAGAACAGAACAGGGTCTCAAATTTAGAAAACCAACTTATTCTTGCTTAAGGGTAAAGGTGAGTTGGGGTGCTGCATAAAACCAGAGATTGAAATGAGCACAGATAAAGTTCCTTAAGCCAAATATGGAATAGACAAGAGCTACTCCTTGCTCAATGAAATGGACTCAACACCCCATATTAAACGCCTAAGAATGTACCTGACTAGTAAGTATCTTAAAACCTATGGATTGCTATGTCTCCGAAAGAGAATCAAGCATGTGTACAGGGGCATAAATGCAGCAGTGATAGGATTGGAGAGGTTCGGTGAGCAAATGAAGACCCTTTGAAGTCATATTGCATGGTACCCATTCCACGGGTTTCAACTACCCAGGTTTAAGGTATTCTTCCTTCAGCTAAAACATGCATGTGGAACCTAGAGTATGATCAACCATGTGATCGGGAGACGTGTTCAAATATGTCTCAGTTTTCCTCCCCTGGTACTCGGGTGCAACATACAGACGCTTTACTAACACTCTCCCGACTTGGAGAGTGAGTCCCTTTAACCTCCTGTTTGGCCCAGTTTGCAATTTCTGCAGAAGATGAACAGGAATAGCGAGAACCAATGAGAGGCTAGCTGGAGGTGTCTGGACGGGCAAATTTAACTCTCATTTCCCACCAGGAAGAGGAATTAACCAAAGGCTCAGCGTGCCGTGCCGGAACCAGATTAGGGCCTGAAGCCATCCTGCGGTGTTGCGGCCAGCTCAAAAGAAAGCGAGTTGAAGAAAGGAGCTCAGGGGCACTGTAATTCACAAACCTGCAGAGTTATAAATGACAGCTATCGTCCAAAAATAGACTGAAGTAAGGCTGCCAAGAGGACTTGAAAGCGGGGCAGAATTGCAGGGAACCGATTTCAGGAGGTAGACTGGAATTGCATTGAAAGCATAGGAAAAGAGGCAGAACGTCCACAATGATGCACTTGGCCAAAAAGGGCGTATGCGTTTTTTCCTGAATATATTCAGGAAAAAACGCATACGCCCTTTTTGGCCAACCAAGCAAGCTTGCAAAGGAAATCTGCACTACAATGAAGTCTCACTTCCCCCCGGTCAAAAGGGCCATCTGAAAAAAGTGTAAAATCCAGAAAGGCAGGACAGGCCATGGAGAACTGGGAGCCTTGTTATGCTGATGGGCGGGATGTAAATTGCCAACAACCACTCGGGAGAAGTGTATGGTGTTTCCTGAAACATCTAAAAAACAAAGCAACAGAGCCTAGGGCACTGCCACTTATGGTCCTATAGCTTAGGGAAATTAAAATCAAAAAGACACAGCCACCCCAAAGTTTGGGACGGCTCTGTTTACAAGAACCTAGTTTACAGTACAAGTTCAACATCGCAGAAAGTGAAAAATGGATAAAGAACTTGTGGTACTTACGTACAATGCAGTATCACTCAGCAATGAAATCTATGTCATCAGGCCCGTAGCAGCATAATGAGTGGCTTCAGGTACGATGATTCTAACTGAAATAAGTCACACAGAAAAAGAAACATCATAAGATATCACTAATACACGGAATGTAAACTTGGCTACACAGGAACTGCATTCCAAAACAGAACAGGGTCTCAAATTTAGAAAACCAATTTATGCTTGCTTAATGGAAAAGGTGAGTTGGGGTGCTGCATAAAACCAGAGATTGAAATGAGCACAGATAAAGTTCCTTAAGCCAAATATGGAATAGACAAGAGCTACTCCTTGCTCAACGAAATGGACTCAAAACCCCATATTAAACCCCTAAGAATGTACCTGACTAGTAAGTATCTTAAAACCTATGGATTGCTATGTCTCCAAAAGAGAATCAAGCGTGTGTACAGGGGAATAAACGCAGCAGTGATAGGATTGGAGAGGTTCGGTGAGCAAATGAAGACCCTTTGAAGTCATATTGCATGGTACCCATTCCACGTGTCTCAACTCTCCAGGTTTAAGGTATTCTTCCTTCAGCTAAAACATGCATGTGGAACCCAGAGTATGATCAACCATGTGAACGGGAGACGTGTTCAAATATGTCTCAGTTTTCGTACCCTGGTACTCGGGTGCAACATTCCAGACGCTTTACTAACACTCTCCCGACTTGGAGAGTCAGTCCCTTTAACCTCCTGTTTGGCCCAGTTTGCAATTTCTGCGGAAGATGAACAGGAATAGCGAGAACCAATGAGAGGCTAGCTGGAGGTGTCTGGACGGGCAAATTTAACTCTCATTTCCCACCAGGAAGAGGAATTAACCAAAGGCTCAGCATGCCGGGCCGGAACCAGATTAGGGCCTGAAGACATCCTGCGGTGTTGCGGCCAGGTCACAAGAAAGCGAGTTGAAGAAAGGAGCTCAGGGGCACTGTAATTCACAAACCTGCAGAGTTATAAATGACAGCTATCGTCCAAAAATAGACTGAAGTAAGGCTGCCAAGAGGACTTGAAAGCGGGGCAGAATTGCAGGAAACCGATTTCAGGAGGTAGACTGGAATTGCATTGCAAGCATAGGAAAAGAGGCAGGACGTCCACAATGATGCACTTGGCCAAAAAGGGCGTATGCGTTTTTTCCTGAATATATTCAGGAAAAAACGCATACGCCCTTTTTGGCCAACCAAGCAAGCTTGCAAAGGAAATCTGCACTACAATGAAGTCTCACTTCCCCCCGGTCAAAAGGGCCATCTGAAAAAAGTGTAAAATCCAGAAAGGCAGGACAGGCCATGGAGAACTGGGAGCCTTGTTATGCTGATGGGCGGGATGTAAATTGCCAACAGACACTTGGGAGAAGTGTATGGTGTTTCCTGAAACATCTAAAAAACAAAGCAACAGAGCCTAGGGCACTGCCACTTATGGTCCTATAGCTTAGGGAAATTAAAATCAAAAAGACACAGCCACCCCAAAGTTTGGGACGCCTCTGATTACAAGAACCTCGTTTACAGTACAAGTTCAACATCGCAGAAAGTGAAAAATGGATAAAGAACTTGTGGTATTTACTTACAAAGCAATATCACTCAGCAATGAAATCTGTGTCATCAGGCCCTTAGCAGCACAATGAGTGGATTCAGGTATGATGATTCTAACTGAAATAAGTCACACAGAAAAAGAAACATCATAAGATATCAGTAATACACGGAATGTAAACTTGGCTACACAGGAACTGAATTACAGAACAGAACAGGGTCTCAAATTTAGAAAACCAACTTATTCTTGCTTAAGGGTAAAGGTGAGTTGGGGTGCTGCATAAAACCAGAGATTGAAATGAGCACAGATAAAGTTCCTTAAGCCAAATATGGAATAGACAAGAGCTACTCCTTGCTCAACGAAATGGACTCATAACCCCATATTAAACCCCTAAGAATGTACCTGACTAGTAAGTATCTTAAAACCTATGGATTGCTATGTCTCCAAAAGAGAATCAAGCGTGTGTACAGGGGAATAAACGCAGCAGTGATAGGATTGGAGAGGTTCGGTGAGCAAATGAAGACCCTTTGAAGTCATATTGCATGGTACCCATTCCACGTGTCTCAACTCTCCAGGTTTAAGGTATTCTTCCTTCAGCTAAAACATGCATGTGGAACCCAGAGTATGATCAACCATGTGAACGGGAGACGTGTTCAAATATGTCTCAGTTTTCGTACCCTGGTACTCGGGTGCAACATTCCAGACGCTTTACTAACACTCTCCCGACTTGGAGAGTCAGTCCCTTTAACCTCCTGTTTGGCCCAGTTTGCAATTTCTGCGGAAGATGAACAGGAATAGCGAGAACCAATGAGAGGCTAGCTGGAGGTGTCTGGACGGGCAAATTTAACTCTCATTTCCCACCAGGAAGAGGAATTAACCAAAGGCTCAGCATGCCGGGCCGGAACCAGATTAGGGCCTGAAGCCATCCTGCGGTGTTGCGGCCAGGTCACAAGAAAGCGAGTTGAAGAAAGGAGCTCAGGGGCACTGTAATTCACAAACCTGCAGAGTTATAAATGACAGCTATCGTCCAAAAATAGACTGAAGTAAGGCTGCCAAGAGGACTTGAAAGCGGGGCAGAATTGCAGGAAACCGATTTCAGGAGGTAGACTGGAATTGCATTGAAAGCATAGGAAAAGAGGCAGAACGTCCACAATGAGGCACTTGGCCAAAAAGGGCGTATGCGTTTTTTCCTGAATATATTCAGGAAAAAACGCATACGCCCTTTTTGGCCAACCAAGCAAGCTTGCAAAGGAAATCTGCACTACAATGAAGTCTCACTTCCCCCCGGTCAAAAGGGCCATCTGAAAAAAGTGTAAAATCCAGAAAGGCAGGACAGGCCATGGAGAACTGGGAGCCTTGTTATGCTGATGGGCGGGATGTAAATTGCCAACAGACACTCGGGAGAAGTGTATGGTGTTTCCTGAAACATCTAAAAAACAAAGCAACAGAGCCTAGGGCACTGCCACTTATGGTCCTATAGCTTAGGGAAATTAAAATCAAAAAGACACAGCCACCCCAAAGTTTGGGACGCCTCTGATTACAAGAACCTCGTTTACAGTACAAGTTCAACATCGCAGAAAGTGAAAAATGGATAAAGAACTTGTGGTATTTACTTACAAAGCAATATCACTCAGCAATGAAATCTGTGTCATCAGGCCCTTAGCAGCACAATGAGTGGATTCAGGTATGATGATTCTAACTGAAATAAGTCACACAGAAAAAGAAACATCATAAGATATCAGTAATACACGGAATGTAAACTTGGCTACACAGGAACAGAATTACAGAACAGAACAGGGTCTCAAATTTAGAAAACCAACTTATTCTTGCTTAAGGGTAAAGGTGAGTTGGGGTGCTGCATAAAACCAGAGATTGAAATGAGCACAGATAAAGTTCCTTAAGCCAAATATGGAATAGACAAGAGCTACTCCTTGCTCAATGAAATGGACTCAACACCCCATATTAAACGCCTAAGAATGTACCTGACTAGTAAGTATCTTAAAACCTATGGATTGCTATGTCTCCGAAAGAGAATCAAGCATGTGTACAGGGGCATAAACGCAGCAGTGATAGGATTGGAGAGGTTCGGTGAGCAAATGAAGACCCTTTGAAGTCATATTGCATGGTACCCATTCCACGGGTTTCAACTACCCAGGTTTAAGGTATTCTTCCTTCAGCTAAAACATGCATGTGGAACCTAGAGTTTGATCAATCATGTGATCGGGAGACGTGTTCAAATATGTCTCAGTTTTCCTCCCCTGGTACTCGGGTGCAACATACAGACGCTTTACTAACACTCTCCCGACTTGGAGAGTGAGTCCCTTTAACCTCCTGTTTGGCCCAGTTTGAAATTTCTGCGGAAGATGAACAGGAATAGCGAGAACCAATGAGAGGCTAGCTGGAGGTGTCTGGACGGGCAAATTTAACTCTCATTTCCCACCAGGAAGAGGAATTAACCAAAGGCTCAGCATGCCGGGCCGGAACCAGATTAGGGCCTGAAGACATCCTGCGGTGTTGCGGCCAGCTCAAAAGAAAGCGAGTTGAAGAAAGGAGCTCAGGGGCACTGTAATTCACAAACCTGCAGAGTTATAAATGACAGCTATCGTCCAAAAATAGACTGAAGTAAGGCTGCCAAGAGGACTTGAAAGCGGGGCAGAATTGCAGGAAACCGATTTCAGGAGGTAGACTGGAATTGCATTGCAAGCATAGGAAAAGAGGCAGGACGTCCACAATGATGCACTTGGCCAAAAAGGGCGTATGCGTTTTTTCCTGAATATATTCAGGAAAAAACGCATACGCCCTTTTTGGCCAACCAAGCAAGCTTGCAAAGGAAATCTGCACTACAATGAAGTCTCACTTCCCCCCGGTCAAAAGGGCCATCTGAAAAAAGTGTAAAATCCAGAAAGGCAGGACAGGCCATGGAGAACTGGGAGCCTTGTTATGCTGATGGGCGGGATGTAAATTGCCAACAGACACTTGGGAGAAGTGTATGGTGTTTCCTGAAACATCTAAAAAACAAAGCAACAGAGCCTAGGGCACTGCCACTTATGGTCCTATAGCTTAGGGAAATTAAAATCAAAAAGACACAGCCACCCCAAAGTTTGGGACGCCTCTGTTTACAAGAACCTCGTTTACAGTACAAGTTCAACATCGCAGAAAGTGAAAAATGGATAAAGAACTTGTGGTATTTACTTACAAAGCAATATCACTCAGCAATGAAATCTGTGTCATCAGGCCCTTAGCAGCACAATGAGTGGATTCAGGTATGATGATTCTAACTGAAATAAGTCACACAGAAAAAGAAACATCATAAGATATCAGTAATACACGGAATGTAAACTTGGCTACACAGGAACTGAATTACAGAACAGAACAGGGTCTCAAATTTAGAAAACCAACTTATTCTTGCTTAAGGGTAAAGGTGAGTTGGGGTGCTGCATAAAACCAGAGATTGAAATGAGCACAGATAAAGTTCCTTAAGCCAAATATGGAATAGACAAGAGCTACTCCTTGCTCAATGAAATGGACTCAACACCCCATATTAAACGCCTAAGAATGTACCTGACTAGTAAGTATCTTAAAACCTATGGATTGCTATGTCTCCAAAAGAGAATCAAGCATGTGTACAGGGGCATAAATGCAGCAGTGATAGGATTGGAGAGGTTCGGTGAGCAAATGAAGACCCTTTGAAGTCATATTGCATGGTACCCCTTCCACGGGTTTCAACTACCCAGGTTTAAGGTATTCTTCCTTCAGCTAAAACATGCATGTGGAACCTAGAGTATGATCAACCATGTGATCGGGAGACGTGTTCAAATATGTCTCAGTTTTCCTCCCCTGGTACTCGGGTGCAACATACAGACGCTTTACTAACACTCTCCCGACTTGGAGAGTGAGTCCCTTTAACCTCCTGTTTGGCCCAGTTTGCAATTTCTGCGGAAGATGAACAGGAATAGCGAGAACCAATGAGAGGCTAGCTGGAGGTGTCTGGACGGGCAAATTTAACTCTCATTTCCCACCAGGAAGAGGAATTAACCAAAGGCTCAGCGTGCCGTGCCGGAACCAGATTAGGGCCTGAAGCCATCCTGCGGTGTTGCGGCCAGCTCAAAAGAAAGCGAGTTGAAGAAAGGAGCTCAGGGGCACTGTAATTCACAAACCTGCAGAGTTATAAATGACAGCTATCGTCCAAAAATAGACTGAAGTAAGGCTGCCAAGAGGACTTGAAAGCGGGGCAGAATTGCAGGAAACCGATTTCAGGAGGTAGACTGGAATTGCATTGAAAGCATAGGAAAAGAGGCAGAACGTCCACAATGATGCACTTGGCCAAAAAGGGCGTATGCGTTTTTTCCTGAATATATTCAGGAAAAAACGCATACGCCCTTTTTGGCCAACCAAGCAAGCTTGCAAAGGAAATCTGCACTACAATGAAGTCTCACTTCCCCCCGGTCAAAAGGGCCATCTGAAAAAAGTGTAAAATCCAGAAAGGCAGGACAGGCCATGGAGAACTGGGAGCCTTGTTATGCTGATGGGCGGGATGTAAATTGCCAACAACCACTCGGGAGAAGTGTATGGTGTTTCCTGAAACATCTAAAAAACAAAGCAACAGAGCCTAGGGCACTGCCACTTATGGTCCTATAGCTTAGGGAAATTAAAATCAAAAAGACACAGCCACCCCAAAGTTTGGGATGGCTCTGTTTACAAGAACCTAGTTTACAGTACAAGTTCAACATCGCAGAAAGTGAAAAATGGATAAAGAACTTGTGGTACTTACGTACAATGCAGTATCACTCAGCAATGAAATCTATGTCATCAGGCCCGTAGCAGCATAATGAGTGGCTTCAGGTACGATGATTCTAACTGAAATAAGTCACACAGAAAAAGAAACATCATAAGATATCACTAATACACGGAATGTAAACTTGGCTACACAGGAACTGCATTCCAAAACAGAACAGGGTCTCAAATTTAGAAAACCAATTTATGCTTGCTTAATGGAAAAGGTGAGTTGGGGTGCTGCATAAAACCAGAGATTGAAATGCGCACAGATAAAGTTCCTTAAGCCAAATATGGAATAGACAAGAGCTACTCCTTGCTCAACGAAATGGACTCAAAACCCCATATTAAACCCCTAAGAATGTACCTGACTAGTAAGTATCTTAAAACCTATGGATTGCTATGTCTCCAAAAGAGAATGAAGCGTGTGTACAGGGGAATAAACGCAGCAGTGATAGGATTGGAGAGGTTCGGTGAGCAAATGAAGACCCTTTGAAGTCATATTGCATGGTACCCATTCCACGTGTCTCAACTCTCCAGGTTTAAGGTATTCTTCCTTCAGCTAAAACATGCATGTGGAACCCAGAGTATGATCAACCATGTGAACGGGAGACGTGTTCAAATATGTCTCAGTTTTCGTACCCTGGTACTCGGGTGCAACATTCCAGACGCTTTACTAACACTCTCCCGACTTGGAGAGTCAGTCCCTTTAACCTCCTGTTTGGCCCAGTTTGCAATTTCTGCGGAAGATGAACAGGAATAGCGAGAACCAATGAGAGGCTAGCTGGAGGTGTCTGGACGGGCAAATTTAACTCTCATTTCCCACCAGGAAGAGGAATTAACCAAAGGCTCAGCATGCCGGGCCGGAACCAGATTAGGGCCTGAAGCCATCCTGCGGTGTTGCGGCCAGGTCACAAGAAAGCGAGTTGAAGAAAGGAGCTCAGGGGCACTGTAATTCACAAACCTGCAGAGTTATAAATGACAGCTATCGTCCAAAAATAGACTGAAGTAAGGCTGCCAAGAGGACTTGAAAGCGGGGCAGAATTGCAGGAAACCGATTTCAGGAGGTAGACTGGAATTGCATTGAAAGCATAGGAAAAGAGGCAGAACGTCCACAATGATGCACTTGGCCAAAAAGGGCGTATGCGTTTTTTCCTGAATATATTCAGGAAAAAACGCATACGCCCTTTTTGGCCAACCAAGCAAGCTTGCAAAGGAAATCTGCACTACAATGAAGTCTCACTTACCCCCGGTCAAAAGGGCCATCTGAAAAAAGTGTAAAATCCAGAAAGGCAGGACAGGCCATGGAGAACTGGGAGCCTTGTTATGCTGATGGGCGGGATGTAAATTGCCAACAGACACTCGGGAGAAGTGTATGGTGTTTCCTGAAACATCTAAAAAACAAAGCAACAGAGCCTAGGGCACTGCCACTTATGGTCCTATAGCATAGGGAAATTAAAATAAAAAAGACACAGCCACCCCAAAGTTTGGGACGCCTCTGTTTACAAGAACCTCGTTTACAGTACAAGTTCAACATCGCACAAAGTGAAAAATGGATAAAGAACTTGTGGTACTTACGTACAATGCAGTATCACTCAGCAATGAAATCTATGTCATCATGCCCGTAGCAGCATAATGAGTAGATTCAGGTACGATGATTCTAACTGAAATAAGTCACACAGAAAAAGAAACATCATAAGATATCACTAATACACGGAATGTAAACTTGGCTACACAGGAACTGAATTCCAAAACAGAACAGGTTCTCAAATTTAGAAAACCAACTTATGCTTGCTTAAGGGGAAAGGTGAGTTGGGTTGCTGCATAAACCAGAGATTGAAATGAGCACAGATAAAGTTCCTTAAGCCAAATATGGAATAGACAAGAGCTACTCCTTGCTCAACGAAATGGACTCAACAACGCATATTAAACGCCTAAGAATGTACCTGACTAGTAAGTATCGTAAAACCTATGGATTGCTATGTCTCCGAAAGAGAATCAAGCGTGTGTACAGGGGCATAAACGCAGCAGTGATAGGATTGGAGAGGTTCGGTGAGCAAATGAAGACCCTTTGAAGACATATTGCATGGTACCCATTCCACGGGTCTCAACTCTCCAGGTTTAAGGTATTCTTCCTTCAGCTAAAACATGCATGTGGAACCCAGAGTATGATCAACCGTGTGAACGGGAGACGTGTTCAAATATGTCTCAGTTTTCCTCCCCTGGTACTCGGTTGCAACATTCCAGACGCTTTACTAACACTCTCCCGACTTGGAGAGTCAGTCCCTTTAACCTCCTGTTTGGCCCAGTTTGCAATTTCTGCGGAAGATGAACAGGAATAGCGAGAACCAATGAGAGACTAGCTGGAGGTGTCTGGACGGGCAAATTTAACTCTCATTTCCCACCAGGAAGAGGAATTAACCAAAGGCTCAGCGTGCCGTGCCGGAACCAGATTAGGGCCCGAAGCCATCCTGCGGTCTTGCGGCCAGCTCACAAGAAAGCGAGTTGAAGAAAGGAGCTCAGGGGCACTGTAATTCACAAACCTGCAGAGTTATAAATGACAGCTATCGTCCAAAAATAGACTGAAGTAAGGCTGCCAAGAGGACTTGAAAGCGGGGCAGAATTGCAGGAAACCGATTTCAGGAGGTAGACTGGAATTGCACTGAAAGCATAGGAAAAGAGGCAGAACGTCCACAATGATGCACTTGGCCAAAAAGGGCGTATGCGTTTTTTCCTGAATATATTCAGGAAAAAACGCATACGCCCTTTTTGGCCAACCAAGCAAGCTTGCAAAGGAAATCTGCACTACAATGAAGTCTCACTTCCCCCCAGTCAAAAGGGCCATCTGAAAAAAGTGTAAAATCCAGAAAGGCAGGACAGGCCATGGAGAACTGGGAGCCTTGTTATGCTGATGGGCAGGATGTAAATTGCAAACAACCACTCGGGAGAAGTGTATGGTGTTTCCTGAAACATCTAAAAAACAAAGCAACAGAGCCTAGGGCACTTCCACTTATGGTCCTATAGCTTAGGGAAATTAAAATCAAAAAGACACAGCCACCCCAAAGTTTGGGACGCCTCTGTTTACAAGAACCTCGTTTACCATACAAGTTCAATATCACAGAAATTGAAAAATGGATAAAGAACTTGTGGTACTTACGTACAATGCAGTATCACTCAGCAATGAAATCTATGTCATCAGGCCCGTAGCAGCATAGTGAGTGGATTCAGGTACGATGATTCTAACTGAAATAAGTCACACAGAAAAAGAAACATCATAAGATATCACTAATACACGGAATGTAAACTTCGCTACACAGGAACTGCATTCCAAAACAGAACAGGGTCTCAAATTTAGAAAACCAACTTATGCTTGCTTAAGGGGAAAGGTGAGTTGGGGGGCTGCATAAAACCAGAGATTGAAATGAGCACAGATAAAGTTCCTTAAGCCAAATATGGAATAGACAAGAGCTACTCCTTGCTCAACGAAATGGACTCAACACCCCATATTAAACGCCTAAGAATGTACCTGACTAGTAAGTATCTTAAAACCTATGGATTGCTATGTCTCCAAAAGAGAATCAAGCGTGTGTACAGGGGCATAAACGCAGCAGTGATAGGATTGGAGAGGTTCGGTGAGCAAATGAAGACCCTTTGAAGTCATATTGCATGGCACCCATTCCACGGGTCTCAACTCTCCAGGTTTAAGGTATTCTTCCTTCAGCTAAAACATGCATGTGGAACCCAGAGTATGATCAACCATGTGAACGGGAGACGTGTTCAAATATGTCTCAGTTTTCCTCCCCTGGTACTCGGGTGCAACATTCCAGACGCTTTACTAACACTCTCCCCACTTGGAGAGTCAGCGCCTTTAACCTCCTGTTTGGCCCAGTTTGCAATTTCTGCGGAGGATGAACAGGAATAGCGAGAACCAATGAGAGACTAGCTGGAGGTGTCTGGACGGGCAAATTTAACTCTCATTTCCCACCAGGAAGAGGAAATAACCAAAGGCTCAGCGTGCCGTGCCGGAACCAGATTAGGGCCTGAAGCCATCCTGCGGTGTTGCGGCCAGGTCACAAGAAAGCAAGTTGAAGAAAGGAGCTCAGGGGCACTGTAATTCACAAACCTGCAGAGTTATAAATGACAGCTATCGTCCAAAAATAGACTGAAGTAAGGCTGCCAAGAGGACTTGAAAGCGGGGCAGAATTGCAGGAAACCGATTTCAGGAGGTAGACTGGAATTGCATTGAAAGCATAGGAAAAGAGGCAGAACGTCCACAATGATGCACTTGGCCAAAAAGGGCGTATGCGTTTTTTCCTGAATATATTCAGGAAAAAACGCATACGCCCTTTTTGGCCAACCAAGCAAGCTTGCAAAGGAAATCTGCACTACAATGAAGTCTCACTTCTCCCCGGTCAAAAGGGCCATCTGAAAAAAGTGTAAAATCCAGAAAGGCAGGACAGGCCATGGAGAACTGGGAGCCTTGTTATGCTGATGGGCGGGATGTAAATTGCCAACAACCACTCGGGAGAAGTGTATGGTGTTTCCTGAAACATCTAAAAAACAAAGCAACAGAGCCTAGGGCACTTCCACTTATGGTCCTATAGCTTAGGGAAATTAAAATCAAAAAGACACAGCCACCCCAAAGTTTGGGACGCCTCTGTTTACAAGAACCTCGTTTACAGTACAAGTTCAACATCGCAGAAAGTGAAAAATGCATAAAGAAGTTGTGGTATTTACTTACAAAGCAATATCACTCAGCAATGAAATCTGTGTCATCAGGCCCTTAGCAGCACAATGAGTGGATTCAGGTATGATAATTCTAACTGAAATAAGTCACACAGAAAAAGAAACATCATAAGATATCAGTAATACACGGAATGTAAACTTGGCTACACAGGAACTGAATTACAGAACAGAACAGGGTCTCAAATTTAGAAAACCAACTTATTCTTGCTTAAGGGTAAAGGTGAGTTGGGGTGCTGCATAAAACCAGAGATTGAAATGAGCACAGATAAAGTTCCTTAAGCCAAATAAGGAATAGACAAGAGCTACTCCTTGCTCAGCGAAATGGACTCAAAACCCCATATTAAACGCCTAAGAATGTACCTGACAAGTAAATATCTTAAAACCTATGGTTTGCTATGTCTCCAAAAGAGAATCAAGCGTGTGTACAGGGGCATAAACGCAGCAGTGATAGGATTGGAGAGGTTCGGTGAGCAAATGAAGACCCTTTGAAGTCATATTGCATGGTACCCATTCCACGGGTCTCAACTCTCCAGGTTTAAGGTATTCTTCCTTCAGCTAAAACATGCATGTGGAACCCAGAGTATGATCAACCATGTGAACAGGAGACGTGTTCAAATATGTCTCAGTTTTCTTCCCCTGGTACTCGGGTGCAACATTCCAGACGCTTTACTAACACTCTCCCGACTTGGAGAGTCAGTCCCTTTAACCTCCTGTTTGGCCCAGTTTGCAATTTCTGCGGAAGATGAACAGGAATAGTGAGAACCAATGAGAGGCTAGCTGGAGGTGTCTGGACGGGCAAATTTAACTCTCATTTCCCACCAGGAAGAGGAATTAACCAAAGGCTCAGCATGCCGGGCCGGAACCAGATTAGGGCCTGAAGCCATCCTGCGGTGTTGCGGCCAGCTCAAAAGAAAGCGAGTTGAAGAAAGGAGCTCAGGGGCACTGTAATTCACAAACCTGCAGAGTTATAAATGACAGCTATCGTCCAAAAATAGACTGAAGTAAGGCTGCCAAGAGGACTTGAAAGCGGGGCTGAATTGCAGGAAACCGATTTCAGGAGGTAGACTGGAATTGCATTGAAAGCATAGGAAAAGAGGCAGAACGTCCACAATGATGCACTTGGCCAAAAAGGGCGTATGCGTTTTTTCCTGAATATATTCAGGAAAAAACGCATACGCCCTTTTTGGCCAACCAAGCAAGCTTGCAAAGGAAATCTGCACTACAATGAAGTCTCACTTACCCCCGGTCAAAAGGGCCATCTGAAAAAAGTGTAAAATCCAGAAAGGCAGGACAGGCCATGGAGAACTGGGAGCCTTGTTATGCTGATGGGCGGGATGTAAATTGCCAACAACCACTCGGGAGAAGTGTATGGTGTTTCCTGAAACATCTAAAAAACAAAGCAACAGAACCTAGGGCACTTCCACTTATGGTCCTATGGCTTAGGGAAATTAAAATCAAAAAGACACAGCCACCCCAAAGTTTGGGACGCCTCTGTTTACAAGAACCTCGTTTACAGTACAAGTTCAACATCGCAGAAAGTGAAAAATGGATAAAGAAGTTGTGGTATTTACTTACAAAGCAATATCACTCAGCAATGAAATCTATGTCATCAGGCCCTTAGCATCACAATGAGTGGATTCAGGTATGATGATTCTAACTGAAATAAGTCACACAGAAAAAGAAACATCATAAGATATCAGTAATACACGGAATGTAAACTTGGCTACACAGGAACTGAATTACAGAACAGAACAGTGTCTCAAATTTAGAAAACCAACTTATGCTTGCTTAAGGGTAAATGTGAGTTGGGGTGCTGCATAAAACCAGAGATTGAAATGAGCACAGATAAAGTTCCTTAAGTCAAATATGGAATAGACAAGAGCTACTCCTTGCTCAACGAAATGGACTCAACACCGCATATTAAACGCCTAAGAATGTACCTGACTAGTAAGTATCGTAAAACCTATGGATTGCTATGTCTCCAAAAGAGAATCAAGCATGTGTACAGGGGCAGAAACGCAGCAGTGATAGGATTGGAGAGGTTCGGTGAGCAAATGAAGACCCTTTGAAGTCATATTGCATGGTACCCATTACACGGGTCTCAACTCTCCAGGTTTAAGGTATTCTTCCTTCAGCTAAAACATGCATGTGGAACCCAAGTATGATCAACCATGTGAACGGGAGACGTGTTCAAATATGTCTCAGTTTTCCTCCCCTGGTACTCGGGTGCAACATTCCAGATGCTTTACTAACACTCTCCCGACTTGGAGAGTCAGCGCCTTTAACCTCCTGTTTTGCCCAGTTTGCAATTTCTGCGGAAGATGAACAGGAATAGCGAGAACCAATGAGAGGTTAGCTGGAGGTGTCTGGACGGGCAAATTTAACTCTCATTTCCAACCAGAAAGAGGAAATAACCAAAGGCTCAGCGTGCCGTACCGGAACCAGATTAGGGCCTGAAGCCATCCTGCGGTGTTGCGGCCAGCTCAAAAGAAAGCGAGTTGAAGAAAGGAGCTCAGGGGCACTGTAATTCACAAACCTGCAGAGTTATAAATGACAGCTATCGTCCAAAAATAGACTGAAGTAAGGCTGCCAAGAGGACTTGAAAGCGGGGCAGAATTGCAGGAAACCGATTTCAGGAGGTAGACTGGAATTGCACTGAAAGCATAGGAAAAGAGGCAGAACGTCCACAATGATGCACTTGGCCAAAAAGGGCGTATGCGTTTTTTCCTGAATATATTCAGGAAAAAACGCATACGCCCTTTTTGGCCAACCAAGCAAGCTTGCAAAGGAAATCTGCACTACAATGAAGTCTCACTTCCCCCCAGTCAAAAGGGCCATCTGAAAAAAGTGTAAAATCCAGAAAGGCAGGACAGGCCATGGAGAACTGGGAGCCTTGTTATGCTGATGGGCAGGATGTAAATTGCAAACAACCACTCGGGAGAAGTGTATGGTGTTTCCTGAAACATCTAAAAAACAAAGCAACAGAGCCTAGGGCACTTCCACTTATGGTCCTATAGCTTAGGGAAATTAAAATCAAAAAGACACAGCCACCCCAAAGTTTGGGAAGCCTCTGTTTACAAGAACCTCGTTTACCATACAAGTTCAATATCACAGAAATTGAAAAATGGATAAAGAACTTGTGGTACTTACGTACAATGCAGTATCACTCAGCAATGAAATCTATGTCATCAGGCCCGTAGCAGCATAATGAGTGGATTCAGGTACGATGATTCTAACTGAAATAAGTCACACAGAAAAAGAAACATCATAAGATATCACTAATACACGGAATGTAAACTTGGCTACACAGGAACTGCATTCCAAAACAGAACAGGGTCTCAAATTTAGAAAACCAACTTATGCTTGCTTAAGGGGAAAGGTGAGTTGGGGGGCTGCATAAAACCAGAGATTGAAATGAGCACAGATAAAGTTCCTTAAGCCAAATATGGAATAGACAAGAGCTACTCCTTGCTCAACGAAATGGACTCAACACCCCATATTAAACGCCTAAGAATGTACCTGACTAGTAAGTATCTTAAAACCTATGGATTGCTATGTCTCCAAAAGAGAATCAAGCGTGTGTACAGGGGCATAAACGCAGCAGTGATAGGATTGGAGAGGTTCGGTGAGCAAATGAAGACCCTTTGAAGTCATATTGCATGGCACCCATTCCACGGGTCTCAACTCTCCAGGTTTAAGGTATTCTTCCTTCAGCTAAAACATGCATGTGGAACCCAGAGTATGATCAACCATGTGAACGGGAGACGTGTTCAAATATGTCTCAGTTTTCCTCCCCTGATACTAGGGTGCAACATTCCAGACGCTTTACTAACACTCTCCCCACTTGGAGAGTCAGCGCCTTTAACCTCCTGTTTGGCCCAGTTTGCAATTTCTGCGGAGGATGAACAGGAATAGCGAGAACCAATGAGAGACTAGCTGGAGGTGTCTGGACGGGCAAATTTAACTCTCATTTCCCACCAGGAAGAGGAAATAACCAAAGGCTCAGCGTGCCGTGCCGGAACCAGATTAGGGCCTGAAGCCATCCTGCGGTGTTGCGGCCAGGTCACAAGAAAGCAAGTTGAAGAAAGGAGCTCAGGGGCACTGTAATTCACAAACCTGCAGAGTTATAAATGACAGCTATCGTCCAAAAATAGACTGAAGTAAGGCTGCCAAGAGGACTTGAAAGCGGGGCAGAATTGCAGGAAACCGATTTCAGGAGGTAGACTGGAATTGCATTGAAAGCATAGGAAAAGAGGCAGAACGTCCACAATGATGCACTTGGCCAAAAAGGGCGTATGCGTTTTTTCCTGAATATATTCAGGAAAAAACGCATACGCCCTTTTTGGCCAACCAAGCAAGCTTGCAAAGGAAATCTGCACTACAATGAAGTCTCACTTCTCCCCGGTCAAAAGGGCCATCTGAAAAAAGTGTAAAATCCAGAAAGGCAGGACAGGCCATGGAGAACTGGGAGCCTTGTTATGCTGATGGGCGGGATGTAAATTGCCAACAACCACTCGGGAGAAGTGTATGGTGTTTCCTGAAACATCTAAAAAACAAAGCAACAGAGCCTAGGGCACTTCCACTTATGGTCCTATAGCTTAGGGAGATTAAAATCAAAAAGACACAGCCACCCCAAAGTTTGGGACGCCTCTGTTTACAAGAACCTCGTTTACAGTACAAGTTCAACATCGCAGAAAGTGAAAAATGCATAAAGAAGTTGTGGTATTTACTTACAAAGCAATATCACTCAGCAATGAAATCTGTGTCATCAGGCCCTTAGCAGCACAATGAGTGGATTCAGGTATGATAATTCTAACTGAAATAAGTCACACAGAAAAAGAAACATCATAAGATATCAGTAATACACGGAATGTAAACTTGGCTACACAGGAACTGAATTACAGAACAGAACAGGGTCTCAAATTTAGAAAACCAACTTATTCTTGCTTAAGGGTAAAGGTGAGTTGGGGTGCTGCATAAAACCAGAGATTGAAATGAGCACAGATAAAGTTCCTTAAGCCAAATAAGGAATAGACAAGAGCTACTCCTTGCTCAACGAAATGGACTCAACACCCCATATTAAACGCCTAAGAATGTACCTGACTAGTAAGTATCTTAAAACCTATGGATTGCTATGTCTCCGAAAGAGAATCAAGCATGTGTACAGGGGCATAAACGCAGCAGTGATAGGATTGGAGAGGTTCGGTGAGCAAATGAAGACCCTTTGAAGTCATATTGCATGGTACCCATTCCACGGGTTTCAACTACCCAGGTTTAAGGTATTCTTCCTTCAGCTAAAACATGCATGTGGAACCTAGAGTATGATCAACCATGTGATCGGGAGACGTGTTCAAATATGTCTCAGTTTTCCTCCCCTGGTACTCGGGTGCAACATTCCAGACGCTTTACTAACACTCTCCCCACTTGGAGAGTCAGTCCCTTTAACCTCCTGTTTGGCCCAGTTTGCAATTTCTGCGGAAGATGAACAGGAATAGCGAGAACCAATGAGAGACTAGCTGGAGGTGTCTGGACGGGCAAATTTAACTCTCATTTCCCACCAGGAAGAGGAATTAATCAAAGGCTCAGCGTGCTGTGCCGGAACCAGATTAGGGCCTGAAGCCATCCTGCGGTGTTGCGGCCAGGTCACAAGAAAGCGAGTTGAAGAAAGGAGCTCAGGGGCACTGTAATTCACAAACCTGCAGAGTTATAAATGACAGCTATCGTCCAAAAATAGACTGAAGTAAGGCTGCCAAGAGGACTTGAAAGCGGGGCAGAATTGCAGGAAACCGATTTCAGGAGGTAGACTGGAATTGCATTGAAAGCATAGGAAAAGAGGCAGAACGTCCACAATGATGCACTTGGCCAAAAAGGGCGTATGCGTTTTTTCCTGAATATATTCAGGAAAAAACGCATACGCCCTTTTTGGCCAACCAAGCAAGCTTGCAAAGGAAATCTGCACTACAATGAAGTCTCACTTACCCCCGGTCAAAAGGGCCATCTGAAAAAAGTGTAAAATCCAGAAAGGCAGGACAGGCCATGGAGAACTGGGAGCCTTGTTATGCTGATGGGCGGGATGTAAATTGCCAACAGACACTCGGGAGAAGTGTATGGTGTTTCCTGAAACATCTAAAAAACAAAGCAACAGAGCCTAGGGCACTGCCACTTATGGTCCTATAGCTTAGGGAAATTAAAATCAAAAAGACACAGCCACCCCAATGTTTGGGACGCCTCTGTTTACAAGAACCTCATTTACAGTACAAGTTCAACATCGCAGAAAGTGAAAAATGGATAAAGAAGTTGTGGTATTTACTTACAAAGCAATATCACTCAGCAATGAAATCTGTGTCATCAGGCCCTTAGCAGCACAATGAGTGGATTCAGGTATGATGATTCTAACTGAAGTAAGTCACACAGAAAAAGAAACATCATAAGATATCAGTAATACACGGAATGTAAACTTGGCTACACAGGAACTGAATTACAGAACAGAACAGGGTCTCAAATTTAGAAAACCAACTTATGCTTGCTTAAGGGTAAAGGTGAGTTGGGGTGCTGCATAAAACCAGAGATTGAAATGAGCACAGATAAAGTTCCTTAAGTCAAATATGGAATAGACAAGAGCTACTCCTTGCTCAACGAAATGGACTCAACACCGCATATTAAACGCCTAAGAATGTACCTGACTAGTACGTATCTTAAAACCTATGGATTGCTATGTCTCCGAAAGAGAATCAAGCATGTGTACAGGGGCATAAACGCAGCAGTGATAGGATTGGAGAGGTTCGGTGAGCAAATGAAGACCCTTTGAAGTCATATTGCATGGTACCCATTACACGGGTCTTAACTCTCCAGGTTTAAGGTATTCTTCCTTCAGCTAAAACATGCATGTGGAACCCAAGTATGATCAACCATGTGAACGGGAGACGAGTTCAAATATGTCTCAGTTTTCCTCCCCTGGTACTCGGGTGCAACATTCCAGACGCTTTACTAACACTCTCCCCACTTGGAGAGTCAGTCCCTTTAACCTCCTGTTTCGCCCAGTTTGCAATTTCTGCGGAAGATGAACAGGAATAGCGAGAACCAATGAGAGACTAGCTGGAGGTGTCTGGACGGGCAAATTTAACTCTCATTTCCCACCAGGAAGAGGAAATAACCAAAGGCTCAGCGTGCCGTGCCGGAACCAGATTAGGGCCTGAAGCCATCCTGCAGTGTTGCGGCCAGGTCACAAGAAAGCGAGTTGAAGAAAGGAGCTCAGGGGCACTGTAATTCACAAACCTGCAGAGTTATAAATGACAGCTATCGTCCAAAAATAGACTGAAGTAAGGCTGCCAAGAGGACTTGAAAGCAGGGCAGAATTGCAGGAAACCGATTTCAGGAGGTAGACTGGAATTGCATTGAAAGCATAGGAAAAGAGGCAGAACGTCCACAATGATGCACTTGGCCAAAAAGGGCGTATGCGTTTTTTCCTGAATATATTCAGGAAAAAACGCATACGCCCTTTTTGGCCAACCAAGCAAGCTTGCAAAGGAAATCTGCACTACAATGAAGTCTCACTTCCCCCCGGTCAAAAGGGCCATCTGAAAAAAGTGTAAAATCCAGAAAGGCAGGACAGGCCATGGAGAACTGGGAGCCTTGTTATGCTGATGGGCGGGATGTAAATTGCCAACAACCACTTGGGAGAAGTGTATGGTGTTTCCTGAAACATCTAAAAAACAAAGCAACAGAGCCTAGGGCACTGCCACTTATGGTCCTATAGCTTAGGGAAATTAAAATCAAAAAGACACAGCCACCCTAAAGTTTGGGACGCCTCTGTTTACAAGAACCTCGTTTACAGTACAAGTTCAACATCGCAGAAAGTGAAAAATGGATAAAGAAGTTGTGGTATTTACTTACAAAGCAATATCACTCAGCAATGAAATCTATGTCATCAGGCCCTTAGCATCACAATGAGTGGATTCAGGTATGATGATTCTAACTGAAATAAGTCACACAGAAAAAGAAACATCATAAGATATCAGTAATACACGGAATGTAAACTTGGCTACACAGGAACTGAATTACAGAACAGAACAGGGTCTCAAATTTAGAAAACCAACTTATGCTTGCTTAAGGGTAAAGGTGAGTTGTGGTGCTGCATAAAACCAGAGATTGAAATGAGCACAGATAAAGTTCCTTAAGTCAAATATGAAATAGACAAGAGCTACTCCTTGCTCAACGAAATGGACTCAACACCGCATATTAAACGCCTAAGAATGTACCTGACTAGTAAGTATCGTAAAACCTATGGATTGCTATGTCTCCAAAAGAGAATCAAGCATGTGTACAGGGGCATAAACGCAGCAGTGATAGGATTGGAGAGGTTCGGTGAGCAAATGAATACCCTTTGAAGTCATATTGCATGGTACCCATTACACGGGTCTCAACTCTCCAGGTTTAAGGTATTCTTCCTTCAGCTAAAACATGCATGTGGAAACCAAGTATGATCAACCATGTGAACGGGAGACGTGTTCAAATATGTCTCAGTTTTCCTCCCCTGGTACTCGGGTGCAACATTCCAGACGCTTTACTAACACTCTCCCCACTTGGAGAGTCAGCGCCTTTAACCTCCTGTTTCGCCCAGTTTGCAATTTCTGCGGAAGATGAACAGGAATAGTGAGAACCAATGAGAGACTAGCTGGAGGTGTCTGGACGGGCAAATTTAACTCTCATTTCCCACCAGGAAGAGGAAGTATCCAAAGGCTCATCGTGCCGTGCCGGAACCAGATTAGGGCCTGAAGCCATCCTGCGGTGTTGCGGCCAGGCCACAAGAAAGCGAGTTGAAGAAAGGAGCTCAGGGGTACTGTAATTCACAAACCTGCAGAGTTATAAATGACAGCTATCGTCCAAAAATAGACTGAAGTAAGGCTGCCAAGAGGACTTGAAAGCGGGGCAGAATTGCAGGAAACCGATTTCAGGAGGTAGACTGGAATTGCACTGAAAGCATAGGAAAAGAGGCAGAACGTCCACAATGATGCACTTGGCCAAAAAGGCGTATGCGTTTTTTCCTGAATATATTCAGGAAAAAACGCATACGCCCTTTTTGGCCAACCAAGCAAGCTTGCAAAGGAAATCTGCACTACAATGAAGTCTCACTTCCCCCCAATCAAAAGGGCCATCTGAAAAAAGTGTAAAATCCAGAAAGGCAGGACAGGCCATGGAGAACTGGGAGCCTTGTTATGCTGATGGGCGGGATGTAAATTGCCAACAACCACTCGGGAGAAGTGTATGGTGTTTCCTGAAACATCTAAAAAACAAAGCAACAGAGCCTAGGGCACTTCCACTTATGGTCCTATAGCTTAGGGAAATTAAAATCAAAAAGACACAGCCACCCCAAAGTTTGGGACGCCTCTGTTTACAAGAACCTTGTTTACCATACAAGTTCAATATCACAGAAAGTGAAAAATGGATAAAGAACTTGTGGTACTTACGTACAATGCAGTATCACTCAGCAATGAAATCTATGTCATCAGGCCCGTAGCAGCATAATGAGTGGATTCAGGTACGATGATTCTAACTGAAATAAGTCACACAGAAAAAGAAACATCATAAGATATCACTAATACACGGAATGTAAACTTGGCTACACAGGAACTGCATTCCAAAACAGAACAGGGTCTCAAATTTAGAAAACCAACTTATGCTTGCTTAAGGGGAAAGGTGAGTTGGGGTGCTGCATAAAACCAGAGATTGAAATGAGCACAGATAAAGTTCCTTAAGCCAAATATGGAATAGACAAGAGCTACTCCTTGCTCAATGAAATGGACTCAACACCCCATATTAAACGCCTAAGAATGTACCTGACTAGTAAGTATGTTAAAACCTATGGATTGCTATGTCTCCAAAAGAGAATCAAGCGTGTGTACAGGGGCATAAACGCAGCAGTGATAGGATTGGAGAGGTTCGGTGAGCAAATGAAGACCCTTTGAAGTCATATTGCATGGCACCCATTCCACGGGTCTCAACTCTCCAGGTTTAAGGTATTCTTCCTTCAGCTAAAACATGCATGTGGAACCCAGAGTATGATCAACCATGTGAACGGGAGACGTGTTCAAATATGTCTCAGTTTTCCTCCCGTGGTACTCGGGTGCAACATTCCAGACGCTTTACTAACACTCTCCCCACTTGGAGAGTCAGCGCCTTTAACCTCCTGTTTGGCCCAGTTTGCAATTTCTGCGGAGGATGAACAGGAATAGCGAGAACCAATGAGAGACTAGCTGGAGGTGTCTGGACGGGCAAATTTAACTCTCATTTCCCACCAGGAAGAGGAAATAACCAAAGGCTCAGCGTGCTGTGCCGGAACCAGATTAGGGCCTGAAGCCATCCTGCGGTGTTGCGGCCAGGTCACAAGAAAGCAAGTTGAAGAAAGGAGCTCAGGGGCACTGTAATTCACAAACATGCAGAGTTATAAATGACAGCTATCGTCCAAAAATAGACTGAAGTAAGGCTGCCAAGAGGACTTGAAAGCGGGGCAGAATTGCAGGAAACCGATTTCAGGAGGTAGACTGGAATTGCATTGAAAGCATAGGAAAAGAGGCAGAACGTCCACAATGATGCACTTGGCCAAAAAGGGCGTATGCGTTTTTTCCTGAATATATTCAGGAAAAAACGCATACGCCCTTTTTGGCCAACCAAGCAAGCTTGCAAAGGAAATCTGCACTACAATGAAGTCTCACTTCCCCCCGGTCAAAAGGGCCATCTGAAAAAAGTGTAAAATCCAGAAAGGCAGGACAGGCCATGGAGACCTGGGAGCCTTGTTATGCTGATGGGCGGGATGTAAATTGCCAACAACCACTCGGGAGAAGTGTATGGTGTTTCCTGAAACATCTAAAAAACAAAGCAACAGAGCCTAGGGCACTGCCACTTATGGTCCTATAGCTTAGGGAAATTAAAATCAAAAAGACACAGCCACCCCAAAGTTTGGGACGCCTCTGTTTACAAGAACCTCGTTTACAGTACAAGTTCAACATCGCAGAAAGTGAAAAATGGATAAAGAAGTTGTGGTATTTACTTACAAAGCAATATCACTCAGCAATGAAATCTGTGTCATCAGGCCCTTAGCAGCACAATGAGTGGATTCAGGTATGATGATTCTAACTGAAATAAGTCACACAGAAAAAGAAACATCATAAGATATCAGTAATACATGGAATGTAAACTTGGCTACACAGGAACTGAATTACAGAACAGAACAGGGTCTCAAATTTAGAAAACCAACTTATTCTTGCTTAAGGGTAAAGGTGAGTTGGGGTGCTGCATAAAACCAGAGATTGAAATGAGCACAGATAAAGTTCCTTAAGCCAAATATGGAATAGACAAGAGCTACTCCTTGCTCAACGAAATGGACTCAACACCCCATATTAAACGCCTAAGAATGTACCTGACTAGTAAGTATCTTAAAACCTATGGATTGCTATGTCTCCGAAAGAGAATCAAGCATGTGTACAGGGGCATAAACGCAGCAGTGATAGGATTGGAGAGGTTCGGTGAGCAAATGAAGACCCTTTGAAGTCATATTGCATGGTACCCATTCCACGGGTTTCAACTACCCAGGTTTAAGGTATTCTTCCTTCAGCTAAAACATGCATGTGGAACCTAGAGTATGATCAACCATGTGATCGGGAGACGTGTTCAAATATGTCTCAGTTTTCCTCCCCTGGTACTCGGGTGCAACATTCCAGACGCTTTACTAACACTCTCCCCACTTGGAGAGTAGGTCCCTTTAACCTCCTGTTTGGCCCAGTTTGCAATTTCTGCGGAAGATGAACAGGAATAGCGAGAACCAATGAGAGGCTAGCTGGAGGTGTCTGGACGGGCAAATTTAACTCTCATTTGCCACCAGGAAGAGGAATTAACCAAAGGCTCAGCGTGCCGTGCCGGAACCAGATTAGGGCCTGAAGCCATCCTGCGGTGTTGCGGCCAGGTCACAAGAAAGCGAGTTGAAGAAAGGAGCTCAGGGGCACTGTAATTCACAAACCTGCAGAGTTATAAATGACAGCTATCGTCCAAAAATAGACTGAAGTAAAGCTGCCAAGAGGACTTGAAAGCGGGGCAGAATTGCAGGAAACCGATTTCAGGAGGTAGACTGGAATTGCATTGAAAGCATAGGAAAAGAGGCAGAACGTCCACAATGATGCACTTGGCCAAAAAGGGCGTATGCGTTTTTTCCTGAATATATTCAGGAAAAAACGCATACGCCCTTTTTGGCCAACCAAGCAAGCTTGCAAAGGAAATCTGCACTACAATGAAGTCTCACTTCCCCCCGGTCAAAAGGGCCATCTGAAAAAAGTGTAAAATCCAGAAAGGCAGGACAGGCCATGGAGAACTGGGAGCCTTGTTATGCTGATGGGCGGGATGTAAATTGCCAACAGACACTCGGGAGAAGTGTATGGTGTTTCCTGAAACATCTAAAAAACAAAGCAACAGAGCCTAGGGCACTGCCACTTATGGTCCTATAGCTTAGGGAAATTAAAATCAGAAAGACACAGCCACCCCAATGTTTGGGACGCCTCTGTTTACAAGAACCTCGTTTACAGTACAAGTTCAACATCGCAGAAAGTGAAAAATGGATAAAGAAGTTGTGGTATTTACTTACAAAGCAATATCACTCAGCAATGAAATCTGTGTCATCAGGCCCTTAGCAGCACAATGAGTGGATTCAGGTATGATGATTCTAACTGAAGTAAGTCACACAGAAAAAGAAACATCATAAGATATCAGTAATACACGGAATGTAAACTTGGCTACACAGGAACTGAATTACAGAACAGAACAGGGTCTCAAATTTAGAAAACCAACTTATGCTTGCTTAAGGGTAAAGGTGAGTTGGGGTGCTGCATAAAACCAGAGATTGAAATGAGCACAGATAAAGTTCCTTAAGTCAAATATGGAATAGACAAGAGCTACTCCTTGCTCAACGAAATGGACTCAACACCGCATATTAAACGCCTAAGAATGTACCTGACTAGTAAGTATCTTAAAACCTATGGATTGCTATGTCTCCGAAAGAGAATCAAGCATGTGTACAGGGGCATAAACGCAGCAGTGATAGGATTGGAGAGGTTCGGTGAGCAAATGAAGACCCTTTGAAGTCATATTGCATGGTACCCATTACACGGGTCTTAACTCTCCAGGTTTAAGGTATTCTTCCTTCAGCTAAAACATGCATGTGGAACCCAAGTATGATCAACCATGTGAACGGGAGACGTGTTCAAATATGTCTCAGTTTTCCTCCCCTGGTACTCGGGTGCAACATACAGACGCTTTACTAACACTCTCCCCACTTGGAGAGTCAGCGCCTTTAACCTCCTGTTTGGCCCAGTTTGCAATTTCTGCGGAAGATGAACAGGAATAGCGAGAACCAATGAGAGATTAGCTGGAGGTGTCTGGACGGGCAAATTTAACTCTCATTTCCCACCAGGAAGAGGAAATAACCAAAGGCTCAGCATGCCGTACCGGAACCAGATTAGGGCCTGAAGCCATCCTGCGGTGTTGCGGCCAGGTCACAAGAAAGCGAGTTGAAGAAAGGAGCTCAGGGGCACTGTAATTCACAAACCTGCAGAGTTATAAATGACAGCTATCGTCCAAAAATAGACTGAAGTAAGGCTGCCAAGAGGACTTGAAAGCGGGGCAGAATTGCAGGAAACCGATTTCAGGAGGTAGACTGGAATTGCATTGAAAGCATAGGAAAAGAGGCAGAACGTCCACAATGATGCACTTGGCCAAAAAGGGCGTATGCGTTTTTTCCTGAATATATTCAGGAAAAAACGCATACGCCCTTTTTGTCCAACCAAGCAAGCTTGCAAAGGAAATCTGCACTACAATGAAGTCTCACTTCCCCCCGGTCAAAAGGGCCATCTGAAAAAAGTGTAAAATCCAGAAAGGCAGGACAGGCCATGGAGAACTGGGAGCCTTGTTATGCTGATGGGCGGGATGTAAATTGCCAACAGACACTCGGGAGAAGTGTATGGTGTTTCCTGAAACATCTAAAAAACAAAGCAACAGAGCCTAGGGCACTGCCACTTATGGTCCTATAGCTTAGGCAAATTAAAATCAAAAAGACACAGCCACCCCAAAGTTTGGAACGGCTCTGTTTACAAGAACCTCGTTTACAGTACAAGTTCAACATCGCAGAAAGTGAAAAATGGATAAAGAAGTTGTGGTATTTACTTACAAAGCAATATCACTCAGCAATGAAATCTATGTCATCAGGCCCTTAGCATCACAATGAGTGGATTCAGGTATGATGATTCTAACTGAAATAAGTCACACAGAAAAAGAAACATCATAAGATATCAGTAATACACGGAATGTAAACTTGGCTACACAGGAACTGAATTACAGAACAGAACAGGGTCTCAAATTTAGAAAACCAACTTATGCTTGCTTAAGGGTAAAGGTGAGTTGGGGTGCTGCATAAAACCAGAGATTGAAATGAGCACAGATAAAGTTCCTTAAGTCAAATATGGAATAGACAAGAGCTACTCCTTGCTCAACGAAATGGACTCAACACCGCATATTAAACGCCTAAGAATGTACCTGACTAGTAAGTATCGTAAAACCTATGGATTGCTATGTCTCCAAAACAGAATCAAGCATGTGTACAGGGGCATAAACGCAGCAGTGATAGGATTGGAGAGGTTCGGTGAGCAAATGAAGACCCTTTGAAGTCATATTGCATGGTACCCATTACACGGGTCTCAACTCTCCAGGTTTAAGGTATTCTTCCTTCAGCTAAAACATGCATGTGGAACCCAAGTATGATCAACCATGTGAACGGGAGACGTGTTCAAATATGTCTCAGTTTTCCTCCCCTGGTACTCGGGTGCAACATTCCAGACGCTTTACTAACACTCTCCCGACTTGGAGAGTCAGCGCCTTTAACCTCCTGTTTGGCCCAGTTTGCAATTTCTGCGGAAGATGAACAGGAATAGCGAGAACCAATGAGAGGCTAGCTGGAGGTGTCTGGACGGGCAAATTTAACTCTCATTTCCCACCAGGAAGAGGAAATAACCAAAGGCTCAGCGTGCCGTACCGGAACCAGATTAGGGCCTGAAGCCATCCTGCGGTGTTGCGGCCAGCTCAAAAGAAAGCGAGTTGAAGAAAGGAGCTCAGGGGCACTGTAATTCACAAACCTGCAGAGTTATAAATGACAGCTATCGTCCAAAAATAGACTGAAGTAAGGCTGCCAAGAGGACTTGAAAGCGGGGCAGAATTGCAGGAAACCGATTTCAGGAGGTAGACTGGAATTGCATTGAAAGCATAGGAAAAGAGGCAGAACGTCCACAATGATGCACTTGGCCAAAAAGGGCGTATGCGTTTTTTCCTGAATATATTCAGGAAAAAACGCATACGCCCTTTTTGGCCAACCAAGCAAGCTTGCAAAGGAAATTTGCACTACAATGAGGTCTCACTTCCCCCCGGTCAAAAGGGCCATCTGAAAAAAGTGTAAAATCCAGAAAGGCAGGACAGGCCATGGAGAACTGGGAGCCTTGTTATGCTGATGGGCGGGATGTAAATTGCCAACAACCACTCGGGAGAAGTGTATGGTGTTTCCTGAAACATCTGAAAAACAAAGCAACAGAACCTAGGGCACTTCCACTTATGGTCCTATAGCTTAGGGAAATTAAAATCAAAAAGACACAGCCACCCCAAAGTTTGGAACGTCTCTGTTTACAAGAACCTCGTTTACAGTACAAGTTCAACATCGCAGAAAGTGAAAAATGGATAAAGAAGTTGTGGTATTTACTTACAAAGCAATATCACTCAGCAATGAAATCTGTGTCATCAGGCCCTGAGCAGCACAATGAGTGGATTCAGGTATGATGATTCTAACTGAAGTAAGTCACACAGAAAAAGAAACATCATAAGATATCAGTAATACACGGAATGTAAACTTGGCTACACAGAAACTGAATTACAGAACAGGACAGGGTCTCAAATTTAGAAAACCAACTTATGCTTGCTTAAGGGTAAAGGTGAGTTGGGGTGCTGCATAAAACCAGAGATTGAAATGAGCACAGATAAAGTTCCTTAAGTCAAATATGGAATAGACAAGAGCTACTCCTTGCTCAACGAAATGGACTCAACACCGCATATTAAACGCCTAAGAATGTACCTGACTAGTAAGTATCTTAAAACCTATGGATTGCTATGTCTCCGAAAGAGAATCAAGCATGTGTACAGGGGCATAAACGCAGCAGTGATAGGATTGGAGAGGTTCGGTGAGCAAATGAAGACCCTTTGAAGTCATATTGCATGGTACCCATTCCACGGGTTTCAACTACCCAGGTTTAAGGTATTCTTCCTTCAGCTAAAACATGCATGTGGAACCTAGAGTATGATCAACCATGTGATCGGGAGACGTGTTCAAATATGTCTCAGTTTTCCTCCCCTGGTACTCGGGTGCAACATTCCAGACGCTTTACTAACACTCTCCCCACTTGGAGAGTCGGTCCCTTTAACCTCCTGTTTGGCCCAGTTTGCAATTTCTGCGGAAGATGAACAGGAATAGCGAGAACCAATGAGAGGGTAGCTGGAGGTGTCTGGACGGGCAAATTTAACTCCCATTTCCCACCAGGAAGAGGAATTAACCAAAGGCTCAGCGTGCCGTGCCGGAACCAGATTAGGGCCTGAAGCCATCCTGCGGTGTTGCGGCCAGGTCACAAGAAAGCGAGTTGAAGAAAGGAGCTCAGGGGCACTGTAATTCACAAACCTGCAGAGTTATAAATGAC
Organism: Stenella coeruleoalba; assembly: GCF_951394435.1. Classification (NCBI taxonomy): domain Eukaryota; kingdom Metazoa; phylum Chordata; class Mammalia; order Artiodactyla; family Delphinidae; genus Stenella; species Stenella coeruleoalba. Next base: position 245,570 of record NW_027645901.1, on the reverse strand, counting down.
AGCTATCGTCCAAAAATAGACTGAAGTAAGGCTGCCAAGAGGACTTGAAAGCGGGGCAGAATTGCAGGAAACCGATTTCAGGAGGTAGACTGGAATTGCATTGAAAGCATAGGAAAAGAGGCAGAACGTCCACAATGATGCACTTGGCCAAAAAGGGCGTATGCGTTTTTTCCTGAATATATTCAGGAAAAAACGCATACGCCCTTTTTGTCCAACCAAGCAAGCTTGCAAAGGAAATCTGCACTACAATGAAGTCTCACTTCCCCCCGGTCAAAAGGGCCATCTGAAAAAAGTGTAAAATCCAGAAAGGCAGGACAGGCCATGGAGAACTGGGAGCCTTGTTATGCTGATGGGCGGGATGTAAATTGCCAACAGACACTCGGGAGAAGTGTATGGTGTTTCCTGAAACATCTAAAAAACAAAGCAACAGAGCCTAGGGCACTGCCACTTATGGTCCTATAGCTTAGGGATATTAAAATCAAAAAGACACAGCCACCCCAAAGTTTGGGACGCCTCTGTTTACAAGAACCTCGTTTACAGTACAAGTTCAACATCGCAGAAAGTGAAAAATGGATAAAGAAGTTGTGGTATTTACTTACAAAGCAATATCACTCAGCAATGAAATCTGTGTCATCAGGCCCTTAGCAGCACAATGAGTGGATTCAGGTATGATGATTCTAACTGAAGTAAGTCACACAGAAAAAGAAACATCATAAGATATCAGTAATACACGGAATGTAAACTTGGCTACACAGGAACTGAATTACAGAACAGAACAGGGTCTCAAATTTAGAAAACCAACTTATGCTTGCTTAAGGGTAAAGGTGAGTTGGGGTGCTGCATAAAACCAGAGATTGAAATGAGCACAGATAAAGTTCCTTAAGCCAAATATGGAATAGACAAGAGCTACTCCTTGCTCAACGAAATGGACTCAACACCGCATATTAAACGCCTAAGAATGTACCTGACTAGTAAGTATCTTAAAACCTATGGATTGCTATGTCTCCGAAAGAGAATCAAGCATGTGTACAGGGGCATAAACGCAGCAGTGATAGGATTGGAGAGGTTCGGTGAGCAAATGAAGACCCTTTGAAGTCATATTGCATGGTACCCATTACACGGGTCTTAACTCTCCAGGTTTAAGGTATTCTTCCTTCAGCTAAAACATGCATGTGGAACCCAAGTATGATCAACCATGTGAACGGGAGACGTGTTCAAATATGTCTCAGTTTTCCTCCCCTGGTACTCGGGTGCAACATTCCAGACGCTTTACTAACACTCTCCCCACTTGGAGAGTCAGCGCCTTTAACCTCCTGTTTGGCCCAGTTTGCAATTTCTGCGGAAGATGAACAGGAATAGCGAGAACCAATGAGAGATTAGCTGGAGGTGTCTGGACGGGCAAATTTAACTCTCATTTCCCACCAGGAAGAGGAAATAACCAAAGGCTCAGCATGCCGTACCGGAACCAGATTAGGGCCTGAAGCCATCCTGTGGTGTTGTGGCCAGGTCACAAGAAAGCGAGTTGAAGAAAGGAGCTCAGGGGCACTGTAATTCACAAACCTGCAGAGTTATAAATGACAGCTATCGTCCAAAAATAGACTGAAGTAAGGCTGCCAAGAGGACTTGAAAGCGGGGCAGAATTGCAGGAAACCGATTTCAGGAGGTAGACTGGAATTGCATTGAAAGCATAGGAAAAGAGGCAGAACGTCCACAATGATGCACTTGGCCAAAAAGGGCGTATGCGTTTTTTCCTGAATATATTCAGGAAAAAACGCATACGCCCTTTTTGGCCAACCAAGCAAGCTTGCAAAGGAAATCTGCACTACAATGAAGTCTCACTTCCCCCCGGTCAAAAGGGCCATCTGAAAAAAGTGTAAAATCCAGAAAGGCAGGACAGGCCATGGAGAACTGGGAGCCTTGTTATGCTGATGGGCGGGATGTAAATTGCCAACAGACACTTGGGAGAACTGTATGGTGTTTCCTGAAACATCTAAAAAACAAAGCAACAGAGCCTAGGGCACTGCCACTTATGGTCCTATAGCTTAGGGAAATCAAAATCAAAAAGACACAGCCACCCCAAAGTTTGGGACGCCTCTGTTTACAAGAACCTCGTTTACAGTACAAGTTCAACATCGCAGAAAGTGAAAAATGGATAAAGAAGTTGTGGTATTTACTTACAAAGCAATATCACTCAGCAATGAAATCTATGTCATCAGGCCCTTAGCATCACAATGAGTGGATTCAGGTATGATGATTCTAACTGAAATAAGTCACACAGAAAAAGAAACATCATAAGATATCAGTAATACACGGAATGTAAACTTGGCTACACAGGAACTGAATTACAGAACAGAACAGGGTCTCAAATTTAGAAAACCAACTTATGCTTGCTTAAGGGTAAAGGTGAGTTGGGGTGCTGCATAAAACCAGAGATTGAAATGAGCACAGATAAAGTTCCTTAAGTCAAATATGGAATAGACAAGAGCTACTCCTTGCTCAACGAAATGGACTCAACACCGCATATTAAACGCCTAAGAATGTACCTGACTAGTAAGTATCGTAAAACCTATGGATTGCTATGTCTCCAAAAGAGAATCAAGCATGTGTACAGGGGCATAAACGCAGCAGTGATAGGATTGGAGAGGTTCGGTGAGCAAATGAAGACCCTTTGAAGTCATATTGCATGGTACCCATTACACGGGTCTCAACTCTCCAGGTTTAAGGTATTCTTCCTTCAGCTAAAACATGCATGTGGAACCCAAGTATGATCAACCATGTGAATGGGAGACGTGTTCAAATATGTCTCAGTTTTCCTCCCCTGGTACTCGGGTGCAATATTCCAGACGCTTTACTAACACTCTCCCGACTTGGAGAGTCAGCGCCTTTAACCTCCTGTTTGGCCCAGTTTGCAATTTCTGCGGAAGATGAACAGGAATAGCGAGAACCAATGAGAGGCTAGCTGGAGGTGTCTGGACGGGCAAATTTAACTCTCATTTCCCACCAGGAAGAGGAAATAACCAAAGGCTCAGCGTGCCGTGCCGGAACCAGATTAGGGCCTGAAGCCATCCTGCGGTGTTGCGGCCAGCTCAAAAGAAAGCGAGTTGAAGAAAGGAGCTCAGGGGCACTGTAATTCACAAACCTGCAGAGTTATAAATGACAGCTATCGTCCAAAAATAGACTGAAGTAAGGCTGCCAAGAGGACTTGAAAGCGGGGCAGAATTGCAGGAAACCGATTTCAGGAGGTAGACTGGAATTGCATTGAAAGCATAGGAAAAGAGGCAGAACGTCCACAATGATGCACTTGGCCAAAAAGGGCGTATGTGTTTTTTCCTGAATATATTCAGGAAAAAACGCATACGCCCTTTTTGGCCAACCAAGCAAGCTTGCAAAGGAAATCTGCACTACAATGAAGTCTCACTTCCCCCCGGTCAAAAGGGCCATCTGAAAAAAGTGTAAAATCCAGAAAGGCAGGACAGGCCATGGAGAACTGGGAGCCTTGTTATGGTGATGGGCGGGATGTAAATTGCCAACAACCACTCGGGAGAAGTGTATGGTGTTTCCTGAAACATCTAAAAAACAAAGCAACAGAGCCTAGGGCACTGCCACTTATGGTCCTATAGCTTAGGGAAATTAAAATCAAAAAGACACAGCCACCCCAAAGTTTGGAACGGCTCTGTTTACAAGAACCTCGTTTACAGTACAAGTTCAACATCGCAGAAAGTGAAAAATGGATAAAGAAGTTGTGGTATTTACTTACAAAGCAATATCACTCAGCAATGAAATCTGTGTCATCAGGCCCTTAGCAGCACAATGAGTGGATTCAGGTATGATGATTCTAACTGAAGTAAGTCACACAGAAAAAGAAACATCATAAGATATCAGTAATACATGGAATGTAAACTTGGCTACACAGGAACTGAATTACAGAACAGAACAGGGTCTCAAATTTAGAAAACCAACTTATGCTTGCTTAAGGGTAAAGGTGAGTTGGGGTGCTGCATAAAACCAGAGATTGAAATGAGCACAGATAAAGTTCCTTAAGTCAAATATGGAATAGACAAGAGCTACTCCTTGCTCAACGAAATGGACTCAACACCGCATATTAAACGCCTAAGAATGTACCTGACTAGTAAGTATGGTAAAACCTATGGATAGCTATGTCTCCCAAAGAGAATCAAGCATGTGTACAGGGGCATAAACGCAGCAGTGATAGGATTGGAGAGGTTCGGTGAGCAAATGAAGACCCTTTGAAGTCATATTGCATGGTACCCATTACACGGGTCTCAACTCTCCAGGTTTAAGGTATTCTTCCTTCAGCTAAAACATGCATGTGGAACCCAAGTATGATCAACCATGTGAACGGGAGACGTGTTCAAATATGTCTCAGTTTTCCTCCCCTGGTACTCGGGTGCAACATTCCAGACGCTTTACTAACACTCTCCCCACTTGGAGAGTCAGCGCCTTTAACCTCCTGTTTGGCCCAGTTTGCAATTTCTGCGGAAGATGAACAGGAATAGCGAGAACCAATGAGAGGCTAGCTGGAGGTGTCTGGACGGGCAAATTTAACTCTCATTTCCCACCAGGAAGAGGAAATAACCAAAGGCTCAGCGTGCCGTACCGGAACCAGATTAGGGCCTGAAGCCATCCTGCGGTGTTGCGGCCAGCTCAAAAGAAAGCGAGTTGAAGAAAGGAGCTCAGGGGCACTGTAATTCACAAACCTGCAGAGTTATAAATGACAGCTATCGTCCAAAAATAGACTGAAGTAAGGCTGCCAAGAGGACTTGAAAGCGGGGCAGAATTGCAGGAAACCGATTTCAGGAGGTAGACTGGAATTGCATTGAAAGCATAGGAAAAGAGGCAGAACGTCCACAATGATGCACTTGGCCAAAAAGGGCGTATGCGTTTTTTCCTGAATATATTCAGGAAAAAACGCATACGCCCTTTTTGGCCAACCAAGCAAGCTTGCAAAGGAAATCTGCACTACAATGAAGTCTCACTTCCCCCCGGTCAAAAGGGCCATCTGAAAAAAGTGTAAAATCCAGAAAGGCAGGACAGGCCATGGAGAACTGGGAGCCTTGTTATGCTGATGGGCGGGATGTAAATTGCCAACAACCACTCGGGAGAAGTGTATGGTGTTTCCTGAAACATCTAAAAAACAAAGCAACAGAACCTAGGGCACTTCCACTTATGGTCCTATAGCTTAGGGAAATTAAAATCAAATAGACACAGCCACCCCAAAGTTTGGAACGGCTCTGTTTACAAGAACCTCGTTTACAGTACAAGTTCAACATCGCAGAAAGTGAAAAATGGATAAAGAAGTTGTGGTATTTACTTACAAAGCAATATCACTCAGCAATGAAATCTGTGTCATCAGGCCCTTAGCAGCACAATGAGTGGATTCAGGTATGATGATTCTAACTGAAGTAAGTCACACAGAAAAAGAAACATCATAAGATATCAGTAATACACGGAATGTAAACTTGGCTACACAGGAACTGAATTACAGAACAGAACAGGGTCTCAAATTTAGAAAACCAACTTATGCTTGCTTAAGGGTAAAGGTGAGTTGGGGTGCTGCATAAAAGCAGAGATTGAAATGAGCACAGATAAATTTTCTTAAGTCAAATATGGAATAGACAAGAGCTACTCCTTGCTCAACGAAATGGACTCAACATCGCATATTAAACGCCTAAGAATGTACCTGACTAGTAAGTATCTTAAAACCTATGGATTGCTATGTCTCCGAAAGAGAATCAAGCATGTGTACAGGGGCATAAACGCAGCAGTGATAGGATTGGAGAGGTTCGGTGAGCAAATGAAGACCCTTTGAAGTCATATTGCATGGTACCCATTACACGGGTCTTAACTCTCCAGGTTTAAGGTATTCTTCCTTCAGCTAAAACATGCATGTGGAACCCAAGTATGATCAACCATGTGAACGGGAGACGTGTTCAAATATGTCTCAGTTTTCCTCCCCTGGTACTCGGGTGCAACATTCCAGACGCTTTACTAACACTCTCCCCACTTGGAGAGTCAGCGCCTTTAACCTCCTGTTTGGCCCAGTTTGCAATTTCTGCGGAAGATGAACAGGAATAGCGAGAACCAATGAGAGACTAGCTGGAGGTGTCTGGACGGGCAAATTTAACTCTCATTTCCCACCAGGAAGAGGAAATAACCAAAGGCTCAGCGTGCCGTGCCGGAACCAGATTAGGGCCTGAAGCCATCCTGCGGTGTTGCGGCCAGGTCACAAGAAAGCAAGTTGAAGAAAGGAGCTCAGGGGCACTGTAATTCACAAACCTGCAGAGTTATAAATGACAGCTATCGTCCAAAAATAGACTGAAGTAAGGCTGCCAAGAGGACTTGAAAGCGGGGCAGAATTGCAGGAAACCGATTTCAGGAGGTAGACTGGAATTGCACTGAAAGCATAGGAAAAGAGGCAGAACGTCCACAATGATGCACTTGGCCAAAAAGGGCGTATGCGTTTTTTCCTGAATATATTCAGGAAAAAACGCATACGCCCTTTTTGGCCAACCAAGCAAGCTTGCAAAGGAAATCTGCACTACAATGAAGTCTCACTTCCCCCCGGTCAAAAGGGCCATCTGAAAAAAGTGTAAAATCCAGAAAGGCAGGACAGGCCATGGAGAACTGGGAGCCTTGTTATGGTGATGGGCGGGATGTAAATTGCCAACAACCACTCGGGAGAAGTGTATGGTGTTTCCTGAAACATCTAAAAAAGAAAGCAACAGAGCCTAAGGCACTGCCACTTATGGTCCTATAGCTTAGGGAAATTAAAATCAAAAAGACACAGCCACCCCAAAGTTTGGGACGCCTCTGTTTACAAGAACCTCGTTTACAGTACAAGTTCAACATCGCAGAAAGTGAAAAATGCATAAAGAAGTTGTGGTATTTACTTACAAAGCAATATCACTCAGCAATGAAATCTGTGTCATCAGGCCCTTAGCAGCACAATGAGTGGATTCAGGTATGATGATTCTAACTGAAATAAGTCACACAGAAAAAGAAACATCATAAGGTATCAGTAATACACGGAATGTAAACTTGGCTACACAGGAACTGAATTACAGAACAGAACAGGGTCTCAAATTTAGAAAACCAACTTATTCTTGCTTAAGGTTAAAGGTGAGTTGGGGTGCTGCATAAAACCAGAGATTGAAATGAGCACAGATAAAGTTCATTAAGCCAAATATGGAATAGACAAGAGCTACTCCTTGCTCAACGAAATGGACTCAACACCGCATATTAAACGCCTAAGAATGTACCTGACTAGTAAGTATCTTAAAACCTATGGATTGCTATGTCTCCGAAAGAGAATCAAGCATGTGTACAGGGGCATAAACGCAGCAGTGATAGGATTGGAGAGGTTCGGTGAGCAAATGAAGACCCTTTGAAGTCATATTGCATGGTACCCATTCCACGGGTTTCAACTACCCAGGTTTAAGGTATTCTTCCTTCAGCTAAAACATGCATGTGGAACCTAGAGTATGATCAACCATGTGATCGGGAGACGTGTTCAAATATGTCTCAGTTTTCCTCCCCTGGTACTCGGGTGCAACATTCCAGACGCTTTACTAACACTCTCCCCACTTGGAGAGTCAGTCCCTTTAACCTCCTGTTTGGCCCAGTTTGCAATTTCTGCGGAAGATGAACAGGAATAGCGAGAACCAATGAGAGGCTAGCTGGAGGTGTCTGGACGGGCAAATTTAACTCTCATTTCCCACCAGGAAGAGGAAATAACCAAAGGCTCAGCGTGCCGTACCGGAACCAGATTAGGGCCTGAAGCCATCCTGCGGTGTTGCGGCCAGGTCACAAGAAAGCGAGTTGAAGAAAGGAGCTCAGGGGCACTGTAATTCACAAACCTGCAGAGTTATAAATGACAGCTATCGTCCAAAAATAGACTGAAGTAAGGCTGCCAAGAGGACTTGAAAGCGGGGCAGAATTGCAGGAAACCGATTTCAGGAGGTAGACTGGAATTGCATTGAAAGCATAGGAAAAGAGGCAGAACGTCCACAATGATGCACTTGGCCAAAAAGGGCGTATGCGTTTTTTCCTGAATATATTCAGGAAAAAACGCATACGCCCTTTTTGGCCAACCAAGCAAGCTTGCAAAGGAAATCTGCACTACAATGAAGTCTCACTTCCCCCCGGTCAAAAGGGCCATCTGAAAAAAGTGTAAAATCCAGAAAGGCAGGACAGGCCATGGAGAACTGGGAGCCTTGTTATGCTGATGGGCGGGATGTAAATTGCCAACAGACACTAGGGAGAAGTGTATGGTGTTTCCTGAAACATCTAAAAAACAAAGCAACAGAGCCTAGGGCACTGCCACTTATGGTCCTATAGCTTAGGGAAATTAAAATCAAAAAGACACAGCCACCCCAAAGTTTGGGACGCCTCTGTTTACAAGAACCTCGTTTACAGTACAAGTTCAACATCGCAGAAAGTGAAAAATGGATAAAGAAGTTGTGGTATTTACTTACAAAGCAATATCACTCAGCAATGAAATCTATGTCATCAGGCCCTTAGCATCACAATGAGTGGATTCAGGTATGATGATTCTAACTGAAATAAGTCACACAGAAAAAGAAACATCATAAGATATCAGTAATACACGGAATGTAAACTTGGCTACACAGGAACTGAATTACAGAACAGAACAGGGTCTCAAATTTAGAAAACCAACTTATGCTTGCTTAAGGGTAAAGGTGAGTTGGGGTGCTGCATAAAACCAGAGATTGAAATGAGCACAGATAAAGTTCCTTAAGACAAATATGGAATAGACAAGAGCTACTCCTTGCTCAACGAAATGGACTCAACACCGCATATTAAACGCCTAAGAAAGTACCTGACTAGTAAGTATCGCAAAACCTATGGATTGCTATGTCTCCAAAAGAGAATCAAGCATGTGTACAGGGGCATAAACGCAGCAGTGATAGGATTGGAGAGGTTCGGTGAGCAAATGAAGACCGTTTGAAGTCATATTGCATGGTACCCATTACACGGGTCTGAACTCTCCAGGTTTAAGGTATTCTTCCTTCAGCTAAAACATGCATGTGGAACCCAAGTATGATCAACCATGTGAACGGGAGACGTGTTCAAATATGTCTCAGTTTTCCTCCCCTGGTACTCGGGTGCAATATTCCAGACGCTTTACTAACACTCTCCCGACTTGGAGAGTTAGTGCCTTTAACCTCCTGTTTGGCCCAGTTTGCAATTTCTGCGGAAGAAGAACAGGAATAGCGAGAACCAATGAGAGGCTAGCTGGAGGTGTCTGGACGGGCAAATTTAACTCTCATTTCCCACCAGGAAGAGGAAATAACCAAAGGCTCAGCGTGCCGTACCGGAACCAGATTAGGGCCTGAAGCCATCCTGCGGTGTTGCGGCCTGCTCAAAAGAAAGCGAGTTGAAGAAAGGAGCTCAGGGGCACTGTAATTCACAAACCTGCAGAGTTATAAATGACAGCTATCGTCCAAAAATAGACTGAAGTAAGGCTGCCAAGAGGACTTGAAAGCGGGGCAGAATTGCAGGAAACCGATTTCAGGAGGTAGACTGGAATTGCATTGAAAGCATAGGAAAAGAGGCAGAACGTCCACAATGATGCACTTGGCCAAAAAGGGCGTATGCGTTTTTTCCTGAATATATTCAGGAAAAAACGCATACGCCCTTTTTGGCCAACCAAGCAAGCTTGCACAGGAAATCTGCACTACAATGAAGTCTCACTTCCCCCCGGTCAAAAGGGCCATCTGAAAAAAGTGTAAAATCCAGAAAGGCAGGACAGGCCATGGAGAACTGGGAGCCTTGTTATGCTGATGGGCGGGATGTAAATTGCCAACAACCACTCGGGAGAAGTGTATGGTGTTTCCTGAAACATCTAAAAAACAAAGCAACAGAACCTAGGGCACTTCCACTTATGGTCCTATAGCTTAGGGAAATTAAAATCAAAAAGACACAGCCACCCCAAAGTTTGGAACGGCTCTCTTTACAAGAACCTCGTTTACAGTACAAGTTCAACATCGCAGAAAGTGAAAAATGGATAAAGAAGTTGTGGTATTTACTTACAAAGCAATATCACTCAGCAATGAAATCTGTGTCATCAGGCCCTTAGCAGCACAATGAGTGGATTCAGGTATGATGATTCTAACTGAAGTAAGTCACACAGAAAAAGAAACATCATAAGATATCAGTAATACACGGAATGTAAACTTGGCTACACAGGAACTGAATTACAGAACAGAACAGGGTCTCAAATTTAGAAAACCAACTTATGCTTGCTTAAGGGTAAAGGTGAGTTGGGGTGCTGCATAAAACCAGAGATTGAAATGAGCACAGATAAAGTTCCTTAAGTCAAATATGGAATAGACAAGAACTACTCCTTGCTCAACGAAATGGACTCAACACCGCATATTAAACGCCTAAGAATGTACCTGACTAGTAAGTATCTTAAAACCTATGGATTGCTATGTCTCCGAAAGAGAATCAAGCATGTGTACAGGGGCATAAACGCAGCAGTGATAGGATTGGAGAGGTTCGGTGAGCAAATGAAGACCCTTTGAAGTCATATTGCATGGTACCCATTACACGGGTCTTAACTCTCCAGGTTTAAGGTATTCTTCCTTCAGCTAAAACATGCATGTGGAACCCAAGTATGATCAACCATGTGAACGGGAGACGTGTTCAAATATGTCTCAGTTTTCCTCCCCTGGTACTCGGGTGCAACATTCCAGACGCTTTACTAACACTCTCCCGACTTGGAGAGTCAGCGCCTTTAACCTCCTGTTTGGCCCAGTTTGCAATTTCTGCGGAAGATGAACAGGAATAGCGAGAACCAATGAGAGACTAGCTGGAGGTGTCTGGACGGGCAAATTTAACTCTCATTTCCCACCAGGAAGAGGAAATAACCAAAGGCTCAGCGTGCCGTACCGGAACCAGATTAGGGCCTGAAGCCATCCTGCGGTGTTGCGGCCAGGTCACAAGAAAGCGAGTTGAAGAAAGGAGCTCAGGGGCACTGTAATTCACAAACCTGCAGAGTTATAAATGACAGCTATCGTCCAAAAATAGACTGAAGTAAGGCTGCCAAGAGGACTTGAAAGCGGGGCAGAATTGCAGGAAACCGATTTCAGGAGGTAGACTGGAATTGCATTGAAAGCATAGGAAAAGAGGCAGAACGTCCACAATGATGCACTTGGCCAAAAAGGGCGTATGCGTTTTTTCCTGAATATATTCAGGAAAAAACGCATACGCCCTTTTTGGCCAACCAAGCAAGCTTGCAAAGGAAATCTGCACTACAATGAAGTCTCACTTCCCCCCGGTCAAAAGGGCCATCTGAAAAAAGTGTAAAATCCAGAAAGGCAGGACAGGCCATGGAGAACTGGGAGCCTTGTTATGCTGATGGGCGGGATGTAAATTGCCAACAACCACTCGGGAGAAGTGTATGGTGTTTCCTGAAACATCTAAAAAACAAAGCAACAGAACCTAGGGCACTTCCACTTATGGTCCTATAGCTTAGGGAAATTAAAATCAAATAGACACAGCCACCCCAAAGTTTGGAACGGCTCTGTTTACAAGAACCTCGTTTACAGTACAAGTTCAACATCGCAGAAAGTGAAAAATGGATAAAGAAGTTGTGGTATTTACTTACAAAGCAATATCACTCAGCAATGAAATCTGTGTCATCAGGCCCTTAGCAGCACAATGAGTGGATTCAGGTATGATGATTCTAACTGAAGTAAGTCACACAGAAAAAGAAACATCATAAGATATCAGTAATACACGGAATGTAAACTTGGCTACACAGGAACTGAATTACAGAACAGAACAGGGTCTCAAATTTAGAAAACCAACTTATGCTTGCTTAAGGGTAAAGGTGAGTTGGGGTGCTGCATAAAAGCAGAGATTGAAATGAGCACAGATAAATTTTCTTAAGTCAAATATGGAATAGACAAGAGCTACTCCTTGCTCAACGAAATGGACTCAACATCGCATATTAAACGCCTAAGAATGTACCTGACTAGTAAGTATCTTAAAACCTATGGATTGCTATGTCTCCGAAAGAGAATCAAGCATGTGTACAGGGGCATAAACGCAGCAGTGATAGGATTGGAGAGGTTCGGTGAGCAAATGAAGACCCTTTGAAGTCATATTGCATGGTACCCATTACACGGGTCTTAACTCTCCAGGTTTAAGGTATTCTTCCTTCAGCTAAAACATGCATGTGGAACCCAAGTATGATCAACCATGTGAACGGGAGACGTGTTCAAATATGTCTCAGTTTTCCTCCCCTGGTACTCGGGTGCAACATTCCAGACGCTTTACTAACACTCTCCCCACTTGGAGAGTCAGCGCCTTTAACCTCCTGTTTGGCCCAGTTTGCAATTTCTGCGGAAGATGAACAGGAATAGCGAGAACCAATGAGAGACTAGCTGGAGGTGTCTGGACGGGCAAATTTAACTCTCATTTCCCACCAGGAAGAGGAAATAACCAAAGGCTCAGCGTGCCGTGCCGGAACCAGATTAGGGCCTGAAGCCATCCTGCGGTGTTGCGGCCAGGTCACAAGAAAGCAAGTTGAAGAAAGGAGCTCAGGGGCACTGTAATTCACAAACCTGCAGAGTTATAAATGACAGCTATCGTCCAAAAATAGACTGAAGTAAGGCTGCCAAGAGGACTTGAAAGCGGGGCAGAATTGCAGGAAACCGATTTCAGGAGGTAGACTGGAATTGCACTGAAAGCATAGGAAAAGAGGCAGAACGTCCACAATGATGCACTTGGCCAAAAAGGGCGTATGCGTTTTTTCCTGAATATATTCAGGAAAAAACGCATACGCCCTTTTTGGCCAACCAAGCAAGCTTGCAAAGGAAATCTGCACTACAATGAAGTCTCACTTCCCCCCGGTCAAAAGGGCCATCTGAAAAAAGTGTAAAATCCAGAAAGGCAGGACAGGCCATGGAGAACTGGGAGCCTTGTTATGCTGATGGGCGGGATGTAAATTGCCAACAACCACTCGGGAGAAGTGTATGGTGTTTCCTGAAACATCTAAAAAACAAAGCAACAGAGCCTAAGGCACTGCCACTTATGGTCCTATAGCTTAGGGAAATTAAAATCAAAAAGACACAGCCACCCCAAAGTTTGGGACGCCTCTGTTTACAAGAACCTCGTTTACAGTACAAGTTCAAAATCGCAGAAAGTGAAAAATGCATAAAGAAGTTGTGGTATTTACTTACAAAGCAATATCACTCAGCAATGAAATCTGTGTCATCAGGCCCTTAGCAGCACAATGAGTGGATTCAGGTATGATGATTCTAACTGAAATAAGTCACACAGAAAAAGAAACATCATAAGGTATCAGTAATACACGGAATGTAAACTTGGCTACACAGGAACTGAATTACAGAACAGAACAGGGTCTCAAATTTAGAAAACCAACTTATTCTTGCTTAAGGTTAAAGGTGAGTTGGGGTGCTGCATAAAACCAGAGATTGAAATGAGCACAGATAAAGTTCATTAAGCCAAATATGGAATAGACAAGAGCTACTCCTTGCTCAACGAAATGGACTCAACACCGCATATTAAACGCCTAAGAATGTACCTGACTAGTAAGTATCTTAAAACCTATGGATTGCTATGTCTCCGAAAGAGAATCAAGCATGTGTACAGGGGCATAAACGCAGCAGTGATAGGATTGGAGAGGTTCGGTGAGCAAATGAAGACCCTTTGAAGTCATATTGCATGGTACCCATTCCACGGGTTTCAACTACCCAGGTTTAAGGTATTCTTCCTTCAGCTAAAACATGCATGTGGAACCTAGAGTATGATCAACCATGTGATCGGGAGACGTGTTCAAATATGTCTCAGTTTTCCTCCCCTGGTACTCGGGTGCAACATTCCAGACGCTTTACTAACACTCTCCCCACTTGGAGAGTCAGTCCCTTTAACCTCCTGTTTGGCCCAGTTTGCAATTTCTGCGGAAGATGAACAGGAATAGCGAGAACCAATGAGAGGCTAGCTGGAGGTGTCTGGACGGGCAAATTTAACTCTCATTTCCCACCAGGAAGAGGAAATAACCAAAGGCTCAGCGTGCCGTACCGGAACCAGATTAGGGCCTGAAGCCATCCTGCGGTGTTGCGGCCAGGTCACAAGAAAGCGAGTTGAAGAAAGGAGCTCAGGGGCACTGTAATTCACAAACCTGCAGAGTTATAAATGACAGCTATCGTCCAAAAATAGACTGAAGTAAGGCTGCCAAGAGGACTTGAAAGCGGGGCAGAATTGCAGGAAACCGATTTCAGGAGGTAGACTGGAATTGCATTGAAAGCATAGGAAAAGAGGCAGAACGTCCACAATGATGCACTTGGCCAAAAAGGGCGTATGCGTTTTTTCCTGAATATATTCAGGAAAAAACGCATACGCCCTTTTTGGCCAACCAAGCAAGCTTGCAAAGGAAATCTGCACTACAATGAAGTCTCACTTCCCCCCGGTCAAAAGGGCCATCTGAAAAAAGTGTAAAATCCAGAAAGGCAGGACAGGCCATGCAGAACTGGGAGCCTTGTTATGCTGATGGGCGGGATGTAAATTGCCAACAGACACTAGGGAGAAGTGTATGGTGTTTCCTGAAACATCTAAAAAACAAAGCAACAGAGCCTAGGGCACTGCCACTTATGGTCCTATAGCTTAGGGAAATTAAAATCAAAAAGACACAGCCACCCCAAAGTTTGGGACGCCTCTGTTTACAAGAACCTCGTTTACAGTACAAGTTCAACATCACAGAAAGTGAAAAATGGATAAAGAAGTTGTGGTATTTACTTACAAAGCAATATCACTCAGCAATGAAATCTATGTCATCAGGCCCTTAGCATCACAATGAGTGGATTCAGGTATGATGATTCTAACTGAAATAAGTCACACAGAAAAAGAAACATCATAAGATATCAGTAATACACGGAATGGAAACTTGGCTACACAGGAACTGAATTACAGAACAGAACAGGGTCTCAAATTTAGAAAACCAACTTATGCTTGCTTAAGGGTAAAGGTGAGTTGGGGTGCTGCATAAAACCAGAGATTGAAATGAGCACAGATAAAGTTCCTTAAGACAAATATGGAATAGACAAGAGCTACTCCTTGCTCAACGAAATGGACTCAACACCGCATATTAAACGCCTAAGAAAGTACCTGACTAGTAAGTATCGCAAAACCTATGGATTGCTATGTCTCCAAAAGAGAATCAAGCATGTGTACAGGGGCATAAACGCAGCAGTGATAGGATTGGAGAGGTTCGGTGAGCAAATGAAGACCCTTTGAAGTCATATTGCATGGTACCCATTACACGGGTCTGAACTCTCCAGGTTTAAGGTATTCTTCCTTCAGCTAAAACATGCATGTGGAACCCAAGTATGATCAACCATGTGAACGGGAGACGTGTTCAAATATGTCTCAGTTTTCCTCCCCTGGTACTCGGGTGCAATATTCCAGACGCTTTACTAACACTCTCCCGACTTGGAGAGTTAGTGCCTTTAACCTCCTGTTTGGCCCAGTTTGCAATTTCTGCGGAAGAAGAACAGGAATAGCGAGAACCAATGAGAGGCTAGCTGGAGGTGTCTGGACGGGCAAATTTAACTCTCATTTCCCACCAGGAAGAGGAAATAACCAAAGGCTCAGCGTGCCGTACCGGAACCAGATTAGGGCCTGAAGCCATCCTGCGGTGTTGCGGCCTGCTCAAAAGAAAGCGAGTTGAAGAAAGGAGCTCAGGGGCACTGTAATTCACAAACCTGCAGAGTTATAAATGACAGCTATCGTCCAAAAATAGACTGAAGTAAGGCTGCCAAGAGGACTTGAAAGCAGGGCAGAATTGCAGGAAACCGATTTCAGGAGGTAGACTGGAATTGCATTGAAAGCATAGGAAAAGAGGCAGAACGTCCACAATGATGCACTTGGCCAAAAAGGGCGTATGCGTTTTTTCCTGAATATATTCAGGAAAAAACGCATACGCCCTTTTTGGCCAACCAAGCAAGCTTGCACAGGAAATCTGCACTACAATGAAGTCTCACTTCCCCCCGGTCAAAAGGGCCATCTGAAAAAAGTGTAAAATCCAGAAAGGCAGGACAGGCCATGGAGAACTGGGAGCCTTGTTATGCTGATGGGCGGGATGTAAATTGCCAACAACCACTCGGGAGAAGTGTATGGTGTTTCCTGAAACATCTAAAAAACAAAGCAACAGAACCTAGGGCACTTCCACTTATGGTCCTATAGCTTAGGGAAATTAAAATCAAAAAGACACAGCCACCCCAAAGTTTGGAACGGCTCTGTTTACAAGAACCTCGTTTACAGTACAAGTTCAACATCGCAGAAAGTGAAAAATGGATAAAGAAGTTGTGGTATTTACTTACAAAGCAATATCACTCAGCAATGAAATCTGTGTCATCAGGCCCTTAGCAGCACAATGAGTGGATTCAGGTATGATGATTCTAACTGAAGTAAGTCACACAGAAAAAGAAACATCATAAGATATCAGTAATACACGGAATGTAAACTTGGCTACACAGGAACTGAATTACAGAACAGAACAGGGTCTCAAATTTAGAAAACCAACTTATGCTTGCTTAAGGTTAAAGGTGAGTTGGGGTGCTGCATAAAACCAGAGATTGAAATGAGCACAGATAAAGTTCATTAAGCCAAATATGGAATAGACAAGAGCTACTCCTTGCTCAACGAAATGGACTCAACACCGCATATTAAACGCCTAAGAATGTACCTGACTAGTAAGTATCTTAAAACCTATGGATTGCTATGTCTCCGAAAGAGAATCAAGCATGTGTACAGGGGCATAAACGCAGCAGTGATAGGATTGGAGAGGTTCGGTGAGCAAATGAAGACCCTTTGAAGTCATATTGCATGGTACCCATTCCACGGGTTTCAACTACCCAGGTTTAAGGTATTCTTCCTTCAGCTAAAACATGCATGTGGAACCTAGAGTATGATCAACCATGTGATCGGGAGACGTGTTCAAATATGTCTCAGTTTTCCTCCCCTGGTACTCGGGTGCAACATTCCAGACGCTTTACTAACACTCTCCCCACTTGGAGAGTCAGTCCCTTTAACCTCCTGTTTGGCCCAGTTTGCAATTTCTGCGGAAGATGAACAGGAATAGCGAGAACCAATGAGAGGCTAGCTGGAGGTGTCTGGACGGGCAAATTTAACTCTCATTTCCCACCAGGAAGAGGAAATAACCAAAGGCTCAGCGTGCCGTACCGGAACCAGATTAGGGCCTGAAGCCATCCTGCGGTGTTGCGGCCAGGTCACAAGAAAGCGAGTTGAAGAAAGGAGCTCAGGGGCACTGTAATTCACA
The DNA here is from genome assembly GCF_951394435.1 of Stenella coeruleoalba. Taxonomy (NCBI): domain Eukaryota; kingdom Metazoa; phylum Chordata; class Mammalia; order Artiodactyla; family Delphinidae; genus Stenella; species Stenella coeruleoalba. Next base: position 228,220 of record NW_027645901.1, on the reverse strand, counting down.
AACCTGCAGAGTTATAAATGACAGCTATCGTCCAAAAATAGACTGAAGTAAGGCTGCCAAGAGGACTTGAAAGCGGGGCAGAATTGCAGGAAACCGATTTCAGGAGGTAGACTGGAATTGCATTGAAAGCATAGGAAAAGAGGCAGAACGTCCACAATGATGCACTTGGCCAAAAAGGGCGTATGCGTTTTTTCCTGAATATATTCAGGAAAAAACGCATACGCCCTTTTTGGCCAACCAAGCAAGCTTGCAAAGGAAATCTGCACTACAATGAAGTCTCACTTCCCCCCGGTCAAAAGGGCCATCTGAAAAAAGTGTAAAATCCAGAAAGGCAGGACAGGCCATGCAGAACTGGGAGCCTTGTTATGCTGATGGGCGGGATGTAAATTGCCAACAGACACTAGGGAGAAGTGTATGGTGTTTCCTGAAACATCTAAAAAACAAAGCAACAGAGCCTAGGGCACTGCCACTTATGGTCCTATAGCTTAGGGAAATTAAAATCAAAAAGACACAGCCACCCCAAAGTTTGGGACGCCTCTGTTTACAAGAACCTCGTTTACAGTACAAGTTCAACATCGCAGAAAGTGAAAAATGGATAAAGAAGTTGTGGTATTTACTTACAAAGCAATATCACTCAGCAATGAAATCTATGTCATCAGGCCCTTAGCATCACAATGAGTGGATTCAGGTATGATGATTCTAACTGAAATAAGTCACACAGAAAAAGAAACATCATAAGATATCAGTAATACACGGAATGGAAACTTGGCTACACAGGAACTGAATTACAGAACAGAACAGGGTCTCAAATTTAGAAAACCAACTTATGCTTGCTTAAGGGTAAAGGTGAGTTGGGGTGCTGCATAAAACCAGAGATTGAAATGAGCACAGATAAAGTTCCTTAAGACAAATATGGAATAGACAAGAGCTACTCCTTGCTCAACGAAATGGACTCAACACCGCATATTAAACGCCTAAGAAAGTACCTGACTAGTAAGTATCGCAAAACCTATGGATTGCTATGTCTCCAAAAGAGAATCAAGCATGTGTACAGGGGCATAAACGCAGCAGTGATAGGATTGGAGAGGTTCGGTGAGCAAATGAAGACCCTTTGAAGTCATATTGCATGGTACCCATTACACGGGTCTGAACTCTCCAGGTTTAAGGTATTCTTCCTTCAGCTAAAACATGCATGTGGAACCCAAGTATGATCAACCATGTGAACGGGAGACGTGTTCAAATATGTCTCAGTTTTCCTCCCCTGGTACTCGGGTGCAATATTCCAGACGCTTTACTAACACTCTCCCGACTTGGAGAGTTAGTGCCTTTAACCTCCTGTTTGGCCCAGTTTGCAATTTCTGCGGAAGAAGAACAGGAATAGCGAGAACCAATGAGAGGCTAGCTGGAGGTGTCTGGACGGGCAAATTTAACTCTCATTTCCCACCAGGAAGAGGAAATAACCAAAGGCTCAGCGTGCCGTACCGGAACCAGATTAGGGCCTGAAGCCATCCTGCGGTGTTGCGGCCTGCTCAAAAGAAAGCGAGTTGAAGAAAGGAGCTCAGGGGCACTGTAATTCACAAACCTGCAGAGTTATAAATGACAGCTATCGTCCAAAAATAGACTGAAGTAAGGCTGCCAAGAGGACTTGAAAGCAGGGCAGAATTGCAGGAAACCGATTTCAGGAGGTAGACTGGAATTGCATTGAAAGCATAGGAAAAGAGGCAGAACGTCCACAATGATGCACTTGGCCAAAAAGGGCGTATGCGTTTTTTCCTGAATATATTCAGGAAAAAACGCATACGCCCTTTTTGGCCAACCAAGCAAGCTTGCACAGGAAATCTGCACTACAATGAAGTCTCACTTCCCCCCGGTCAAAAGGGCCATCTGAAAAAAGTGTAAAATCCAGAAAGGCAGGACAGGCCATGGAGAACTGGGAGCCTTGTTATGCTGATGGGCGGGATGTAAATTGCCAACAACCACTCGGGAGAAGTGTATGGTGTTTCCTGAAACATCTAAAAAACAAAGCAACAGAACCTAGGGCACTTCCACTTATGGTCCTATAGCTTAGGGAAATTAAAATCAAAAAGACACAGCCACCCCAAAGTTTGGAACGGCTCTGTTTACAAGAACCTCGTTTACAGTACAAGTTCAACATCGCAGAAAGTGAAAAATGGATAAAGAAGTTGTGGTATTTACTTACAAAGCAATATCACTCAGCAATGAAATCTGTGTCATCAGGCCCTTAGCAGCACAATGAGTGGATTCAGGTATGATGATTCTAACTGAAGTAAGTCACACAGAAAAAGAAACATCATAAGATATCAGTAATACACGGAATGTAAACTTGGCTACACAGGAACTGAATTACAGAACAGAACAGGGTCTCAAATTTAGAAAACCAACTTATGCTTGCTTAAGGGTAAAGGTGAGTTGGGGTGCTGCATAAAACCAGAGATTGAAATGAGCACAGATAAAGTTCCTTAAGTCAAATATGGAATAGACAAGAGCTACTCCTTGCTCAACGAAATGGACTCAACACCGCATATTAAACGCCTAAGAATGTACCTGACTAGTAAGTATCTTAAAACCTATGGATTGCTATGTCTCCGAAAGAGAATCAAGCATGTGTACAGGGGCATAAACGCAGCAGTGATAGGATTGGAGAGGTTCGGTGAGCAAATGAAGACCCTTTGAAGTCATATTGCATGGTACCCATTACACGGGTCTTAACTCTCCAGGTTTAAGGTATTATTCCTACAGCTAAAACATGCATGTGGAACCCAAGTATGATCAACCATGTGAACGGGAGACGTGTTCAAATATGTCTCAGTTTTCCTCCCCTGGTACTCGGGTGCAACATTCCAGACGCTTTACTAACACTCTCCCCACTTGGAGAGTCAGCGCCTTTAACCTCCTGTTTGGCCCAGTTTGCAATTTCTGCGGAAGATGAACAGGAATAGCGAGAACCAATGAGAGACTAGCTGGAGGTGTCTGGACGGGCAAATTTAACTCTCATTTCCCACCAGGAAGAGGAAATAACCAAAGGCTCAGCGTGCCGTACCGGAACCAGATTAGGGCCTGAAGCCATCCTGCGGTGTTGCGGCCAGGTCACAAGAAAGCGAGTTGAAGAAAGGAGCTCAGGGGCACTGTAATTCACAAACCTGCAGAGTTATAAATGACAGCTATCGTCCAAAAATAGACTGAAGTAAGGCTGCCAAGAGGACTTGAAATCGGGGCAGAATTGCAGGAAACCGATTTCAAGAGGTAGACTGGAATTGCATTGAAAGCATAGGAAAAGAGGCAGAACGTCCACAATGATGCACTTGGCCAAAAAGGGCGTATGCGTTTTTTCCTGAATATATTCAGGAAAAAACGCATACGCCCTTTTTGGCCAACCAAGCAAGCTTGCAAAGGAAATCTGCACTACAATGAAGTCTCACTTTCCCCCGGTCAAAAGGGCCATCTGAAAAAAGTATAAAATCCAGAAAGGCAGGACAGGCCATGGAGAACTGGGAGCCTTGTTATGCTGATGGGCGGGATGTAAATTGCCAACAGACACTCGGGAGAAGTGTATGGTATCTCCTGAAACATCTAAAAAACAAAGCAACAGAGCCTAGGGCACTGCCACTTATGGTCCTACAGCTTAGGGAAATTAAAATCAAATAGACACAGCCACCCCAAAGTTTGGGATGCCTCTGTTTACAAGAACCTCGTTTACAGTACAAGTTCAACATCGCAGAAAGTGAAAAATGGATAAAGAAGTTGTGGTATTTACTTACAAAGCAATATCACTCAGCAATGAAATCTATGTCATCAGGCCCTTAGCATCACAATGAGTGGATTCAGGTATGATGATTCTAACTGAAATAAGTCACACAGAAAAAGAAACATCATAAGATATCAGTAATACACGGAATGGAAACTTGGCTACACAGGAACTGAATTACAGAACAGAACAGGGTCTCAAATTTAGAAAACCAACTTATGCTTGCTTAAGGGTAAAGGTGAGTTGGGGTGCTGCATAAAACCAGAGATTGAAATGAGCACAGATAAAGTTCCTTAAGTCAAATATGGAATAGACAAGAGCTACTCCTTGCTCAACGAAATGGACTCAACACCGCATATTAAACGCCTAAGAATGTACCTGACTAGTAAGTATCGTAAAACCTATGGATTGCTATGTCTCCAAAAGAGAATCAAGCATGTGTACAGGGGCATAAACGCAGCAGTGATAGGATTGGAGAGGTTCGGTGAGCAAATGAAGACCCTTTGAAGTCATATTGCATGGTACCCATTACACGGGTCTCAACTCTCCAGGTTTAAGGTATTCTTCCTTCAGCTAAAACATGCATGTGGAACCCAAGTATGATCAACCATGTGATCGGGAGACGTGTTCAAATATGTCTCAGTTTTCCTCCCCTGGTACTCGGGTGCAATATTCCAGACGCTTTACTAACACTCTCCCGACTTGGAGAGTCAGCGCCTTTAACCTCCTGTTTGGCCCAGTTTGCAATTTCTGCGGAAGATGAACAGGAATAGCGAGAACCAATGAGAGGCTAGCTGGAGGTGTCTGGACGGGCAAATTTAACTCTCATTTCCCACCAGGAAGAGGAAATAACCAAAGGCTCAGCGTGCCGTACCGGAACCAGATTAGGGCCTGAAGCCATCCTGCGGTGTTGCGGCCAGCTCAAAAGAAAGCGAGTTGAAGAAAGGAGCTCAGGGGCACTGTAATTCACAAACCTGCAGAGTTATAAATGACAGCTATCGTCCAAAAATAGACTGAAGTAAGGCTGCCAAGAGGACTTGAAAGCGGGGCAGAATTGCAGGAAACCGATTTCAGGAGGTAGACTGGAATTGCATTGAAAGCATAGGAAAAGAGGCAGAACGTCCACAATGATGCACTTGGCCAAAAAGGGCGTATGCGTTTTTTCCTGAATATATTCAGGAAAAAACGCATACGCACTTTTTGGCCAATCAAGCAAGCTTGCAAAGGAAATCTGCACTACAATGAAGTCTCACTTCTCCTGGGTCAAAAGGGCCATCTGAAAAAAGTGTAAAATCCAGAAAGGCAGGACAGGCCATGGAGAACTGGGAGCCTTGTTATGCTGATGGGCGGGATGTAAATTGCCAGAGACACTCAGGAGAAGTGTATGGTGTTTCCTGAAACATCTAATAAACAAAGCAACAGAGCCTAGGGCACTTCCACTTATGGTCCTATAGCTTAGGGAAATTAAAATCAAAAAGACACAGCCACCTCAAAGTTTGGGACGCCTCTGTTTACAAGAACCACGTTTTCCGTACAAGTTCAATATCACAGAAAGTGAAAAATGGATAAAGAACTTGTGGTACTTACGTACAATGCAGTATCACTCAGCAATGAAATCTATGTCATCAGGCCCGTAGCAGCATAATGAGTGGATTCAGGTACGATGATTCTAACTGAAATAAGTCACACAGAAAAAGAAACATCATAAGATATCACTAATACACGGAATGTAAACTTGGCTACACAGGAACTGAATTCCAAAACAGAACAGGGTCTCAAATTTTGAAAACCAACTTATGCTTGCTTAAGGGGAAAGGTGAGTTGGGGTGCTGCATAAAACCAGAGATTGAAATGAGCACAGATAAAGTTCCTTAAGCCAAATATGGAATAGACAAGAGCTACTCCTTGCTCAACGAAATGGACTCAACACCCCATATTAAACGCCTAAGAATGTACCTGACTAGTAAGTATATTAAAACCTATGGATTGCTATGTCTCCAAAAGAGAATCAAGCATGTGTACACGGGCATAAACGCAGCAGTGATAGGATTGGAGAGGTTTGGTGAGCAAATGAAGACCCTTTGAAGTCATATTGCATGGTACCCATTCCACGGGTCTCAACTCTCCAGGTTTAAGGTATTCTTCCTTCAGCTAAAACATGCATGTGGAACCCAGAGTATGATCAACAATGTGAATGGGAGACGTGTTCAAATATGTCTCAGTTTTCGTACCCTGGTACTCGGGTGCAACATTCCAGACGCTTTACTAACACTCTCCCGACTTGGAGAGTCAGCGCCTTTAACCTCCTGTATGGCCCAGTTTTCAATTTCTGCGGAAGATGAACAGGAATAGGGAGAACCAATGAGAGACTAGCTGGAGGTGTCTGGACGGGCAAATTCAACTCTCATTTCCCACCAGGAAGAGGAAATAACAAAAGGCTCAGCATGCCGTGCCGGAACCCGATTAGGGCCTGAAGCGATCCTGCGGTGTTTCGACCAGCTCAAAAGAAAGCGAGTTGAAGAAAGGAGCTCAGGGGCACTGTAATTCACAAACCTGCAGAGTTATAAATGACAGCTATCGTCCAAAAATAGACTGAAGTAAGGCTGCCAAGAGGACTTGAAAGCGGGGCAGAATTGCAGGAAACCGATTTCAGGAGGTAGACTGGAATTGCATTGAAAGCATAGGAAAAGAGGCAGAACGTCCACAATGACGCACTTGGCCAAAAAGGGAGTATGCGTTTTTTCCTGAATATATTCAGGAAAAAACGCATACGCCCTTTTTGGCCAACCAAGCAAGCTTGCAAAGGAAATCTGCACTAAAATGAACTCTCACTTCCCCCCGGTCAAAAGGGCCATCTGAAAAAAGTGTAAAATCCAGAAAGGCAGGACAGGCCATGGAGAACTGGGAGCCTTGTTATGCTGATGGGCGGGATGTAAATTGCCAACAGACACTCGGGAGAAGTGTATGGTGTTTCCTGAAACATCTAAAAAACAAAGCAACAGAGCCTAGGGCACTTCCACTTATGATACTATAGTTTAGGGAAATTAAAATCAAAAAGACACAGCCACCCCAAAGTTTGGGACGCCTCTGTTTACAAGAACCTCGTTTACCGTACAAGTTCAATATCACAGAAAGTGAAAAATGGATAAACAACTTGTGGTACTTACGTACAATGCAGTATCACTCAGCAATGAAATCTATGTCATCAGGCCCGTAGCAGCATAATGAGTGGATTCAGGTATGATGATTCTAACTGAAATAAGTCACACAGAAAAAGAAACATCATAAGATATCAGTAATACACGGAATGTAAACTTGGCTACACAGGAACTGAATTCCAAAACAGAACAGGGTCTCAAATTTAGAAAACCAACTTATGCTTGCTTAAGGGGAAAGGTGAGTTGGGGTGCTGCATAAAACCAGAGATTGAAATGAGCACAGATAAAGTTCCTTCAGCCAAATATGGAATAGACAAGAGCTACTCCTTGCTCAACGAAATGGACTCAACACCCCATATTAAACGCCTAAGTATGTACCTGACTAGTAAGTATCTTAAAACCTATGGATTGCTATGTCTCCAAAAGAGAATCAAGCATGTGTACAGGGTCATAAACGCAGCAGTGATAGGATTGGAGAGGTTCGGTGAGCAAATGAAGACCCTTTGAAGTCATATTGCATGGTACCCATTCCACGGGTCTCAACTCTCCAGGTTTAAGGTATTCTTCCTTCAGCTAAAACATGCATGTGGAACCCAGAGTATGATCAACCATGTGAATGGGAGACGTGTTTAAATATGTCTCAGTATTCGTACCCTGATACTCGGGTGCAACATTCCAGACGCTTTACTAACACTCTTCTGACTTGGAGAGTCAGTCCCTTTAACCTCCTGTTTGGCCCAGTTTGCAATTTCTGCGGAAGATGAACAGGAATAGCGAGAACCAATGAGAGACTAGCTGGAGGTGTCTGGACGGGCAAATTTAACTCTCATTTCCCACCAGGAAGAGAAATTAACCAAAGGCTCAGCGTGCCGTGCCGGAACCAGATTAGGGCCTGAAGCCATCCTGCGGTGTTGCGGCCAGGTCACAAGAAAGCGAGTTGAAGAAAGGAGCTCAGGGGCACTGTAATTCACAAACCTGCAGAGTTATAAATGACAGCTATCGTCCAAAAATAGACTGAAGTAAGGCTGCCAAGAGGACTTGAAAGCGGGGCAGAATTGCAGGAAACCGATTTCAGGAGGTAGACTGGAATTGCATTGAAAGCATAGGAAAAGAGGCAGAACGTCCACAATGATGCACTTGGCCAAAAAGGGCGTATGCGTTTTTTCCTGAATATATTCAGGAAAAAACGCATACGCCCTTTTTGGCCAACCAAGCAAGCTTGCAAAGGAAATCTGCACTACAATGAAGTCTCACTTCCCCCCGGTCAAAAGGGCCATCTGAAAAAAGTGTAAAATCCAGAAAGGCAGGACAGGCCATGGAGAACTGGGAGCCTTGTTATGCTGATGGGCGGGATGTAAATTGCCAACAGACACTCGGGAGAAGTGTATGGTGTTTCCTGAAACATCTAAAAAACAAAGCAACAGAGCCTAGGGCACTTCCACTTATGGTCCTATAGCTTAGGGAAATTAAAATCAAAAAGACACAGCCACCCCAAAGTTTGGGACGCCTCTGTTTACAAGAACCTCGTTTACCGTACAAGTTCAATATCACAGAAAGTGAAAAATGGATAAAGAACTTGTGGTACTTACGTACAATGCAGTATCACTCAGCAATGAAATCTATGTCATCAGGCCCATAGCAGCATAATGAGTGGATTCAGGTACGATGATTCTAACTGAAATAAGTCACACAGAAAAAGAAACATCATAAGATATCACTAATACACGGAATGTAAACTTGGCTACACAGGAACTGAATTCCAAAACAGAACAGGGTCTCAAATTTAGAAAACCAACTTATGCTTGCTTAAGGGGAAAGGTGAGTTGGGGTGCTGCATGAAACCAGAGATTGAAATGAGCACAGATAAAGTTCCTTAAGCCAAATATGGAATAGACAAGAGCTACTCCTTGCTCAACGAAATGGACTCAACACCCCATATTAAACGCCTAAGAATGTACCTGACTAGTAAGTATCTTAAAACCTATGGATTGCTATGTCTCCGAAAGAGAATCAAGCATGTGTACAGGGGCATAAACGCAGCAGTGATAGGATTGGAGAAGTTCGGTGAGCAAATGAAGACCCTTTGAAGTCATATTGCATGGTACCCATTCCACGGGTTTCAACTACCCAGGTTTAAGGTATTCTTCCTTCATCCAAAACATGCATGTGGAACCTAGAGTATGAGTAACCATGTGATTGCGAGACGTGTTCAAATATGTCTCAGTATTCGTAACCTGGTACTCGGGTGCAACATTCCAGACGCTTTACTAACACTCTCCCGACTTGGAGAGTCAGTCCCTTTAACCTCCTGTTTGGCCCAGTTTGCAATTTCTGCGGAAGATGAACAGGAATAGCGAGAACCAATGAGAGACTAGCTGGAGGTGTCTGGACGGGCAAATGTAACTCTCATTTCCCACCAGGAAGAGGAATTAACCAAAGGCTCAGCGTGCCGTGCCGGAACCAGATTAGGGCCTGAAGCCATCCTGCGGTGTTGCGGCCAGGTCACAAGAAAGCGAGTTGAAGAAAGGAGCTCAGGGGCACTGTAATTCACAAACCTGCAGAGTTATAAATGACAGCTATCGTCCAAAAATAGACTGAAGTAAGGCCGCCAAGAGGACTTGAAAGCGGGGCAGAATTGCAGGAAACCGATTTCAAGAGGTAGACTGGAATTGCACTGAAAGCATAGGAAAAGAGGCAGAACGTCCACAATGATTCACTTGGCCAAAAAGGGCGTATGTGTTTTTTCCTGAATATATTCAGGAAAAAACGCATACGCACTTTTTGGCCAACCCAGCAAGCTTGCAAAGGAAATCTGCACTACAATGAAGTCTCACTTCCCCCCGGTCAAAAGGGCCATCTGAAAAAAGTGTAAAATCCAGAAAGGCAGGACAGGCCATGGAGAACTGGGAGCCTTGTTATGCTGATGGGCGGGATGTAAATTGCCAACAACCACTCGGGAGAAGTGTATGGTGTTTCCTGAAACATCTAAAAAACAAAGAAACAGAACCTAGGGCACTTCCACTTATGGTCCTATAGCTTAGGGAAATTAAAATCAAAAAGACACAGCCACCCCAAAGTTTGGAACGGCTCTGTTTACAAGAACCTCGTTTACAGTACAAGTTCAACATCGCAGAAAGTGAAAAATGGATAAAGAAGTTGTGGTATTTACTTACAAAGCAATATCACTCAGCAATGAAATCTGTGTCATCAGGCCCTTAGCAGCACAATGAGTGGATTCAGGTATGATGATTCTAACTGAAGTAAGTCACACAGAAAAAGAAACATCATAAGATATCAGTAATACACGGAATGTAAACTTGGCTACACAGGAACTGAATTACAGAACAGAACAGGGTCTCAAATTTAGAAAACCAACTTATGCTTGCTTAAGGGGAAAGGTGAGTTGGGGTGCTGCATAAAACCAGAGATTGAAATGAGCACAGATAAAGTTCCTTAAGTCAAATATGGAATAGACAAGAGCTACTCCTTGCTCAACGAAATGGACTCAACACCGCATATTAAACGCCTAAGAATGTACCTGACTAGTAAGTATCTTAAAACCTATGGATTGCTATGTCTCCGAAAGAGAATCAAGCATGTGTACAGGGGCATAAACGCAGCAGTGATAGGATTGGAGAGGTTCGGTGAGCAAATGAAGACCCTTTGAAGTCATATTGCATGGTACCCATTCCACGGGTTTCAACTACCCAGGTTTAAGGTATTCTTCCTTCAGCTAAAACATGCATGTGGAACCTAGAGTATGATCAACCATGTGATCGGGAGACGTGTTCAAATATGTCTCAGTTTTCGTACCCTGGTACTCGGGTGCAACATTCCAGACACTTTACTAACACTCTCCCGACTTGGAGAGTCAGTCCCTTTAACCTGCTGTTTCGCCCAGTTTGCAATTTCTGCGGAAGATGAACAGGAATAGCGAGAACCAATGAGAGGCTAGCTGGAGGTGTCTGGACGGGCAAATTTAACTCTCATTTCCCACCAGGAAGAGGAATTAACCAAAGGCTCAGCGTGCCTTGCCGGAACCAGATTAGGGCCTGAAGCCATCCTGCGGTGTTGCGGCCAGCTCAAAAGAAAGCGAGTTGAAGAAAGGAGCTCAGGGGCACTGTAATTCACAAACCTGCAGAGTTATAAATGACAGCTATCGTCCAAAAATAGACTGAAGTAAGGCCGCCAAGAGGACTTGAAAGCGGGGCAGAATTGCAGGAAACCGATTTCAAGAGGTAGACTGGAATTGCACTGAAAGCATAGGAAAAGAGGCAGAACGTCCACAATGATTCACTTGGCCAAAAAGGGCGTATGTGTTTTTTCCTGAATATATTCAGGAAAAAACGCATACGCACTTTTTGGCCAACCCAGCAAGCTTGCAAAGGAAATCTGCACTACAATGAAGTCTCACTTCCCCCCGGTCAAAAGGGCCATCTGAAAAAAGTGTAAAATCCAGAAAGGCAGGACAGGCCATGGAGAACTGGGAGCCTTGTTATGCTGATGGGCGGGATGTAAATTGCCAACAACCACTCGGGAGAAGTGTATGGTGTTTCCTGAAACATCTAAAAAACAAAGAAACAGAACCTAGGGCACTTCCACTTATGGTCCTATAGCTTAGGGAAATTAAAATCAAAAAGACACAGCCACCCCAAAGTTTGGAACGGCTCTGTTTACAAGAACCTCGTTTACAGTACAAGTTCAACATCGCAGAAAGTGAAAAATGGATAAAGAAGTTGTGGTATTTACTTACAAAGCAATATCACTCAGCAATGAAATCTGTGTCATCAGGCCCTTAGCAGCACAATGAGTGGATTCAGGTATGATGATTCTAACTGAAGTAAGTCACACAGAAAAAGAAACATCATAAGATATCAGTAATACACGGAATGTAAACTTGGCTACACAGGAACTGAATTACAGAACAGAACAGGGTCTCAAATTTAGAAAACCAACTTATGCTTGCTTAAGGGGAAAGGTGAGTTGGGGTGCTGCATAAAACCAGAGATTGAAATGAGCACAGATAAAGTTCCTTAAGTCAAATATGGAATAGACAAGAGCTACTCCTTGCTCAACGAAATGGACTCAACACCGCATATTAAACGCCTAAGAATGTACCTGACTAGTAAGTATCTTAAAACCTATGGATTGCTATGTCTCCGAAAGAGAATCAAGCATGTGTACAGGGGCATAAACGCAGCAGTGATAGGATTGGAGAGGTTCGGTGAGCAAATGAAGACCCTTTGAAGTCATATTGCATGGTACCCATTCCACGGGTTTCAACTACCCAGGTTTAAGGTATTCTTCCTTCAGCTAAAACATGCATGTGGAACCTAGAGTATGATCAACCATGTGATCGGGAGACGTGTTCAAATATGTCTCAGTTTTCGTACCCTGGTACTCGGGTGCAACATTCCAGACACTTTACTAACACTCTCCCGACTTGGAGAGTCAGTCCCTTTAACCTGCTGTTTCGCCCAGTTTGCAATTTCTGCGGAAGATGAACAGGAATAGCGAGAACCAATGAGAGGCTAGCTGGAGGTGTCTGGACGGGCAAATTTAACTCTCATTTCCCACCAGGAAGAGGAATTAACCAAAGGCTCAGCGTGCCTTGCCGGAACCAGATTAGGGCCTGAAGCCATCCTGCGGTGTTGCGGCCAGCTCAAAAGAAAGCGAGTTGAAGAAAGGAGATCAGGGGCACTGTAATTCACAAACCTGCAGAGTTATAAATGACAGCTATCGTCCAAAAATAGACTGAAGTAAGGCTGCCAAGAGGACTTGAAAGCGGGGCAGAATTGCAGGAAACCGATTTCAGGAGGTAGACTGGAATTGCATTGAAAGCATAGGAAAAGAGGCAGAACGTCCACAATGATGCACTTGGCCAAAAAGGGCGTATGCGTTTTTTCCTGAATATATTCAGGAAAAAACGCATACGCCCTTTTTGGCCAACCAAGCAAGCTTGCAAAGGAAATCTGCACTACAATGAAGTCTCACTTCCCCCCGGTCAAAAGGGCCATCTGAAAAAAGTGTAAAATCCAGAAAGGCAGGACAGGCCATGGAGAACTGGGAGCCTTGTTATGCTGATGGGCGGGATGTAAATTGCCAACAGACACTCGGGAGAAGTGTATGGTGTTTCCTGAAACATCTAAAAAACAAAGCAACAGAGCCTAGGGCACTGCCACTTATGGTCCTATAGCTTAGGGAAATTAAAATCAAAAAGACACAGCCACCCCAAAGTTTGGGACGCCTCTGTTTACAAGAACCTCGTTTACAGTACAAGTTCAACATCGCAGAAAGTGAAAAATGGATAAAGAAGTTGTGGTATTTACTTACAAAGCAATATCACTCAGCAATGAAATCTATGTCATCAGGCCCTTAGCATCACAATGAGTGGATTCAGGTATGATGATTCTAACTGAAATAAGTCACACAGAAAAAGAAACATCATAAGATATCAGTAATACACGGAATGTAAACTTGGCTACACAGGAACTGAATTACAGAACAGAACAGGGTCTCAAATTTAGAAAACCAACTTATGCTTGCTTAAGGGGAAAGGTGAGTTGGGGTGCTGCATAAAACCAGAGATTGAAATGACCACAGATAAAGTTCCTTAAGTCAAATATGGAATAGACAAGAGCTACTCCTTGCTCAACGAAATGGACTCAACACCGCATATTAAACGCCTAAGAATGTACCTGACTAGTAAGTATCTTAAAACCTATGGATTGCTATGTCTCTGAAAGAGAATCATGCATGTGTACAGGGGCATAAACGCAGCAGTGATAGGATTGGAAGGTTCGGTGAGCAAATGAAGACCCTTTGAAGTCATATTGCATGGTACCCATTCCACGGGTTTCAACTACCCAGGTTTAAGGTATTCTCCCTTCAGCTAAAACATGCATGTGGAACCTAGAGTATGATCAACCATGTGATCGGGAGACGTGTTCAAATATGTCTCAGTTTTCATACCCTGGTACTCGGGTGCAACATTCCAGACGCTTTACTAACACTCTCCCGACTTGGAGAGTCAGTCCCTTTAACCTCCTGTTTGGCCCAGTTTGCAATTTCTGCGGAAGATGAACAGGAATAGCGAGAACCAATGAGAGGCTAGCTGGAGGTGTCTGGACGGGCAAATTTAACTCTCATTTCCCACCAGGAGGAGGAAATAACGAAAGGCTCAGCGTGCCGTGCCAGAACCAGATTAGGGCCTGAAGCCATCCTGCGGTGTTGCGGCCAGGTCACAAGAAAGCGAGTTGAAGAAAGGAGCTCAGGGGCACTGTAATTCACAAACCTGCAGTTATAAATGACAGCTATCATCCAAAAATAGACTGAAGTAAGGCTGCCAAGAGGACTTGAAAGCAGGGCAGAATTGCAGGAAACCGATTTCAGGAGGTAGACTGGAATTGCATTGAAAACATAGGAAAAGAGGCAGAACGTCCACAATGATGCACTTGGCCAAAAAGGGCGTATGCGTTTTTTCCTGAATATATTCAGGAAAAAACGCATACGCCCTTTTTGGCCAACCAAGCAAGCTTGCAAAGGAAATCTGCACTACAATGAAGTCTCACTTCCCCCCGGTCAAAAGGGCCATCTGAAAAAAGTGTAAAATCCAGAAAGGCAGGACAGGCCATGGAGAACTGGGAGCCTTGTTATGCTGATGGGCGGGATGTAAATTGCCAACAGACACTCGGGAGAAGTGTATGGTGTTTCCTGAAACATCTAAAAAACAAAGCAACAGAGCCTAGGGCACTTCCACTTATGGTCCTATAGCTTAGGGAAATTAAAATCAAAAAGACACAGCCACCCCAAAGTTTGGGACGCCTCTGTTTACAAGAACCTCGTTTACCGTACAAGTTCAATATCACAGAAAGTGAAAAATGGATAAAGAACTTGTGGTACTTACGTACAATGCAGTATCACTCAGCAATGAAATCTATGTCATCAGTCCCATAGCAGCATAATGAGTGGATTCAGGTACGATGATTCTAACTGAAATAAGTCACACAGAAAAAGAAACATCATAAGATATCACTAATACACGGAATGTAAACTTGGCTACACAGGAACTGAATTCCAAAACAGAACAGGGTCTCAAATTTAGAAAACCAACTTATGCTTGCTTAAGGGGAAAGGTGAGTTGGGGTGCTGCATGAAACCAGAGATTGAAATGAGCACAGATAAAGTTCCTTAAGCCAAATATGGAATAGACAAGAGCTACTCCTTGCTCAACGAAATGGACTCAACACCCCATATTAAACGCCTAAGAATGTACCTGACTAGTAAGTATCTTAAAACCTATGGATTGCTATGTCTCCGAAAGAGAATCAAGCATGTGTACAGGGTCATAAACGCAGCAGTGATAGGATTGGAGAGGTTCGGTGAGCAAATGAAGACCCTTTGAAGTCATATTGCATGGTACCCATTCCACGGGTTTCAACTACCCAGGTTTAAGGTATTCTTCCTTCATCCAAAACATGCATGTGGAACCTAGAGTATGAGTAACCATGTGATTGCGAGACGTGTTCAAATATGTCTCAGTATTCGTAACCTGGTACTCGGGTGCAACATTCCAGACGCTTTACTAACACTCTCCCGACTTGGAGAGTCAGTCCCTTTAACCTCCTGTTTGGCCCAGTTTGCAATTTCTGCGGAAGATGAACAGGAATAGCGAGAACCAATGAGAGACTAGCTGGAGGTGTCTGGACGGGCAAATGTAACTCTCATTTCCCACCAGGAAGAGGAATTAACCAAAGGCTCAGCGTGCCGTGCCGGAACCAGATTAGGGCCTGAAGCCATCCTGCGGTGTTGCGGCCAGGTCACAAGAAAGCGAGTTGAAGAAAGGAGCTCAGGGGCACTGTAATTCACAAACCTGCAGAGTTATAAATGACAGCTATCGTCCAAAAATAGACTGAAGTAAGGCCGCCAAGAGGACTTGAAAGCGGGGCAGAATTGCAGGAAACCGATTTCAAGAGGTAGACTGGAATTGCACTGAAAGCATAGGAAAAGAGGCAGAACGTCCACAATGATGCACTTGGCCAAAAAGGGCGTATGTGTTTTTTCCTGAATATATTCAGGAAAAAACGCATACGCACTTTTTGGCCAACCCAGCAAGCTTGCAAAGGAAATCTGCACTACAATGAAGTCTCACTTCCCCCCGGTCAAAAGGGCCATCTGAAAAAAGTGTAAAATCCAGAAAGGCAGGACAGGCCATGGAGAACTGGGAGCCTTGTTATGCTGATGGGCGGGATGTAAATTGCCAACAACCACTCGGGAGAAGTGTATGGTGTTTCCTGAAACATCTAAAAAACAAAGAAACAGAACCTAGGGCACTTCCACTTATGGTCCTATAGCTTAGGGAAATTAAAATCAAAAAGACACAGCCACCCCAAAGTTTGGAACGGCTCTGTTTACAAGAACCTCGTTTACAGTACAAGTTCAACATCGCAGAAAGTGAAAAATGGATAAAGAAGTTGTGGTATTTACTTACAAAGCAATATCACTCAGCAATGAAATCTGTGTCATCAGGCCCTTAGCAGCACAATGAGTGGATTCAGGTATGATGATTCTAACTGAAGTAAGTCACACAGAAAAAGAAACATCATAAGATATCAGTAATACACGGAATGTAAACTTGGCTACACAGGAACTGAATTACAGAACAGAACAGGGTCTCAAATTTAGAAAACCAACTTATGCTTGCTTAAGGGGAAAGGTGAGTTGGGGTGCTGCATAAAACCAGAGATTGAAATGAGCACAGATAAAGTTCCTTAAGTCAAATATGGAATAGACAAGAGCTACTCCTTGCTCAACGAAATGGACTCAACACCGCATATTAAACGCCTAAGAATGTACCTGACTAGTAAGTATCTTAAAACCTATGGATTGCTATGTCTCCGAAAGAGAATCAAGCATGTGTACAGGGGCATAAACGCAGCAGTGATAGGATTGGAGAGGTTCGGTGAGCAAATGAAGACCCTTTGAAGTCATATTGCATGGTACCCATTCCACGGGTTTCAACTACCCAGGTTTAAGGTATTCTTCCTTCAGCTAAAACATGCATGTGGAACCTAGAGTATGATCAACCATGTGATCGGGAGACGTGTTCAAATATGTCTCAGTTTTCGTACCCTGGTACTCGGGTGCAACATTCCAGACACTTTACTAACACTCTCCCGACTTGGAGAGTCAGTCCCTTTAACCTCCTGTTTCGCCCAGTTTGCAATTTCTGCGGAAGATGAACAGGAATAGCGAGAACCAATGAGAGGCTAGCTGGAGGTGTCTGGACGGGCAAATTTAACTCTCATTTCCCACCAGGAAGAGGAATTAACCAAAGGCTCAGCGTGCCTTGCCGGAACCAGATTAGGGCCTGAAGCCATCCTGCGGTGTTGCGGCCAGCTCAAAAGAAAGCGAGTTGAAGAAAGGAGATCAGGGTCACTGTAATTCACAAACCTGCAGAGTTATAAATGACAGCTATCGTCCAAAAATAGACTGAAGTAAGGCTGCCAAGAGGACTTGAAAGCGGGGCAGAATTGCAGGAAACCGATTTCAGGAGGTAGACTGGAATTGCATTGAAAGCATAGGAAAAGAGGCAGAACGTCCACAATGATGCACTTGGCCAAAAAGGGCGTATGCGTTTTTTCCTGAATATATTCAGGAAAAAACGCATACGCACTTTTTGGCCAACCAAGCAAGCTTGCAAAGGAAATCTGCACTACAATGAAGTCTCACTTCCCCCCGGTCAAAAGGGCCATCTGAAAAAAGTGTAAAATCCAGAAAGGCAGGACAGGCCATGGAGAACTGGGAGCCTTGTTATGCTGATGGGCGGGATGTAAATTGCCAACAGACACTCGGGAGAAGTGTATGGTGTTTCCTGAAACATCTAAAAAACAAAGCAACAGAGCCTAGGGCACTGCCACTTATGGTCCTATAGCTTAGGGAAATTAAAATCAAAAAGACACAGCCACCCCAAAGTTTGGGATGCCTCTGTTTACAAGAACCTCGTTTACAGTACAAGTTCAACATCGCAGAAAGTGAAAAATGGATAAAGAAGTTGTGGTATTTACTTACAAAGCAATATCACTCAGCAATGAAATCTATGTCATCAGGCCCTTAGCATCACAATGAGTGGATTCAGGTATGATGATTCTAACTGAAATAAGTCACACAGAAAAAGAAACATCATAAGATATCAGTAATACACGGAATGTAAACTTGGCTACACAGGAACTGAATTACAGAACAGAACAGGGTCTCAAATTTAGAAAACCAACTTATGCTTGCTTAAGGGTAAAGGTGAGTTGGGGTGCTGCATAAAACCAGAGATTGAAATGACCACAGATAAAGTTCCTTAAGTCAAATATGGAATAGACAAGAGCTACTCCTTGCTCAACGAAATGGACTCAACACCGCATATTAAACGCCTAAGAATGTACCTGACTAGTAAGTATCTTAAAACCTATGGATTGCTATGTCTCTGAAAGAGAATCATGCATGTGTACAGGGGCATAAACGCAGCAGTGATAGGATTGGAAGGTTCGGTGAGCAAATGAAGACCCTTTGAAGTCATATTGCATGGTACCCATTCCACGGGTTTCAACTACCCAGGTTTAAGGTATTCTCCCTTCAGCTAAAACATGCATGTGGAACCTAGAGTATGATCAACCATGTGATCGGGAGACGTGTTCAAATATGTCTCAGTTTTCATACCCTGGTACTCGGGTGCAACATTCCAGACGCTTTACTAACACTCTCCCCACTTGGAGAGTCAGTCCCTTTAACCTCCTGTTTGGCCCAGTTTGCAATTTCTGCGGAAGATGAACAGGAATAGCGAGAACCAATGAGAGGCTAGCTGGAGGTGTCTGGACGGGCAAATTTAACTCTCATTTCCCACCAGGAGGAGGAAATAACGAAAGGCTCAGCGTGCCGTGCCAGAACCAGATTAGGGCCTGAAGCCATCCTGCGGTGTTGCGGCCAGGTCACAAGAAAGCGAGTTGAAGAAAGGAGCTCAGGGGCACTGTAATTCACAAACCTGCAGTTATAAATGACAGCTATCATCCAAAAATAGACTGAAGTAAGGCTGCCAAGAGGACTTGAAAGCAGGGCAGAATTGCAGGAAACCGATTTCAGGAGGTAGACTGGAATTGCATTGAAAACATAGGAAAAGAGGCAGAACGTCCACAATGATGCACTTGGCCAAAAAGGGCGTATGCGTTTTTTCCTGAATATATTCAGGAAAAAACGCATACGCCCTTTTTGGCCAACCAAGCAAGCTTGCAAAGGAAATCTGCACTACAATGAAGTCTCACTTCCCCCCGGTCAAAAGGGCCATCTGAAAAAAGTGTAAAATCCAGAAAGGCAGGACAGGCCATGGAGAACTGGGAGCCTTGTTATGCTGATGGGCGGGATGTAAATTGTCAACAGACACTCGGGAGAAGTGTATGGTGTTTCCTGAAACATCTAAAAAACAAAGCAACAGAGCCTAGGGCACTTCCACTTATGGTCCTATAGCTTAGGGAAATTAAAATCAAAAAGACACAGCCACCCCAAAGTTTGGGACGCCTCTGTTTACAAGAACCTCATTTACAGTACAAGTTCAACATCGCAGAAAGTGAAAAATAGATAAAGAAGTTGTGGTATTTACTTACAAAGCAATATCACTCAGCAATGAAATCTATGTCATCAGGCCCTTAGCAGCACAATGAGTGGATTCAGGTATGATGATTCTAACTGAAATAAGTCACACAGAAAAAGAAACATCATAAGATATCACTAATACACGGAATGTAAACTTGGCTACACAGGAACTGAATTACAGAACAGAACAGGGTCTCAAATTTAGAAAACCAACTTATGCTTGCTTAAGGGGAAAGGTGAGTTGGGGTGCTGCATAAAACCAGAGATTGAAATGAGCACAGATAAAGTTCCTTAAGCCAAATATGGAATAGACAAGAGCTACTCCTTGCTCAACGAAATGGACTCAACACCGCATATTAAACGCCTAAGAATGTACCTGACTAGTAAGTATCTTAAAACCTATGGATTGCTATGTCTCCGAAAGAGAATCAAGCGTGTGTACAGGGGCATAAATGCAGCAGTGATAGGATTGGAGAGGTTCGGTGAGCAAATGAAGACCCTTTGAAGTCATATTGCATGGTACCTATTACACGGGTCTCAACTCTCCAGGTTTAAGGTATTCTTCCTTCAGCTAAAACATGCATGTGGAACCCAGAGTATGATCAACCGTGTGAATGGGAGACGTGTTCAAATATGCCGCAGTTTTCCTCCCCTGGTACTCGGGTGCAACATTCCAGACGCTTTACTAACACTCTCCCCACTTGGAGAGTCAGTCCCTTTAACCTCCTGTTTGGCCCAGTTTGCAATTTCTGCGGAAGATGAACAGGAATAGGGAGAACCAATGAGA
The DNA here is from genome assembly GCF_951394435.1 of Stenella coeruleoalba. Lineage (NCBI taxonomy): Eukaryota > Metazoa > Chordata > Mammalia > Artiodactyla > Delphinidae > Stenella > Stenella coeruleoalba. The sequence continues at coordinate 207,873 of NW_027645901.1, read as the reverse complement.
GACTAGCTGGAGGTGTCTGGACGGGCAAATTTAACTCTCATTTCCCACCAGGAAGAGGAAATGACCAAAGGCTCAGCGTGCCGTGCCGGAACCAGATTAGGGCCTGAAGCCATCCTGCGGTGTTGCGGCCAGCTCACAAGAAAGCGAGTTGAAGAAAGGAGCTCAGGGGCACTGTAATTCACAAACCTGCAGAGTTATAAATGACAGCTATCGTCCAAAAATATACTGAAGTAAGGCTGCCAAGAGGACTTGAAAGCGGGGCAGAATTGCAGGAAACCGATTTCAGGAGGTAGACTGGAATTGCATTGAAAGCATAGGAAAAGAGGCAGAACGTCCACAATGATGCACTTGGCCAAAAAGGGCATATGCGTTTTTTCCTGAATATATTCAGGAAAAAACGCATACGCCCTTTTTGGCCAACCAAGCAAGCTTGCAAAGGAAATCTGCACTACAATGAAGTCTCACTTCCCCCCGGTCAAAAGGGCCATCTGAAAAAAGTGTAAAATCCAGAAAGGCAGGACAGGCCATGGAGAACTGGGAGCCTTGTTATGCTGATGGGCGGGATGTAAATTGCCAACAGACACTCGGGAGAAGTGTATGGTGTTTCCTGAAACATCGAAAAAACAAAGCAACAGAGCCTAGGGCACTTCCACTTATGGTCCTATAGCTTAGGGAAATTAAAATCAAAAAGACACAGCCACCCCAAAGTTTGGGACGCCTCTGTTTACAAGAACCTCGTTTACCGTACAAGTTCAATATCACAGAAAGTGAAAAATGGATAAAGAACTCGTGGTACTTACGTACAATGCAGTATCACTCAGCAATGAAATCTATGTCATCAGGCCCGTAGCAGCATAATGAGTGGATTCAGGTACGATGATTCTAACTGAAATAAGTCACACAGAAAAAGAAACATCATAAGATATCACTAATACACGGAATGTAAACTTGGCTACACAGGAACTGCATTCCAAAACAGAACAGGGTCTCAAATTCAGAAAACCAACTTATGCTTGCTTAAGGGGAAAGGTGAGTTGGGGTGCTGCATAAAACCAGAGATTGAAATGAGCACAGATAAAGTTCCTTAAGCCAAATATGGAATAGACAAGAGCTACTCCTTGCTCAACGAAATGGACTCAACACCCCATATTAAACGCCTAAGAATGTACCTGTCTAGTAAGTATCTTAAAACCTATGGATTGCTATGTCTCCAAAAGAGAATCAAGCGTGTGTACAGGGGCATAAACGCAGCAGTGATAGGATTGGAGAGGTTCGGTGAGCAAATGAAGACCCTTTGAAGTCATATTGCATGGTACCCATTACACAGGTCTCAACTCTCCAGGTTTAAGGTATTCTTCCTTCAGCTAAAACATGCATGGGGAACCCAGAGTATGATCATCCGTGTGAATGGGAGACATGTTCAAATATGTCTCAGTTTTCGTACCCTGGTACTCGGGTGCAACATTCCAGACGCTTTACTAACACTCTCCCGACTTGGAGAGTCAGTATCTTTAACCTCCTGTTTGGACCAGTTTGCAATTTCTACGGAGGATGAACAGGAATAGCGAGAACCAATGAGAGACTAGCTGGAGGTGTCTTGACGGGCAAATTTAACTCTCATTTCCCACCAGGAAGAGGAATTAACCAAAGGCTCAGCGCGCCGTGCCGGAACCAGATTAGGACCTGAAGCCATCCTGCGGTGTTGCGGCCAGCTCACAAGAAAGCGAGTTGAAGAAAGGAGCTCAGGGGCACTGTAATTCACAAACCTGCAGCGTTATAAATGACAGCTATCGTCCAAAAATATACTGAAGTAAGGCTGCCAAGAGGACTTGAAAGCGGGGCAGAATTGCAGGAAACCGATTTCAGGAGGTAGACTGGAATTGCATTGAAAGCATAGGAAAAGAGGCAGAACGTCCACAATGATGCACTTGGCCAAAAAGGGCGTATGCGTTTTTTCCTGAATATATTCAGGAAAAAACGCATACGCCCTTTTTGGCCAACCAAGCAAGCTTGCAAAGGAAATCTGCACTACAATGAAGTCTCACTTCCCCCCGGTCAAAAGGGCCATCTGAAAAAAGTGTAAAATCCAGAAAGGCAGGACAGGCCATGGAGAACTGGGAGCCTTGTTATGCTGATGGGCGGGATGTAAATTGCCAACAGACACTCGGGAGAAGTGTATGGTGTTTCCTGAAACATCTAAAAAACAAAGCAACAGAGCCTAGGGCACTGCCAGTTATGGTCCTATAGCTTAGGGAAATTAAAATCAAAAAGACACAGCCACCCCAAAGTTTGGAACGGCTCTGTTTACAAGAACCTCGTTTACAGTACAAGTTCAACATCGCAGAAAGTGAAAAATGGATAAAGAAGTTGTGGTATTTACTTACAAAGCAATATCACTCAGCAATGAAATCTGTGTCATCAGGCACTTAGCAGCACAATGAGTGGATTCAGGTATGATGATTCTAACTGAAATAAGTCACACAGAAAAAGAAACATCATAAGATATCAGTAATACACGGAATGTAAACTTGGCTACACAGGAACTGAATTACAGAACAGAACAGGGTCTCAAATTTAGAAAACCAACTTATGCTTGCTTAAGGGTAAAGGTGAGTTGGGGTGCTGCATAAAACCAGAGATTGAAATGAGCACAGATAAAGTTCCTTAAGCCAAATATGGAATAGACAAGAGCTACTCCTTGCTCAACGAAATGGACTCAACACCGCATATTAAACGCCTAAGAATGTACCTGACTAGTAAGTATCTTAAAACCTATGGATTGCTATGTCTCCGAAAGAGAATCAAGCATGTGTACAGGGGCATAAACGCAGCAGTGATAGGATTGGAGAGGTTCGGTGAGCAAATGAAGACCCTTTGAAGTCATATTGCATGGTACCCATTCCACGGGTTTCAACTACCCAGGATTTAGGTATTCTTCCTTCAGCTAAAACATGCATGTGGAACCTAGAGTATGATCAACCATGTGATCGGGAGACGTGTTCAAATATGTCTCAGTTTTCCTCCCCTGGTACTCGGGTGCAACATTCCAGATGCTTTACTAACACTCTCCCGACTTGGAGAGTCAGTTCCTTTAACCTTCTGTTTGGCCCAGTTTGCAATTTCTGCGGAAGATGAACAGGAATAGCGAGAACCAATGAGAGGCTAGCTGGAGGTGTCTGGACGGGCAAATTTAACTCTCATTTCCCACCAGGAAGAGGAATTAACCAAAGGCTCAGCATGCCGGGCCGGAACCAGATTAGGGCCTGAAGCCATCCTGCGGTGTTGCGGCCAGGTCACAAGAAAGCGAGTTGAAGAAAGGAGCTCAGGGGCACTGTAATTCACAAACCTGCAGAGTTATAAATGACAGCTATCGTCCAAAAATAGACTGAAGTAAGGCTGCCAAGAGGACTTGAAAGCGGGGCAGAATTGCAGGAAACCGATTTCAGGAGGTAGACTGGAATTGCATTGAAAGCGTAGGAAAAGAGGCAGAACGTCCACAATGATGCACTTGGCCAAAAAGGGCGTATGCGTTTTTTCCTGAATATATTCAGGAAAAAACGCATACGCCCTTTTTGGCCAACCAAGCAAGCTTGCAAAGGAAATCTGCACTACAATGAAGTCTCACTTCCCCCCGGTCAAAAGGGCCATCTGAAAAAAGTGTAAAATCCAGAAAGGCAGGACAGGCCATGGAGAACTGGGAGCCTTGTTATGCTGATGGGCGGGATGTAAATTACCAACAACCACTCGGGAGAAGTGTATGGTGTTTCCTGAAACATCTAAAAAACAAAGCAACAGAGCCTAGGGCACTTCCACTTTTGGTCCTATAGCTTAGGGAAATTAAAATGAAAAAGACACAGACACCCCAAAGTTTGGGACGCCTCCGTTTACAAGAACCTCGTTTATCGTACAAGTGCAATATCACAGAAAGTGAAAAATGGATAAAGAACTTGTGGTACTTACGTACAATGCAGTATCACTCAGCAATGAAATCTATGTCATCAGGCCCGTAGCAGCATAATGAGTGGATTCAGGTACGATAATTCTAACTGAAATAAGTCACACAGAAAAAGAAACATCATAAGATATCACTAATACACGGAATGTAAACTTGGCTACACAGGAACTGCATTCCAAAACAGAACAGGGTCTCAAATTTAGAAAACCAACTTATGCTTGCTTAAGGGTAAAGGTGAGTTGGGGTGCTGCATAAAACCAGAGATTGAAATGAGCACAGATAAAGTTCCTTAAGCCAAATATGGAATAGACAAGAGCTACTCCTTGCTCAACGAAATGGACTCAACACCCCATATTAAACGCCTAAGAATGTACCTGACTAGTAAGTATCTTAAAACCTATGGATTGCTATGTCTCCAAAAGAGAATCAAGCATGTGTACAGGGGCATAAACGCAGCAGTGATAGGATTGGAGAGGTTCGGTGAGCAAATGAAGACTCTTTGAAGTCATATTGCATGGTACCCATTCCACGGGTCTCAACTCTCCAGGTTTAAGGTATTCTTCCTTCAGCTAAAACATGCATGTGGAACCCAAGTATGATCAACCATGTGAACGGGAGACGTGTTCAAATATGTCTCAGTTTTCCTCCCCTGGTACTCGGGTGCAACATTCCAGACACTTTACTAACACTCTCCCCACTTGGAGAGTCAGCGCCTTTAACCTCCTGTTTGGCCCAGTTTGCAATTTCTGCGGAAGATGAACAGGAATAGCGAGAACCAATGAGAGGCTAGCTGGAGGTGTCTGGACGGGCAAATTTAACTCTCATTTCCCACCAGGAAGAGGAAATAACCAAAGGCTCAGCGTGCCGTGCCGGAAACAGATTAGGGCCTGAAGCCATCCTGCGGTGTTGCGGCCAGCTCAAAAGAAAGCGAGTTGAAGAAAGGAGCTCAGGGGCACTGTAATTCACAAACCTGCAGAGTTATAAATGACAGCTATCGTCCAAAAATAGACTGAAGTAAGGCTGCCAAGAGGACTTGAAAGCGGGGCAGAATTGCAGGAAACCGATTTCAGGAGGTAGACTGGAATTGCATTGAAAGCATAGGAAAAGAGGCAGAACGTCCACAATGATGCACTTGGCCAAAAAGGGCGTATGCGTTTTTTCCTGAATATATTCAGGAAAAAACGCATACGCCCTTTTTGGCCAACCAAGCAAGCTTGCAAAGGAAATCTGCACTACAATGAAGTCTCACTTTCCCCCGGTCAAAAGGGCCATCTGAAAAAAGTGTAAAATCCAGAAAGGCAGGACAGGCCATGGAGAACTGGGAGCCTTGTTATGCTGATGGGCGGGATGTAAATTGCCAACAACCACTCGGGAGAAGTGTATGGTGTTTCCTGAAACATCTAAAAAACAAAGCAACAGAGCCTAGGGCACTTCCACTTATGGTCCTATAGCTTAGGGAAATTAAAATCAAAAAGACACAGCCACCCCAAAGTTTGGAACGGCTCTGTTTACAAGAACCTCGTTTACAGTACAAGTTCAACATCGCAGAAAGTGAAAAATGGATAAAGAAGTTGTGGTATTTACTTACAAAGCAATATCACTCAGCAATGAAATCTGTGTCATCAGGCCCTTAGCAGCACAATGAGTGGATTCAGGTATGATGATTCTAACTGAACACAGTCACACAGAAAAAGAAACATCATAAGATATCAGTAATACACGGAATGTAAACTTGGCTACACAGGAACTGAATTACAGAACAGAACAGGGTCTCAAATTTAGAAAACCAACTTATGCTTGCTTAAGGGTAAAGGTGAGTTGGGGTGCTGCATAAAACCAGAGATTGAAATGAGCACAGATAAAGTTCCTTAAGTCAAATATGGAATAGACAAGAGCTACTCCTTGCTCAACGAAATGGACTCAACACCGCATATTAAACGCCTAAGAATGTACCTGACTAGTAAGTATCTTAAAACCTATGGATTGCTATGTCTCCGAAAGAGAATCAAGCATGTGTACAGGGGCATAAACGCAGCAGTGATAGGATTGGAGAGGTTCGGTGAGCAAATGAAGACCCTTTGAAGTCATATTGCATGGTACCCATTACACGGATTTCAACTACCCAGGTTTTAGGTATTCTTCCTTCAGCTAAAACATGCATGTGGAACCCAGAGTATGATCAACCATGTGATCGGGAGACGGGTTCAAATATGTCTCAGTTTTCCTCCCCTGCTACTCGGGTGCAACATTCCAGACGCTTTACTAACACTCTCCCCACTTGGAGAGTCAGCGCCTTTAACCTCCTGTTTGGCCCAGTTTGCAATTTCTGCGGAAGATGAACAGGAATAGCGAGAACCAATGAGAGGCTAGCTGGACGTGTCTGGACGGGCAAATTTAACTCTCATTTCCCACCAGGAAGAGGAAATAACCAAAGGCTCAGCGTGCCGTGCCGGAACCAGATTAGGGCCTGAAGCCATCCTGCGGTGTTGCGGCCAGCTCAAAAGAAAGCGAGTTGAAGAAAGGAGCTCAGGGGCACTGTAATTCACAAACCTGCAGAGTTATAAATGACAGCTATCGTCCAAAAATAGACTGAAGTGAGGCTGCCAAGAGGACTTGAAAGCGGGGCAGAATTGCAGGAAACCGATTTCAGGAGGTAGACTGGAATTGCATTGAAAGCATAGGAAAAGAGGCAGAACGTCCACAATGATGCACTTGGCCAAAAAGGGCGTATGCGTTTTTTCCTGAATATATTCAGGAAAAAACGCATACGCCCTTTTTGGCCAACCAAGCAAGCTTGCAAAGGAAATCTGCACTACAATGAAGTCTCACTTCCCCCCGGTCAAAAGGGCCATCTGAAAAAAGTGTAAAATCCAGAAAGGCAGGACAGGCCATGGAGAACTGGGAGCCTTGTTATGCTGATGGGCGGGATGTAAATTGCCAACAGACACTTGGGAGAAGTGTATGGTGTTTCCTGAAACATCTAAAAAACAAAGCAACAGAGCCTAGGGCACTGCCACTTATGGTCCTATAGCTTAGGGAAATTAAAATCAAAAAGACACAGCCACCCCAAAGTTTGGGACGCCTCTGTTTACAAGAACCTCGTTTACAGTACAAGTTCAACATCGCAGAAAGTGAAAAATGGATAAAGAACTTGTGGTATTTACTTACAAAGCAATATCACTCAGCAATGAAATCTGTGTCATCAGGCCCTTAGCAGCACAATGAGTGGATTCAGGTATGATGATTCTAACTGAAATAAGTCACACAGAAAAAGAAACATCATAAGATATCAGTAATACACGGAATGTAAACTTGGCTACACAGGAACTGAATTACAGAACAGAACAGGGTCTCAAATTTAGAAAACCAACTTATTCTTGCTTAAGGGTAAAGGTGAGTTGGGGTGCTGCATAAAACCAGAGATTGAAATGAGCACAGATAAAGTTCCTTAAGCCAAATATGGAATAGACAAGAGCTACTCCTTGCTCAACGAAATGGACTCAAAACCCCATATTAAACCCCTAAGAATGTACCTGACTAGTAAGTATCTTAAAACCTATGGATTGCTATGTCTCCAAAAGAGAATCAAGCATGTGTACAGGGGCATAAACGCAGCAGTGATAGGATTGGAGAGGTTCGGTGAGCAAATGAAGACCCTTTGAAGTCATATTGCATGGTACCCATTCCACGTGTCTCAACTCTCCAGGTTTAAGGTATTCTTCCTTCAGCTAAAACATGCATGTGGAACCTAGAGTATGATCAACCATGTGAACGGGAGACGTGTTCAAATATGTCTCAGTTTTCGTACGCTGGTACTCGGGTGCAACATTCCAGACGCTTTACTAACACTCTCCCGACTTGGAGAGTCAGTCCCTTTAACCTCCTGTTTGGCCCAGTTTGCAATTTCTGCGGAAGATGAACAGGAATAGCGAGAACCAATGAGAGGCTAGCTGGACGTGTCTGGACGGGCAAATTTAACTCTCATTTCCCACCAGGAAGAGGAAATAACCAAAGGCTCAGCGTGCCGTGCCGGAACCAGATTAGGGCCTGAAGCCATCCTGCGGTGTTGCGGCCAGGTCACAAGAAAGCGAGTTGAAGAAAGGAGCTCAGGGGCACTGTAATTCACAAACCTGCAGTTATAAATGACAGCTATCATCCAAAAATAGACTGAAGTAAGGCTGCCAAGAGGACTTGAAAGCAGGGCAGAATTGCAGGAAACCGATTTCAGGAGGTAGACTGGAATTGCATTGAAAACATAGGAAAAGAGGCAGAACGTCCACAATGATGCACTTGGCCAAAAAGGGCGTATGCGTTTTTTCCTGAATATATTCAGGAAAAAACGCATACGCCCTTTTTGGCCAACCAAGCAAGCTTGCAAAGGAAATCTGCACTACAATGAAGTCTCACTTCCCCCCGGTCAAAAGGGCCATCTGAAAAAAGTGTAAAATCCAGAAAGGCAGGACAGGCCATGGAGAACTGGGAGCCTTGTTATGCTGATGGGCGGGATGCAAATTGCCAACAGACACTCGGGAGAAGTGTATGGTGTTTCCTGAAACATCGAAAAAACAAAGCAACAGAGCCTAGGGCACTTCCACTTATGGTCCTATAGATTAGGGAAATTAAAATCAAAAAGACACAGCCACCCCAAAGTTTGGGACTCCTCTGTTTACAAGAACCTCGTTTACAGTACAAGTTCAACATCGCAGAAAGTGGAAAATGCATAAAGAAGTTGTGGTATTTACTTACAAAGCAATATCACTCAGCAATGAAATCTATGTCATCAGGCCCTTAGCAGCACAATGAGTGGATTCAGGTATGATGATTCTAACTGAAATAAGTCACACAGAAAAAGAAACATCATAAGATATCACTAATACACGGAATGTAAACTTGGCTACAGAGGAACTGAATTCCAAAACAGAACAGGGTCTCAAATTTAGAAAACCAACTTATGCTTGCTTAAGTGGAAAGGTGAGTTGGGGTGTTGCATAAAACCAGAGATTGAAATGAGCACAGATAAAGTTCCTTAAGCCAAATATGGAATAGACAAGAGCTACTCCTTGCTCAAAGAAATGGACTCAACACCCCATATTAAACGCCTAAGTATGTACCTGACTAGTAAGTATCTTAAAACCTATGGATTGCTATGTCTCCAAAAGAGAATCAAGCGTGTGTACAGGGGAATAAACGCAGCAGTGATGGGATTGGAGAGGTTCGGTGAGCAAATGAAGACCCTTTGAAGTCATATTGCATGGTACCCATTACACAGGTCTCAACTCTCCAGGTTTAAGGTATTCTTCCTTCAGCTAAAACATGCATGTGGAACCCAGAGTATGATCAACCGTGTGAACGGGAGACGTGTTCAAATATGCCTCAGTTTTCCTCCCCTGGTACTCGGGTGCAACATTCCAGACGCTTTACTAACACTCTCCCCACTTGGAGAGTCAGCGCCTTTAACCTCCTGTTTGGCCCAGTTTGCAATTTCTGCGGAAGATGAACAGGAATAGCGAGAACCAATGAGAGACTAGCTGGAGGTGTCTGGACGGGCAAATTTAACTCTCATTTCCCACCAGGAAGAGGAAATAACCAAAGGCTCAGCGTGCCGTGCCGGAACCAGATTAGGGCCTGAAGCCATCCTGCGGTGTTGCGGCCAGCTCAAAAGAAAGCGAGTTGAGGAAAGGAGCTCAGGGGCCCTGTAATTCACAAACCTGCAGAGTGATAAATGACAGCTATCTTCCAAAAATATACTGAAGTAAGGCTGCCAAGAGGACTTGAAAGCGGGGCAGAATTGCAGGAAACCGATTTCAGGAGGTAGACTGGAATTGCATTGAAAACATAGGAAAAGAGGCAGAACGTCCACAATGATGCACTTGGCCAAAAAGGGATTATGCGTTTTTTCCTGAATATATTCAGGAAAAAACGCATACGCCCTTTTTGGCCAACCAAGCAAACTTGCAAAGGAAATCTGCACTACAATGAAGTCTCACTTCCCCCCGGTCTAAAGGGCCATCTGAAAAAAGTGTAAAATCCAGAAAGGCAGGACAGGCCATGGAGAACTGGGAGCCTTGTTATGCTGATGGGCGGGATGTAAATTACCAACAGACACTCGGGAGAAGTGTATGGTGTTTCCTGAAACATCTAAAAAACAAAGCAACAGAGCCTAGGGCACTTCCACTTATGGTCCTATAGCTTAGGGAAATTAAAATCAAAAAGACACAGCCACCCCAAAGTTTGGGACGCCTCTGTTTACAAGAACCTCGTTTACCATACAAGTTCAATATCACAGAAAGTGAAAAATGGATAAAGAACTTGTGGTACTTACGTACAATGCAGTATCACTCAGCAATGAAATCTATGTCATCAGGTCCATATAAGCATAATGAGTGGATTCAGGTACGATGATTCTAACTGAAATAAGTCACACAGAAAAAGAAACATCATAAGATATCAGTAATACACAGAATGTAAACTTGGCTACACAGGAACTGAATTCCAAAACAGAACAGGGTCTCAAATTTAGAAAACCAACTTATGCTTGCTTAAGGGGAAAGGTGAGTTGGGGTGCTGCATAAAACCAGAGATTGAAATGAGCACAGATAAAGTTCCTTATGCCAAATATGGAATAGACAAGAGCTACTCCTTGCTCAACGAAATGGACTCAACACCGCATATTAAACGCCTAAGAATGTACCTGACTAGTAAGTATCTTAAAACCTATGGATTGCTATGTCTCCAAAAGAGAATCAAGCGTGTGTACAAGGGCATAAACGCAGCAGTGATAGGATTGGAGAGTTTCGGTGAGCAAATGAAGACCGTTTGAAGTCACATTGCATGGTACCCATTCCACGGGTCTCAACTCTCCAGATTTAAGGTATTCTTCCTTCAGCTAAAACATGCATGTGGAACCCAGAGTATGATCAACCTTGTGAACAGGAGACGTGTTCAAATATGTCTCAGTTTTCCTCCCCTGGTACTCGGGTGCAACATTCCAGACGCTTTACTAACACTCTCCCCACTTGGAGAGTCAGCGCCTTTAACCTCCTGTTTGGCCCAGTTTGCAATTTCTGCGGAAGATGAACAGGAATAGCGAGAACCAATGAGAGACTAGCTGGAGGTGTCTGGACGGGCAAATTTAACTATCATTTCCCACCAGGAAGAGGAAATAACCAAAGGCTCAGCGTGCCGTGCCAGAACCAGATTAGGGCCTGAAGCCATCCTGCGGAGTTGCGGCCTGCTCAAAAGAAAGCGAGTTGAAGAAAGGAGCTCAGGGGCACTGTAATTCACAAACATGCAGAGTTATAAATGACAGCTATCGTCCAAAAATAGACTGAAGTAAGGCTGCCAAGAGGACTTGAAAGCGGGGCAGAATTGCAGGAAACCGATTTCAGGAGGTAGACTGGAATTGCATTGAAAGCATAGGAAAAGAGGCAGAACGTCCACAATGATGCACTTGGCCAAAAAGGGCGTATGCGTTTTTTCCTGAATATATTCAGGAAAAAACGCATACGCCCTTTTTGGCCAACCAAGCAAGCTTGCAAAGGAAATCTGCACTACAATGAAGTCTCACTTCCCCCCGGTCAAAAGGGCCATCTGAAAAAAGTGTAAAATCCAGAAAGGCAGGACAGGCCACGGAGAACTGGGAGCCTTGTTATGCTGATGGGCGGGATGTAAATTGCCAACAGACACTCGGGAGAAGTGTATGGTGTGTCCTGAAACATCTAAAAAACAAATCAACAGAGCCTAGGGCACTTCCACTTATGGTCCTATAGCTTAGGGAAATTAAAATCAAAAAGACACAGCCACTCCAAAGTTTGGGACGCCTCTGTTTACAAGCACCTCATTTACCGTACAAGTTCAATATCACAGAAAGTGAAAAATGGATAAAGAACTTGTGGTACTTACGTACAATGCAGTATCACTCAGCAATGAAATCTATGTCATCAGGCCCGTAGCAGCATAATGAGTGGATTCAGGTACGATGATTCTAACTGAAATAAGTCACACAGAAAAAGAAACATCATAAGATATCACTAATACACGGAATGTAAACTTGGCTACAGAGGAACTGAATTCCAAAACAGAACAGGGTCTCAAATTTAGAAAACCAACTTATGCTTGCTTAAGGGTAAAGGTGAGTTGGGGTGCTGCATAAAACCAGAGATTGAAATGAGCACAGATAAAGTTCCTTAAGCCAAATATGGAATAGACAAGAGCTACTCCTTGCTCAAAGAAATGGACTCAACACCCCATATTAAACGCCTAAGAATGTACCTGACTAGTAAGTATCTTAAAACCTATGGATTGCTATGTCTCCAAAAGAGAATCAAGCGTGTGTACAGGGGCATAAACGCTGCAGTGATGGGATTGGAGAGGTTCGGTGAGCAAATGAAGACCCTTTGAAGTCATATTGCATGGTACCCATTACACAGGTCTCAACTCTCCAGGTTTAAGGTATTCTTCCTTCAGCTAAAACATGCATGTGGAACCCAGAGTATGATCAACCGTGTGAACGGGAGACGTGTTCAAATATGCCTCAGTTTTCCTCCCCTGGTACTCGGGTGCAACATTCCAGACGCTTTACTAACACTCTCCCCACTTGGAGAGTCAGCGCCTTTAACCTCCTGTTTGGCCCAGTTTGCAATTTCTGCGGAAGATGAACAGGAATAGGGAGAACTAATGAGAGACTAGCTGGAGGTGTCTGGACGGGCAAATTTAACTCTCATTTCCCACCAGGAAGAGGAAATAACCAAAGGCTCAGCGTGCCGTGCCGGAACCAGATTAGGGCCTGAAGCCATCCTGCGGTGTTGCGGCCAGCTCAAAAGAAAGCGAGTTGAGGAAAGGAGCTCAGGGGCCCTGTAATTCACAAACCTGCAGAGTGATAAATGACAGCTATCGTCCAAAAATATACTGAAGTAAGGCTGCCAAGAGGACTTGAAAGCGGGGCAGAATTGCAGGAAACCAATTTCAGGAGGTAGACTGGAATTGCATTGAAAACATAGGAAAAGAGGCAGAACGTCCACAATGATGCACTTGGCCAAAAAGGGCGTATGCGTTTTTTCCTGAATATATTCAGGAAAAAACGCATACGCCCTTTTTGGCCTACCAAGCAAGCTTGCAAAGGAAATCTGCACTACAATGAAGTCTCACTTCCCCCCGGTCTAAAGGGCCATCTTAAAAAAGTGTAAAATCCAGAAAGGCAGGACAGGCCATGGAGAACTGGGAGCCTTGTTATGCTGATGGGCGGGATGTAAATTGCCAACAGACACTCGGGAGAAGTGTATGGTGTTTCCTGAAACATCGAAAAAACAAAGCAACAGAGCCTACGGCACTTCAACTTATGGTCCTATAGCTTAGGGAAATTAAAATCAAAAAGACACAGCCACCCCAAAGTTTGGGACGCCTCTGTTTACAAGAACCTCGTTTACAGTACAAGTTCAACATTGCAGAATGTGAAAAATGGATAAAGAAGTTGTGGTATTTACTTACAAAGCAATATCACTCAGCAATGAAATCTATGTCATCAGGCCCTTAGCAGCACAATGAGTGGATTCAGGTATGATGATTCAAACTGAAATAAGTCACACAGAAAAAGGAACATCATAAGATATCAGTAATACACGGAATATAAACTTGGCTACACAGGAACTGAATTACAGAACAGAACAGGGTCTCAAATTTAGAAAACCAACTTATGCTTGCTTAAGGGGAAAGGTGAGTTGGGGTGCTGCATAAAACCAGAGATCGAAATGAGCACAGATAAAGTTCCTTAAGCCAAATATGGAATAGACAAGAGCTACTCCTTGCTCAACGAAATGGACTCAACATCCCATATTAAACGCCTAAGAATGTACCTGACTAGTAAGTATCTTAAAACCTATGGATTGCTATGTCTCCAAAAGAGAATCAAGCGTGTGTACAGGGGCATAAACGCAGCAGTGATAGGATTGGAGAGGTTCGGTGAGCAAATGAAGACCCTTTGAAGTCATATTGCATGGTACCCATTCCACGGGTCTCAACTCTCCAGGTTTAAGGTATTCTTCCTTCAGCTAAAACATGCATGTGGAACCTAGAGTATGATCAACCATGTGATCGGGAGACGTGTTCAAATACGTCTCAGTTTTTGTACCCTGGTACTCGGGTGCAACATTCCAGATGCTTTACTAACACTCTCCCGACTTGGAGAGTCAGTCCCTTTAACCTCCTGTTTGGCCCAGTTTGCAATTTCTGCGGAAGATGAACAGGAATAGTGAGAACCAATGAGAGACTAGCTGGAGGTGTCTGGACGGGCAAATTTAACTCTCATTTCCCACCAGGAAGAGGAAATAACCAAAGGCTCAGCGTGCCGTGCCGGAACCAGATTAGGGCCTGAAGCCATCCTGCGGTGTTGCGGCCAGCTCACAAGAAAGCGAGTTGAAGAAAGGAGCTCAGGGGCACTGTAATTCACAAACATGCAGAGTTATAAATGACAGCTATCGTCCAAAAATATACTGAAGTAAGGCTGCCAAGAGGACTTGAAAGCGGGGCAGAATTGCAGGAAACCGATTTCAGGAGGTAGACTGGAATTGCATTGAAAGCATAGGAAAAGAGGCAGAACGTCCACAATGATGCACTTGGCCAAAAAGGGATTATGCGTTTTTTCCTGAATATATTCAGGAAAAAACTCATACGCCCTTTTTGGCCAACCAAGCAAACTTGCAAAGGAAATCTGCACTACAATGAAGTCTCACTTCCCCCCGGTCAAAAGGGCCATCTGAAAAAAGTGTAAAATCCAGAAAGGCAGGACAGGCCATGGAGAACTGGGAGCCTTGTTATGCTGATGGGCGGGATGTCAATTGCCAACAGACACTCGGGAGAAGTGTATGGTGTTTCCTGAAACATCTAAAAAACAAAGCAACAGAGCCTAGGGCACTTCCACTTATGGTCCTATAGCTTAGGGAAATTAAAATCAAAAAGACACAGCCACCCCAAAGTTTGGGACGCCTCTGTTTACAAGAACCTCATTTACCGTACAAGTTCAATATCACAGAAAGTGAAAAATGGATAAAGAACTTGTGGTACTTACGTACAATGCAGTATCACTCAGCAATGAAATCTATGTCATCAGGTCCATATAAGCATAATGAGTGGATTCAGGTACGATGATTCTAACTGAAATAAGTCACACAGAAAAAGAAACATCATAAGATATCACTAATACACAGAATGTAAACTTGGCTACACAGGAACTGAATTCCAAAACAGAACAGGGTCTCAAATTTAGAAAACCAACTTATGCTTGCTTAAGGGGAAAGGTGAGTTGGGGTGCTGCATAAAACCAGAGATTGAAATGAGCACAGATAAAGTTCCTTATGCCAAATATGGAATAGACAAGAGCTACTCCTTGCTCAACGAAATGGACTCAACACCCCATATTAAACGCTTAAGAATGTACCTGACTAGTAAGTATCTTAAAACCTATGGATTGCTATGTCTCCAAAAGAGAATCAAGCGTGTGTACAAGGGCATAAACGCAGCAGTGATAGGATTGGAGAGCTTCGGTGAGCAAATGAAGACCGTTTGAAGTCACATTGCATGGTGCCCATTCCACGGGTCTCAACTCTCCAGATTTAAGGTATTCTTCCTTCAGCTAAAACATGCATGTGGAACCCAGAGTATGATCAACCTTGTGAACGGGAGTCGTGTTCAAATATGTCTCAGTTTTCCTCCCCTGGAACTCGGGTGCAACATTCCAGACGCTTTACTAACACTCTCCCCACTTGGAGAGTCAGCGCCTTTAACCTCCTGTTTGGCCCAGTTTGCAATTTCTGCGGAAGATGAACAGGAATAGGGAGAACCAATGAGAGACTAGCTGGAGGTGTCTGGACGGGCAAATTTAACTATCATTTCCCACCAGGAAGAGGAAATAACCAAAGGCTCAGCGAGCCGAGCCAGAACAAGATTAGGGCCTGAAGCCATCCTGCGGTGTTGCGGCCTGCTCAAAAGAAAGCGAGTTCAAGAAAGGAGCTCAGGGGCACTGTAATTCACAAACATGCAGAGTTATAAATGACAGCTATCGTCCAAAAATATACTGAAGTAAGGCTGCCAAGAGGACTTGAAAGCGGGGCAGAATTGCAGGAAACCGATTTCAGGAGGTAGACTGGAATTGCATTGAAAGCATAGGAAAAGAGGCAGAACGTCCACAATGATGCACTTGGCCAAAAAGGGCGTATGCGTTTTTTCCTGAATATATTCAGGAAAAAACGCATACGCCCTTTTTGGCCAACCAAGCAAGCTTGCAAAGGAAATCTGCACTACAATGAAGTCTCACTTCCCCCCGGTCAAAAGGGCCATCTGAAAAAAGTGTAAAATCCAGAAAGGCAGGACAGGCCATGGAGAACTGGGAGCCTTGTTATGCTGATGGGCGGGATGTAAATTGCCAACAGACACTCGGGAGAAGTGTATGGTGTTTCCTGAAACATCTAAAAAACAAAGCAACAGAGCCTAGGGCACTTCCACTTATGGTCCTATAGCTTAGGGAAATTAAAATAAAAAAGACACAGCCACCCCAAAGTTTGGAACGGCTCTGTTTACAAGAACCTCGTTTACAGTACAAGTTCAACATCGCAGAAAGTGAAAAACGGATAAAAGAGTTGTGGTATTTACTTACAAAGCAATATCACTCAGCAATGAAATCTATGTCATCAGGCCATTAGAAGCACAATGAGTGGATTCAGGTATGATGATTCTAACTGAAATAAGTCACACAGAAAAAGAAACATCATAAGATATCAGTAATACACGGAATGTAAACTTGGCTACACAGGAACTGAATTACAGAACAGAACAGGGTCTCAAATTTAGAAAACCAACTTATGCTTGCTTAAGGGGAAAGGTGAGTTGGGGTGCTGCATAAAACCAGAGATCGAAATGAGCACAGATAAAGTTCCTTAAGCCAAATATGGAATAGACAAGAGCTACTCCTTGCTCAACGAAATGGACTCAACACCCCATATTAAACGCCTAAGAATGTACCTGACTAGTAAGTATCTTAAAACCTATGGATTGCTATGTCTCTGAAAGAGAATCAAGCATGTGTACAGGGGCATAAACGCAGCAGTGATAGGATTGGAGAGGTTCGGTGAGCAAATGAAGACCCTTTGAAGTCATATTGCATGGTACCTATTACACGGGTCTCAACTCTCCAGGTTTAAGGTATTCTTCCTTCAGCTAAAACATGCATGTGGAACCCAGAGTATGATCAACCGTGTGAATGGGAGACGTGTTCAAATATGCCGCAGTTTTCCTCCCCTGGTACTCGGGTGCAACATTCCAGACGCTTTACTAACACTCTCCCCACTTGGAGAGTCAGCGCCTTTAACCTCCTGTTTGGCCCAGTTTGCAATTTCTGCGGAAGATGAACAGGAATAGGGAGAACCAATGAGAGACTAGCTGGAGGTGTCTGGACGGGCAAATTTAACTCTCATTTCCCACCAGGAAGAGGAAATAACCAAAGGCTCAGCGTGCTGTGCCAGAACCAGATTAGGGCCTGAAGCCATCCTGCGGTGTTGCGGCCAGCTCACAAGAAAGTGAGTTGAAGAAAGGAGTTCAGGAGCACTGTAATTCACAAACCTGCAGAGTTATAAATGACAGCTATCGTCCAAAAATATACTGAAGTAAGGCTGCCAAGAGGACTTGAAAGCGGGGCAGAATTGCAGGAAACCGATTTCAGGAGGTAGAGTGGAATTGCATTGAAAGCATAGGAAAAGAGGCAGAACGTCCACAATGATGCACTTGGCCAAAAAGGGTGTATGCGTTTTTTCCTGAATATATTCAGGAAAAAACGCATACGCCCTTTTTGGCCAACCAAGCAAGGTTGCAAAGGAAATCTGCACTACAATGAAGTCTCACTTCTCCCCGGTCAAAAGGGCCATCTGAAAAAAGTGTAAAATCCAGAAAGGCAGGACAGGCCATGGAGAACTGGGAGCCTTGTTATGCTGATGGGCGGGATGTAAATTGCCAACAGACACTCGGGAGAAGTGTATGGTGTTTCCTGAAACATCTAAAAAACAAAGCAACAGAGCCTAGGGCACTTCCACTTATGGTCCTATAGCTTAGGGAAATTAAAATCAAAAAGACACAGCCACCCCAAAGTTTGGAACGGCTCTGTTTACAAGAACCTCGTTTAAAGTACAAGTTCAACATCGCAGAAAGTGAAAAACGGATAAAGAAGATGTGGTATTTACTTACAAAGCAATATCACTCAGCAATGAAATCTATGTCATCAGGCCCTTAGCAGCACAATGAGTGGATTCAGGTATGATGATTCTAACTGAAATAAGTCACACAGAAAAAGAAACATCATAAGATATCAGTAATACACGGAATGTAAACTTGGCTACACAGGAACTGAATTACAGAACAGAACAGGGTCTCAAATTTAGAAAACCAACTTATGCTTGCTTAAGGGGAAAGGTGAGTTGGGGTGCTGCATAAAACAAGAGATCAAAATGAGCACAGATAAAGTTCCTTAAGCCAAATATGGAATAGACAAGAGCTACTCCTTGCTCAACAAAATGGACTCAACACCGCATATTAAACGCCTAAGAATGTACCTGACTAGTAAGTATCTTAAAACCTATGGATTGCTATGTCTCCGAAAGAGAATCAAGCATGTGTACAGGGGCATAAACGCAGCAGTGATAGGATTGGAGAGGTTCGGTGAGCATATGAAGACCCTTTGAAGTCATATTGCATGGTACCATTCCACGGGTTTCAACTACCCATGTTTAAGGTATTCTTCCTTCAGCTAAAACATGCATGTGGAACCTAGAGTATGATCAACCATGTGATCGGGAGTCGTGTTCAAATATGTCTCAGTTTTCGTACCCTGGTACTCGGGTGCAACATTCCAGATGCTTTACTAACACTCTCCCCACTTGGAGAGTCAGCGCCTTTAACCTCCTGTTTGGCCCAGTTTGCAATTTCTGCGGAAGATGAACAGGAATAGGGAGAACCAATGAGAGACTAGCTGCAGGTGACTGGACGGGCAAATTTAACTATCATTTCCCACCAGGAAGAGGAAATAACCAAAGGCTCAGCGTGCCGTGCCGGAACCAGATTAGGGCCTGAAGCCATCCTGCGGTGTTGCGGCCAGCTCACAAGAAAGCGAGTTGAAGAAAGGAGCTCAGGGACACTGTAATTCACAAACCTGCAGAGTTATAAATGACAGCTATCGTCCAAAAATAGACTGAAGTAAGGCTGCCAAGAGGACTTGAAAGCGGGGCAGAATTGCAGGAAACCGATTTCAGGATGTAGACTGGAATTGCATTGAAAGCATAGGAAAAGAGGCAGAACGTCCACAATGATGCACTTGGCCAAAAAGGGCGTATGCGTTTTTTCCTGAATATATTCAGGAAAAAACGCATACGCTCTTTTTGGCCAACCAAGCAAGCTTGCAAAGGAAATGTGCAATACAATGAAGTCTCACTTCCCCCCGGTCAAAAGGGCCATCTGAAAAATGTGTAAAATCCAGAAAGGCAGGACAGGCCATGGAGAACTGGGAGCCTTGTTATGCTGATGGGCGGGATGTAAATTGCCAACAGACACTCTGGAGAAGTGTATGGTGTTTCCTGAAACATCTAAAAAACAAAGCAACAGAGCCTAGGGCACTTCCACTTATGGTCCTATAGCTTAGGGAAATTAAAATCAAAAAGACACAGCCACCCCAAAGTTTGGGACGCCTCTGTTTACAAGAACCTCATTTACCGTACAAGTTCAATATCACAGAAAGTGAAAAATGGATAAAGAACTTGTGGTACTGACGTACAATGCAGTATCACTCAGCAATGAAATCTATGTCATCAGGCCCGTAGCAGCATAATGAGTGGATTCAGGTACGATGATTCTAACTGAAATAAGTCACACAGAAAAAGAAACATCATAAGATATCACTAATACACAGAATGTAAACTTGGCTACACAGGAACTGAATTCCAAAACAGAACAGGGTCTCAAATTTAGAAAAGCAACTTATGCTTGCTTAAGGGGAAAGGTGAGTTGGGGTGCTGCATAAAACCAGAGATTGAAATGAGCACAGATAAAGTTCCTTAAGCCAAATATGGAATAGACAAGAGCTACTCCTTGCTCAACGAAATAGACTCAACACCCCATATTAAACGCCTAAGAATGTACCTGACTAGTAAGTATCTTAAAACCTATGGATTGCTATGTCTCCAAAAGAGAATCAAGCGTGTGTACAGGGGCGTAAATGCAGCAGTGATAGGATTGGAGAGGTTCGGTGAGCAAATGAAGACCCTTTGAAGTCATATTGCATGGTACCCATTCCACGGGTCTCAACTCTGCAGGTTTAAAGTATTCTTCCTTCAGCTAAAACATGCATGTGGAACCCAGAGTATGATCAACCGTGTGAACGGGAGACGTGTTCAAATATGTCTCAGTTTTTCTCCCCTGGTACTCGGGTGCAACATTCCAGACGCTTTACTAACACTCTCCCCACTTGGAGAGTCAGCGCCTTTAACCTCCTGTTTGGCCCAGTTTGCAATTTCTGCGGAAGATGAACAGGAATAGCGAGAACCAATGAGAGACTAGCTGGAGGTGTCTGGACGGGCAAATTTAACTCTCATTTCCCACCAGGAAGAGGAAATAACCAAAGGCTTAGCGTGCCGTGCCGGAAGCAGATTAGGGCCTGAAGCCATCCTGCGGTGTTGCGGCCAGCTCACAAGAAAGCGAGTTGAAGAAAGGAGCTCAGGGGCACTGTAATTCACAAACCTGCAGAGTTATAAATGACAGCTATCGTCCAAAAATAGACTGAAGTAAGGCTGCCAAGAGGACTTGAAAGCAGGGCAGAATTGCAGGAAACCGATTTCAGGAGGTAGACTGGAATTGCATTGAAAGCATAGGAAAAGAGGCAGAACGTCCACAATGATGCACTTGGCCAAAAAGGGCGTATGAGTTTTTTCCTGAATATATTCAGGAAAAAACGCATACGCCCTTTTTGGCCTACCAAGCAAGCTTGCAAAGGAAATCTGCACTACAATGAAGTCTCACTTCCCCCCGGTCAAAAGGGCCATCTGAAAAAAGTGTAAAATCCAGAAAGGCAGGACAGGCCATGGAGAACTGGGAGCCTTGTTATGCTGATGGGCGGGATGTAAATTGCCAACAGACACTGGGGAGAAGTGTATGGTGTTTCCTGAAACATCTAAAAAACAAAGCAACAGAGCCTAGGGCACTTCCACTTATGGTCCTATAGCTTAGGGAAATTAAAATCAAAAAGACACAGCCACCACAATGTTTGGGACGGCTCTGTTTACAAGAACCTCGTTTACAGTACAAGTTCAACATCGCAGAATGTGAAAAATGGATAAAGAATTTGTGGTATTTACTTACAAAGCAATATCACTCAGAAATGAAATCTATGTCATCAGGCCCTTAGCAGCACAATGAGTGGATTCAGGTACGATGATTCTAACTGAAATAAGTCACGCAGAAAAAGAAACATCATAAGATATCACTAATACACGGAATGTAAACTTGGCTACACAGGAACTGAATTACAGAACAGAACAGGGTCTCAAATTTAGAAAACCAACTTATGCTTGCTTAAGGGGAAAGGTGAGTTGGGGTGCTGCATAAAACCAGAGATTGAAATGAGCACAGATAAAGTTCCTTAAGCCAAATATGGAATAGACAAGAGCTACTCCTTGCTCAAAGAAATGGACTCAAAACCCCATATTAAACGCCTAAAAATGTACCTGACTAGTAAGTATCTTAAAACCTATGGATTGCTATGTCTCCGAAAGAGAATCAAGCATGTGTACAGGGTCATAAACGCAGCAGTGATAGGATTGGAGAGGTTCGGTGAGCAAATGAAGACCCTTTGAAATCATACTGCATGGTACCTAGTACAAGGGTCTCAACTCTCCAGGTTTAAGGTATTCTTCCTTCAGCTAAAACATGCATGTGGAACCTAGAGTATGATCAACCGTGTGAACGGGAGACGTGTTCAAATATGTTTCGGTTTTCATATCCTGGTACTCGGGTGCAACATTCCAGAAGCTTTACTAACACTCTCCGGACTTGGAGAGTCAGTCCCTTTAACCTCCTGTTTGGCCCAGTTTGCAATTTCTGCGGAAGATGAACAGGAATAGCGAGAACCAATGAGAGACTAGCTGGAGGTGTCTGGACGGGCAAACTTAACTCTCATTTCCCACCATGAAGAGGAATTAACCAAAGGCTCAGCATGCCGTGCCAGAACCAGATTAGGGCCTGAAGCCATCCTGCAGTGTTGCGGCCAGCTCAAAAGAAAGCGAGTTGAAGAAAGGAGCTCAGGGGCACTGTAATTCACAAACCTGCAGAGTTATAAATGACAGCTATCGTCCAAAAATATACTGAAGTAAGGCTGCCAAGAGGACTTGAAAGCAGGGCAAAATTGTAGGAAACCGATTTCAGGAGGTAGACTGGAATTGCATTGAAAGCATAGGAAAAGAGGCAGAACGTCCACAATGATGCACTTGGCAAAAAGGGCGTATGCGTTTTTTCCTGAATATATTCAGGAAAAAACGCATACGCCCTTTTTGGCCAACCAAGCAAGCTTGCAAAGGAAATCTGCACTACAATGAAGTCTCACTTCCCCCCGGTCAAAAGGGCCATCTGAAAAAAGTGTAAAATCCAGAAAGGCAGGACAGGCCATGGAGAACTGGGAGCCTTGTTATGCTGATGGGCGGGATGTAAATTGCCAACAGACACTCGGGAGAAGTGTATGGTGTTTCCTGAAACATCGAAAAAACAAAGCAACAGAGCCTAGGGCACTTCCACTTATGGTCCTATAGCTTAGGGAAATTAAAATCAAAAAGACACAGCCACCCCAAAGTTTGGGACGCCTCTGTTTACAAGAACCTCGTTTACCGTACAAGTTCAATATCACAGAAAGTGAAAAATGGATAAAGAACTTGTGGTACTTACGTACAATGCAGTATCACTCAGCAATGAAATCTATGTCATCAGGCCCGTAGCAGCATAATGAGTGGATTCAGGTACGATGATTCTAACTGAAATAAGTCACACAGAAAAAGAGGCATCATAAGATATCAGTAATACACGGAAAGTAAACTTGGCTACACAGGAACTGAATTCCAAAACAGAACAGGGTCTCAAATTTAGAAAACCAACTTATGCTTGCTTAAGGGGAAAGGTGAGTTGGGGTGCTGCATGAAACCAGAGATTGAAATGAGCACAGATAAAGTTCCTTAAGCCAAATATGGAATAGACAAGAGCTACTCCTTGCTCAACGAAATGGACTCAACACCCCATATTAAACGCCTAAGAATGTACCTGACTAGTAAGTATCTTAAAACCTATGGATTGCTATGTCTCCGAAAGAGAATCAAGCATGTGTACAGGGGCATAAACGCAGCAGTGATAGGATTGGAGAGGTTCGGTGAGCAAATGAAGACCCTTTGAAGTCATATTGCATGGTACCCATTCCACGGGTTTCAACTACCCAGGTTTAAGGTATTCTTCCTTCATCCAAAACATGCATGTGGAACCTAGAGTATGAGTAACCATGTGATTGCGAGACGTGTTCAAATATGTCTCAGTATTCGTAACCTGGTACTCGGGTGCAACATTCCAGACGCTTTACTAACACTCTCCCGACTTGGAGAGTCAGTCCCTTTAACCTCCTGTTTGGCCCAGTTTGCAATTTCTGCGGAAGATGAACAGGAATAGCGAGAACCAATGAGAGACTAGCTGGAGGTGTCTGGACGGGCAAATGTAACTCTCATTTCCCACCAGGAAGAGGAATTAACCAAAGGCTCAGCGTGCCATGCCGGAACCAGATTAGGGCCTGAAGCCATCCTGCGGTGTTGCGGCCAGGTCACAAGAAAGCGAGTTGAAGAAAGGAGCTCAGGGGCACTGTAATTCACAAACCTGCAGAGTTATAAATGACAGCTATCGTCCAAAAATAGACTGAAGTAAGGCCGCCAAGAGGACTTGAAAGCGGGGCAGAATTGCAGGAAACCGATTTCAAGAGGTAGACTGGAATTGCACTGAAAGCATAGGAAAAGAGGCAGAACGTCCACAATGATGCACTTGGCCAAAAAGGGCGTATGTGTTTTTTCCTGAATATATTCAGGAAAAAACGCATACGCACTTTTTGGCCAACCCAGCAAGCTTGCAAAGGAAATCTGCACTACAATGAAGTCTCACTTCCCCCCGGTCAAAAGGGCCATCTGAAAAAAGTGTAAAATCCAGAAAGGCAGGACAGGCCATGGAGAACTGGGAGCCTTGTTATGCTGATGGGCGGGATGTAAATTGCCAACAACCACTCGGGAGAAGTGTATGGTGTTTCCTGAAACATCTAAAAAACAAAGAAACAGAACCTAGGGCACTTCCACTTATGGTCCTATAGCTTAGGGAAATTAAAATCAAAAAGACACAGCCACCCCAAAGTTTGGAACGGCTCTGTTTACAAGAACCTCGTTTACAGTACAAGTTCAACATCGCAGAAAGTGAAAAATGGATAAAGAAGTTGTGGTATTTACTTACAAAGCAATATCACTCAGCAATGAAATCTGTGTCATCAGGCCCTTAGCAGCACAATGAGTGGATTCAGGTATGATGATTCTAACTGAAGTAAGTCACACAGAAAAAGAAACATCATAAGATATCAGTAATACACGGAATGTAAACTTGGCTACACAGGAACTGAATTACAGAACAGAACAGGGTCTCAAATTTAGAAAACCAACTTATGCTTGCTTAAGGGGAAAGGTGAGTTGGGGTGCTGCATAAAACCAGAGATTGAAATGAGCACAGATAAAGTTCCTTAAGTCAAATATGGAATAGACAAGAGCTACTCCTTGCTCAACGAAATGGACTCAACACCGCATATTAAACGCCTAAGAATGTACCTGACTAGTAAGTATCTTAAAACCTATGGATTGCTATGTCTCCGAAAGAGAATCAAGCATGTGTACAGGGGCATAAATGCAGCAGTGATAGGATTGGAGAGGTTCGGTGAGCAAATGAAGACCCTTTGAAGTCATATTGCATGGTACCCATTCCACGGGTTTCAACTACCCAGGTTTAAGGTATTCTTCCTTCAGCTAAAACATGCATGTGGAACCTAGAGTATGATCAACCATGTGATCGGGAGACGTGTTCAAATATGTCTCAGTTTTCGTACCCTGGTACTCGGGTGCAACATTCCAGACACTTTACTAACACTCTCCCGACTTGGAGAGTCAGTCCCTTTAACCTCCTGTTTCGCCCAGTTTGCAATTTCTGCGGAAGATGAACAGGAATAGCGAGAATCAATGAGAGGCTAGCTGGAGGTGTCTGGACGGGCAAATTTAACTCTCATTTCCCACCAGGAAGAGGAATTAACCAAAGGCTCAGCGTGCCTTGCCGGAACCAGATTAGGGCCTGAAGCCATCCTGCGGTGTTGCGGCCAGCTCAAAAGAAAGCGAGTTGAAGAAAGGAGATCAGGGGCACTGTAATTCACAAACCTGCAGAGTTATAAATGACAGCTATCGTCCAAAAATAGACTGAAGTAAGGCTGCCAAGAGGACTTGAAAGCGGGGCAGAATTGCAGGAAACCGATTTCAGGAGGTAGACTGGAATTGCATTGAAAGCATAGGAAAAGAGGCAGAACGTCCACAATGATGCACTTGGCCAAAAAGGGCGTATGCGTTTTTTCCTGAATATATTCAGGAAAAAACGCATACGCCCTTTTTGGCCAACCAAGCAAGCTTGCAAAGGAAATCTGCACTACAATGAAGTCTCACTTCCCCCCGGTCAAAAGGGCCATCTGAAAAAAGTGTAAAATCCAGAAAGGCAGGACAGGCCATGGAGAACTGGGAGCCTTGTTATGCTGATGGGCGGGATGTAAATTGCCAACAGACACTCGGGAGAAGTGTATGGTGTTTCCTGAAACATCTAAAAAACAAAGCAACAGAGCCTAGGGCACTGCCACTTATGGTCCTATAGCTTAGGGAAATTAAAATCAAAAAGACACAGCCACCCCAAAGTTTGGGACGCCTCTGTTTACAAGAACCTCGTTTACAGTACAAGTTCAACATCGCAGAAAGTGAAAAATGGATAAAGAAGTTGTGGTATTTACTTACAAAGCAATATCACTCAGCAATGAAATCTATGTCATCAGGCCCTTAGCATCACAATGAGTGGATTCAGGTATGATGATTCTAACTGAAATAAGTCACACAGAAAAAGAAACATCATAAGATATCAGTAATACACGGAATGTAAACTTGGCTACACAGGAACTGAATTACAGAACAGAACAGGGTCTCAAATTTAGAAAACCAACTTATGCTTGCTTAAGGGTAAAGGTGAGTTGGGGTGCTGCATAAAACCAGAGATTGAAATGACCACAGATAAAGTTCCGTAAGTCAAATATGGAATAGACAAGAGCTACTCCTTGCTCAACGAAATGGACTCAACACCGCATATTAAACGCCTAAGAATGTACCTGACTAGTAAGTATCTTAAAACCTATGGATTGCTATGTCTCTGAAAGAGAATCATGCATGTGTACAGGGGCATAAACGCAGCAGTGATAGGATTGGAAGGTTCGGTGAGCAAATGAAGACCCTTTGAAGTCATATTGCATGGTACCCATTCCACGGGTTTCAACTACCCAGGTTTAAGGTATTCTCCCTTCAGCTAAAACATGCATGTGGAACCTAGAGTATGATCAACCATGTGATCGGGAGACGTGTTCAAATATGTCTCAGTTTTCATACCCTGGTACTCGGGTGCAACATTCCAGACGCTTTACTAACACTCTCCCGACTTGGAGAGTCAGTCCCTTTAACCTCCTGTTTGGCCCAGTTTGCAATTTCTGCGGAAGATGAACAGGAATAGCGAGAACCAATGAGAGGCTAGCTGGAGGTGTCTGGACGGGCAAATTTAACTCTCATTTCCCACCAGGAGGAGGAAATAACGAAAGGCTCAGCGTGCCGTGCCAGAACCAGATTAGGGCCTGAAGCCATCCTGCGGTGTTGCGGCCAGGTCACAAGAAAGCGAGTTGAAGAAAGGAGCTCAGGGGCACTGTAATTCACAAACCTGCAGTTATAAATGACAGCTATCATCCAAAAATAGACTGAAGTAAGGCTGCCAAGAGGACTTGAAAGCAGGGCAGAATTGCAGGAAACCGATTTCAGGAGGTAGACTGGAATTGCATTGAAAACATAGGAAAAGAGGCAGAACGTCCACAATGATGCACTTGGCCAAAAAGGGCGTATGCGTTTTTTCCTGAATATATTCAGGAAAAAACGCATACGCCCTTTTTGGCCAACCAAGCAAGCTTGCAAAGGAAATCTGCACTACAATGAAGTCTCACTTCCCCCCGGTCAAAAGGGCCATCTGAAAAAAGTGTAAAATCCAGAAAGGCAGGACAGGCCATGGAGAACTGGGAGCCTTGTTATGCTGATGGGCGGGATGTAAATTGCCAACAGACACTCGGGAGAAGTGTATGGTGTTTCCTGAAACATCTAAAAAACAAAGCAACAGAGCCTAGGGCACTTCCACTTATGGTCCTATAGCTTAGGGAAATTAAAATCAAAAAGACACAGCCACCCCAAAGTTTGGGACGCCTCTGTTTACAAGAACCTCGTTTACCGTACAAGTTCAATATCACAGAAAGTGAAAAATGGATAAAGAACTTGTGGTACTTACGTACAATGCAGTATCACTCAGCAATGAAATCTATGTCATCAGGCCCATAGCAGCAAAATGAGTGGATTCAGGTACGATGATTCTAACTGAAATAAGTCACACAGAAAAAGAAACATCATAAGATATCACTAATACACGGAATGTAAACTTGGCTACACAGGAACTGAATTCCAAAACAGAACAGGGTCTCAAATTTAGAAAACCAACTTATGCTTGCTTAAGGGGAAAGGTGAGTTGGGGTGCTGCATGAAACCAGAGATTGAAATGAGCACAGATAAAGTTCCTTAAGCCAAATATGGAATAGACAAGAGCTACTCCTTGCTCAACGAAATGGACTCAACACCCCATATTAAACGCCTAAGAATGTACCTGACTAGTAAGTATCTTAAAACCTATGGATTGCTATGTCTCCGAAAGAGAATCAAGCATGTGTACAGGGTCATAAACGCAGCAGTGATAGGATTGGAGAGGTTCGGTGAGCAAATGAAGACCCTTTGAAGTCATATTGCATGGTACCCATTCCACGGGTTTCAACTACCCAGGTTTAAGGTATTCTTCCTTCATCCAAAACATGCATGTGGAACCTAGAGTATGAGTAACCATGTGATTGCGAGACGTGTTCAAATATGTCTCAGTATTCGTAACCTGGTACTCGGGTGCAACATTCCAGACGCTTTACTAACACTCTCCCGACTTGGAGAGTCAGTCCCTTTAACCTCCTGTTTGGCCCAGTTTGCAATTTCTGCGGAAGATGAACAGGAATAGCGAGAACCAATGAGAGACTAGCTGGAGGTGTCTGGACGGGCAAATGTAACTCTCATTTCCCACCAGGAAGAGGAATTAACCAAAGGCTCAGCGTGCCGTGCCGGAACCAGATTAGGGCCTGAAGCCATCCTGCGGTGTTGCGGCCAGGTCACAAGAAAGCGAGTTGAAGAAAGGAGCTCAGGGGCACTGTAATTCACAAACCTGCAGAGTTATAAATGACAGCTATCGTCCAAAAATAGACTGAAGTAAGGCCGCCAAGAGGACTTGAAAGCGGGGCAGAATTGCAGGAAACCGATTTCAAGAGGTAGACTGGAATTGCACTGAAAGCATAGGAAAAGAGGCAGAACGTCCACAATGATGCACTTGGCCAAAAAGGGCGTATGTGTTTTTTCCTGAATATATTCAGGAAAAAACGCATACGCACTTTTTGGCCAACCCAGCAAGCTTGCAAAGGAAATCTGCACTACAATGAAGTCTCACTTCCCCCCGGTCAAAAGGGCCATCTGAAAAAAGTGTAAAATCCAGAAAGGCAGGACAGGCCATGGAGAACTGGGAGCCTTGTTATGCTGATGGGCGGGATGTAAATTGCCAACAACCACTCGGGAGAAGTGTATGGTGTTTCCTGAAACATCTAAAAAACAAAGAAACAGAACCTAGGGCACTTCCACTTATGGTCCTATAGCTTAGGGAAATTAAAATCAAAAAGACACAGCCACCCCAAAGTTTGGAACGGCTCTGTTTACAAGAACCTCGTTTACAGTACAAGTTCAACATCGCAGAAAGTGAAAAATGGATAAAGAAGTTGTGGTATTTACTTACAAAGCAATATCACTCAGCAATGAAATCTGTGTCATCAGGCCCTTAGCAGCACAATGAGTGGATTCAGGTATGATGATTCTAACTGAAGTAAGTCACACAGAAAAAGAAACATCATAAGATATCAGTAATACACGGAATGTAAACTTGGCTACACAGGAACTGAATTACAGAACAGAACAGGGTCTCAAATTTAGAAAACCAACTTATGCTTGCTTAAGGGTAAAGGTGAGTTGGGGTGCTGCATAAAACCAGAGATTGAAATGAGCACAGATAAAGTTCCTTAAGTCAAATATGGAATAGACAAGAGCTACTCCTTGCTCAACGAAATGGACTCAACACCGCATATTAAACGCCTAAGAATGTACCTGACTAGTAAGTATCTTAAAACCTATGGATTGCTATGTCTCCGAAAGAGAATCAAGCATGTGTACAGGGGCATAAACGCAGCAGTGATAGGATTGGAGAGGTTCGGTGAGCAAATGAAGACCCTTTGAAGTCATATTGCATGGTACCCATTCCACGGGTTTCAACTACCCAGGTTTAAGGTATTCTTCCTTCAGCTAAAACATGCATGTGGAACCTAGAGTATGATCAACCATGTGATCGGGAGACGTGTTCAAATATGTCTCAGTTTTCGTACCCTGGTACTCGGGTGCAACATTCCAGACACTTTACTAACACTCTCCCGACTTGGAGAGTCAGTCCCTTTAACCTCCTGTTTCGCCCAGTTTGCAATTTCTGCGGAAGATGAACAGGAATAGCGAGAACCAATGAGAGGCTAGCTGGAGGTGTCTGGACGGGCAAATTTAACTCTCATTTCCCACCAGGAAGAGGAATTAACCAAAGGCTCAGCGTGCCTTGCCGGAACCAGATTAGGGCCTGAAGCCATCCTGCGGTGTTGCGGCCAGCTCAAAAGAAAGCGAGTTGAAGAAAGGAGATCAGGGTCACTGTAATTCACAAACCTGCAGAGTTATAAATGACAGCTATCGTCCAAAAATAGACTGAAGTAAGGCTGCCAAGAGGACTTGAAAGCGGGGCAGAATTGCAGGAAACCGATTTCAGGAGGTAGACTGGAATTGCATTGAAAGCATAGGAAAAGAGGCAGAACGTCCACAATGATGCACTTGGCCAAAAAGGGCGTATGCGTTTTTTCCTGAATATATTCAGGAAAAAACGCATACGCACTTTTTGGCCAACCAAGCAAGCTTGCAAAGGAAATCTGCACTACAATGAAGTCTCACTTCCCCCCGGTCAAAAGGGCCATCTGAAAAAAGTGTAAAATCCAGAAAGGCAGGACAGGCCATGGAGAACTGGGAGCCTTGTTATGCTGATGGGCGGGATGTAAATTGCCAACAGACACTCGGGAGAAGTGTATGGTGTTTCCTGAAACATCTAAAAAACAAAGCAACAGAGCCTAGGGCACTGCCACTTATGGTCCTATAGCTTAGGGAAATTAAAATCAAAAAGACACAGCCACCCCAAAGTTTGGGACGCCTCTGTTTACAAGAACCTCATTTACAGTACAAGTTCAACATCGCAGAAAGTGAAAAATGGATAAAGAAGTTGTGGTATTTACTTACAAAGCAATATCACTCAGCAATGAAATCTATGTCATCAGGCCCTTAGCATCACAATGAGTGGATTCAGGTATGATGATTCTAACTGAAATAAGTCACACAGAAAAAGAAACATCATAAGATATCAGTAATACACGGAATGTAAACTTGGCTACACAGGAACTGAATTACAGAACAGAACAGGGTCTCAAATTTAGAAAACCAACTTATGCTTGCTTAAGGGTAAAGGTGAGTTGGGGTGCTGCATAAAACCAGAGATTGAAATGACCACAGATAAAGTTCCTTAAGTCAAATATGGAATAGACAAGAGCTACTCCTTGCTCAACGAAATGGACTCAACACCGCATATTAAACGCCTAAGAATGTACCTGACTAGTAAGTATCTTAAAACCTATGGATTGCTATGTCTCTGAAAGAGAATCATGCATGTGTACAGGGGCATAAACGCAGCAGTGATAGGATTGGAAGGTTCGGTGAGCAAATGAAGACCCTTTGAAGTCATATTGCATGGTACCCATTCCACGGGTTTCAACTACCCAGGTTTAAGGTATTCTCCCTTCAGCTAAAACATGCATGTGGAACCTAGAGTATGATCAACCATGTGATAGGGAGACGTGTTCAAATATGTCTCAGTTTTCATACCCTGGTACTCGGGTGCAACATTCCAGATGCTTTACTAACACTCTCCCCACTTGGAGAGTCAGTCCCTTTAACCTCCTGTTTGGCCCAGTTTGCAATTTCTGCGGAAGATGAACAGGAATAGCGAGAACCAATGAGAGGCTAGCTGGAGGTGTCTGGACGGGCAAATTTAACTCTCATTTCCCACCAGGAGGAGGAAATAACGAAAGGCTCAGCGTGCCGTGCCAGAACCAGATTAGGGCCTGAAGCCATCCTGCGGTGTTGCGGCCAGGTCACAAGAAAGCGAGTTGAAGAAAGGAGCTCAGGGGCACTGTAATTCACAAACCTGCAGTTATAAATGACAGCTATCATCCAAAAATAGACTGAAGTAAGGCTGCCAAGAGGACTTGAAAGCAGGGCAGAATTGCAGGAAACCGATTTCAGGAGGTAGACTGGAATTGCATTGAAAACATAGGAAAAGAGGCAGAACGTCCACAATGATGCACTTGGCCAAAAAGGGCGTATGCGTTTTTTCCTGAATATATTCAGGAAAAAACGCATACGCCCTTTTTGGCCAACCAAGCAAGCTTGCAAAGGAAATCTGCACTACAATGAAGTCTCACTTCCCCCCGGTCAAAAGGGATATCTGTAAAAAGTGTAAAATCCAGAAAGGCAGGACAGGCCATGGAGAACTGGGAGCCTTGTTATGCTGATGGGCGGGATGTAAATTGCCAACAGACACTCGGGAGAAGTGTATGGTGTTTCCTGAAACATCTAAAAAACAAAGCAGCAGAGCCTAGGGCACTTCCACTTATGGTCCTATAGCTTAGGGAAATTAAAATCAAAAAGACACAGCCACCCCAAAGTTTGGGACGCCTCTGTTTACAAGAACCTCGTTTGCCGTACAAGTTCAATATCACAGAAAGTGAAAAATGGATAAAGAACTTGTGGTAATTACGTACAATGCAGTATCACTCAGCAATGAAATCTATGTCATCAGGCCCGTAGCAGCATAATGAGTGGATTCAGGTACGATGATTCTAACTGAAATAAGTCACACAGAAAAAGAAACATCATAAGATATCACTAATACACGGAATGTAAACTTGGCTACACAGGAACTGCATTCCAAAACAGAACAGTGTCTCAAATTTAGAAAACCAACTTATGCTTGCTTAAGGGGAAAGGTGAGTTGGGGTGCTGCATAAAACCAGAGATTGAAATGAGCACAGATAAAGTTCCTTAAGCCAAATATGGAATAGACAAGAGCTACTCCTTGCTCAACGAAATGGACTCAACACCCCATATTAAACGCCTAAGAATGTACCTGACTAGTAAGTATCTTAAAACCTATGAATTGCTATGTCTCCAAAAGAGAATCAAGCGTGTGTACAGGGGCATAAACGCAGCAGTGATAGGATTGGAGAGGTTCGGTGAGCAAATGAAGACCCTTTGAAGACATATTGCATGGTACCCATTCCACGGGTCTCAACTCTCCATGTTTAAGGTATTCTTCCTTCAGCTAAAACATGCATGTGGAACCCAGAGTATGACCAACCGTGTGAACGGGAGACGTGTTCAAATATGTCTCAGTTTTCCTCCCCTGGTACTCGGGTGCAACATTCCAGACGCTTTACTAACACTCTCCCGACTTGGAGAGTCAGTCCCTTTAACCTCCTGTTTAGCCCAGTTTGCAATTTCTGCGGAAGATGAACAAGAATAGCGAGAACCAATGAGAGACTAGCTGGAGGTGTCTGGACGGGCAAATTTAACTCTCATTTCCCACCAGGAAGAGGAATTAACCAAAGGCTCAGCGTGCCGTGCCGGAACCAGATTAGGGCCCGAAGCCATCCTGCGGTGTTGCGGCCAGCTCACAAGAAAGCGAGTTGAAGAAAGGAGCTCAGGGGCACTGTAATTCACAAACCTGCAGAGTTATAAATGACAGCTATCGTCCAAAAATAGACTGAAGTAAGGCTGCCAAGAGGACTTGAAAGCGGGGCAGAATTGCAGGAAACCGATTTCAGGAGGTAGACTGGAATTGCATTGAAAGCATAGGAAAAGAGGCAGAACGTCCACAATGATGCACTTGGCCAAAAAGGGCGTATGCGTTTTTTCCTGAATATATTCAGGAAAAAACACATATGCCCTTTTTGGCCAACCAAGCAAGCTTGCAAAGGAAATCTGCACTACAATGAAGTCTCACTTCCCCCCGGTCAAAAGGGCCATCTGAAAAAAGTGTAAAATCCAGAAAGGCAGGACAGGCCATGGAGAACTGGGAGCCTTGTTATGCTGATGGGCGGGATGTAAATTGCCAACAACCACTCGGGAGAAGTGTATGGTGTTTCCTGAAACATCTAAAAAACAAAGCAACAGAGCCTAGGGCACTTCCACTTATGGTCCTATAGCTTAGGGAAATTAAAATCAAAAAGACACAGCCAGCCCGAAGTTTGGGACGCCTCTGCTTACAAGAACCTCGTTTACCGTACAAGTTCAATATCACAGAAAGTGAAAAATGGATAAAGAACTTGTGGTACTTTCGTACAATGCAGTATCACTCAGCAATGAAATCTATGTCATCAGGCCCATAGCAGAATAATGAGTGGATTCAGGTACGATGATTCTAACTGAAATAAGTCACACAGAAAAAGAAACATCATAAGATATCACTAATACACGGAATGTAAACTTGGCTACACAGGAACTGCATTCCAAAACAGAACAGGGTCTCAAATTTAGAAAACCAACTTATGCTTGCTTAAGGGGAAAGGTGAGTTGGGGTGCTGCATAAAACCAAGATTGAAATGAGCACAGATAAAGTTCCTTAAGTCAAATATGGAATAGACAAGAGCTACTCCTTGCTCAACGAAATGGACTCAACACCGCATATTAAACGCCTAAGAATGTACCTGACTAGTAAGTATCGTAAAACCTATGGATTGCTATGTCTCCAAAAGAGAATCAAGCATGTGTACAGGGGCATAAACGCAGCAGTGATAGGATTGGAGAGGTTCGGTGAGCAAATGAAGACCCTTTGAAGTCATATTGCATGGTACCCATTCCACGGGTCTCAACTCTCCAGGTTTAAGGTATTCTTCCTTCAGCTAAAACATGCATTTGGAACCCAAGTATGATCAACCATGTGAACGGGAGACGTGTTCAAATATGTCTCAGTTTTCCTCCCCTGTTACTCGGGTGCAACATTCCAGACGCTTTACTAACACTCTCCCCACTTGGAGAGTCAGCGCCTTTAACCTCCTGTTTGGCCCAGTTTGCAATTTCTGCGGAAGATGAACAGGAATAGCGAGAACCAATGAGAGGCTAGCTGGAGGTGTCTGGACGGGTAAATTTAACTCTCATTTCCCACCAGGAAGAGGAAATAACCAAAGGCTCAGCGTGCCGTACCGGAACCAGATTAGGGCCTGAAGCCATTCTGCGGTGTTGCGGCCAGCTCAAAAGAAAGCGAGTTGAAGAAAGGAGCTCAGGGGCACTGTAATTCACAAACCTGCAGAGTTATAAATGACAGCTATCGTCCAAAAATAGACTGAAGTAAGGCTGCCAAGAGGACTTGAAAGCGGGGCAGAATTACAGGAAACCGATTTCAGGAGGTAGATTGGAATTGCATTGAAAGCATAGGAAAAGAGGCAGAACGTCCACAATGATGCACTTGGCCAAAAAGGGCGTATGCGTTTTTTCCTGAATATATTCAGGAAAAAACGCATACGCCCTTTTTGGCCAACCAAGCAAGCTTGCAAAGGAAATCTGCACTACAATGAAGTCTCACTTCCCCCCGGTCAAAAGGGCCATCTGAAAAAAGTGTAAAATCCAGAAAGGCAGGACAGGCCATGGAGAACTGGGAGCCTTGTTATGCTGATGGGCGGGATGTAAATTGCCAACAACCACTTGGGAGAAGTGTATGGTGTTTCCTGAAACATCTAAAAAACAAAGCAACAGAGCCTAGGGCACTTCCACTTATGGTCCTATAGCTTAGGGAAATTAAAATCAAAAAGACACAGCCACCTCAAAGTTTGGGATGCCTCTGTTTACAAGAACCTCGTTTACAGTACAAGTTCAACATCGCAGAAAGTGAAAAATGGATAAAGAAGTTGTGGTATTTACTTACAAAGCAATATCACTCAGCAATGAAATCTATGTCATCAGGCCCTTAGCATCACAATGAGTGGATTCAGGTATGATGATTCTAACTGAAATAAGTCACACAGAAAAAGAAACATCATAAGATATCAGTAATACATGGAATGTAAACTTGGCTACACAGGAACTGAATTACAGAACAGAACAGGGTCTCAAATTTAGAAAACCAACTTATGCTTGCTTAAGGGTAAAGGTGAGTTGGGGTGCTGCATAAAACCAGAGATTGAAATGAGCACAGATAAAGTTCCTTAAGTCAAATATGGAATAGACAAGAGCTACTCCTTGCTCAACGAAATGGACTCAACACCGCATATTAAACGCCTAAGAATGTACCTGACTAGTAAGTATCGTAAAACCTATGGATTGCTATGTCTCCAAAAGAGAATCAAGCATGTGTACAGGGGCATAAACGCAGCAGTGATAGGATTGGAGAGGTTCGGTGAGCAAATGAAGACCCTTTGAAGTCATATTGCATGGTACCCATTCCACGGGTCTCAACTCTCCAGGTTTAAGGTATTCTTCCTTCAGCTAAAACATGCATTTGGAACCCAAGTATGATCAACCATGTGAACGGGAGACGTGTTCAAATATGTCTCAGTTTTCCTCCCCTGGTACTCGGGTGCAACATTCCAGACGCTTTACTAACACTCTCCCCACTTGGAGAGTCAGCGCCTTTAACCTCCTGTTTGGCCCAGTTTGCAATTTCTGCGGAAGATGAACAGGAATAGAGAGAACCAATGAGAGGCTAGCTGGAGGTGTCTGGACGGGCAAATTTAACTCTCATTTCCCACCAGGAAGAGGAAATAACCAAAGGCTCAGCGTGCCGTACCGGAACCAGATTAGGGCCTGAAGCCATCCTGCGGTGTTGCGGCCAGCTCAAAAGAAAGCGAGTTGAAGAAAGGAGCTCAGGGGCACTGTAATTCACAAACCTGCAGAGTTATAAATGACAGCTATCGTCCAAAAATAGACTGAAGTAAGGCTGCCAAGAGGACTTGAAAGCGGGGCAGAATTACAGGAAACTGATTTCAGGAGGTAGACTGGAATTGCATTGAAAGCATAGGAAAAGAGGCAGAATGTCCACAATGATGCACTTGGCCAAAAAGGGCGTATGCGTTTTTTCCTGAATATATTCAGGAAAAAACGCATACGCCCTTTTTGGCCAACCAAGCAAGCTTGCAAAGGAAATCTGCACTACAATGAAGTCTCACTTCCCCCCGGTCAAAAGGGCCATCTGAAAAAAGTGTAAAATCCAGAAAGGCAGGACAGGCCATGGAGAACTGGGAGCCTTGTTATGCTGATGGGCGGGATGTAAATTGCCAACAGACACTCGGGAGAAGTGTATGGTGTTTCCTGAAACATCTAAAAAACAAAGCAACAGAGCCTAGGGCACTGCCACTTATGGTCCTATAGCTTAGGGAAATTAAAATCAAAAAGACACAGCCACCCCAAAGTTTGGAACGGCTCTGTTCACAAGAACCTCGTTTACAGTACAAGTTCAACATCGCAGAAAGTGAAAAATGGATAAAGAAGTTGTGGTATTTACTTACAAAGCAATATCACTCAGCAATGAAATCTGTGTCATCAGGCCCTTAGCAGCACAATGAGTGGATTCAGGTATGATGATTCTAACTGAAGTAAGTCACACAGAAAAAGAAACATCATAAGATATCAGTAATACACGGAATGTAAACTTGGCTACACAGGAACTGAATTACAGAACAGAACAGGGTCTCAAATTTAGAAAACCAACTTATGCTTGCTTAAGGGTAAAGGTGAGTTGGGGTGCTGCATAAAACCAGAGATTGAAATGAGCACAGATAAAGTTCCTTAAGTCAAATATGGAATAGACAAGAGCTACTCCTTGCTCAACGAAATGGACTCAACACCGCATATTAAACGCCTAAGAATGTACCTGACTAGTAAGTATCTTAAAACCTATGGATTGCTATGTCTCCGAAAGAGAATCAAGCATGTGTACAGGGGCATAAACGCAGCAGTGATAGGATTGGAGAGGTTCGGTGAGCAAATGAAGACCCTTTGAAGTCATATTGCATGGTACCCATTCCACGGGTCTTAACTCTCCAGGTTTAAGGTATTCTTCCTTCAGCTAAAACATGCATGTGGAACCCAAGTATGATCAACCATGTGAACGGGAGACGTGTTCAAATATGTCTCAGTTTTCCTCCCCTGGTACTCGGGTGCAACATTCCAGACGCTTTACTAACACTCTCCCCACTTGGAGAGTCAGCGCCTTTAACCTCCTGTTTGGCCCAGTTTGCAATTTCTGCGGAAGATGAACAGGAATAGCGAGAACCAATGAGAGACTAGCTGGAGGTGTCTGGACGGGCAAATTTAACTCTCATTTCCCACCAGGAAGAGGAAATAACCAAAGGCTCAGCGTGCCGTACCGGAACCAGATTAGAGCCTGAAGCCATCCTGCGGTGTTGCAGCCAGGTCACAAGAAAGCGAGTTGAAGAAAGGAGCTCAGGGGCACTGTAATTCACAAACCTGCAGAGTTATAAATGACAGCTATCGTCCAAAAATAGACTGAAGTAAGGCTGCCAAGAGGACTTGAAATCGGGGCAGAATTGCAGGAAACCGATTTCAGGAGGTAGACTGGAATTGCATTGAAAGCATAGGAAAAGAGGCAGAACGTCCACAATGATGCACTTGGCCAAAAAGGGCGTATGCGTTTTTTCCTGAATATATTCAGGAAAAAACGCATACGCCCTTTTTGGCCAACCAAGCAAGCTTGCAAAGGAAATCTGCACTACAATGAAGTCTCACTTCCCCCCGGTCAAAAGGGCCATCTGAAAAAAGTGTAAAATCCAGAAAGGCAGGACAGGCCATGGAGAACTGGGAGCCTTGTTATGCTGATGGGCGGGATGTAAATTGCCAACAACCACTCGGGAGAAGTGTATGGTGTTTCCTGAAACATCTAAAAAACAAAGCAACAGAACCTAGGGCACTTCCACTTATGGTCCTATAGCTTAGGGAAGTTAAAATGAAAAAGACACAGCCACCCCAAAGTTTGGAACGGCTCTGTTTACAAGAACCTCGTTTACAGTACAAGTTCAACATCGCAGAAAGTGAAAAATGGATAAAGAAGTTGTGGTATTTACTTACAAAGCAATATCACTCAACAATGAAATCTATGTCATCAGGACCTTAGCATCACAATGAGTGGATTCAGGTATGATGATTCTAACTGAAATAAGTCACACAGAAAAAGAAACATCATAAGATATCAGTAATACATGGAATGTAAACTTGGCTACACAGGAACTGAATTACAGAACAGAACAGGGTCTCAAATTTAGAAAACCAACTTATGCTTGCTTAAGGGTAAAGGTGAGTTGGGGTGCTGCATAAAACCAGAGATTGAAATGAGCACAGATAAATTTCCTTAAGTCAAATATGGAATAGACAAGAGCTACTCCTTGCTCAACGAAATGGACTCAACACCGCATATTAAACGCCTAAGAATGTACCTGACTAGTAAGTATCGTAAAACCTATGGATTGCTATGTCTCCAAAAGAGAATCAAGCATGTGTACAGGGGCATAAACGCAGCAGTGATAGGATTGGAGAGGTTCGGCGAGCAAATGAAGACCCTTTGAAGTCATATTGCATGGTACCCATTACACGGGTCTCAACTCTCCAGGTTTAAGGTATTCTTCCTTCAGCTAAAACATGCATGTGGAACCCAAGTATGATCAACCATGTGAACGGGAGACGTGTTCAAATATGTCTCAGTTTTCCTCCCCTGGTACTCGGGTGCAACATTCCAGACGCTTTACTAACACTCTCCCCACTTGGAGAGTCAGCGCCTTTAACCTCCTGTTTGGCCCAGTTTGCAATTTCTGCGGAAGATGAACAGGAATAGCGAGAACCAATGAGAGGCTAGCTGGAGGTGTCTGGATGGGCAAATTTAACTCTCATTTCCCACCAGGAAGAGGAAATAACCAAAGGCTCAGCGTGCCGTACCGGAACCAGATTAGGGCCTGAAGCCATCCTGCGGTGTTGCGGCCAGCTCAAAAGAAAGCGAGTTGAAGAAAGGAGCTCAGGGGCACTGTAATTCACAAACCTGCAGAGTTATAAATGACAGCTATCGTCCAAAAATAGACTGAAGTAAGGCTGCCAAGAGGACTTGAAAGCGGGGCAGAATTACAGGAAACCGATTTCAGGAGGTAGACTGGAATTGCATTGAAAGCATAGGAAAAGAGGCAGAACGTCCACAATGATGCACTTGGCCAAAAAGGGCGTATGCGTTTTTTCCTGAATATATTCAGGAAAAAACGCATACGCCCTTTTTGGCCAACCAAGCAAGCTTGCAAAGGAAATCTGCACTACAATGAAGTCTCACTTCCCCCCGGTCAAAAGGGCCATCTGAAAAAAGTGTAAAATCCAGAAAGGCAGGACAGGCCATGGAGAACTGGGAGCCTTGTTATGCTGATGGGCGGGATGTAAATTGCCAACAGACACTCGGGAGAAGTGTATGGTGTTTCCTGAAACATCTAAAAAACAAAGCAACAGAGCCTAGGGCACTGCCACTTATGGTCCTATAGCTTAGGGAAATTAAAATCAAAAAGACACAGCCACCCCAAAGTTTGGAACGGCTCTGTTTACAAGAACCTCCTTTACAGTACAAGTTCAACATCGCAGAAAGTGAAAAATGGATAAAGAAGTTGTGGTATTTACTTACAAAGCAATATCACTCAGCAATGAAATCTGTGTCATCAGGCCCTTAGCAGCACAATGAGTGGATTCAGGTATGATGATTCTAACTGAAATAAGTCACACAGAAAAAGAAACATCATAAGATATCAGTAATACACGGAATGTAAACTTGGCTACACAGGAACTGAATTACAGAACAGAACAGGGTCTCAAATTTAGAAAACCAACTTATGCTTGCTTAAGGGTAAAGGTGAGTTGGGGTGCTGCATAAAACCAGAGATTGAAATGAGCACAGATAAAGTTCCTTAAGTCAAATATGGAATAGACAAGAGCTACTCCTTGCTCAACGAAATGGACTCAACACCGCATATTAAACGCCTAAGAATGTACCTGACTATTAATATCTTAAAACCTATGGATTGCTATGTCTCCGAAAGAGAATCAAGCATGTGTACAGGGGCATAAACGCAGCAGTGATAGGATTGGAGAGGTTCGGTGAGCAAATGAAGACCCTTTGAAGTCATATTGCATGGTACCCATTACACGGGTCTTAACTCTCCAGGTTTAAGGTATTCTTCCTTCAGCTAAAACATGCATGTGGAACCCAAGTATGATCAACCATGTGAACGGGAGACGTGTTCAAATATGTCTCAGTTTTCCTCCCCTGGTACTCGGGTGCAACATTCCAGACGCTTTACTAACACTCTCCCCACTTGGAGAGTCAGCGCCTTTAACCTCCTGTTTGGCCCAGTTTGCAATTTCTGCGGAAGATGAACAGGAATAGCGAGAACCAATGAGAGACTAGCTGGAGGTGTCTGGACGGGCAAATTTAACTCTCATTTCCCACCAGGAAGAGGAAATAACCAAAGGCTCAGCGTGCCGTACCGGAACCAGATTAGGGCCTGAAGCCATCCTGCGGTGTTGCGGCCAGCTCACAAGAAAGCGAGTTGAAGAAAGGAGCTCAGGGGCACTGTAATTCACAAACCTGCAGAGTTATAAATGACAGCTATCGTCCAAAAATAGACTGAAGTAAGGCTGCCAAGAGGACTTGAAATCGGGGCAGAATTGCAGGAAACCGATTTCAGGAGGTAGACTGGAATTGCATTGAAAGCATAGGAAAAGAGGCAGAACGTCCACAATGATGCACTTGGCCAAAAAGGGCGTATGCGTTTTTTCCTGAATATATTCAGGAAAAAACGCATACGCCCTTTTTGGCCAACCAAGCAAGCTTGCAAAGGAAATCTGCACTACAATGAAGTCTCACTTCCCCCCGGTCAAAAGGGCCATCTGAAAAAAGTGTAAAATCCAGAAAGGCAGGACAGGCCATGGAGAACTGGGAGCCTTGTTATGCTGATGGGCGGGATGTAAATTGCCAACAGACACTCGGGAGAAGTGTATGGTGTTTCCTGAAACATCTAAAAAACAAAGCAACAGAGCCTAGGGCACTGCCACTTATGGTCCTATAGCTTAGGGAAATTAAAATCAAAAAGACACAGCCACCCCAAAGTTTGGGACGCCTCTGTTTACAAGAACCTCGTTTACAGTACAAGTTCAACATCGCAGAAAGTGAAAAATGGATAAAGAAGTTGTGGTATTTACTTACAAAGCAATATCACTCAGCAATGAAATCTATGTCATCAGGCCCTTAGCATCACAATGAGTGGATTCAGGTATGATGATTCTAACAGAAATAAGTCACACAGAAATGAAACATCATAAGATATCAGTAATACACGGAATGTAAACTTGGCTACACAGGAACTGAATTACAGAACAGAACAGGGTCTCAAATTTAGAAAACCAACTTATGCTTGCTTAAGGGTAAAGGTGAGTTGGGGTGCTGCATAAAACCAGAGATTGAAATGAGCACAGATAAAGTTCCTTAAGTCAAATATGGAATAGACAAGAGCTACTCCTTGCTCAACGAAATGGACTCAACACCGCATATTAAACGCC
Source organism: Stenella coeruleoalba (assembly GCF_951394435.1). Taxonomy (NCBI): domain Eukaryota; kingdom Metazoa; phylum Chordata; class Mammalia; order Artiodactyla; family Delphinidae; genus Stenella; species Stenella coeruleoalba. The sequence continues at coordinate 165,654 of NW_027645901.1, read as the reverse complement.
TAAGAATGTACCTGACTAGTAAGTATCGTAAAACCTATGGATTGCTATGTCTCCAAAAGAGAATCAAGCATGTGTACAGGGGAATAAACGCAGCAGTGATAGGATTGGAGAGGTTCGGCGAGCAAATGAAGACCCTTTGAAGTCATATTGCATGATACCCATTACACGGGTCTCAACTCTCCAGGTTTAAGGTATTCTTCCTTCAGCTAAAACATGCATGTGGAACCCAAGTATGATCAACCATGTGAACGGGAGACGTGTTCAAATATGTCTCAGTTTTCCTCCCCTGGTACTCGGGTGCAACATTCCAGACGCTTTACTAACACTCTCCCCACTTGGAGAGTCAGCGCCTTTAACCTCCTGTTTGGCCCAGTTTGCAATTTCTGCGGAAGATGAACAGGAATAGCGAGAACCAATGAGAGGCTAGCTGGAGGTGTCTGGACGGGCAAATTTAACTCTCATTTCCCACCAGGAAGAGGAAATAACCAAAGGCTCAGCGTGCCGTACCGGAACCAGATTAGGGCCTGAAGCCATCCTGCGGTGTTGCGGCCAGCTCAAAAGAAAGCGAGTTGAAGAAAGGAGCTCAGGGGCACTGTAATTCACAAACCTGCAGAGTTATAAATGACAGCTATCGTCCAAAAATAGACTGAAGTAAGGCTGCCAAGAGGACTTGAAAGCGGGGCAGAATTACAGGAAACCGATTTCAGGAGGTAGACTGGAATTGCATTGAAAGCATAGGAAAAGAGGCAGAACGTCCACAATGATGCACTTGGCCAAAAAGGGCGTATGCGTTTTTTCCTGAATATATTCAGGAAAAAACGCATACGCCCTTTTTGGCCAACCAAGCAAGCTTGCAAAGGAAATCTGCACTACAATGAAGTCTCACTTCCCCCCGGTCAAAAGGGCCATCTGAAAAAAGTGTAAAATCCAGAAAGGCAGGACAGGCCATGGAGAACTGGGAGCCTTGTTATGCTGATGGGCGGGATGTAAATTGCCAACAGACACTCGGGAGAAGTGTATGGTGTTTCCTGAAACATCTAAAAAACAAAGCAACAGAGCCTAGGGCACTGCCACTTATGGTCCTATAGCTTAGGGAAATTAAAATCAAAAAGACACAGCCACCCCAAAGTTTGGAACGGCTCTGTTCACAAGAACCTCGTTTACAGTACAAGTTCAACATCGCAGAAAGTGAAAAATGGATAAAGAAGTTGTGGTATTTACTTACAAAGCAATATCACTCAGCAATGAAATCTGTGTCATCAGGCCCTTAGCAGCACAATGAGTGGATTCAGGTATGATGATTCTAACTGAAGTAAGTCACACAGAAAAAGAAACATCATAAGATATCAGTAATACACGGAATGTAAACTTGGCTACACAGGAACTGAATTACAGAACAGAACAGGGTCTCAAATTTAGAAAACCAACTTATGCTTGCTTAAGGGTAAAGGTGAGTTGGGGTGCTGCATAAAACCAGAGATTGAAATGAGCACAGATAAAGTTCCTTAAGTCAAATATGGAATAGACAAGAGCTACTCCTTGCTCAACGAAATGGACTCAACACCGCATATTAAACGCCTAAGAATGTACCTGACTAGTAAGTATCTTAAAACCTATGGATTGCTATGTCTCCGAAAGAGAATCAAGCATGTGTACAGGGGCATAAACGCAGCAGTGATAGGATTGGAGAGGTTCGGTGAGCAAATGAAGACCCTTTGAAGTCATATTGCATGGTACCCATTCCACGGGTCTTAACTCTCCAGGTTTAAGGTATTCTTCCTTCAGCTAAAACATGCATGTGGAACCCAAGTATGATCAACCATGTGAACGGGAGACGTGTTCAAATATGTCTCAGTTTTCCTCCCCTGGTACTCGGGTGCAACATTCCAGACGCTTTACTAACACTCTCCCCACTTGGAGAGTCAGCGCCTTTAACCTCCTGTTTGGCCCAGTTTGCAATTTCTGCGGAAGATGAACAGGAATAGCGAGAACCAATGAGAGGCTAGCTGGAGGTGTCTGGACGGGCAAATTTAACTCTCATTTCCCACCAGGAAGAGGAAATAACCAAAGGCTCAGCGTGCCGTACCGGAACCAGATTAGAGCCTGAAGCCATCCTGCGGTGTTGCGGCCAGGTCACAAGAAAGCGAGTTGAAGAAAGGAGCTCAGGGGCACTGTAATTCACAAACCTGCAGAGTTATAAATGACAGCTATCGTCCAAAAATAGACTGAAGTAAGGCTGCCAAGAGGACTTGAAATCGGGGCAGAATTGCAGGAAACCGATTTCAGGAGGTAGACTGGAATTGCATTGAAAGCATAGGAAAAGAGGCAGAACGTCCACAATGATGCACTTGGCCAAAAAGGGCGTATGCGTTTTTTCCTGAATATATTCAGGAAAAAACGCATACGCCCTTTTTGGCCAACCAAGCAAGCTTGCAAAGGAAATCTGCACTACAATGAAGTCTCACTTCCCCCCGGTCAAAAGGGCCATCTGAAAAAAGTGTAAAATCCAGAAAGGCAGGACAGGCCATGGAGAACTGGGAGCCTTGTTATGCTGATGGGCGGGATGTAAATTGCCAACAGACACTCGGGAGAAGTGTATGGTGTTTCCTGAAACATCTAAAAAACAAAGCAACAGAGCCTAGGGCACTGCCACTTATGGTCCTATAGCTTAGGGAAATTAAAATCAAAAAGACACAGCCACCCCAAAGTTTGGGACGCCTCTGTTTACAAGAACCTCGTTTACAGTACAAGTTCAACATCGCAGAAAGTGAAAAATGGATAAAGAAGTTGTGGTATTTACTTACAAAGCAATATCACTCAGCAATGAAATCTATGTCATCAGGCCCTTAGCATCACAATGAGTGGATTCAGGTATGATGATTCTAACTGAAATAAGTCACACAGAAAAAGAAACATCATAAGATATCAGTAATACACGGAATGTAAACTTGGCTACACAGGAACTGAATTACAGAACAGAACAGGGTCTCAAATTTAGAAAACCAACTTATGCTTGCTTAAGGGTAAAGGTGAGTTGGGGTGCTGCATAAAACCAGAGATTGAAATGACCACAGATAAAGTTCCTTAAGTCAAATATGGAATAGACAAGAGCTACTCCTTGCTCAACGAAATGGACTCAACACCGCATATTAAACGCCTAAGAATGTACCTGACTAGTAAGTATCGTAAAACCTATGGATTGCTATGTCTCCAAAAGAGAATCAAGCATGTGTACAGGGGCATAAACGCAGCAGTGATAGGATTGGAGAGGTTCGGTGAGCAAATGAAGACCCTTTGAAGTCATATTGCATGGTACCCATTACACGGGTCTCAACTCTCCAGGTTTAAGGTATTCTTCCTTCAGCTAAAACATGCATGTGGAGGGGCTTCCCTGGTGGCGCAGTGGTTGAGAATCTGCCTGCCGATGCAGGGCACACGGGTTCGTGCCCCGGTCCGGGAAGATCCCACATGCCGTGGAGCAGCTGGGTCCATGATCCATGGCTGCTGAGCCTGTGCGTCTGGAGCCTGTGCTCCGCAATGGGAGAGGCCACAACAGTGAGAGGCCCGCGTACCACAAAAAAAAAAAAAAAAAAAAAAAAAAAAAAAAAAAACATGCATGTGGAACCCAAGTATGATCAACCATGTGAACGGGAGACGTGTTCAAATATGTCTCAGTTTTCCTCCCCTGGTACTCGGGTGCAACACTCCAGACGCTTTACTAACACTCTCCCCACTTGGAGAGTCAGCGCCTTTAACCTCCTGTTTGGCCCAGTTTGCAATTTCTGCGGAAGATGAACAGGAATAGCGAGAACCAATGAGAGACTAGCTGGAGGTGTCTGGACGGGCAAATTTAACTCTCATTTCCCACCAGGAAGAGGAAATAACCAAAGGCTCAGCGTGCCGTGCCCGAACCAGATTAGGGCCTGAAGCCATCCTGCGGTGTTGCGGCCAGGTCACAAGAAAGCAAGTTGAAGAAAGGAGCTCAGGGGCACTGTAATTCACAAACCTGCACAGTTATAAATGACAGCTATCGTCCAAAAATAGACTGAAGTAAGGCTGCCAAGAGGACTTGAAAGCGGGGCAGAATTGCAGGAAACCGATTTCAGGAGGTAGACTGGAATTGCATTGAAAGCATAGGAAAAGAGGCAGAACGTCCACAATGATGCACTTGGCCAAAAAGGGCATATGCGTTTTTTCCTGAATATATTCAGGAAAAAACGCATACGCCCTTTTTGGCCAACCAAGCAAGCTTGCAAAGGAAATCTGCACTACAATGAAGTCTCACTTCCCCCCGGTCAAAAGGGCCATCTGAAAAAAGTGTAAAATCCAGAAAGGCAGGACAGGCCATGGAGAACTGGGAGCCTTGTTATGCTGATGGGCGGGATGTAAATTGCCAACAGACACTCGGGAGAAGTGTATGGTGTTTCCTGAAACATCTAAAAAACAAAGCAACAGAGCCTAGGGCACTGCCACTTATGGTCCTATAGCTTAGGGAAATTAAAATCAAAAAGACACAGCCACCCCAAAGTTTGGAACGGCTCTGTTTACAAGAACCTCCTTTACAGTACAAGTTCAACATCGCAGAAAGTGAAAAATGGATAAAGAAGTTGTGGTATTTACTTACAAAGCAATATCACTCAGCAATGAAATCTATGTCATCAGGCCCTTAGCATCACAATGAGTGGATTCAGGTATGATGATTCTAACTGAAATAAGTCACACAGAAAAAGAAACATCATAAGATATCAGTAATACACGGAATGTAAACTTGGCTACACAGGAACTGAATTACAGAACAGAACAGGGTCTCAAATTTAGAAAACCAACTTATTCTTGCTTAAGGGTAAAGGTGAGTTGGGGTGCTGCATAAAACCAGAGATTGAAATGAGCACAGATAAAGTTCCTTAAGCCAAATATGGAATAGACAAGAGCTACTCCTTGCTCAACGAAATGGACTCAACACCCCATATTAAACCCCTAAGAATGTACCTGACTAGTAAGTATCTTAAAACCTATGGATTGCTATGTCTCCGAAAGAGAATCAAGCATGTGTACAGGGGCATAAACGCAGCAGTGAGAGGATTGGAGAGGTTCGGTGAGCAAATGAAGACCCTTTGAAGTCATATTGCATGGTACCCATTACACGGGTCTTAACTCTCCAGGTTTAAGGTATTCTTTCTTCAGCTAAAACATGCATGTGGAACGCAAGTATGATCAACCATGTGAATGGGAGATGTGTTCAAATATGTTTCAGTTTTTCTCCCCTGGTACTCGGGTGCAACATTCCAGACGCTTTACTAACACTCTCCCCACTTGGAGAGTCAGCGCCTTTAACCTCCTGTTTGGCCCAGTTTGCAATTTCTGCGGAAGATGAACAGGAATAGCGAGAACCAATGAGAGACTAGCTGGAGGTGTCTGGACGGGCAAATTTAACTCTCATTTCCCACCAGGAAGAGGAAATAACCAAAGGCTCAGCGTGCCGTGCCGGAACCAGATTAGGGCCTGAAGCCATCCTGCGGTGTTGCGGCCAGGTCACAAGAAAGCAAGTTGAAGAAAGGAGCTCAGGGGCACTGTAATTCACAAACCTGCAGAGTTATAAATGACAGCTATCGTCCAAAAATAGACTGAAGTAAGGCTGCCAAGAGGACTTGAAAGCGGGGCAGAATTGCAGGAAACCGATTTCAGGAGGTAGAGTGGAATTGCATTGAAAGCATAGGAAAAGAGGCAGAACGTCCACAATGATGCACTTGGCCAAAAAGGGCGTATGCGTTTTTTCCTGAATATATTCAGGAAAAAACGCATACGCCCTTTTTGGCCAACCAAGCAAGCTTGCAAAGGAAATCTGCACTACAATGAAGTCTCACTTCCCCCCGGTCAAAAGGGCCATCTGAAAAAAGTGTAAAATCCAGAAAGGCAGGACAGGCCATGGAGAACTGGGAGCCTTGTTATGCTGATGGGCGGGATGTAAATTGCCAACAGACACTCTGGAGAAGTGTATGGTGTTTCCTGAAACATCTAAAAAACAAAGCAACAGAGCCTAGGGCACTTCCACTTATGGTCCTATAGCTTAGGGAAATTAAAATCAAAAAGACACAGCCACCCCAAAGTTTGGGACGCCTCTGTTTACAAGAACCTCATTTACAGTACAAGTTCAACATCGCAGAAAGTGAAAAATGCATAAAGAAGTTGTGGTATTTACTTACAAAGCAATATCACTCAGCAATGAAATCTGTGTCATCAGGCCCTTAGCAGCACAATGAGTGGATTCAGGTATGATGATTCTAACTGAAATAAGTCACACAGAAAAAGAAACATCATAAGATATCAGTAATACACGGAATGTAAACTTGGCTACACAGGAACTGAATTACAGAACAGAACAGGGTCTCAAATTTAGAAAACCAACTTATGCTTGCTTAAGGGTAAAGGTGAGTTGGGGTGCTGCATAAAACCAGAGATTGAAATGAGCACAGATAAAGTTCCTTAAGTCAAATATAGAATAGACAAGAGCTACTCCTTGCTCAACGAAATGGACTCAACACCCCATATTAAACGCCTAAGAATGTACCTGACTAGTAAGTATCTTAAAACCTATGGATTGCTATGTCTCCGAAAGAGAATCAAGCATGTGTACAGGGGCATAAACGCAGCAGTGATAGGATTGGAGAGGTTCGGTGAGCAAATGAAGACCCTTTGAAGTCATATTGCATGGTACCCATTCCACGGGTTTCAACTACCCAGGTTTAAGGTATTCTTCCTTCAGCGAAAACATGCATGTGGAACCTAGAGTATGATCAACCATGTGATCGGGAGACGTGTTCAAATATGTCTCAGTTTTCCTCCCCTGGTACTCGGGTGCAACATTCCAGACGCTTTACTAACACTCTCCCCACTTGGAGAGTCAGTCCCTTTAACCTCCTGTTTGGCCCAGTTTGCAATTTCTGCGGAAGATGAACAGGAATAGCGAGAACCAATGAGAGGCTAGCTGGAGGTGTCTGGACGGGCAAATTTAACTCTCATTTCCCACCAGGAAGAGGAATTAACTAAAGGCTCAGCGTGCCGTGCCGGAACCAGATTAGGGCCTGAAGCCATCCTGCGGTGTTGCGGCCAGGTCACAAGAAAGCGAGTTGAAGAAAGGAGCTCAGGGGCACTGTAATTCACAAACCTGCAGAGTTATAAATGACAGCTATCGTCCAAAAATAGACTGAAGTAAGGCTGCCAAGAGGACTTGAAAGCGGGGCAGAATTGCAGGAAACCGATTTCAGGAGGTAGACTGGAATTGCATTGAAAGCATAGGAAAAGAGGCAGAACGTCCACAATGATGCACTTGGCCAAAAAGGGCGTATGCGTTTTTTCCTGAATATATTCAGGAAAAAACGCATACGCCCTTTTTGGCCAACCAAGCAAGCTTGCAAAGGAAATCTGCACTACAATGAAGTCTCACTTCCCCCCGGTCAAAAGGGCCATCTGAAAAAAGTGTAAAATCCAGAAAGGCAGGACAGGCCATGGAGAACTGGGAGCCTTGTTATGCTGATGGGCGGGATGTAAATTGCCAACAGACACTCGGGAGAAGTGTATGGTGTTTCCTGAAACAACTAAAAAACAAAGCAACAGAGCCTAGGGCACTGCCACTTATGGTCCTATAGCTTAGGGAAATTAAAATCAAAAAGACACAGCCACCCCAAAGTTTGGGACGCCTCTGTTTACAAGAACCTCGTTTTCAGTACAAGTTCAACATCGCAGAAAGTGAAAAATGGATAAAGAACTTGTGGTACTTACGTACAATGCAGTATCACTCAGCAATGAAATCTATGTCATCAGGCCCGTAGCAGCATAATGAGTTGATTCAGGTACGATGATTCTAACTGAAATAAGTCACACAGAAAAAGAAACATCATAAGATATCACTAATACACGGAATGTAAACTTGGCTACACAGGAACTGCATTCCAAAACAGAACAGGGTCTCAAATATAGAAAACCAACTTATGCTTGCTTAAGGGGAAAGGTGAGTTGGGGTGCTGCATAAAACCAGAGATTGAAATGAGCACAGATAAAGTTCCTTAAGCCAAATATGGAATAGACAAGAGCTACTCCTTGCTCAACGAAATGGACTCAAAACCCCATATTAAACCCCTAAGAATGTACCTGACTTGTAAGTATCTTAAAACCTATGGATTGCTATGTCTCCAAAAGAGAATCAAGCGTGTGTACAGGGGCATAAACGCAGCAGTGATAGGATTGGAGAGGTTCGGTGAGCAAATGAAGACCCTTTGAAGTCATATTGCATGGTACCCATTCCACGGGTCTCAAATCTAGAGGTTTAAGGTATTCTTCCTCCAGCTAAAACATGCATGTGGAACCCAGAGTATGATCAACCATGTGATCGGGAGACGTGTTCAAATATGTCTTAGTTTTCCTCCCCTGGTACTCGGGTGCAACATTCCAGACGCTTTACTAACACTCTCCCCACTTGGAGAGTCAGTCCCTTTAACCTCCTGTTTGGCCCAGTTTGCAATTTCTGCGGAAGATGAACAGGAATAGCGAGAACCAATGAGAGGCTAGCTGGAGGTGTCTTGACGGGCAAATTTAACTCTCATTTCCCACCAGGAAGAGGAATTAACCAAAGGCTCAGCATGCCGGGCCGGAACCAGATTAGGGCCTGAAGCCATCCTGCGGTGTTGCGGCCAGGTCACAAGAAAGCGAGTTGAAGAAAGGAGCTCAGGGGCACTGTAATTCACAAACCTGCAGAGTTATAAATGACAGCTATCGTCCAAAAATAGACTGAAGTAAGGCTGCCAAGAGGACTTGAAAGCGGGGCAGAATTGCAGGAAACCGATTTCAGGAGGTAGACTGGAATTGCATTGAAAGCATAGGAAAAGAGGCAGAACGTCCACAATGATGCACTTGGCCAAAAAGGGCGTATGCGTTTTTTCCTGAATATATTCAGGAAAAAACGCATACGCCCTTTTTGGCCAACCAAGCAAGCTTGCAAAGGAAATCTGCACTACAATGGAGTCTCACTTCCCCCCGGTCAAAAGGGCCATCTGAAAAAAGTGTAAAATCCAGAAAGGCAGGACAGGCCATGGAGAACTGGGAGCCTTGTTATGCTGATGGGCGGGATGTAAATTGCCAACAACCACTCGGGAGAAGTGTATGGTGTTTCCTGAAACATCTAAAGAACAAAGCAACAGAGCCTAGGGCACTTCCACTTATGGTCCTATAGCTTAGGGAAATTAAAATCAAAAAGACACAGCCACCCCAAAGTTTGGGACGCCTCTGTTTACAAGAACCTCATTTACAGTACAAGTTCAACATCGCAGAAAGTGAAAAATGCATAAAGAAGTTGTGGTATTTACTTACAAAGCAATATCACTCAGCAATGAAATCTATGTCATCAGGCCCTTAGCAGCACAATGAGTGGATTCAGGTACGATGATTCTAACTGAAATAAGTCACACAGAAAAAGAAATATCATAAGATATCACTAATACACGGAATGTAAACTTGGCTACACAGGAACTGCATTCCAAAACAGAACAGGGTCTCAAATTTAGAAAACCAACTTATGCTTGCTTAAGGGGAAAGGTGAGTTGGGGTGCTGCATAAAACCAGAGATTGAAATGAGCACAGATAAAGTTCCTTAAGCCAAATATGGAATAGACAAGAGCTACTCCTTGCTCAACGAAATGGACTCAACACCCCATATTAAACGCCTAAGAATGTACCTGACTAGTAAGTATCTTAAAACCTATGGATTGCTATGTCTCCGAAAGAGAATCAAGCATGTGTACAGGGGCATAAATGCAGCAGTGAGAGGATTGGAGAGGTTCGGTGAGCAAATGAAGACCCTTTGAAGTCATATTGCATGGTACCCATTACACGGGTCTTAACTCTCCAGGTTTAAGGTATTCTTTCTTCAGCTAAAACATGCATGTGGAACGCAAGTATGATCAACCATGTGAATGGGAGATGTGTTCAAATATGTTTCAGTTTTTCTCCCCTGGTACTCGGGTGCAACATTCCAGACGCTTTACTAACACTCTCCCCACTTGGAGAGTCAGCGCCTTTAACCTCCTGTTTGGCCCAGTTTGCAATTTCTGCGGAAGATGAACAGGAATAGCGAGAACCAATGAGAGACTAGCTGGAGGTGTCTGGACGGGCAAATTTAACTCTCATTTCCCACCAGGAAGAGGAAATAACCAAAGGCTCAGCGTGCCATGCCGGAACCAGATTAGGGCCTGAAGCCATCCTGCGGTGTTGCGGCCAGGTCACAAGAAAGCAAGTTGAAGAAAGGAGCTCAGGGGCACTGTAATTCACAAACCTGCAGAGTTATAAATGACAGCTATCGTCCAAAAATAGACTGAAGTAAGGCTGCCAAGAGGACTTGAAAGCGGGGCAGAATTGCAGGAAACCGATTTCAGGAGGTAGAGTGGAATTGCATTGAAAGCATAGGAAAAGAGGCAGAACGTCCACAATGATGCACTTGGCCAAAAAGGGCGTATGCGTTTTTTCCTGAATATATTCAGGAAAAAACGCATACGCCCTTTTTGGCCAACCAAGCAAGCTTGCAAAGGAAATCTGCACTACAATGAAGTCTCACTTCCCCCCGGTCAAAAGGGCCATCTGAAAAAAGTGTAAAATCCAGAAAGGCAGGACAGGCCATGGAGAACTGGGAGCCTTGTTATGCTGATGGGCGGGATGTAAATTGCCAACAGACACTCTGGAGAAGTGTATGGTGTTTCCTGAAACATCTAAAAAACAAAGCAACAGAGCCTAGGGCACTTCCACTTATGGTCCTATAGCTTAGGGAAATTAAAATCAAAAAGACACAGCCACCCCAAAGTTTGGGACGCCTCTGTTTACAAGAACCTCGTTTACAGTACAAGTTCAACATCGCAGAAAGTGAAAAATGCATAAAGAAGTTGTGGTATTTACTTACAAAGCAATATCACTCAGCAATGAAATCTGTGTCATCAGGCCCTTAGCAGCACAATGAGTGGATTCAGGTATGATGATTCTAACTGAAATAAGTCACACAGAAAAAGAAACATCATAAGATATCAGTAATACACGGAATGTAAACTTGGCTACACAGGAACTGAATTACAGAACAGAACAGGGTCTCAAATTTAGAAAACCAACTTATGCTTGCTTAAGGGTAAAGGTGAGTTGGGGTGCTGCATAAAACCAGAGATTGAAATGAGCACAGATAAAGTTCCTTAAGTCAAATATAGAATAGACAAGAGCTACTCCTTGCTCAACGAAATGGACTCAACACCCCATATTAAACGCCTAAGAATGTACCTGACTAGTAAGTATCTTAAAACCTATGGATTGCTATGTCTCCGAAAGAGAATCAAGCATGTGTACAGGGGCATAAACGCAGCAGTGATAGGATTGGAGAGGTTCGGTGAGCAAATGAAGACCCTTTGAAGTCATATTGCATGGTACCCATTCCACGGGTTTCAACTACCCAGGTTTAAGGTATTCTTCCTTCAGCGAAAACATGCATGTGGAACCTAGAGTATGATCAACCATGTGATCGGGAGACGTGTTCAAATATGTCTCAGTTTTCCTCCCCTGGTACTCGGGTGCAACATTCCAGACGCTTTACTAACACTCTCCCCACTTGGAGAGTCAGTCCCTTTAACCTCCTGTTTGGCCCAGTTTGCAATTTCTGCGGAAGATGAACAGGAATAGCGAGAACCAATGAGAGGCTAGCTGGAGGTGTCTGGACGGGCAAATTTAACTCTCATTTCCCACCAGGAAGAGGAATTAACTAAAGGCTCAGCGTGCCGTGCCGGAACCAGATTAGGGCCTGAAGCCATCCTGCGGTGTTGCGGCCAGGTCACAAGAAAGCGAGTTGAAGAAAGGAGCTCAGGGGCACTGTAATTCACAAACCTGCAGAGTTATAAATGACAGCTATCGTCCAAAAATAGACTGAAGTAAGGCTGCCAAGAGGACTTGAAAGTGGGGCAGAATTGCAGGAAACCGATTTCAGGAGGTAGAGTGGAATTGCATTGAAAGCATAGGAAAAGAGGCAGAACGTCCACAATGATGCACTTGGCCAAAAAGGGCGTATGCGTTTTTTCCTGAATATATTCAGGAAAAAACGCATACACCCTTTTTGGCCAACCAAGCAAGCTTGCAAAGGAAATCTGCACTACAATGAAGTCTCACTTCCCCCCGGTCAAAAGGGCCATCTGAAAAAAGTGTAAAATCCAGAAAGGCAGGACAGGCCATGGAGAACTGGGAGCCTTGTTATGCTGACGGGCGGGATGTAAATTGCCAACAGACACTCGGGAGAAGTGTATGGTGTTTCCTGAAACAACTAAAAAACAAAGCAACAGAGCCTAGGGCACTGCCACTTATGGTCCTATAGCTTAGGGAAATTAAAATCAAAAAGACACAGCCACCCCAAAGTTTGGGACGCCTCTGTTTACAAGAACCTCGTTTTCAGTACAAGTTCAACATCGCAGAAAGTGAAAAATGGATAAAGAACTTGTGGTACTTACGTACAATGCAGTATCACTCAGCAATGAAATCTATGTCATCAGGCCCGTAGCAGCATAATGAGTTGATTCAGGTACGATGATTCTAACTGAAATAAGTCACACAGAAAAAGAAACATCATAAGATATCACTAATACACGGAATGTAAACTTGGCTACACAGGAACTGCATTCCAAAACAGAACAGGGTCTCAAATATAGAAAACCAACTTATGCTTGCTTAAGGGGAAAGGTGAGTTGGGGTGCTGCATAAAACCAGAGATTGAAATGAGCACAGATAAAGTTCCTTAAGCCAAATATGGAATAGACAAGAGCTACTCCTTGCTCAACGAAATGGACTCAAAACCCCATATTAAACCCCTAAGAATGTACCTGACTTGTAAGTATCTTAAAACCTATGGATTGCTATGTCTCCAAAAGAGAATCAAGCGTGTGTACAGGGGCATAAACGCAGCAGTGATAGGATTGGAGAGGTTCGGTGAGCAAATGAAGACCCTTTGAAGTCATATTGCATGGTACCCATTCCACGGGTCTCAAATCTAGAGGTTTAAGGTATTCTTCCTTCAGCTAAAACATGCATGTGGAACCCAGAGTATGATCAACCATGTGAACGGGAGACGTGTTCAAATATGTCTCAGTTTTCCTCCCCTGGTACTCGGGTGCAACATTCCAGACGCTTTACTAACACTCTCCCGACTTGGAGAGTCAGTCCCTTTAACCTCCTGTTTGGCCCAGTTTGCAATTTCTGCGGAAGATGAACAGGAATAGCAAGAACCAATGAGAGGCTAGCTGGAGGTGTCTGGACGGGCAAATTTAACTCTCATTTCCCACCAGGAAGAGGAATTAACCAAAGGCTCAGCATGCCGGGCCGGAAGCAGATTAGGGCCTGAAGCCATCCTGCGGTGTTGCGGCCAGCTCACAAGAAAGCGAGTTGAAGAAAGGAGCTCAGGGGCACTGTAATTCACAAAACTGCAGAGTTATAAATGACAGCTATCGTCCAAAAATAGACTGAAGTAAGGCTGCCAAGAGGACTTGAAAGCGGGGCAGAATTGCAGGAAACCGATTTCAGGAGGTAGACTGGAATTGCATTGAAAGCATAGGAAAAGAGGCAGAACGTCCACAATGATGCACTTGGCCAAAAAGGGCGTATGCGTTTTTTCCTGAATATATTCAGGAAAAAACGCATACGCCCTTTTTGGCCAACCAAGCAAGCTTGCAAAGGAAATCTGCACTACAATGAAGTCTCACTTCCCCCCGGTCAAAAGGGCCATCTGAAAAAAAGTGTAAAATCCAGAAAGGCAGGACAGGCCATGGAGAACTGGGAGCCTTGTTATGCTGATGTGCGGGATGTAAATTGCCAGCAGACACTCGGGAGAAGTGTATGGTGTTTCCTGAAACATCTAAAAAACAAAGCAACAGAGCCTAGGGCACTGCCACTTATGGTCCTATAGCTTAGGGAAATTAAAATCAAAAAGACACAGCCACCCCAAAGTTTGGGACGCCTCTGTTTACAAGAACCTCGTTTACAGTACAAGTTCAACATCGCAGAAAGTGAAAAATGGATAAAGAACTTGTGGTACTTACGTACAATGCAGTATCACTCAGCAATGAAATCTATGTCATCAGGCCCGTAGCAGCATAATGAGTGGATTCAGGTATGATGATTCTAACTGAAATAAGTCACACAGAAAAAGAAACATCATAAGATATCACTAATACACGGAATGTAAACTTGGCTACACAGGAACTGCATTCCAAAACAGAACAGGGTCTCAAATTTAGAAAACCAACTTATGCTTGCTTAAGGGTAAAGGTGAGTTGGGGTGCTGCATAAAACCAGAGATTGAAATGAGCACAGATAAAGTTCCTTAAGCCAAATATGGAATAGACAAGAGCTACTCCTTGCTCAACGAAATGGACTCAAAACCCCATATTAAACGCCTAAGAATGTACCTGACTAGTAAGTATCTTAAAACCTATGGATTGCTATGTCTCCGAAAGAGAATCAAGCGTGTGTACAGGGGCATAAACGCAGCAGTGATAGGATTGGAGAGGTTCGGTGAGCAAATGAAGACCCTTTGAAGTCATATTGCATGGAACCCATTCCACGGGTTTCAACTACCCAGGTTTAAGGTATTCTTCCTTCAGCTAAAACATGCATGTGGAACCTAGAGTATGATCAACCATGTGATCGGGAGACGTGTTCAAATATGTCTCAGTTTTCCTCCCCTGGTACTCGGGTGCAACATTCCAGACGCTTTACTAACACTCTCCCCACTTGGAGAGTCAGTCCCTTTAACCTCCTGTTTGGCCCAGTTTGCAATTTCTGCGGAAGATGAACAGGAATAGCGAGAACCAATGAGAGGCTAGCTGGAGGTGTCTGGACGGGCAAATTTAACTCTCATTTCCCACCAGGAAGAGGAATTAACCAAAGGCTCAGCATGCCGGGCCGGAACCAGATTAGGGCCTGAAGCCATCCTGCGGTGTTGCGGCCAGGTCACAAGAAAGCGAGTTGAAGAAAGGAGCTCAGGGGCACTGTAATTCACAAACCTGCAGAGTTATAAATGACAGCTATCGTCCAAAAATAGACTGAAGTAAGGCTGCCAAGAGGACTTGAAAGCGGGGCAGAATTGCAGGAAACCGATTTCAGGAGGTAGACTGGAATTGCATTGAAAGCATAGGAAAAGAGGCAGAACGTCCACAATGATGCACTTGGCCAAAAAGGGCGTATGCGTTTTTTCCTGAATATATTCAGGAAAAAACGCATACGCCCTTTTTGGCCAACCAAGCAAGCTTGCAAAGGAAATCTGCACTACAATGAAGTCTCACTTCCCCCCGGTCAAAAGGGCCATCTGAAAAAAGTGTAAAATCCAGAAAGGCAGGACAGGCCATGGAGAACTGGGAGCCTTGTTATGCTGATGGGCGGGATGTAAATTGCCAACAACCACTCGGGAGAAGTGTATGGTGTTTCCTGAAACATCTAAAAAACAAAGCAACAGAGCCTAGGGCACTTCCACTTATGGTCCTATAGCTTAGGGAAATTAAAATCAAAAAGACACAGCCACCCCAAAGTTTGGGACGCCTCTGTTTACAAGAACCTCGTTTACAGTACAAGTTCAACATCGCAGAAAGTGAAAAATGCATAAAGAAGTTGTGGTATTTACTTACAAAGCAATATCACTCAGCAATGGAATCTATGTCATCAGGCCCTTAGCATCACAATGAGTGGATTCAGGTATGATGATTCTAACTGAAGTAAGTCACACAGAAAAAGAAACATCATAAGATATCAGTAATACACGGAATATAAACTTGGCTACAGAGGAACTGAATTACAGAACAGAACAGGGTCTCAAATTTAGAAAACCAACTTATGCTTGCTTAAGGGGAAAGGTGAGTTGGGGTGCTGCATAAAACCAGAGATTGAAATGAGCACAGATAAAGTTCCTTAAGCCAAATATGGAATAGACAAGAGCTACTCCTTGCTCAACGAAATGGACTCAAAACCCCATATTAAACCCCTAAGAATGTACCTGACTAGTAAGTATCTTAAAACCTATGGATTGCTATGTCTCCAAAAGAGAATCAAGCGTGTGTACAGGGGAATAAACGCAGCAGTGATAGGATTGGAGAGGTTCGGTGAGCAAATGAAGACCCTTTGAAGTCATATTGCATGGTACCCATTCCACAGGTGTCAACTCTCCAGGTTTAAGGTATTCTTCCTTCAGCTAAAACATGCATGTGGAACCCGGAGTATGATCAACCATGTGAACGGGAGACGTGTTCAAATATGTCTCAGTTTTCCTCCCCTGGTACTCGGGTGCAACATTCCAGACGCTTTACTAACACTCTCCCGACTTGGAGAGTCAGTCCCTTTAACCTCCTGTTTGGCCCAGTTTGCAATTTCTGCGGAAGATGAAAAGGAATAGCAAGAACCAATGAGAGGCTAGCTGGAGGTGTCTGGACGGGCAAATTTAACTCTCATTTCCCACCAGGAAGAGGAATTAACCAAAGGCTCAGCATGCCGGGCCGGAACCAGATTAGGGCCTGAAGCCATCCTGCGGTGTTGCGGCCAGTTCACAAGAAAGCGAGTTGAAGAAAGGAGCTCAGGGGCAGTGTAATTCACAAACCTGCAGAGTTATAAATGACAGCTATCGTCCAAAAATAGACTGAAGTAAGGCTGCCAAGAGGACTTGAAAGCGGGGCAGAATTGCAGGAAACCGATTTCAGGAGGTAGACTGGAATTGCATTGAAAGCATAGGAAAAGAGGCAGAACGTCCACAATGATGCACTTGGCCAAAAAGGGCGTATGCGTTTTTTCCTGAATATATTCAGGAAAAAACGCATACGCCCTTTTTGGCCAACCAAGCAAGCTTGCAAAGGAAATCTGCACTACAATGAAGTCTCACTTCCCCCCGGTCAAAAGGGCCATCTGAAAAAAGTGTAAAATCCAGAAAGGCAGGACAGGCCATGGAGAACTGGGAGCCTTGTTATGCTGATGGGCGGGATGTAAATTGCCAACAACCACTCGGGAGAAGTGTATGGTGTTTCCTGAAACATCTAAAAAACAAAGCAACAGAGCCTAGGGCACTTCCACTTATGGTCCTATAGCTTAGGGAAATTAAAATCAAAAAGACACAGCCACCCCAAAGTTTGGAACGGCTCTGTTTACAAGAACCTCGTTTGCAGTACAAGTTCAACATCGCAGAAAGTGAAAAATGGATAAAGAAGTTGTGGTATTTACTTACAAAGCAATATCACTCAGCAATGAAATCTGTGTCATCAGGCCCTTAGCAGCACAATGAGTGGATTCAGGTATGATGATTCTAACTGAAATAAGTCACACAGAAAAAGAAACATCATAAGATATCAGTAATACACGGAATGTAAACTTGGCTACACAGGAACTGAATTACAGAACAGAACAGGGTCTCAAATTTAGAAAACCAACTTATTCTTGCTTAAGGGTAAAGGTGAGTTGGGGTGCTGCATAAAACCAGAGATTGAAATGAGCACAGATAAAGTTCCTTAAGCCAAATATGGAATAGACAAGAGCTACTCCTTGCTCAACGAAATGGACTCAACACCCCATATTAAACGCCTAAGAATGTACCTGACTAGTAAGTATCTTAAAACCTATGGATTGCTATGTCTCCGAAAGAGAATCAAGCATGTGTACAGGGGCATAAACGCAGCAGTGATAGGATTGAAGAGGTTCGGTGAGCAAATGAAGACCCTTTGAAGTCATATTGCATGGTACCCATTCCACGGGTTTCAACTACCCAGGTTTAAGGTATTCTTCCTTCAGCTAAAACATGCATGTGGAACCTAGAGTATGATCAACCATGTGATCGGGAGACGTGTTCAAATATGTCTCAGTTTTCCTCCCCTGGTACTCGGGTGCAACATTCCAGACGCTTTACTAACACTCTCCCCACTTGGAGAGTCAGTCCCTTTAACCTCCTGTTTGGCCCAGTTTGCAATTTCTGCGGAAGATGAACAGGAATAGCGAGAACCAATGAGAGGCTAGCTGTAGGTGTCTTGACGGGCAAATTTAACTCTCATTTCCCACCAGGAAGAGGAATTAACCAAAGGCTCAGCATGCCGGGCCGGAACCAGATTAGGGCCTGAAGCCATCCTGCGGTGTTGCGGCCAGGTCACAAGAAAGCGAGTTGAAGAAAGGAGCTCAGGGGCACTGTAATTCACAAACCTGCAGAGTTATAAATGACAGCTATCGTCCAAAAATAGACTGAAGTAAGGCTGCCAAGAGGACTTGAAAGTGGGGCAGAATTGCAGGAAACCGATTTCAGGAGGTAGACTGGAATTGCATTGAAAGCATAGGAAAAGAGGCAGAACGTCCACAATGATGCACTTGGCCAAAAAGGGCGTATGCGTTTTTTCCTGAATATATTCAGGAAAAAACGCATACGCCCTTTTTGGCCAACCAAGCAAGCTTGCAAAGGAAATCTGCACTACAATGAAGTCTCACTTCCCCCCAGTCAAAAGGGCCATCTGAAAAAAGTGTAAAATCCAGAAAGGCAGGACAGGCCATGGAGAACTGGGAGCCTTGTTATGCTGATGGGCGGGATGTAAATTGCCAACAACCACTCGGGAGAAGTGTATGGTGTTTCCTGAAACATCTAAAAAACAAAGCAACAGAGCCTAGGGCACTTCCACTTATGGTCCTATAGCTTAGGGAAATTAAAATCAAAAAGACACAGCCACCCCAAAGTTTGGAACGGCTCTGTTTACAAGAACCTCGTTTACAGTACAAGTTCAACATCGCAGAAAGTGAAAAATGGATAAAGAAGTTGTGGTATTTACTTACAAAGCAATATCACACAGCAATGAAATCTGTGTCATCAGGCCCTTAGCAGCACAATGAGTGGATTCAGGTATGATGATTCTAACTGAAATAAGTCACACAGAAAAAGAAACATCATAAGATATCAGTAATACACGGAATGTAAACTTGGCTACACAGGAACTGAATTACAGAACAGAACAGGGTCTCAAATTTAGAAAACCAACTTATTCTTGCTTAAGGGTAAAGGTGAGTTGGGGTGCTGCATAAAACCAGAGATTGAAATGAGCACAGATAAAGTTCCTTAAGCCAAATATGGAATAGACAAGAGCTACTCCTTGCTCAACGAAATGGACTCAACACCCCATATTAAACGCCTAAGAATGTACCTGACTAGTAAGTATCTTAAAACCTATGGATTGCTATGTCTCCGAAAGAGAATCAAGCATGTGTACAGGGGCATAAACGCAGCAGTGATAGGATTGAAGAGGTTCGGTGAGCAAATGAAGACCCTTTGAAGTCATATTGCATGGTACCCATTCCACGGGTTTCAACTACCCAGGTTTAAGGTATTCTTCCTTCAGCTAAAACATGCATGTGGAACCTAGAGTATGATCAACCATGTGATCGGGAGACGTGTTCAAATATGTCTCAGTTTTCCTCCCCTGGTACTCGGGTGCAACATTCCAGACGCTTTACTAACACTCTCCCCACTTGGAGAGTCAGTCCCTTTAACCTCCTGTTTGGCCCAGTTTGCAATTTCTGCGGAAGATGAACAGGAATAGCGAGAACCAATGAGAGGCTAGCTGGAGGTGTCTGGACGGGCAAATTTAACTCTCATTTCCCACCAGGAAGAGGAATTAACCAAAGGCTCAGCATGCCGGGCCGGAACCAGATTAGGGCCTGAAGCCATCCTGCGGTGTTGCGGCCAGGTCACAAGAAAGCGAGTTGAAGAAAGGAGCTCAGGGGCACTGTAATTCACAAACCTGCAGAGTTATAAATGACAGCTATCGTCCAAAAATAGACTGAAGTAAGGCTGCCAAGAGGACTTGAAAGCGGGGCAGAATTGCAGGAAACCGATTTCAGGAGGTAGACTGGAATTGCATTGAAAGCATAGGAAAAGAGGCAGAACGTCCACAATGATGCACTTGGCCAAAAAGGGCGTATGCGTTTTTTCCTGAATATATTCAGGAAAAAACGCATACGCCCTTTTTGGCCAACCAAGCAAGCTTGCAAAGGAAATCTGCACTACAATGAAGTCTCACTTCCCCCCAGTCAAAAGGGCCATCTGAAAAAAGTGTAAAATCCAGAAAGGCAGGACAGGCCATGGAGAACTGGGAGCCTTGTTATGCTGATGGGCGGGATGTAAATTGCCAACAACCACTCGGGAGAAGTGTATGGTGTTTCCTGAAACATCTAAAAAACAAAGCAACAGAACCTAGGGCACTTCCACTTATGGTCCTATAGCTTAGGGAAATTAAAATCAAAAAGACACAGCCACCCCAAAGTTTGGAACGGCTCTGTTTACAAGAACCTCGTTTACAGTACAAGTTCAACATCGCAGAAAGTGAAAAATGGATAGAGAAGTTGTGGTATTTACTAACAAAGCAATATCACTCAACAATGAAATCTGTGTCATCAGGCCCTTAGCAGCACAATGAGTGGATTCAGGTATGATGATTCTAACTGAAGTAAGTCACACAGAAAAAGAAACATCATAAGATATCAGTAATACACGGAATGTAAACTTGGCTACACAGGAACTGAATTACAGAACAGAACAGGGTCTCAAATTTAGAAAACCAACTTATGCTTGCTTAAGGGTAAAGGTGAGTTGGGGTGCTGCATAAAACCAGAGATTGAAATGAGCACAGATAAAGTTCCTTAAGTCAAATATGGAATAGACAAGAGCTACTCCTTGCTCAACGAAATGGACTCAACACCGCATATTAAACGCCTAAGAATGTACCTGACTAGTAAGTATCTTAAAACCTATGGATTGCTATGTCTCCGAAAGAGAATCAAGCATGTGTACAGGGGCATAAACGCAGCAGTGATAGGATTGGAGAGGTTCGGTGAGCAAATGAAGACCCTTTGAAGTCATATTGCATGGTACCCATTCCACGGGTCTCAACTCGCCAGGTTTAAGGTATTCTTCCTTCAGCTAAAACATGCATGTGGAACCCAAGTATGATCAACCATGTGAACCGGAGACGTGTTCAAATATGTCTCAGTTTTCCTCCCCTGGTACTCGGGTGCAACATTCCAGACGCTTTACTAACACTCTCCCCACTTGGAGAGTCAGCGCCTTTAACCTCCTGTTTGGCCCAGTTTGCAATTTCTGCGGAAGATGAACAGGAATAGTGAGAACCAATGAGAGGCTAGCTGGAGGTGTCTGGACGGGCAAATTTAACTCTCATTTCCCACCAGGAAGAGGAAATAACCAAAGGCTCAGCGTGCCGTACCGGAACCAGATTAGGGCCTGAAGCCATCCTGCGGTGTTGCGGCCAGCTCAAAAGAAAGCGAGTTGAAGAAAGGAGCTCAGGGGCACTGTAATTCACAAACCTGCAGAGTTATAAATGACAGCTATCGTCCAAAAATATACTGAAGTAAGGCTGCCAAGAGGACTTGAAAGCGGGGCAGAATTGCAGGAAACCGATTTCAGGAGGTAGACTGGAATTGCATTGAAAGCATAGGAAAAGAGGCAGAACGTCCACAATGATGCACTTGGCCAAAAAGGGCGTATGCGTTTTTTCCTGAATATATTCAGGAAAAAACGCATACGCCCTTTTTGGCCAACCAAGCAAGCTTGCAAAGGAAATCTGCACTACAATGAAGTCTCACTTCCCCCCGGTCAAAAGGGCCATCTGAAAAAAGTGTAAAATCCAGAAAGGCAGGACAGGCCATGGAGAACTGGGAGCCATGTTATGCTGATGGGCGGGATGTAAATTGCCAACAGACACTCGGGAGAAGTGTATGGTGTTTCCTGAAACATCTAAAAAACAAAGCAACAGAACCTAGGGCACTTCCACTTATGGTCCTATAGCTTAGGGAAATTAAAATCAAAAAGACACAGCCACCCCAAAGTTTGGAACGCCTCTGTTTACAAGAACCTCGTTTACAGTACAAGTTCAACATCGCAGAAAGTGAAAAATGGATAAAGAAGTTGTGGTATTTACTTACAAAGCAATATCACTCAGCAATGAAATCTGTGTCATCAGGCCCTTAGCAGCACAATGAGTGGATTCAGGTATGATGATTCTAACTGAAGTAAGTCACACAGAAAAAGAAACATCATAAGATATCAGTAATACACGGAATGTAAACTTGGCTACACAGGAACTGAATTACAGAACAGAACAGGGTCTGAAATTTAGAAAACCATCTTATGCTTGCTTAAGGGGAAAGGTGAGTTGGGGTGCTGCATAAAACCAGAGATTGAAATGAGCACAGATAAAGTTCCTTAAGTCAAATATGGAATAGACAAGAGCTACTCCTTGCTCAACGAAATGGACTCAACACCGCATATTAAACGCCTAAGAATGTACCTGACTAGTAAGTATCTTAAAACCTATGGATTGCTATGTCTCCGAAAGAGAATCAAGCATGTGTACAGGGGCATAAACGCAGCAGTGATAGGATTGGAGAGGTTCGGTGAGCAAATGAAGACCCTTTGAAGTCATATTGCATGGTACCCATTCCACGGGTTTCAACTACCCAGGTTTAAGGTATTCTTCCTTCAGCTAAAACATGCATGTGGAACCCAGAGTATGATCAACCATGTGATCGGGAGACGTGTTCAAATATGTCTCAGTTTTCCTCCCCTGGTACTCGGGTGCAACATTCCAGACGCTTTACTAACACTCTCCCGACTTGGAGAGTCAGTCCCTTTAACCTCCTGTTTGGCCCAGTTTGCAAGTTCTGCAGAAGATGAACAGGAATAGCGAGAACCAATGAGAGGCTAGCTGGAGGTGTCTGGACGGGCAAATTTAACTCTCATTTCCCACCAGGAAGAGGAATTAACCAAAGGCTCAGCATGCCAAGCCGGAACCAGATTCGGGCCTGAAGCCATCCTGCGGTGTTGCGGCCAGCTCAAAAGAAAGCGAGTTGAAGAAAGGAGCTCAGGGGCACTGTAATTCACAAACCTGCAGAGTTATAAATGACAGCTATCGTCCAAAAATAGACTGAAGTAAGGCTGCCAAGAGGACTTGAAAGCGGGGCAGAATTACAGGAAACCGATTTCAGGAGGTAGACTGGAATTGCATTGAAAGCATAGGAAAAGAGGCAGAACGTCCACAATGATGCACTTGGCCAAAAAGGGCGTATGCGTTTTTTCCTGAATATATTCAGGAAAAAACGCATACGCCCTTTTTGGCCAACCAAGCAAGCTTGCAAAGGAAATCTGCACTACAATGAAGTCTCACTTCCCCCCGGTCAAAAGGGCCATCTGAAAAAAGTGTAAAATCCAGAAAGGCAGGACAGGCCATGGAGAACTGGGAGCCTTGTTATGCTGATGGGCAGGATGTAAATTGCCAACAACCACTCGGGAGAAGTGTATGGTGTTTCCTGAAACATCTAAAAAACAAAGCAACAGAACCTAGGGCACTTCCACTTATGGTCCTATAGCTTAGGGAAATTAAAATCAAAAAGACACAGCCACCCCAAAGTTTGGAACGGCTCTGTTTACAAGAACCTCGTTTACAGTACAAGTTCAACATCGCAGAAAGTGAAAAATGGATAAAGAAGTTGTGGTATTTACTTACAAAGCAATATCACTCAGCAATGAAATCTATGTCATCAGGCCCTTAGCATCACAATGAGTGGATTCAGGTATGATGATTCTAACTGAAATAAGTCACACAGAAAAAGAAACATCATTAGATATCAGTAATACACGGAATGTAAACTTGGCTACACAGGAACTGAATTACAGAACAGAACAGGGTCTCAAATTTAGAAAACCAACTTGCTTGCTTAAGGGTAAAGGTGAGTTGGGGTGCTGCATAAAACCAGAGATTGAAATGAGCACAGATAAAGTTACTTAAGCCAAATATGGAATAGACAAGAGCTACTCCTTGCTCAACGAAATGGACTCAACACCGCATATTAAACGCCTAAGAATGTACCTGACTAGTAAGTATCTTAAAACCTATGGATTGCTATGTCTCCGAAAGAGAATCAAGCATGTGTACAGGGGCATAAACGCAGCAGTGATAGGATTGGAGAGGTTCGGTGAGCAAATGAAGACCCTTTGAAGTCATATTGCATGGTACCCATTCCACGGGTTTCAACTACCCAGGTTTTAGGTATTCTTCCTTCAGCTAAAACATGCATGTGGAACCCAGAGTATGATCAACCATGTGATTGGGAGACGTGTTCAAATATGTCTCAGTTTTCCTCCCCTGGTACTCGGGTGCAACATTCCAGACGCTTTACTAACACTCTCCCCACTTGGAGAGTCAGCGCCTTTAACCTCCTGTTTGGCACAGTTTGCAATTTCTGCGGAAGATGAACAGGAATAGCGAGAACCAATGAGAGGCTAGCTGGAAGTGTCTGGACGGGCAAATTTAACTCTCATTTCCCACCAGGAAGAGGAAATAACCAAAGGCTTAGCGTGCTGTGCCGGAACCAGATTAGGGCCTGAAGCCATCCTGCGGTGTTGCGGCCAGCTCAAAAGAAAGCGAGTTGAAGAAAGGAGCTCAGGGGCACTGTAATTCACAAACCTGCAGAGTTATAAATGACAGCTATCGTCCAAAAATAGACTGAAGTAAGGCTGCCAAGAGGACTTGAAAGCGGGGCAGAATTGCAGGAAACCGATTTCAGGAGGTAGACTGGAATTGCATTGAAAGCATAGGAAAAGAGGCAGAACGTCCACAATGATGCACTTGGCCAAAAAGGGCGTATGCGTTTTTTCCTGAATATATTCAGGAAAAAACGCATACGCCCTTTTTGGCCAACCAAGCAAGCTTGCAAAGGAAATCTGCACTACAATGAAGTCTCACTTCCCCCCGGTCAAAAGGGCCATCTGAAAAAAGTGTAAAATCCAGAAAGGCAGGACAGGCCATGGAGAACTGGGAGCCTTGTTATGCTGATGGGCGGGATGTAAATTGCCAACAGACACTCGGGAGAAGTGTATGGTGTCTCCTGAAACATCTAAAAAACAAAGCAACAGAGCCTAGGGCACTGCCACTTATGGTCCTATAGCTTAGGGAAATTAAAATCAAAAAGACACAGCCACCCCAAAGTTTGGGACACCTCTGTTTACAAGAACCTCGTTTACAGTACAAGTTCAACATCGCAGAAAGTGAAAAATGGATAAAGAACTTGTGGTACTTATGTACAATGCAGTATCACTCAGCAATGAAATCTATGTCATCAGGCCCGTAGCAGCATAATGAGTGGATTCAGGTACGATGATTCTAACTGAAATAAGTCACACAGAAAAAGAAACATCATAAGATATCACTAATACACGGAATGTAAACTTGGCTACACAGGAACTGCATTCCAAAACAGAACAGGGTCTCAAATTTAGAAAACCAACTTATGCTTGCTTAAGGGGAAAGGTGAGTTGGGGTGCTGCATAAAACCACAGATTGAAATGAGCACAGATAAAGTTCCTTAAGCCAAATATGGAATAGACAAGAGCTACTCCTTGCTCAACGAAATGGACTCAAAACCCCATATTAAACGCCTAAGAATGTACCTGACTAGTAAGTATCTTAAAACCTATGGATTGCTATGTCTCCGAAAGAGAATCAAGCATGTGTACAGGGGCATAAACGCAGCAGTGATAGGATTGGAGAGGTTCGGTGAGCAAATGAACACCCTTTGAAGTCATATTGCATGGTACCCATTACACGGGTCTTAACTCTCCAGGTTTAAGGTATTCTTCCTTCAGGTAAAACATGCATGTGGAACCCAGAGTATGATCAACCATGTGATCGGGAGACGTGTTCAAATATGTCTCAGTTTTCCTCCCCTGGTACTCGGGTGCAACATTCCAGACGCTTTACTAACACTCTCCCCACTTGGAGAGTCAGCACCTTTAACCTCCTGTGTGGCCCAGTTTGCAATTTCTGCGGAAGATGAACAGGAATAGCGAGAACCAATGAGAGGCTAGCTGGAGGTGTCTGGACGGGCAAATTTAACTCTCATTTCCCACCAGGAGGCGGAAATAACCAAAGCCTCAGCGTGCCGTGCCGGAACCACATTAGGGCCTGAAGCCATCCTGCGGTGTTGCGGCCAGGTCACAAGAAATCGAGTTGAAGAAAGGAGCTCAGGGGCACTGTAATTCACAAACCTGCAGAGTTATAAATGACAGCTATCGTCCAAAAATAGACTGAAGTAAGGCTGCCAAGAGGACTTGAAAGCGGGGCAGAATTGCAGGAAACCGATTTCAGGAGGTAGACTGGAATTGCATTGAAAGCATAGGAAAAGAGGCAGAACGTCCACAATGATGCACTTGGCCAAAAAGGGCGTATGCGTTTTTTCCTGAATATATTCAGGAAAAAACGCATACGCCCTTTTTGGCCAACCAAGCAAGCTTGCAAAGGAAATCTGCACTACAATGAAGTCTCACTTCCCCCCGGTCAAAAGGGCCATCTGAAAAAAGTGTAAAATCCAGAAAGGCAGGACAGGCCATGGAGAACTGGGAGCCTTGTTATGCTGATGGGCGGGATGTAAATTGCCAACAGACACTCGGGAGAAGTGTATGGTGTCTCCTGAAACATCTAAAAAACAAAGCAACAGAGCCTAGGGCACTGCCACTTATGGTCCTATAGCTTAGGGAAATTAAAATCAAAAAGACACAGCCACCCCAAAGTTTGGGACACCTCTGTTTACAAGAACCTCGTTTACAGTACAAGTTCAACATCGCAGAAAGTGAAAAATGGATAAAGAACTTGTGGTACTTATGTACAATGCAGTATCACTCAGCAATGAAATCTATGTCATCAGGCCCGTAGCAGCATAATGAGTGGATTCAGGTACGATGATTCTAACTGAAATAAGTCACACAGAAAAAGAAACATCATAAGATATCACTAATACACGGAATGTAAACTTGGCTACACAGGAACTGCATTCCAAAACAGAACAGGGTCTCAAATTTAGAAAACCAACTTATGCTTGCTTAAGGGGAAAGGTGAGTTGGGGTGCTGCATAAAACCAGAGATTGAAATGAGCACAGATAAAGTTCCTTAAGCCAAATATGGAATAGACAAGAGCTACTCCTTGCTCAACGAAATGGACTCAAAACCCCATATTAAACGCCTAAGAATGTACCTGACTAGTAAGTATCTTAAAACCTATGGATTGCTATGTCTCCGAAAGAGAATCAAGCATGTGTACAGGGGCATAAACGCAGCAGTGATAGGATTGGAGAGGTTCGGTGAGCAAATGAACACCCTTTGAAGTCATATTGCATGGTACCCATTACACGGGTCTTAACTCTCCAGGTTTAAGGTATTCTTCCTTCAGGTAAAACATGCATGTGGAACCCAGAGTATGATCAACCATGTGATCGGGAGACGTGTTCAAATATGTCTCAGTTTTCCTCCCCTGGTACTCGGGTGCAACATTCCAGACGCTTTACTAACACTCTCCCCACTTGTAGAGTCAGCACCTTTAACCTCCTGTGTGGCCCAGTTTGCAATTTCCGCGGAAGATGAACAGGAATAGCGAGAACCAATGAGAGGCTAGCTGGAGGTGTCTGGACGGGCAAATTTAACTCTCATTTCCCTACAGGAAGAGGAAATAACCAAAGGCTCAGCGTGCCGTGCCGGAACCAGATTAGGGCCTGAAGCCATCCTGCGGTGTTGCGGCCAGCTCAAAAGAAAGCGAGTTGAAGAAAGGAGCTCAGGGGCACTGTAATTCACAAACCTGCAGAGTTATAAATGACAGCTATCGTCCAAAAATAGACTGAAGTAAGGCTGCCAAGAGGACTTGAAAGCGGGGCAGAATTGCAGGAAACCGATTTCAGGAGGTAGACTGGAATTGCATTGAAAGCATAGGAAAAGAGGCAGAACGTCCACAATGATGCACTTGGCCAAAAAGGGCGTATGCGTTTTTTCCTGAATATATTCAGGAAAAAACGCATACGCCCTTTTTGGCCAACCAAGCAAGCTTGCAAAGGAAATCTGCACTACAATGAAGTCTCACTTCCCCCCGGTCAAAAGGGCCATCTGAAAAAAGTGTAAAATCCAGAAAGGCAGGACAGGCCATGGAGAACTGGGAGCCTTGTTATGCTGATGGGCGGGATGTAAATTGCCAACAACCACTCGGGAGAAGTGTATGGTGTTTCCTGAAACATCTAAAAAACAAAGCAACAGAGCCTAGGGCACTGCCACTTATGGTCCTATAGCTTAGGGAAATTAAAATCAAAAAGACACAGCCACCCCAAAGTTTGGAACGGCTCTGTTTACAAGAACCTCGTTTACAGTACAAGTTCAACATCGCAGAAAGTGAAAAATGGATAAAGAAGTTGTGGTATTTACTTACAAAGCAATATCACTCAGCAATGAAATCTGTGTCATCAGGCCCTTAGCAGCACAATGAGTGGATTCAGGTATGATGATTCTAACTGAAATAAGTCACACAGAAAAAGAAACATCATAAGATATCAGTAATACACGGAATGTAAACTTGGCTACACAGGAACTGAATTACAGAACAGAACAGGGTCTCAAATTTAGAAAACCAACTTATTCTTGCTTAAGGGTAAAGGTGAGTTGGGGTGCTGCATAAAACCAGAGATTGAAATGAGCACAGATAAAGTTCCTTAAGCCAAATATGGAATAGACAAGAGCTACTCCTTGCTCAACGAAATGGACTCAACACCCCATATTAAACGCCTAAGAATGTACCTGACTAGTAAGTATCTTAAAACCTATGGATTGCTATGTCTCCGAAAGAGAATCAAGCATGTGTACAGGGGCATTAACGCAGCAGTGATAGGATTGGAGAGGTTCGGTGAGCAAATGAAGACCCTTTGAAGTCATATTGCATGGTACCCATTCCACGGGTTTCAACTACCCAGGTTTAATGTATTCTTCCTTCAGCTAAAACATGCATGTGGAACCTAGAGTATGATCAACCATGTGATCGGGAGACGTGTTCAAATATGTCTCAGTTTTCCTCCCCTGGTACTCGGGTGCAACATTCCAGACGCTTTACTAACACTCTCCCGACTTGGAGAGTCAGTCCCTTTAACCTCCTGTTTGGCCCAGTTTGCAATTTCTGCGGAAGATGAACAGGAATAGCGAGAACCAATGAGAGGCTAGCTGGAGGTGTCTGGACGGGCAAATTTAACTCTCATTTCCCACCAGGAAGAGGAATTAACCAAGGGCTCAGCGTGCCGTACCGGAACCAGATTAGGGCCTGAAGCCATCCTGCGGTGTTGCGGCCAGGTCACAAGAAAGCGAGTTGAAGAAAGGAGCTCAGGGGCACTGTAATTCACAAACCTGCAGAGTTATAAATGACAGCTATCGTCCAAAAATAGACTGAAGTAAGGCTGCCAAGAGGACTTGAAAGCGGGGCAGAATTGCAGGAAACCGATTTCAGGAGGTAGACTGGAATTGCATTGAAAGCATAGGAAAAGAGGCAGAACGTCCACAATGATGCACTTGGCCAAAAAGGGCGTATGCGTTTTTTCCTGAATATATTCAGGAAAAAACGCATACGCCCTTTTTGGCCAACCAAGCAAGCTTGCAAAGGAAATCTGCACTACAATGAAGTCTCACTTCCCCCCGGTCAAAAGGGCCATCTGAAAAAAGTGTAAAATCCAGAAAGGCAGGACAGGCCATGGAGAACTGGGAGCCTTGTTATGCTGATGGGCGGGATGTAAATTGCCAACAACCACTCGGGAGAAGTGTATGGTGTTTCCTGAAACATCTAAAAAACAAAGCAACAGAACCTAGAGCACTTCCACTTATGGTCCTATAGCTTAGGGAAATTAAAATCAAAAAGACACAGCCACCCCAAAGTTTGGAACGGCTCTGTTTACAAGAACCTCGTTTACAGTACAAGTTCAACATCGCAGAAAGTGAAAAATGGATAAAGAAGTTGTGGTATTTACTTACAAAGCAATATCACTCAGCAATGAAGTCTGTGTCATCAGGCCCTTAGCAGCACAATGAGTGGATTCAGGTATGATGATTCTAACTGAAGTAAGTCACACAGAAAAAGAAACATCATAAGATATCAGTAATACACGGAATGTAAACTTGGCTACACAGGAACTGAATTACAGAACAGAACAGGGTCTGAAATTTAGAAAACCATCTTATGCTTGCTTAAGGGGAAAGGTGAGTTGGGGTGCTGCATAAAACCAGAGATTGAAATGAGCACAGATAAAGTTCCTTAAGTCAAATATGGAATAGACAAGAGCTACTCCTTGCTCAACGAAATGGACTCAACACCGCATATTAAACGCCTAAGAATGTACCTGACTAGTAAGTATCTTAAAACCTATGGATTGCTATGTCTCCGAAAGAGAATCAAGCATGTGTACAGGGGCATAAACGCAGCAGTGATAGGATTGGAGAGGTTCGGTGAGCAAATGAAGACCCTTTGAAGTCATATTGCATGGTACCCATTCCACGGGTTTCAACTACCCAGGTTTAAGGTATTCTTCCTTCAGCTAAAACATGCATGTGGAACCCAGAGTATGATCAACCATGTGATCGGGAGACGTGTTCAAATATGTCTCAGTTTTCCTCCCCTGGTACTCGGGTGCAACATTCCAGACGCTTTACTAACACTCTCCCGACTTGGAGAGTCAGTCCCTTTAACCTCCTGTTTGGCCCAGTTTGCAATTTCTGCGGAAGATGAACAGGAATAGCGAGAACCAATGAGAGGCTAGCTGGAGGTGTCTGGACGGGCAAATTTAACTCTCATTTCCCACCAGGAAGAGGAATTAACCAAAGGCTCAGCATGCCAAGCCGGAACCAGATTCGGGCCTGAAGCCATCCTGCGGTGTTGCGGCCAGCTCAAAAGAAAGCGAGTTGAAGAAAGGAGCTCAGGGGCACTGTAATTCACAAACCTGCAGAGTTATAAATGACAGCTATCGTCCAAAAATAGACTGAAGTAAGGCTGCCAAGAGGACTTGAAAGCGGGGCAGAATTACAGGAAACCGATTTCAGGAGGTAGACTGGAATTGCATTGAAAGCATAGGAAAAGAGGCAGAACGTCCACAATGATGCACTTGGCCAAAAAGGGCGTATGCGTTTTTTCCTGAATATATTCAGGAAAAAACGCATACGCCCTTTTTGGCCAACCAAGCAAGCTTGCAAAGGAAATCTGCACTACAATGAAGTCTCACTTCCCCCCGGTCAAAAGGGCCATCTGAAAAAAGTGTAAAATCCAGAAAGGCAGGACAGGCCATGGAGAACTGGGAGCCTTGTTATGCTGATGGGCAGGATGTAAATTGCCAACAACCACTCGGGAGAAGTGTATGGTGTTTCCTGAAACATCTAAAAAACAAAGCAACAGAACCTAGGGCACTTCCACTTATGGTCCTATAGCTTAGGGAAATTAAAATCAAAAAGACACAGCCACCCCAAAGTTTGGAACGGCTCTGTTTACAAGAACCTCGTTTACAGTACAAGTTCAACATCGCAGAAAGTGAAAAATGGATAAAGAAGTTGTGGTATTTACTTACAAAGCAATATCACTCAGCAATGAAATCTATGTCATCAGGCCCTTAGCATCACAATGAGTGGATTCAGGTATGATGATTCTAACTGAAATAAGTCACACAGAAAAAGAAACATCATTAGATATCAGTAATACACGGAATGTAAACTTGGCTACACAGGAACTGAATTACAGAACAGAACAGGGTCTCAAATTTAGAAAACCAACTTGCTTGCTTAAGGGTAAAGGTGAGTTGGGGTGCTGCATAAAACCAGAGATTGAAATGAGCACAGATAAAGTTACTTAAGCCAAATATGGAATAGACAAGAGCTACTCCTTGCTCAACGAAATGGACTCAACACCGCATATTAAACGCCTAAGAATGTACCTGACTAGTAAGTATCTTAAAACCTATGGATTGCTATGTCTCCGAAAGAGAATCAAGCATGTGTACAGGGGCATAAACGCAGCAGTGATAGGATTGGAGAGGTTCGGTGAGCAAATGAAGACCCTTTGAAGTCATATTGCATGGTACCCATTCCACGGGTTTCAACTACCCAGGTTTTAGGTATTCTTCCTTCAGCTAAAACATGCATGTGGAACCCAGAGTATGATCAACCATGTGATTGGGAGACGTGTTCAAATATGTCTCAGTTTTCCTCCCCTGGTACTCGGGTGCAACATTCCAGACGCTTTACTAACACTCTCCCCACTTGGAGAGTCAGCGCCTTTAACCTCCTGTTTGGCACAGTTTGCAATTTCTGCGGAAGATGAACAGGAATAGCGAGAACCAATGAGAGGCTAGCTGGAAGTGTCTGGACGGGCAAATTTAACTCTCATTTCCCACCAGGAAGAGGAAATAACCAAAGGCTTAGCGTGCCGTGCCGGAACCAGATTAGGGCCTGAAGCCATCCTGCGGTGTTGCGGCCAGCTCAAAAGAAAGCGAGTTGAAGAAAGGAGCTCAGGGGCACTGTAATTCACAAACCTGCAGAGTTATAAATGACAGCTATCGTCCAAAAATAGACTGAAGTAAGGCTGCCAAGAGGACTTGAAAGCGGGGCAGAATTGCAGGAAACCGATTTCAGGAGGTAGACTGGAATTGCATTGAAAGCATAGGAAAAGAGGCAGAACGTCCACAATGATGCACTTGGCCAAAAAGGGCGTATGCGTTTTTTCCTGAATATATTCAGGAAAAAACGCATACGCCCTTTTTGGCCAACCAAGCAAGCTTGCAAAGGAAATCTGCACTACAATGAAGTCTCACTTCCCCCCGGTCAAAAGGGCCATCTGAAAAAAGTGTAAAATCCAGAAAGGCAGGACAGGCCATGGAGAACTGGGAGCCTTGTTATGCTGATGGGCGGGATGTAAATTGCCAACAGACACTCGGGAGAAGTGTATGGTGTCTCCTGAAACATCTAAAAAACAAAGCAACAGAGCCTAGGGCACTGCCACTTATGGTCCTATAGCTTAGGGAAATTAAAATCAAAAAGACACAGCCACCCCAAAGTTTGGGACACCTCTGTTTACAAGAACCTCGTTTACAGTACAAGTTCAACATCGCAGAAAGTGAAAAATGGATAAAGAACTTGTGGTACTTATGTACAATGCAGTATCACTCAGCAATGAAATCTATGTCATCAGGCCCGTAGCAGCATAATGAGTGGATTCAGGTACGATGATTCTAACTGAAATAAGTCACACAGAAAAAGAAACATCATAAGATATCACTAATACACGGAATGTAAACTTGGCTACACAGGAACTGCATTCCAAAACAGAACAGGGTCTCAAATTTAGAAAACCAACTTATGCTTGCTTAAGGGGAAAGGTGAGTTGGGGTGCTGCATAAAACCACAGATTGAAATGAGCACAGATAAAGTTCCTTAAGCCAAATATGGAATAGACAAGAGCTACTCCTTGCTCAACGAAATGGACTCAAAACCCCATATTAAACGCCTAAGAATGTACCTGACTAGTAAGTATCTTAAAACCTATGGATTGCTATGTCTCCGAAAGAGAATCAAGCATGTGTACAGGGGCATAAACGCAGCAGTGATAGGATTGGAGAGGTTCGGTGAGCAAATGAACACCCTTTGAAGTCATATTGCATGGTACCCATTACACGGGTCTTAACTCTCCAGGTTTAAGGTATTCTTCCTTCAGGTAAAACATGCATGTGGAACCCAGAGTATGATCAACCATGTGATCGGGAGACGTGTTCAAATATGTCTCAGTTTTCCTCCCCTGGTACTCGGGTGCAACATTCCAGACGCTTTACTAACACTCTCCCCACTTGGAGAGTCAGCACCTTTAACCTCCTGTGTGGCCCAGTTTGCAATTTCTGCGGAAGATGAACAGGAATAGCGAGAACCAATGAGAGGCTAGCTGGAGGTGTCTGGACGGGCAAATTTAACTCTCATTTCCCACCAGGAGGCGGAAATAACCAAAGCCTCAGCGTGCCGTGCCGGAACCACATTAGGGCCTGAAGCCATCCTGCGGTGTTGCGGCCAGGTCACAAGAAATCGAGTTGAAGAAAGGAGCTCAGGGGCACTGTAATTCACAAACCTGCAGAGTTATAAATGACAGCTATCGTCCAAAAATAGACTGAAGTAAGGCTGCCAAGAGGACTTGAAAGCGGGGCAGAATTGCAGGAAACCGATTTCAGGAGGTAGACTGGAATTGCATTGAAAGCATAGGAAAAGAGGCAGAACGTCCACAATGATGCACTTGGCCAAAAAGGGCGTATGCGTTTTTTCCTGAATATATTCAGGAAAAAACGCATACGCCCTTTTTGGCCAACCAAGCAAGCTTGCAAAGGAAATCTGCACTACAATGAAGTCTCACTTCCCCCCGGTCAAAAGGGCCATCTGAAAAAAGTGTAAAATCCAGAAAGGCAGGACAGGCCATGGAGAACTGGGAGCCTTGTTATGCTGATGGGCGGGATGTAAATTGCCAACAGACACTCGGGAGAAGTGTATGGTGTCTCCTGAAACATCTAAAAAACAAAGCAACAGAGCCTAGGGCACTGCCACTTATGGTCCTATAGCTTAGGGAAATTAAAATCAAAAAGACACAGCCACCCCAAAGTTTGGGACACCTCTGTTTACAAGAACCTCGTTTACAGTACAAGTTCAACATCGCAGAAAGTGAAAAATGGATAAAGAACTTGTGGTACTTATGTACAATGCAGTATCACTCAGCAATGAAATCTATGTCATCAGGCCCGTAGCAGCATAATGAGTGGATTCAGGTACGATGATTCTAACTGAAATAAGTCACACAGAAAAAGAAACATCATAAGATATCACTAATACACGGAATGTAAACTTGGCTACACAGGAACTGCATTCCAAAACAGAACAGGGTCTCAAATTTAGAAAACCAACTTATGCTTGCTTAAGGGGAAAGGTGAGTTGGGGTGCTGCATAAAACCAGAGATTGAAATGAGCACAGATAAAGTTCCTTAAGCCAAATATGGAATAGACAAGAGCTACTCCTTGCTCAACGAAATGGACTCAAAACCCCATATTAAACGCCTAAGAATGTACCTGACTAGTAAGTATCTTAAAACCTATGGATTGCTATGTCTCCGAAAGAGAATCAAGCATGTGTACAGGGGCATAAACGCAGCAGTGATAGGATTGGAGAGGTTCGGTGAGCAAATGAACACCCTTTGAAGTCATATTGCATGGTACCCATTACACGGGTCTTAACTCTCCAGGTTTAAGGTATTCTTCCTTCAGGTAAAACATGCATGTGGAACCCAGAGTATGATCAACCATGTGATCGGGAGACGTGTTCAAATATGTCTCAGTTTTCCTCCCCTGGTACTCGGGTGCAACATTCCAGACGCTTTACTAACACTCTCCCCACTTGGAGAGTCAGCACCTTTAACCTCCTGTGTGGCCAGGTTTGCAATTTCCGCGGAAGATGAACAGGAATAGCGAGAACCAATGAGAGGCTAGCTGGAGGTGTCTGGACGGGCAAATTTAACTCTCATTTCCCTACAGGAAGAGGAAATAACCAAAGGCTCAGCGTGCCGTGCCGGAACCAGATTAGGGCCTGAAGCCATCCTGCGGTGTTGCGGCCAGCTCAAAAGAAAGCGAGTTGAAGAAAGGAGCTCAGGGGCACTGTAATTCACAAACCTGCAGAGTTATAAATGACAGCTATCGTCCAAAAATAGACTGAAGTAAGACTGCCAAGAGGACTTGAAAGCGGGGCAGAATTGCAGGAAACCGATTTCAGGAGGTAGACTGGAATTGCATTGAAAGCATAGGAAAAGAGGCAGAACGTCCACAATGATGCACTTGGCCAAAAAGGGCGTATGCGTTTTTTCCTGAATATATTCAGGAAAAAACGCATACGCCCTTTTTGGCCAACCAAGCAAGCTTGCAAAGGAAATCTGCACTACAATGAAGTCTCACTTCCCCCCGGTCAAAAGGGCCATCTGAAAAAAGTGTAAAATCCAGAAAGGCAGGACAGGCCATGGAGAACTGGGAGCCTTGTTATGCTGATGGGCGGGATGTAAATTGCCAACAACCACTCAGGAGAAGTGTATGGTGTTTCCTGAAACATCTAAAAAACAAAGCAACAGAGCCTAGGGCACTGCCACTTATGGTCCTATAGCTTAGGGAAATTAAAATCAAAAAGACACAGCCACCCCAAAGTTTGGAACGGCTCTGTTTACAAGAACCTCGTTTACAGTACAAGTTCAACATCGCAGAAAGTGAAAAATGGATAAAGAAGTTGTGGTATTTACTTACAAAGCAATATCACTCAGCAATGAAATCTGTGTCATCAGGCCCTTAGCAGCACAATGAGTGGATTCAGGTATGATGATTCTAACTGAAATAAGTCACACAGAAAAAGAAACATCATAAGATATCAGTAATACACGGAATGTAAACTTGGCTACACAGGAACTGAATTACAGAACAGAACAGGGTCTCAAATTTAGAAAACCAACTTATTCTTGCTTAAGGGTAAAGGTGAGTTGGGGTGCTGCATAAAACCAGAGATTGAAATGAGCACAGATAAAGTTCCTTAAGCCAAATATGGAATAGACAAGAGCTACTCCTTGCTCAACGAAATGGACTCAACACCCCATATTAAACGCCTAAGAATGTACCTGACTAGTAAGTATCTTAAAACCTATGGATTGCTATGTCTCCGAAAGAGAATCAAGCATGTGTACAGGGGCATAAACGCAGCAGTGATAGGATTGGAGAGGTTCGGTGAGCAAATGAAGACCCTTTGAAGTCATATTGCATGGTACCCATTCCACGGGTTTCAACTACCCAGGTTTAATGTATTCTTCCTTCAGCTAAAACATGCATGTGGAACCTAGAGTATGATCAACCATGTGATCGGGAGACGTGTTCAAATATGTCTCAGTTTTCCTCCCCTGGTACTCGGGTGCAACATTCCAGACGCTTTACTAACACTCTCCCGACTTGGAGAGTCAGTCCCTTTAACCTCCTGTTTGGCCCAGTTTGCAATTTCTGCGGAAGATGAACAGGAATAGCGAGAACCAATGAGAGGCTAGCTGGAGGTGTCTGGACGGGCAAATTTAACTCTCATTTCCCACCAGGAAGAGGAATTAACCAAGGGCTCAGCGTGCCGTACCGGAACCAGATTAGGGCCTGAAGCCATCCTGCGGTGTTGCGGCCAGGTCACAAGAAAGCGAGTTGAAGAAAGGAGCTCAGGGGCACTGTAATTCACAAACCTGCAGAGTTATAAATGACAGCTATCGTCCAAAAATAGACTGAAGTAAGGCTGCCAAGAGGACTTGAAAGCGGGGCAGAATTGCAGGAAACCGATTTCAGGAGGTAGACTGGAATTGCATTGAAAGCATAGGAAAAGAGGCAGAACGTCCACAATGATGCACTTGGCCAAAAAGGGCGTATGCGTTTTTTCCTGAATATATTCAGGAAAAAACGCATACGCCCTTTTTGGCCAACCAAGCAAGCTTGCAAAGGAAATCTGCACTACAATGAAGTCTCACTTCCCCCCGGTCAAAAGGGCCATCTGAAAAAAGTGTAAAATCCAGAAAGGCAGGACAGGCCATGGAGAACTGGGAGCCTTGTTATGCTGATGGGCGGGATGTAAATTGCCAACAACCACTCGGGAGAAGTGTATGGTGTTTCCTGAAACATCTAAAAAACAAAGCAACAGAACCTAGAGCACTTCCACTTATGGTCCTATAGCTTAGGGAAATTAAAATCAAAAAGACACAGCCACCCCAAAGTTTGGAACGGCTCTGTTTACAAGAACCTCGTTTACAGTACAAGTTCAACATCGCAGAAAGTGAAAAATGGATAAAGAAGTTGTGGTATTTACTTACAAAGCAATATCACTCAGCAATGAAGTCTGTGTCATCAGGCCCTTAGCAGCACAATGAGTGGATTCAGGTATGATGATTCTAACTGAAGTAAGTCACACAGAAAAAGAAACATCATAAGATATCAGTAATACACGGAATGTAAACTTGGCTACACAGGAACTGAATTACAGAACAGAACAGGGTCTCAAATTTAGAAAACCAACTTATGCTTGCTTAAGGGTAAAGGTGAGTTGGGGTGCTGCATAAAACCAGAGATTGAAATGAGCACAGATAAAGTTCCTTAAGTCAAATATGGAATAGACAAGAGCTACTCCTTGCTCAACGAAATGGACTCAACACCGCATATTAAACGCCGAAGAATGTACCTGACTAGTAAGTATCTTAAAACCTATGGATTGCTATGTCTCCGAAAGAGAATCAAGCATGTGTACAGGGGAATAAATGCAGCAGTGATAGGATTGGAGAGGTTCGGTGAGCAAATGAAGACCCTTTGAAGTCATATTGCATGGTACCCATTCCACGGGTTTCAACTACCCAGGTTTAAGGTATTCTTCCTTCAGCTAAAACATGCATGTGGAACCTAGAGTATGATCAACCATGTGATCGGGAGACGTGTTCAAATATGTCTCAGTTTTCCTCCCCTGGTACTCGGGTGAAACATTCCAGACGCTTTACTAACACTCTCCCGACTTGGAGAGTCAGTCCCTT
This sequence comes from Stenella coeruleoalba, assembly GCF_951394435.1. NCBI lineage: Eukaryota > Metazoa > Chordata > Mammalia > Artiodactyla > Delphinidae > Stenella > Stenella coeruleoalba. The sequence goes on along the minus strand of NW_027645901.1, from coordinate 127,148 downwards.
TAACCTCCTGTTTGGCCCAGTTTGCAATTTCTGCGGAAGATGAACAGGAATAGCGAGAACCAATGAGAGGCTAGCTGGAGGTGTCTGGACGGGCAAATTTAACTCTCATTTCCCACCAGGAAGAGGAATTAACCAAACGCTCAGCGTGCCGGGCCGGAACCAGATTAGGGCCTGAAGCCATCCTGCGGTGTTGCGGCCAGCTCAAAAGAAAGCGAGTTGAAGAAAGGAGCTCAGGGGCACTGTAATTCACAAACCTGCAGAGTTATAAATGACAGCTATCGTCCAAAAATAGACTGAAGTAAGGCTGCCAAGAGGACTTGAAAGCGGGGCAGAATTGCAGGAAACCGATTTCAGGAGGTAGACTGGAATTGCATTGAAAGCATAGGAAAAGAGGCAGAACGTCCACAATGATGCACTTGGCCAAAAAGGGCGTATGCGTTTTTTCCTGAATATATTCAGGAAAAAACGCATACGCCCTTTTTGGCCAACCAAGCAAGCTTGCAAAGGAAATCTGCACTACAATGAAGTCTCACTTCCCCCCGGTCAAAAGGGCCATCTGAAAAAAGTGTAAAATCCAGAAAGGCAGGACAGGCCATGGAGAACTGGGAGCCTTGTTATGCTGATGGGCGGGATGTAAATTGCCAACAGACACTTGGGAGAAGTGTATGGTGTTTCCTGAAACATCTAAAAAACAAAGCAACAGAGCCTAGGGCACTGCCACTTATGGTCCTATAGCTTAGGGAAATTAAAATCAAAAAGACACAGCCACCCCAAAGTTTGGGACGCCTCTGTTTACAAGAACCTCGTTTACAGTACAAGTTCAACATCGCAGAAAGTGAAAAATGAATAAAGAAGTTGTGGTATTTACTTACAAAGCAATATCACTCAGCAATGAAATCTATGTCATCAGGCCCGTAGCAGCATAATGAGTGGATTCAGGTACGATGATTCTAACTGAAATAAGTCACACAGAAAAAGAAACATCATAAGATATCAGTAATACACGGAATGTAAACTTGGCTACACAGGAACTGCATTCCAAAACAGAACAGGGTCTCAAATTTAGAAAACCAACTTATGCTTGCTTAAGGGGAAAGGTGAGTTGGGGTGCTGCATAAAACCAGAGATTGAAATGAGCACAGATAAAGTTCCTTAAGCCAAATATGGAATAGACAAGAGCTACTCCTTGCTCAACGAAATGGACTCAACACCGCATATTAAGCGCCTAAGAATGTACCTGACTAGTAAGTATCTTAAAACCTATGGATTGCTATGTCTCCGAAAGAGAATCAAGCATGTGTACAGGGGCATAAACGCAGCAGTGATAGGATTGGAGAGGTTCGGTGAGCAAATGAAGACCCTTTGAAGTCATATTGCATGGTACCCATTACACGGGTCTTAACTCTCCAGGTTTAAGGTATTCTTCCTTCAGCTAAAACATGCATGTGGAACCCAGAGTATGATCAACCATGTGATCGGGAGACGTGTTCAAATATGTCTCAGTTTTCCTCCCCTGGTACTCGGGTGCAACATTCCAGACGCTTTACTAACACTCTCACCACTTGGAGAGTCAGCGCCTTTAACCTCCTGTTTGGCCCAGTTTGCAATTTCTGCGGAAGATGAACAGGAATAGCGAGAACCAATGAGAGGCTAGCTGGAGGTTTCTGGACGGGCAAATTTAACTCTCATTTCCCACCAGGAAGAGGAAATAACCAAAGGCTCAGCGTGCCGTGCCGGAACCAGATTAGGGCCTGAAGCCATCCTGCGGTGTTGCGGCCAGGTCACAAGAAAGCGAGTTGAAGAAAGGAGCTCAGGGGCACTGTAATTCACAAACCTGCAGAGTTATAAATGACAGCTATCGTCCAAAAATAGACTGAAGTAAGGCTGCCAAGAGGACTTGAAAGCGGGGCAGAATTGCAGCAAACCGATTTCAGGAGGTAGACTGGAATTGCATTGAAAGCATAGGAAAAGAGGCAGAACGTCCACAATGATGCACTTGGCCAAAAAGGGCGTATGCGTCTTTTCCTGAATATATTCAGGAAAAAACGCATACGCCCTTTTTGGCCAACCAAGCAAGCTTGCAAAGGAAATCTGCACTACAATGAAGTCTCACTTCCCCCCGGTCAAAAGGGCCATCTGAAAAAAGTGTAAAATCCAGAAAGGCAGGACAGGCCATGGAGAACTGGGAGCCTTGTTATGCTGATGGGCGGGATGTAAATTGCCAACAACCACTCCGGAGAAGTGTATGGTGTTTCCTGAAACATCTAAAAAACAAAGCAACAGAACCTAGGGCACTTCCACTTATGGTCCTATAGCTTAGGGAAATTAAAATCAAAAAGACACAGCCACCCCAAAGTTTGGAACGGCTCTGTTTACAAGAACCTCGTTTACAGTACAAGTTCAACATCGCAGAAAGTGAAAAATGGATAAAGAACTTGTGGTACTTACGTACAATGCAGTATCACTCAGCAATGAAATCTATGTCATCAGGCCCGTAGCAGCATAATGAGTGGATTCAGGTACGATGATTCTAACTGAAATAAGTCACACAGAAAAAGAAACATCATAAGATATCAGTAATACACGGAATGTAAACTTGGCTACACAGGAACTGCATTCCAAAACAGAACAGGGTCTCAAATTTAGAAAACCAACTTATGCTTGCTTAAGGTGAAAGGTGAGTTGGGGTGCTGCATAAAACCAGAGATTGAAATGAGCACAGATAAAGTTCCTTAAGTCAAATATGGAATAGACAAGAGCTACTCCTTGCTCAACGAAATGGACTCAACACCGCATATTAAACGCCTAAGAATGTACCTGACTAGTAAGTATCTTAAAACCTATGGATTGCTATGTCTCCGAAAGAGAATCAAGCATGTGTACAGGGGCATAAACGCAGCAGTGATAGGATTGGAGAGGTTCGGTGAGCAAATGAAGACCCTTTGAAGTCATATTGCATGGTACCCATTCCACGGGTTTCAACTACCCAGGTTTAAGGTATTCTTCCTTCAGCTAAAACATGCATGTGGAACCTAGAGTATGATCAACCATGTGATCAGGAGATGTGTTCAAATATGTCTCAGTTTTCCTCCCCTGGTACTCGGGTGCAACATTCCAGACGCTTTACTAACACTCTCCCGACTTGGAGAGTCAGTCCCTTTAACCTCCTGTTTGGCCCAGTTTGCAATTTCTGCGGAAGATGAACAGGAATAGCGAGAACCAATGAGAGACTAGCTGGAGGTGTCTGGACGGGCAAATTTAAATCTCATTTCCCACCAGGAAGAGGAATTAACCAAACGCTCAGCGTGCCGGGCCGGAACCAGATTAGGGCCTGAAGCCATCCTGCGGTGTTGCGGCCAGCTCAAAAGAAAGCGAGTTGAAGAAAGGAGCTCAGGGGCACTGTAATTCACAAACCTGCAGAGTTATAAATGACAGCTATCGTCCAAAAATATACTGAAGTAAGGCTGCCAAGAGGACTTGAAAGCGGGGCAGAATTGCAGGAAACCGATTTCAGGAGGTAGACTGGAATTGCATTGAAAGCATAGGAAAAGAGGCAGAACGTCCACAATGATGCACTTGGCCAAAAAGGGCGTATGCGTTTTTTCCTGAATATATTCAGGAAAAAACGCATACGCCCTTTTTGGCCAACCAAGCAAGCTTGCAAAGGAAATCTGCACTACAATGAAGTCTCACTTCCCCCCGGTCAAAAGGGCCATCTGAAAAAAGTGTAAAATCCAGAAAGGCAGGACAGGCCATGGAGAACTGGGAGCCTTGTTATGCTGATGGGCGGGATGTAAATTGCCAACAGACACTGGGGAGAAGTGTATGGTGTTTCCTGAAACATCTAAAAAACAAAGCAACAGAGCCTAGGGCACTGCCACTTATGGTCCTATAGCTTAGGGAAATTAAAATCAAAAAGACACAGCCACCCCAAAGTTTGGGACGCCTCTGTTTACAAGAACCTCGTTTACAGTACAAGTTCAACATCGCAGAAAGTGAAAAATGGATAAAGAAGTTGTGGTATTTACTTACAAAGCAATATCACTCAGCAATGAAATCTATGTCATCAGGCCCTTAGCATCACAATGAGTGGATTCAGGTACGATGATTCTAACTGAAATAAGTCACACAGAAAAAGAAACATCATAAGATATCAGTAATACACGGAATGTAAACTTGGCTACACAGGAACTGCATTCCAAAACAGAACAGGGTCTCAAATTTAGAAAACCAACTTATGCTTGCTTAAGGGGAAAGGTGAGTTGGGGTGCTGCATAAAACCAGAGATTGAAATGAGCACAGATAAAGTTCCTTAAGCCAAATATGGAATAGACAAGAGCTACTCCTTGCTCAACGAAATGGACTCAAAACCCCATATTAAACGCCGAAGAATGTACCTGACTAGTAAGTATCTTAAAACCTATGGATTGCTATGTCTCCGAAAGAGAATCAAGCATGTGTACAGGGGCATAAACGCAGCAGTGATAGGATTGGAGAGGTTCGGTGAGCCAATGAAGACCCTTTGAAGTCATATTGCATGGTACCCATTCCACGGGTTTCAACTACCCAGGTTTTAGGTATTCTTCCTTCAGCTAAAACATGCATGTGGAACCCAGAGTATGATCAACCATGTGATCGGGAGACGTGTTCAAATATGTCTCAGTTTTCCTCCCCTGGTACTCGGGTGCAACATTCCAGACGCTTTACTAACACTCTCCCCACTTGGAGAGTCAGTCCCTTTAACCTCCTGTTTGGCCCAGTTTGCAATTTCTGCGGAAGATGAACAGGAATAGCGAGAACCAATGAGAGGCTAGCTGGAGGTGTCTGGACGGGCAAATTTAACTCTCATTTCCCACCAGGAAGAGGAATTAACCAAACGCTCAGCGTGCCGGGCCGGAACCAGATTAGGGCCTGAAGCCATCCTGCGGTGTTGCGGCCAGCTCAAAAGAAAGCGAGTTGAAGAAAGGAGCTCAGGGGCACTGTAATTCACAAACCTGCAGAGTTATAAATGACAGCTATCGTCCAAAAATAGACTGAAGTAAGGCTGCCAAGAGGACTTGAAAGCGGGGCAGAATTGCAGGAAACCGATTTCAGGAGGTAGACTGGAATTGCATTGAAAGCATAGGAAAAGAGGCAGAACGTCCACAATGATGCACTTGGCCCAAAAGGGCGTATGCGTTTTTTCCTGAATATATACAGGAAAAAACGCATACGCCCTTTTTGGCCAGCCAAGCAAGCTTGCAAAGGAAATCTGCACTACAATGAAGTCTCACTTCCCCCCGGTCAAAAGGGCCATCTGAAAAAAGTGTAAAATCCAGAAAGGCAGGACAGGCCATGGAGAACTGGGAGCCTTGTTATGCTGATGGGCGGGATGTAAATTGCCAACAACCACTCGGGAGAAGTGTATGGTGTTTCCTGAAACATCTAAAAAACAAAGCAACAGAACCTAGGGCACTTCCACTTATGGTCCTATAGCTTAGGGAAATTAAAATCAAAAAGACACAGCCACCCCAAAGTTTGGAACGGCTCTCTTTACAAGAACCTCGTTTACAGTACAAGTTCAACATCGCAGAAAGTGAAAAATGGATAAAGAAGTTGTGGTATTTACTTACAAAGCAATATCACTCAGCAATGAAATCTGTGTCATCAGGCCCGTAGCAGCACAATGAGTGGATTCAGGTACGATGATTCTAACTGAAATAAGTCACACAGAAAAAGAAACATCATAAGATATCAGTAATACACGGAATGTAAACTTGGCTACACAGGAACTGCATTCCAAAACAGAACAGGGTCTCAAATTTAGAAAACCAACTTATGCTTGCTTAAGGGGAAAGGTCAGTTGGGGTGCTGCATAAAACCAGAGATTGAAATGAGCACAGATAAAGTTCCTTAAGCCAAATATGGAATAGACAAGAGCTACTCCTTGCTCAACGAAATGGACTCAACACCGCATATTAAGCGCCTAAGAATGTACCTGACTAGTAAGTATCTTAAAACCTATGGATTGCTATGTCTCCGAAAGAGAATCAAGCATGTGTACAGGGGCATAAACGCAGCAGTGATAGGATTGGAGAGGTTCGGTGAGCAAATGAAGACCCTTTGAAGTCATATTGCATGGTACCCATTACACGGGTCTTAACTCTCCAGGTTTAAGGTATTCTTCCTTCAGCTAAAACATGCATGTGGAACCCAGAGTATGATCAACCATGTGATCGGGAGACGTGTTCAAATATGTCTCAGTTTTCCTCCCCTGGTACTCGGGTGCAACATTCCAGACGCTTTACTAACACTCTCCCCACTTGGAGAGTCAGCGCCTTTAACCTCCTGTTTGGCCCAGTTTGCAATTTCTGCGGAAGATGAACAGGAATAGCGAGAACCAATGAGAGGCTAGCTGGAGGTTTCTGGACGGGCAAATTTAACTCTCATTTCCCACCAGGAAGAGGAAATAACCAAAGGCTCAGCGTGCCGTGCCGGAACCAGATTAGGGCCTGAAGCCATCCTGCGGTGTTGCGGCCAGGTCACAAGAAAGCGAGTTGAAGAAAGGAGCTCAGGGGCACTGTAATTCACAAACCTGCAGAGTTATAAATGACAGCTATCGTCCAAAAATAGACTGAAGTAAGGCTGCCAAGAGGACTTGAAAGCGGGGCAGAATTGCAGGAAACCGATTTCAGGAGGTAGACTGGAATTGCATTGAAAGCATAGGAAAAGAGGCAGAACGTCCACAATGATGCACTTGGCCAAAAAGGGCGTATGCGTCTTTTCCTGAATATATTCAGGAAAAAACGCATACGCCCTTTTTGGCCAACCAAGCAAGCTTGCAAAGGAAATCTGCACTACAATGAAGTCTCACTTCCCCCCGGTCAAAAGGGCCATCTGAAAAAAGTGTAAAATCCAGAAAGGCAGGACAGGCCATGGAGAACTGGGAGCCTTGTTATGCTGATGGGCGGGATGTAAATTGCCAACAACCACTCTGGAGAAGTGTATGGTGTTTCCTGAAACATCTAAAAAACAAAGCAACAGAACCTAGGGCACTTCCACTTATGGTCCTATAGCTTAGGGAAATTAAAATCAAAAAGACACAGCCACCCCAAAGTTTGGAACGGCTCTGTTTACAAGAACCTCGTTTACAGTACAAGTTCAACATCGCAGAAAGTGAAAAATGGATAAAGAACTTGTGGTACTTACGTACAATGCAGTATCACTCAGCAATGAAATCTATGTCATCAGGCCCGTAGCAGCATAATGAGTGGATTCAGGTACGATGATTCTAACTGAAATAAGTCACACAGAAAAAGAAACATCATAAGATATCACTAATACACGGAATGTAAACTTGGCTACACAGGAACTGCATTCCAAAACAGAACAGGGTCTCAAATTTAGAAAACCAACTTATGCTTGCTTAAGGGGAAAGGTGAGTTGGGGTGCTGCATAAAACCAGAGATTGAAATGAGCACAGATAAAGTTCCTTAAGCCAAATATGGAATAGACAAGAGCTACTCCTTGCTCAACGAAATGGACTCAAAACCCCATATTAAACGCCTAAGAATGTACCTGACTAGTAAGTATCTTAAAACCTATGGATTGCTATGTCTCTGAAAGAGAATCAAGCATGTGTACAGGGTCATAAACGCAGCAGTGATAGGATTGGAGAGGTTCGGTGAGCAAATGAAGACCCTTTGAAGTCATATTGCATGGTACCCATTCCACGGGTTTCAACTACCCAGGTTTTAGGTATTCTTCCTTCAGCTAAAACATGCATGTGGAACCCAGAGTATGATCAACCATGTGATCGGGAGACGTGTTCAAATATGTCTCAGTTTTCCTCCCCTGGTACTCGGGTGCAACATTCCAGATGCTTTACTAACACTCTCCCCACTTGGAGAGTCAGCGCCTTTAACCTCCTGTTTGGCACAGTTTGCAATTTCTGCGGAAGATGAACAGGAATAGCGAGAACCAATGAGAGGCTAGCTGGAGGTGTCTGGACGGGCAAATTTAACTCTCATTTCCCACCAGGAAGAGGAATTAACCAAGGGCTCAGCGTGCCGTACCGGAACCAGATTAGGGCCTGAAGCCATCCTGCATTGTTGCGGCCAGGTCACAAGAAAGCGAGTTGAAGAAAGGAGCTCAGGGGCACTGTAATTCACAAACCTGCAGAGTTATAAATGACAGCTATCGTCCAAAAATAGACTGAAGTAAGGCTGCCAAGAGGACTTGAAAGCGGGGCAGAATTGCAGGAAACCGATTTCAGGAGGTAGACTGGAATTGCATTGAAAGCATAGGAAAAGAGGCAGAACGTCCACAATGATGCACTTGGCCAAAAAGGGCGTATGCGTTTTTTCCTGAATATATTCAGGAAAAAACGCATACGCCCTTTTTGGCCAACCAAGCAAGCTTGCAATGGAAATCTGCATTACAATGAAGTCTCACTTCCCCCCGGTCAAAAGGGCCATCTGAAAAAAGTGTAAAATCCAGAAAGGTAACAGGCCATTGAGAACTGGGAGCCTTGTTATGCTGATGGGCGGGATGTAAATTGCCAACAGACACTCTGGAGAAGTGTATGGTGTTTCCTGAAACATCTAAAAAACAAAGCAACAGAGCCTAGGGCACTTCCACTTATGGTCCTATAGCTTAGGGAAATTAAAATCAAAAAGACACAGCCACCCCAAAGTTTGGAACGGCTCTGTTTACAAGAACCTCGTTTACAGTACAAGTTCAACATCGCAGAAAGTGAAAAATGGATAAAGAAGTTGTGGTATTTACTTACAAAGCAATATCACTCAGCAATGAAGTCTGTGTCATCAGGCCCTTAGCAGCACAATGAGTGGATTCAGGTATGATGATTCTAACTGAAGTAAGTCACACAGAAAAAGAAACATCATAAGATATCAGTAATACACGGAATGTAAACTTGGCTACACAGGAACTGAATTACAGAACAGAACAGGGTCTCAAATTTAGAAAACCAACTTTTGCTTGCTTAAGGGTAAAGGTGAGTTGGGGTGCTGCATAAAACCAGAGATTGAAATGAGCACAGATAAAGTTCCTTAAGTCAAATATGGAATAGACAAGAGCTACTCCTTGCTCAACGAAATGGACTCAACACCGCATATTAAACGCCTAAGAATGTACCTGACTAGTAAGTATCTTAAAACCTATGGATTGCTATGTCTCCGAAAGAGAATCAAGCATGTGTACAGGGGCATAAACGCAGCAGTGATAGGATTGGAGAGGTTCGGTGAGCAAATGAAGACCCTTTGAAGTCATATTGCATGGTACCCATTCCACGGGTTTCAACTACCCAGGTTTAAGGTATTCTTCCTTCAGCTAAAACATGCATGTGGAACCTAGAGTATGATCAACCATGTGATCGGGAGACGTGTTCAAATATGTCTCAGTTTTCCTCCCCTGGTACTCGGGTGCAACATTCCAGACGCTTTACTAACACACTCCCGAGTTGGAGAGTCAGTCCCTTTAACCTCCTGTTTGGCCCAGTTTGCAATTTCTGCGGAAGATGAACAGGAATAGCGAGAACCAATGAGAGGCTAGCTGGAGGTGTCTGGACGGGCAAATTTAAATCTCACTTCCCACCAGGAAGAGGAATTAACCAAACGCTCAGCGTGCCGGGCCGGAACCAGATTAGGGCCTGAAGCCATCCTGCGGTGTTGCGGCCAGCTCAAAAGAAAGCGAGTTGAAGAAAGGAGCTCAGGGGCACTGTAATTCACAAACCTGCAGAGTTATAAATGACAGCTATCGTCCAAAAATAGACTGAAGTAAGGCTGCCAAGAGGACTTGAAAGCGGGGCAGAATTGCAGGAAACCGATTTCAGGAGGTAGACTGGAATTGCATTGAAAGCATAGGAAAAGAGGCAGAACGTCCACAATGATGCACTTGGCCAAAAAGGGCGTATGCGTTTTTTCCTGAATATATACAGGAAAAAACGCATACGCCCTTTTTGGCCAACCAAGCAAGCTTGCAAAGGAAATCTACACTACAATGAAGTCTCACTTCCCCCCGGTCAAAAGGGCCATCTGAAAAAAGTGTAAAATCCAGAAAGGCAGGACAGGCCATGGAGAACTGGGAGCCTTGTTATGCTGATGGGCGGGATGTAAATTGCCAACAACCGCTCGGGAGAAGTGTATGGTGTTTCCTGAAACATCTAAAAAACAAAGCAACAGAACCTAGGGCACTTCCACTTATGGTCCTATAGCTTAGGGAAATTAAAATCAAAAAGACACAGCCACCCCAAAGTTTGGAACGGCTCTCTTTACAAGAACCTCGTTTACAGTACAAGTTCAACATTGCAGAAAGTGAAAAATGGATAAAGAAGTTGTGGTATTTACTTACAAAGCAATATCACTCAGCAATGAAATCTGTGTCATCAGGCCCGTAGCAGCACAATGAGTGGATTCAGGTACGATGATTCTAACTGAAATAAGTCACACAGAAAAAGAAACATCATAAGATATCAGTAATACACGGAATGTAAACTTGGCTACACAGGAACTGCATTCCAAAACAGAACAGGGTCTCAAATTTAGAAAACCAACTTATGCTTGCTTAAGGGGAAAGGTGAGTTGGGGTGCTGCATAAAACCAGAGATTGAAATGAGCACAGATAAAGTTCCTTAAGCCAAATATGGAATAGACAAGAGCTACTCCTTGCTCAACGAAATGGACTCAAAACCCCATATTAAACGCCTAAGAATGTACCTGACTAGTAAGTATCTTAAAACCTATGGATTGCTATGTCTCCGAAAGAGAATCAAGCATGTGTACAGGGGCATAAACGCAGCAGTGATAGGATTGGAGAGGTTCGGTGAGCCAATGAAGACCCTTTGAAGTCATATTGCATGGTACCCATTCCACGGGTTTCAACTACCCAGGTTTTAGGTATTCTTCCTTCAGCTAAAACATGCATGTGGAACCCAGAGTATGATGAACCATGTGATCGGGAGACGTGTTCAAATATGTCTCAGTTTTCCTCCCCTGGTACTCGGGTGCAACATTCCAGACGCTTTACTAACACTCTCCCCACTTGGAGAGTCAGCACCTTTAACCTCCTGTTTGGCCCAGTTTGCAATTTCTGCGGAAGATGAACAGGAATAGCGAGAACCAATGAGAGGCTAGCTGGAGGTGTCTGGACGGGCAAATTTAACTATCATTTCCCACCAGGAAGAGGAAATAACCAAAGGCTCAGCGTGCCGTGCCGGAACCAGATTAGGGCCTTTAGCCATCCTGCGGTGTTGCGGCCAGCTCAAAAGAAAGCGAGTTGAAGAAAGGAGCTCAGGGGCACTGTAATTCACAAACCTGCAGAGTTATAAATGACAGCTATCATCCAAAAATAGACTGAAGTAAGGCTGCCAAGAGGACTTGAAAGCGGGGCAGAATTGCAGGAAACCGATTTCAGGAGGTAGACTGGAATTGCATTGAAAGCATAGGAAAAGAGGCAGAACGTCCACAATGATGCACTTGGCCCAAAAGGGCGTATGCGTTTTTTCCTGAATATATACAGGAAAAAACGCATACGCCCTTTTTGGCCAACCAAGCAAGCTTGCAAAGGAAATCTGCACTACAATGAAGTCTCACTTCCCCCCGGTCAAAAGGGCCATCTGAAAAAAGTGTAAAATCCAGAAAGGCAGGACAGGCCATGGAGAAGTGGGAGCCTTGTTATGCTGATGGGCGGGATGTAAATTGCCAACAACCACTCGGGAGAAGTGTATGGTGTTTCCTGAAACATCTAAAAAACAAAGCAACAGAACCTAGGGCACTTCCACTTATGGTCCTATAGCTTAGGGAAATTAAAATCAAAAAGACACAGCCACCCCAAAGTTTGGAACGGCTCTCTTTACAAGAACCTCGTTTACAGTACAAGTTCAACATCGCAGAAAGTGAAAAATGGATAAAGAAGTTGTGGTATTTACTTACAAAGCAATATCACTCAGCAATGAAATCTGTGTCATCAGGCCCGTAGCAGCACAATGAGTGGATTCAGGTATGATGATTCTAACTGAAATAAGTCACACAGAAAAAGAAACATCATAAGATATCAGTAATACACGGTATGTAAACTTGGCTACACAGGAACTGAATTACAGAACAGAACAGGGTCTCAAATTTAGAAAACCAACTTATGCTTGCTTAAGGGTAAAGGTGAGTTGGGGTGCTGCATAAAACCAGAGATTGAAATGAGCACAGATAAAGTTCCTTAAGTCAAATATGGAATAGACAAGAGCTACTCCTTGCTCAACGAAATGGACTCAACACCGCATATTAAACGCCTAAGAATGTACCTGACTAGTAAGTATCTTAAAACCTATAGATTACGATCTCTCTGAAAGAGAATCAAGCATGTGTACAGGGGCATAAACGCAGCAGTGATAGGATTGGAGAGGTTCGGTGAGCAAATGAAGACCCTTTGAAGTCATATTGCATGGTACCCATTCCACGGGTCTCAACTCTCCAGGTTTAAGGTATTCTTCCTTCAGCTAAAACATGCATGTGGAACCCAAGTATGATCAACCATGTGAACGGGAGACGTGTTCAAATATGTCTCAGTTTTCCTCCCGTGGTACTCGGGTGCAACATTCCAGACGCTTTACTAACACTCTCCCGACTTGGAGACTCAGCGCCTTTAACCTCCTGTTTGGCACAGTTTGCAATTTCTGCGGAAGATGAACAGGAATAGCGAGAACCAATGAGAGGCTAGCTGGAGGTGTCTGGACGGGCAAATTTAACTCTCATTTCCCACCAGGAAGAGGAATTAACCAAAGGCTCAGCGTGCCATACCGGAACCAGATTAGGGCCTGAAGCCATCCTGCGGTGTTGCGGCCAGCTCAAAAGAAAGCGAGTTGAAGAAAGGAGCTCAGGGGCACTGTAATTCACAAACCTGCAGAGTTATAAATGACAGCTATCGTCCAAAAATAGACTGAAGTAAGGCTGCCAAGAGGACTTGAAAGCGGGGCAGAATTGCAGGAAACAGATTTCAGGAGGTAGACTGGAATTGCATTGAAAGCATAGGAAAAGAGGCAGAACGTCCACAATGATGCACTTGGCCAAAAAGGGCGTATGTGTTTTTTCCTGAATATATTCAGGAAAAAACCCATACGCCCTATTTGGCCAACCAAGCAAGCTTGCAAAGGAAATCTGCACTACAATGAAGTCTCACTTCCCCCCGGTCAAAAGGGTCATCTGAAAAAAGTGTAAAATCCAGAAAGGCAGGACAGGCCATGGAGAACTGGGAGCCTTGTTATGCTGATGGGCGGGATGTAAATTGCCAACAGACACTCGGGAGAAGTGTATCGTGTTTCCTGAAACATCTAAAAAACAAAGCAACAGAACCTAGGCCACTTCCACTTATGGTCCTATAGCTTAGGGAAATTAAAATCAAAAAGACACAGCCACCCTAAAGTTTGGGACGCCTCTGTTTACAAGAACCTCGTTTACAGTACAAGTTCAACATCGCAGAAAGTGAAAAATGGATAAAGAAGTTGTGGTATTTTCTTACAAAGCAATATCACTCAGCAATGAAATCTATGTCATCAGGCCCTTAGCAGAACAATGAGTGGATTCAGGTATGATGATTCTAACTGAAATAAGTCACACAGAAAAAGAAACATCATAAGATATCACTAATACACGGAATGTAAACTTGGCTACACAGGAACTGAATTACAGAACAGAACAGGGTCTCAAATTTAGAAAACCAACTTATGCTTGCTTAAGGGTAAAGGTGAGTTGGGGTGCTGCATAAAACCAGAGATTGAAATGAGCACAGATAAAGTTCCTTAAGCCAAATATGGAATAGACAAGAGCTACTCCTTGCTCAACGAAATGGACTCAACACCGCATATTAAACGCCTAAGAATGTACCTGACTAGTAAGTATCTTAAAACCTATGGATTGCTATGTCTCCGAAAGAGAATCAAGCATGTGTACAGGGGCATGAACGCAGCAGTGATAGGATTGGAGAGGTTCGGTGAGCAAATGAAGACCCTTTGAAGTCATATTGCATGGTACCCATTACACGGGTCTCAACTCTCCAGGTTTAAGGTATTCTTCCTTCAGCTAAAACATGCATGTGGAACCCCGAGTATGATCAACTGTGTGAACGGGAGACGTGTTCAAATATGTCTCAGTTTTCCTCCCCTGGTACTCGGGTGCAACATTCCAGACGCTTTACTAACACTCTCCCGACTTGGAGAGTCAGTCCCTTAAATCTCCTGTTTGGCCCAGTTTGCAATTACTGCGGAAGATGAACAGGAATAGGGAGAACCAATGAGAGACAAGCTGGAGGTGTCTGGACGGGCAAATTTAACTCTAATTTCCCACCAGGAAGAGGAATTAACCAAAGGCTCAGCGTGCCGTGCTGGAACCAGATTAGGGCCTGAAGCCATGCTGCGGTGTTGCGGGCAGGTCACAAGAAAGCAAGTTGAAGAAAGGAGCTCAGGGGCACTGTAATTCACAAACCTGCAGAGTTATAAATGACAGCTATCGTCCAAAAATACACTGAAGTAAGGCTGCCAAGAGGACTTGAAAGCGGGGCAGAATTGCAGGAAACCGATTTCAGGAGGTAGAGTGGAATTGCATTGAAAGCATAGGAAAAGAGGCAGAACGTCCACAATGATGCACTTGGCCAAAAAGGGCGTATGCGTTTTTTCCTGAATATATTCAGGAAAAAACGCATACGCCATTTTTGGCCAACCAAGCAAGCTTGCAAAGGAAATCTGCACTACAATGAAGTCTCACTTCCCCCCGGTCAAAAGCGCCATCTGAAAAAAGTATAAAATCCAGAAAGGCAGGACAGGCCCTGGAGTACTGGGAGCCTTCTTATGCTGATGGGCGGGATGTAAATTGCCAACAGACACTCGGGAGAAGTGTATGGTGTTTCCTGAAACATCTAAAAAACAAAGCAACAGAGCCTAGGGCACTTCCACTTATGGTCCTATAGCTTAGGGAAATTAAAATCAAAAAGACACAGCCACCCCAAAGTTTGGAACGGCTCTGTTTACAAGAACCTCGTTTACAGTACAAGTTCAACATCGCAGAAAGTGAAAAATGGATAAATAAGTTGTGGTATTCACTTACAAAGCAATATCACTCAGCAATGAAATCTATGTCATCAGGCCCTTAGCAGCACAATGAGTGGATTCAGGTATGATGATTCTAACTGAAATAAGTCACACAGAAAAAGAAACATCATAAGATATCAGTAATACACGGAATGTAAACTTGGCTACACAGGACCTGAATTACAGAACAGAACAGGGTCTCAAATTTAGAAAACCAACTTATGCTTGCTTAAGGGGAAAGGTGAGTTGGGGTGCTGTATAAAACCAGAGATTGAAATGAGCACAGATAAAGTTCCTTAAGCCAAATATGGAATAGACAAGAGCTACTGCTTGCTCAACGAAATGGACTCAACACCGCATATTAAACGCCTAAGAATGTACCTGACTAGTAAATATCTTAAAACCTATGGATTGCTATGTCTCCGAAAGAGAATCAAGCATGTGTACAGGGGCATAAACGCAGCAGTGATAGGATTGGAGAGGTTCGGTGAGCAAATGAAGACCCTTTGAAGTCATATTGCATGGTACCCATTCCACAGGTCACAACTCTCCAGCATTAAGGTATTCTTCCTTCAGCTAAAACATGCATGTGGAACCTAGAGTATTATCAACCATGTGATCGGGAGACGTATTCAAATATGTCTCAGTTTTTGTACCCTGGTACTCGGGTGCAACATTCCAGACCCTTTACTAACACTCTCCCGACTTGGAGAGTCAGTCCCTTTAACCTCCTGTTTCGCCCAGTTTGCAATTTCTGCGGAAGATGAACAGGAATAGCGAGAACCAATGAGAGACTAGCTGGAGGTGTCTGGACGGGCAAATTTAACTCTCATTTCCCACCAGGAAGAGGAATTAACCAAAGGCTCAGCGTGCCATGCCGGAACCAGATTAGGGCCTGAAGCCATCCTGCGGTGTTGCGGCCAGCTCAAAAGAAAGCGAGTTGAAGAAAGGAGCTCAGGGGCACTGTAATTCACAAACCTGCAGAGTTATAAATGACAGCTATCGTCCAAAAATAGACTGAAGTAAGGCTGCCAAGAGGACTTGAAAGCGGGGCAGAATTGCAGGAAACTGATTTCAGGAGGTAGACTGGAATTGCATTGAAAGCATAGGAAAAGAGGCAGAACGTCCACAATGATGCACTTGGCCAAAAAGGGCGTATGCGTTTTTTCCTGAATATATTCAGGAAAAAACCCATACGCCCTATTTGGCCAACCAAGCAAGCTTGCAAAGGAAATCTGCACTACAATGAAGTCTCACTTCCCCCCGGTCAAAAGGGTCATCTGAAAAAAGTGTAAAATCCAGAAAGGCAGGACAGGCCATGGAGAACTGGGAGCCTTGTTATGCTGATGGGCGGGATGTAAATTGCCAACAGACACTCGGGAGAAGTGTATCGTGTTTCCTGAAACATCTAAAAAACAAAGCAACAGAACCTAGGCCACTTCCACTTATGGTCCTATAGCTTAGGGAAATTAAAATCAAAAAGACACAGCCACCCTAAAGTTTGGGACGCCTCTGTTTACAAGAACCTCGTTTACAGTACAAGTTCAACATCGCAGAAAGTGAAAAATGGATAAAGAAGTTGTGGTATTTTCTTACAAAGCAATATCACTCAGCAATGAAATCTATGTCATCAGGCCCTTAGCAGAACAATGAGTGGATTCAGGTATGATGATTCTAACTGAAATAAGTCACACAGAAAAAGAAACATCATAAGATATCACTAATACACGGAATGTAAACTTGGCTACACAGGAACTGAATTACAGAACAGAACAGGGTCTCAAATTTAGAAAACCAACTTATGCTTGCTTAAGGGTAAAGGTGAGTTGGGGTGCTGCATAAAACCAGAGATTGAAATGAGCACAGATAAAGTTCCTTAAGCCAAATATGGAATAGACAAGAGCTACTCCTTGCTCAACGAAATGGACTCAACACCGCATATTAAACGCCTAAGAATGTACCTGACTAGTAAGTATCTTAAAACCTATGGATTGCTATGTCTCCGAAAGAGAATCAAGCATGTGTACAGGGGCATGAACGCAGCAGTGATAGGATTGGAGAGGTTCGGTGAGCAAATGAAGACCCTTTGAAGTCATATTGCATGGTACCCATTACACGGGTCTCAACTCTCCAGGTTTAAGGTATTCTTCCTTCAGCTAAAACATGCATGTGGAACCCCGAGTATGATCAACTGTGTGAACGGGAGACGTGTTCAAATATGTCTCAGTTTTCCTCCCCTGGTACTCGGGTGCAACATTCCAGACGCTTTACTAACACTCTCCCGACTTGGAGAGTCAGTCCCTTAAATCTCCTGTTTGGCCCAGTTTGCAATTACTGCGGAAGATGAACAGGAATAGGGAGAACCAATGAGAGACAAGCTGGAGGTGTCTGGACGGGCAAATTTAACTCTAATTTCCCACCAGGAAGAGGAATTAACCAAAGGCTCAGCGTGCCGTGCTGGAACCAGATTAGGGCCTGAAGCCATGCTGCGGTGTTGCGGGCAGGTCACAAGAAAGCAAGTTGAAGAAAGGAGCTCAGGGGCACTGTAATTCACAAACCTGCAGAGTTATAAATGACAGCTATCGTCCAAAAATACACTGAAGTAAGGCTGCCAAGAGGACTTGAAAGCGGGGCAGAATTGCAGGAAACCGATTTCAGGAGGTAGAGTGGAATTGCATTGAAAGCATAGGAAAAGAGGCAGAACGTCCACAATGATGCACTTGGCCAAAAAGGGCGTATGCGTTTTTTCCTGAATATATTCAGGAAAAAACGCATACGCCATTTTTGGCCAACCAAGCAAGCTTGCAAAGGAAATCTGCACTACAATGAAGTCTCACTTCCCCCCGGTCAAAAGCGCCATCTGAAAAAAGTATAAAATCCAGAAAGGCAGGACAGGCCCTGGAGTACTGGTAGCCTTCTTATGCTGATGGGCGGGATGTAAATTGCCAACAGACACTCGGGAGAAGTGTATGGTGTTTCCTGAAACATCTAAAAAACAAAGCAACAGAGCCTAGGGCACTTCCACTTATGGTCCTATAGCTTAGGGAAATTAAAATCAAAAAGACACAGCCACCCCAAAGTTTGGAACGGCTCTGTTTACAAGAACCTCGTTTACAGTACAAGTTCAACATCGCAGAAAGTGAAAAATGGATAAAGAAGTTGTGGTATTCACTTACAAAGCAATATCACTCAGCAATGAAATCTATGTCATCAGGCCCTTAGCAGCACAATGAGTGGATTCAGGTATGATGATTCTAACTGAAATAAGTCACACAGAAAAAGAAACATCATAAGATATCAGTAATACACGGAATGTAAACTTGGCTACACAGGACCTGAATTACAGAACAGAACAGGGTCTCAAATTTAGAAAAGCAACTTATGCTTGCTTAAGGGTAAAGGTGAGTTGGGGTGCTGTATAAAACCAGAGATTGAAATGAGCACAGATAAAGTTCCTTAAGCCAAATATGGAATAGACAAGAGCTACTGCTTGCTCAACGAAATGGACTCAACACCGCATATTAAACGCCTAAGAATGTACCTGACTAGTAAATATCTTAAAACCTATGGATTGCTATGTCTCCGAAAGAGAATCAAGCATGTGTACAGGGGCATAAATGCAGCAGTGATAGGATTGGAGAGGTTCGGTGAGCAAATGAAGACCCTTTGAAGTCATATTGCATGGTACCCATTCCACAGGTCACAACTCTCCAGCATTAAGGTATTCTTCCTTCAGCTAAAACATGCATGTGGAACCTAGAGTATTATCAACCATGTGATCGGGAGACGTATTCAAATATGTCTCAGTTTTTGTACCCTGGTACTCGGGTGCAACATTCCAGACCCTATACTAACACTCTCCCGACTTGGAGAGTCAGTCCCTTTAACCTCCTGTTTGGCCCAGTTTGCAATTTCTGCGGAAGATGAACAGGAATAGCGAGAACCAATGAGAGACTAGCTGGAGGTGTCTGGACGGGCAAATTTAACTCTCATTTCCCACCAGGAAGAGGAATTAACCAAAGGCTCAGCGTGCCATGCCGGAACCAGATTAGGGCCTGAAGCCATCCTGCGGTGTTGCGGCCAGCTCACAAGAAAGCGAGTTGAAGAAAGGAGCTCAGGGGCACTGTAATTCACAAACCTGCAGAGTTATAAATGACAGCTATCGTCCAAAAATAGACTGAAGTAAGGCTGCCAAGAGGACTTGAAAGCGGGGCAGAATTGCAGGAAACCGATTTCAGGAGGTAGACTGGAATTGCATTGAAAGCATAGGAAAAGAGGCAGAACGTCCACAATGATGCACTTGGCCAAAAAGGGCGTATGCGTTTTTTCCTGAATATATTCAGGAAAAAACGCATACGCCCTTTTTGGCCAACCAAGCAAACTTGCAAAGGAAATCTGCACTACAATGAAGTCTCACTTCCCCCCGGTCAAAAGGGCCATCTGAAAAAAGTGTAAAATCCAGAAAGGCAGGACAGGCCATGGACAACTGGGAGCCTTGTTATGGTGATGGGCGGGATGTAAATTGCCAACAACCACTCGGGAGAAGTGTATGGTGTTTCCTGAAACATCTAAAAAACAAAGCAACAGAGTCTAGGGCACTTCCACTTATGGTCCTATAGCTTAGGGATATTAAAATCAAAAAGACACAGCCACCCCAAAGTTTGGGACGTCTCTGTTTACAAGAACCTCGTTTACCGTGCAAGTTCAATATCACAGAAAGTGAAAAATGGATAAAGAACTTGTGGTACTTACGTACAATGCAGTATCACTCAGCAATGAAATCTATGTCATCAGGCCCGTAGCAGCATAATGAGTGGATTCAGGTACGATGATTCTAACTGAAATAAGTCACACAGAAAAAGAAACATCATAAGATATCAGTAATACACGGAATGTAAACTTGGCTACACAGGAACTGAATTCCAAAACAGAACAGGGTCTCAAATTTAGAAAACCAACTTATGCTTGCTTAAGGGGAAAGGTGAGTTGGGGTGCTGCATAAAACCAGAGATTGAAATGAGCACAGATAAAGCTCCTTAAGCCAAATATGGTATAGACAAGAGCTACTCCTTGCTCAACGAAATGGACTCAACACCCCATATTAAACGCCTAAGAATGTACCTGACTAGTAAGTATCTTAAAACCTATGGATTGCTATGTCTCCAAAAGAGAATCAAGCATGTGTACAGGGGCATAAACGCAGCAGTGATAGGATTGGAGAGGTTCGGTGAGCAAATGAAGACCCTTTGAAGTCATATTTCATGGTACCCATTCCACGGGTCTCAACTCTGCAGGGTTCAGGTATTCTTCCTTCAGCTAAAACATGCATGTGGAACCCAGAGTATGATCAACTGTGTGAACGGGAGACGTGTTCAAATATGTCTCAGTTTTCCTCCCCTGGTACTCGAGTGCAACATTCCAGACGCTTTACTAACACTCTCCCGACTTGGAGAGTCAGTCCCTTTAACCTCCTGTTTGGCCCAGTTTGCAATTTCTGCGGAAGACGAACAGGATTAGGGAGAACCAATGGGAGACTAGCTGGAGGTGTCTGGACGGGCAAATTTAACTCTCATTTCCCACCAGGAAGAGGAATTAACCAAAGGCTCAGTGTGCCATGCCGGAACCAGATTAGGGCCTGAAGCCATCCTGCGGTGTTGCGGCCAGGTCACAAGAAAGCGAGTTGAAGAAAGGAGCTCAGGGGCACTGTAATTCACAAACCTGCAGAGTTATAAATGACAGCTATCATCCAAAAATAGACTGAAGTAAGGCTGCCAAGAGGACTTGAAAGCGGGGCAGAATTGCAGGAAACCGATTTCAGGAGGTAGACTGGAATTGCATTGAAAGCATAGGAAAAGAGGCAGAACGTCCACAATGATGCACTTGGCCAAAAAGGGCGTATGCGTTTTTTCCTGAATATATTCAGGAAAAAACGCATACGCCCTTTTTGGCCCACCAAGCAAACTTGCAAAGGAAATCTGCACTACAATGAAGTCTCACTTCCTCCCGGTCAAAAGGGCCATCTGAAAAAAGTGTAAAATCCAGAAAGGCAGGACAGGCCATGGAGAACTGGGAGCCTTGTTATGCTGATGGGCGGGATGTAAATTGCCAAGAGACACTCTGGAGAAGTGTATGGTGTTTCCTGAAACATCTAAAAAACAAAGCAACAGAGCCTAGGGCACTTCCACTTATGGACCTATAGCTTAGGGAAATTAAAATCAAAAAGACACAGCCACCCCAAAGTTTGGGACGCCTCTGTTTACAAGAACCTCGTTTACCGTACAAGTTCAATATCACACAAAGTGAAAAATGGATAAAGAAATTGTGGTACTTACGAACAATGCAGTATCACTCAGCAATGAAATCTATGTCATCAGGCCCGTAGCAGCATAATGAGTGGATTCAGGTACGATGATTCTAACTGAAATAAGTCACACAGAAAAAGAAACATCATAAGATATCACTAATACACAGAATGTAAACTTGGCTACACAGGAACTGAATTACAAAACAGAACAGGGTCTCAAATTTAGAAAAGCAACTTATGCTTGCTTAAGGGTAAAGGTGAGTTGGGGTGCTGCATAAAACCAGAGATTGAAATGAGCACAGATAAAGTTCCTTAAGCCAAATATGGAATAGACAAGAGCAACTCCTTGCTCAATGAAATGGACTCAACACCCCATATTAAACGCCTAAGAATGTACCTGACTAGTAAGTATCTTAAAACCTATGGATTGCTATGTCTCCAAAAGAGAATCAAGCGTGTGTACAGGGGCATAAACGCAGCAGTGATAGGATTGGAGAGGTTCGGTGAGCAAATGAAGACCCTTTGAGGTCAAATTGCATGGTACCCATTCCACGGGTTTCAACTACCCATGTTTAAGGTATTCTTCCTTCAGCTAAAACATGCATGTGGAACCTAGAGTATGATCAACCATGTGATCAGGAGATGTGTTCAAATATGTCTCAGTTTTCGTACCCTGGTACTCGGGTGCAACATTCCAGACGCTTTACTAACACTCTCCCGACTTGGAGAGTCAGTCCCTTTAACCTCCTGTTTGGCCAAGTTTGCAATTTCTGCGGAAGATGAACAGGAATAGTGAGAACCAATGAGAGACTAGCTGGAGGTGTCTGGACGGGCAAATTTAACTCTCATTTCCCACCAGGAAGAGGAATTAACCAAAGGCTCAGCGTGCCGTGCCGGAACCAGATTAGGGCCTGAAGACATCCTGCGGTGTTGCGGCCAGCTCAAAAGAAAGCGAGTTGAAGAAAGGAGCTCAGGGGCACTGTAATTCACAAACCTGCAGAGTTATAAATGACAGCTATCATCCAAAAATAGACTGAAGTAAGACTGCCAAGAGGACTTGAAAGCGGGGCAGAATTGCAGGAAACCGATTTCAGGAGGTAGACTGGAATTGCATTTCAAGCATAGGAAAAGAGGCAGAACGTCCACAATGATGCACGTGGCCAAAAAGGGCGTATGCGTTTTTTCCAGAATATATTCAGGAAAAAACGCATACGCCCTTTTTGGCCAACCAAGCAAACTTGCAAAGGAAATCTGCACTACAATGAAGTCTCACTTCCCCCCGGTCAAAAGGGCCATCTGAAAAAAGTGTAAAATCCAGGAAGGCAGGACAGGCCATGGAGAACTGGGAGCCTTGTTATGCTGATGGGCGGGATGTAAATTGCCAACAGCCACTCCGGAGAAGTGTATGGTGTTTCCTGAAACATCTAAAAAACAAAGCAACAGAGCCTAGTGCACTTCCACTTATGGTCCTATAACTTAGGGAAATTAAAATCAAAAAGACACAGCCACCCCAAAGTTTGGGACGCCTCTGTTTACGAGAACCTCGTTTACCGTACAAGTTCAATATCACAGAAAGTGAAAAATAGATAAAGAAGTTGTGGTACTCACGTACAATGCAATATCACTCAGCAATGAAATCTATGTCACCAGGCCCGCGGCAGCACAATGAGTGGATTCGGGTATGGTGATTCTAACTGAAATAAGTCACACAGAAAAAGAAACATCATAAGATATCACTAATACACGGAATGTAAACTTGGCTACACAGGAACTGAATTCCAAAACAGAACAGGGTCTCTAATTTAGAAAACCAACTTATGCTTGCTTAAGGGGAAAGGTGAGTTGGGGTGCTGCATAAAACCAGAGATTGAAATGAGCACAGATAAAGTTCCTTAAACCAAATATGGAATAGACAAGAGCTACACCTTGCTCAACGAAATGGACTCAACACCCCATATTAAACGCCTAAGAATGTACCTGACTAGTAAGTATCTTAAAACCTATGGATTGCTATGTCTCCAAAAGAGAATCAAGCGTGTGTACAGGCGCATAAACGCAGTAGTGATAGGATTGGAGAGGTTCGGTGAGCAAATGAAGACCCTTTGAAGTCATATTGCATGGTACCCATTCCACGTGTCTCAACTCTCCAGGTTTAAGGTATTCTTCCTTCAGCTAAAACATGCATGTGGAACCCAGAGTATGATCATCCGTGTGATCGGGAGACGTGTTCAAATATGTCTCAGTTTTCGTACCCTGGTACTTGGGTGCAACATTCCAGACGCTTTACTAACACTCTCCCCACTTGGAGAGTCAGCGCCTTTAACCTGCTGTTTGGCACAGTTTGCAATTTCTGCGGAAGATGAACAGGAATAGCGAGAACCAATGAGAGGCTAGCTGGAGGTGTCTGGACGGGCAAATTTAACTCTCATTTCCCACCAGGAAGAGGAATTAACCAAAGGCTCAGCATGCTGGGCCGGAACAATATTAGGGCCTGAAGCCATCCTGCGGTGTTGCGGCCAGCTCACAAGAAAGCGAGTTGAAGAAAGGAGCTCAGGGGCACTGTAATTCACAAACCTGCAGAGTTATAAATGACAGCTATCGTCCAAAAATAGACTGAAGTAAGGCTGCCAAGAGGACTTGAAAGCGGGGCAGAATTGCAGGAAACCGATTTCAGGAGGTAGACTGGAATTGCACTGAAAGCATAGGAAAAGAGGCAGAACGTCCACAATGATGCACTTGGCCAAAAAGGGCGTATGCGTTTTTTCCTGAATATATTCAGGAAAAAACGCATACGCACTTTTTGGCCAACCAAGCAAACTTGCAAAGGAAATCTGCACTACAATGAAGTCTCACTTCTCCCCGGTCAAAAGGGCCATCTGAAAAAAGTGTAAAATCCAGAAAGGCAGGACAGGCCATGGAGAACTGGGAGCCTTGTTATGCTGATGGGCGGGATGTAAATTGCCAACAGACACTTGGGAGAAGTGTATGGTGTTTCCTGAAACATCTAAAAAACAAAGCAACAGAGCCTAGGGCACTGCCACTTATGGTCCTATAGCTTAGGGAAATCAAAATCAAAAATACACAGCCACCCCAAAGTTTGGGACGCCTCTGTTTACAAGAACCTCGTTTACAGTACAAGTTCAACATCGCAGAAAGTGAAAAATGGATAAAGAAGTTGTGGTATTTACTTACAAAGCAATATCACTCAGCAATGAAATCTATGTCATCAGGCCCTTAGCAGCACAATGAGTGGATTCAGGTATGATGATTCTAACTGAAATAACTCACACAGAAAAAGAAACATCATAAGATATCAGTAATACACGGAATGTAAACTTGGCTACACAGGAACTGAATTACAGAACAGAACAGGGTCTCAAATTTAGAAAACCAACTTATGCTTGCTTAAGGGGAAAGGTGAGTTGGGGTGCTGCATAAAACCAGAGATTGAAATGAGCACAGATAAAGTTCCTTAAGCCAAATATGGAATAGACAAGAGCTACTCCTTGCTCAACGAAATGGACTCAACACCGCATATTAAACGCCTAAGAATGTACCTGACTAGTAAGTATCTTAAAACCTATGGATTGCTATGTCTCCGAAAGAGAATCAAGCATGTGTACAGGGGCATAAACGCAGCAGTGATAGGATTGGAGAGGTTCGTTGAACAAATGAAGACCCTTTGAAGTCATATTGCATGGTACCCATTCCAAGGGTTTCAACTACCCAGGTTTTAGGTATATTTCCTTCAGCTAAAACATGCATGTGGAACCCAGAGTATGATCAACCATGTGATCGGGAGACGTGTTCAAATATGTCTCAGTTTTCCTCCCCTGGTACTCGGGTGCAACATTCCAGACGCTTTACTAACACTCTCCCCACTTGGAGAGTCAGTCCCTTTAACCTCCTGTTTGGCCCAGTTTGCAATTTCTGCGGAAGATGAACAGGAATAGCGAGAACCAATGAGAGGCTAGCTGGAGGTGTCTGGACGGGCAAATTTAACTCTCATTTCCCACCAGGAAGAGGAATTAACCAAAGGCTCAGCGTGCCGTGCCGGAACCAGATTAGGGCCTGAAGCCATCCTGCGGTGTTGCGGCCAGCTCAAAAGAAAGCGAGTTGAAGAAAGGAGCTCAGGGGCACTGTAATTCACAAACCTGCAGAGTTATAAATGACAGCTCTTGTCCAAAAATAGACTGAAGTAAGGCTGCCAAGAGGACTTGAAAGCGGGGCAGAATTGCAGGAAACCGATTTCAGGAGGTAGACTGGAATTGCATTGAAAGCATAGGAAAAGAGGCAGAACGTCCACAATGATGCACTTGGCCAAAAAGTGCGTATGCGTTTTTTCCTGAATATATTCAGGGAAAAACGCATACGCCCTTTTTGGCCAACCAAGCAAGCTTGCAAAGGAAATCTGCACTACAATGAAGTCTCACTTCCCCCCGGTCAAAAGGGCCATCTGAAAAAAGTGTAAAATCCAGAAAGGCAGGACAGGCCATGGACAACTGGGAGCCTTGTTATGCTGATGGGCGGGATGTAAATTGCCAACAGACACTTGGGAGAAGTGTATGGTGTTTCCTGAAACATCTAAAAAACAAAGCAACAGAGCCTAGGGCATTGCCACTTATGGTCCTATAGCTTAGGGAAATTACAATCAAAAAGGCACAGCCACCCCAAAGTTTGGGACGCCTCTGTTTACAAGAACCTCGTTTACAGTACAAGTTCAATATCACAGAAAGTGAAAAATGGATAAAGAACTTGTGGTACTTACGTACAATGCAGTATCACTCAGCAATGAAATCTATGTCATCAGGCCCGTAGCAGCATAATGAGTGGATTCAGGTATGATGATTCTAACTGAAATAAGTCACACAGAAAAAGAAACATCATAAGATATCAGTAATACACGGAATGTAAACTTGGCTACACAGGAACTGCATTCCAAAACAAAACAGTGTCTCAAATTTAGAAAACCAACTTATTCTTGCTTAAGGGTAAAGGTGAGTTGGGGTGCTGCATAAAACCAGAGATTGAAATGAGCACAGATAAAGTTCCTTAAGCCAAATATGGAATAGACAAGAGCTACTCCTTGCTCAACGAAATGGACTCAACACCGCATATTAAACGCCTAAGAATGTACCTGTCTAGTAAGTATCTTAAAACGTATGGATTGCTATGTCTCCGAAAGAGAATCAAGCATGTGTACAGGGGCATAAACGCAGCAGTGATAGGACTGGAGAGGTTCGTGAGCAAATGAAGACCCTTTGAAGTCATATTGCATGGTACCCATTCCACGGGTCTCAACTCTCCAGGTTTAAGGTATTCTTCCTTCAGCTAAAACATGCATGTGGAACCCAGAGTATGATCAACCGTGTGAATGGGAGACGTGTTCAAATATGTCTCAGTTTTCCTCCCCTGGTACTCGGGTGCAACATTCCAGACGCTTTACTAACACTCTCCCCACTTGGAGAGTCAGCACCTTTAACCTCCTGTTTGGCCCCGTTTGCAATTTCTGCGGAAGATGAACAGGAATAGCGAGAACCAATGAGAGACTAGCTGGAGGTGTCTGGACGGGCAAATTTAACTCTCATTTCCTACCAGGAAGAGGAAATAACCAAAGGCTCAGCGTGCCTTGCCGGAACCAGATTAAGGCCTGAAGCCATCCTGCGGTGTGCGGCCAGTTCACAAGGAAGCGAGTTGAAGAAAGGAGCTCAGGGGCACTGTAATTCACAAACCTGCAGAGTTATAAATGACAGCTATCGTCCAAAAATATACTGAAGTAAGCCTGCCAATAGGACTTGAAAGCGGGGCAGAATTGCAGGAAACCGATTTCAGGAGGTAGACTGGAATTGCATTGAAAGCATAGGAAAAGAGGCAGAACGTCCACAATGATGCACTTGGCCAAAAAGGGCGTATGCGTTTTTTCCTGAATATATTCAGGAAAAAACGCATACGCCCTTTTTGGCCAACCAAGCAAGCTTGCAAAGGAAATCTGCACTACAATGAAGTCTCACTTCCCCCCGGCCAAAAGGGCCATCTGAAAAAAGTGTAAAATCCAGAAAGGCAACAGGCCATTGAGAACTGGGAGCCATGTTATGCTGATGGGCGGGATGTAAATTGCCAACAGACACTTGGGAGAAGTGTATGGTGTTTCCTGAAACATCTAAAAAACAAAGCAACAGAGCCTAGGGCACTTCCACTTATGGTCCTATAGCTTAGGGAAATTAAAATCAAAAAGACACAGCCACCCCAAAGTTTGGAACGGCTCTGTTTACAAGAACCTCGTTTACAGTACAAGTTCAACATCGCAGAAAGTGAAAAATGGATAAAGAAGTTGTGGTATTCACTTACAAAGCAATATCACTCAGCAATGAAATCTATGTCATCAGGCCCTTAGCAGCACAATGAGTGGATTCAGGTATGATGATTCTAACTGAAATAAGTCACACAGAAAAAGAAACATCATAAGATATCAGTAATACACGGAATGTAAACTTGGCTACAGAGGAACTGAATTACAGAACAGAACAGGGTCTCAAATTTAGAAAACCAACTTATTCTTGCTTAAGGGTAAAGGTGAGTTGGGGTGCTGCATAAAACCAGAGATTGAAATGAGCACAGATAAAGTTCCTTAAGCCAAATATGGAATAGACAAGAGCTACTCCTTGCTCAACGAAATGGACTCAACACCGCATATTAAACGCCTAAGAATGTACCTGACTAGTAAGTATCTTAAAACCTATGGATTGCTATGTCTCCGAAAGAGAATCAAGCATGTGTACAGGGGCATAAACGCAGCAGTGATAGGATTGGAGAGGTTCGTTGAACAAATGAAGACCCTTTGAAGTCATATTGCATGGTACCCATTCCACGGGTTTCAACTACCCAGGTTTAAGGTATTCTTCCTTCAGCTAAAATATGCATGTGGAACCTAGAGTATGATCAACCATGTGATCGGGAGACGTGTTCAAATATGTCTCAGTTTTTGTACCCTGGTACTCGGGTGCATCATTCCAGACGCTTTACTAACACTCTCCCGACTTGGAGAGTCAGTCCCTTTAACCTCCTGTTTGGCCCAGTTTGCAATTTCTGCGGAAGATGAACAGGAATAGCGAGAACCAATGAGAGGCTAGCTGGAGGTGTCTGAATGGGCAAATTTAACTCTCATTTCCCACCAGGAAGAGGAATTAACCAAAGGCTCAGCGTGCCGGGCCGGAACCAGATTAGGGCCTGAAGCCATCCTGCGGTGTTGCGGCCAGCTCAAAAGAAAGCGAGTTGAAGAAAGGAGCTCAGGGGCACTGTAATTCACAAACCTGCGGAGTAATAAATGACAGCTATCGTCCAAAAATAGACTGAAGTAAGTCTGCCAAGAGGACTTGAAAGCGGGGCAGAATTGCAGGAAACCGATTTTAGGAGGTAGACTGGAATTGCATTGAAAGCATAGGAAAAGAGGCAGAACGTCCACAATGATGCACTTGGCCAAAAAGTGCGTATGCGTTTTTTCCTGAATATATTCAGGAAAAAACGCATACGCCCTTTTTGGCCAACCAAGCAAGCTTGCAAAGGAAATCTGCACTACAATGAAGTCTCACTTCCCACTGGTCAAAAGGGCCATCTGAAAAAAGTGTAAAATCCAGAAAGGCAGGACAGGCCATGGAGAACTGGGAGCCTTGTTATGCTGATGGGCGGGATGTAAATTGCCAACAGACACTAGGGAGAAGTGTATGGTGTTTCCTGAAACATCTAAAAAACAAAGCAACAGAGCCTAGGGCACTGCCACTTATGGTCCTATAGCTTAGGGAAATCAAAATCAAAAAGACACAGCCACCCCAAAGTTTGGGACGCCTCTGTTTACAAGAACCTCGTTTACAGTACAAGTTCAACATCGCAGAAAGTGAAAAATGGATAAAGAAGTTGTGGTATTTACTTACAAAGCAATATCACTCAGCAATGAAATCTATGTCATCAGGCCCTTAGCAGCACAATGAGTGGATTCAGGTATGATGATTCTAACTGAAATAAGTCACACAGAAAAAGAAACATCATAAGATATCAGTAATACACGGAATGTAAACTTGGCTACACAGGAACTGAATTACAGAACAGAACAGGGTCTCAAATTTAGAAAACAACTTATGCTTGCTTAAGGGGAAAGGTGAGTTGGCGTGCTGCATAAAACCAGAGATTGAAATGAGCACAGATAAAGTTCCTTAAGCCAAATATGGAATAGACAAGAGCTACTCCTTTCTCAACGAAATGGACTCAACACCGCATATTAAACGCCTAAGAATGTACCTGACTAGTAAGTATCTTAAAACCTATGGATTGCTACGTCTCCGAAAGAGAATCAAGCATGTGTACAGGGGCATAAACGCAGCAGTGATAGGATTGGAGAGGTTCATGAGCAAATGAAGACCCTTTGAAGTCATATTGCATGGTACCCATTCCACGGGTTTCAACTACCCAGGTTTAAGGTATTCTTCCTTCAGCTAAAACATGCATGTGGAACCTAGAGTATGATCAACCATGTGATCGGGAGACGTGTTCAAATATGTCTCAGTTTTCGTACCCTGGTACTCGGGTGCAATATTCCAGATGCTTTACTAACACTCTCCCCACTTGGAGAGTCAGTCCCTTTAACCTCCTGTTTGGTCCAGTTTGCAATTTCTGTGGAAGATGAACAGGAATAGCGAGAACCAATGAGAGACTAGCTGGAGGTGTCTGGATGGGCAAATTTAACTCTCATTTCCCACCAGGAAGAGGAATTAACCAAAGGCTCAGCGTGCCGTGTCAGAACCAGATTAGGGCCTGAAGACATCCTGCGGTGTTGCGGCCAGCTCAAAAGAAAGCGAGTTGAAGAAAGGAGCTCAGGGGCACTGTAATTCGCAAACCTGCAGAGTTATAAATGACAGCTATCGCCCAAAAATATACTGCAGTAAGGCTGCCAAGAGGACTTGAATGCGGGGCAGAATTGCAGGAAACCGATTTCAGGAGGTAGACTGGAATTGCATTGAAAGCATAGGAAAAGAGGCAGAACGTCCACAATGATGCACTTGGCCAAAAAGGGCGTATGCGTTTTTTCCTGAATATATTCAGGAAAAAACGCATACGCCCTTTTTGGCCAACCAAGCAAACTTGCAAAGGAAATCTGCTCTACAATGAAGTCTCACTTCTCCCCGGTCAAAAGGGCCATCTGAAATAAGTGTAAAATCCAGAAAGGCAGGACAGGCCATGGAGAACTGGGAGCCTTGTTATGCTGATGGGCGGGATGTAAATTGCCAACAGACACTTGGTAGAAGTGTATGGTGTTTCCTGAAACATCTAAAAAACAAAGCAACAGAGCCTACGGCACTTCCACTTATGGTCCTATAGCTTAGGGAAATTAAAATCATAATGACACAGCCACCCCAAAGTTTGGGACGCCTCCGTTTACAAGAACCTCGTTTACCGTACAAGTTCTATATCACAGAAAGTTAAAAATGGATAAAGAACTTGTGGTACTTACGTACAATGCAGTATCACTCAGCAATGAAATCTATGTCATCAGGCCTGTAGCAGCATAATGAGTGGATTCAGGTACGATGATTCTAACTGAAATAAGTCACACAGAAAAAGAAACATCATAAGATATCACTAATACACGGAATGTACACTTGGCTACACAGGAACTGCATTCCAAAACAGAACAGGGTCTCAAATTTAGAAAACCAACTTATGCTTGCTTAAGGGGAAAGGTGAGTTGGGGTGCTGCATAAAACCAGAGATTGAAATGAGCACAGATAAAGTACCTTAAGCCAAATATGGAATAGACAAGAGCTACTCCTTGCTCAACGAAATGGACTCAAAACCCCATATTAAACGCCTAAGAATGTACCTGGCTAGTAAGTATCTTAAAACCTATGGATTGCTATGTCTCCAAAAGAGAATCAAGCGTGTGTACAGGGGCATAAACGCAGCAGTGATAGGATTGGAGAGGTTCGGTGAGCAAATGAAGACCCTTTGAAGTCATATTGCATGGTACCCATTACACGGGTCTCAACTCTCCAGGTTTAAGGTATTCTTCCTTCAGCTAAAACATGCATGTGGAACCCAGAGTATGATCAACCATGTGAACGGGAGACGTGTTCAAATATGTCTCAGTTTTCGTACCCTGGTACTCGGGTGCAACATTCCAGACGCTTTACTAACACTCTCCCGACCTGGAGAGTCAGTCCCTTTAACCTCCTGTTTGGCCCTGTTTGCAATTTCTGCGGAAGAAGAACAGGAATAGCGAGAACCAATGAGAGACTAGCTGGAGGTGTCTGAACGGGCAAATTTAACTCTCATTTCCCACCAGGAAGAGGAATTAACCAAAGGCTCAGCGTGCCGTGCCGGAACCAGATTAGGGCCTGAAGCCATCCTGCGGTGTTGCGGCCAGCTCACAAGAAAGCGAGTTGAAGAAAGGAGCTCAGGGGCACTGTAATTCACAAACCTGCAGAGTTATAAATGACAGCTATCGTCCAAAAATAGACTGAAGTAAGGCTGCCAAGAGGACTTAAATGCGGGGCAGAATTGCAGGAAACCGATTTCAGGAGGTAGACTGGAATTGCATTGAAAGCATAGGAAAAGAGGCAGAACGTCCACAATGATGCACTTGGCCAAAAAGGGCGTATGCGTTTTTTCCTGAATATATTCAGGAAAAAACGCATACGCCCTTTTTGGCCAACCAAGCAAACTTGCAAAGGAAATCTGCTCTACAATGAAGTCTCACTTCTCCCCGGTCAAAAGGGCCATCTGAAATAAGTGTAAAATCCAGAAAGGCAGGACAGGCCATGGAGAACTGGGAGCCTTGTTATGCTGATGGGCGGGATGTAAATTGCCAACAGACACTTAGGAGAAGTGTATGGTGTTTCCTGAAACATCTAAAAAACAAAGCAACAGAGCCTAGGGCACTTCCACTTACGGTCCTATAGCTTAGGGAAATTAAAATCAAAATGACACAGCCACCCCAAAGTTTGGGACGCCTCCGTTTACAAGAACCTCGTTTACCGTACAAGTTCTATATCACAGAAAGTTAAAAATGGATAAAGAACTTGTGGTACTTACGTACAATGCAGTATCACTCAGCAATGAAATCTATGTCATCAGACCTGTAGCAGCATAATGAGTGGATTTAGGTACGATGATTCTAACTGAAATAAGTCACACAGAAAAAGAAACATCATAAGGTATCAGTAATACACGGAATGTAAACTTGGCTACACAGGAACTGAATTACAGAACAGAACAGGGTCTCAAATTTAGAAAACCAACTTATTCTTGCTTAAGGGTAAAGGTGAGTTGGGGTGCTGCATAAAACCAGAGATTGAAATGAGCACAGATAAAGTTCCTTAAGCCAAATATGGAATAGACAAGAGCTACTCATTGCTCAACGAAATGGACTCAACACCGCATATTAAACGCCTAAGAATGTACCTGACTAGTAAGTATCTTAACACCTATGGATTGCTATGCCTCCGAAAGAGAATCAAGCATGTGTACAGGGCCATAAACGCAGCAGTGATAGGATTGGAGAGGTTCGGTGAGCAAATGAAGACCCTTTGAAGTCATATTGCATGGTACCCATTCCACGGGTTTCAACTACCCAGGTTTAAGGTATTCTTCCTTCAGCTAAAACATGCATGTGGAACCTAGAGTATGATCAACCATGTGATCGGGAGATGTGTTCAAATATGTCTCAGTTTTCGTACCTGGTACTCGGGTGCAACATTCCAGACACTTTACTAACACTCTCCCGACTTGGAGAGTCAGTCCCTTTAACCTCCTGTTTGGCCCAGTTTGCAATTTCTGCGGAATATGAACAGGAATAGCGAGAACCAATGAGAGGCTAGCTGGAGGTGTCTGGATGGGCAAATTTAACTCTCATTTCCCACCAGGAAGAGGAATTAACCAAAGGCTCAGCGTGCCGTGCCGGAACCAGATTAGGGCCTGAAGCCATCCTGTGGTGTTGCGGCCAGGTCACAAGAAAGCAAGTTGAAGAAAGGAGCTCAGGGGCACTGTAATTCACAAACCTGCAGAGTTATAAATGACAGCTATCGTCCAAAAATAGACTGCAGTAAGGCTGCCAAGAGGACTTGAATGTGGGGCAGAATTGCAGGAAACCGATTTCAGGAGGTAGACTGGAATAGCATTGAAAGCATAGGAAAAGAGGCAGAACGTCCACAATGATGCACTTGGCCAAAAAGGGCGTATGCGTTTTTTCCTGAATATATTCAGGAAAAAACGCATACGCCCTTTTTGGCCAACCAAGCAAACTTGCAAAGCAAATCTGCACTACAATGAAGTCTCACTTCCCCCCGGTCAAAAGGGCCAGCTGAAAAAAGTGTAAAATCCAGAAAGGCAGGACAGGCCATGGAGAACTGGGAGCCTTGTTATGCTGATGGGCGGGATGTAAATTGCCAACAGACACTCAGGAGAAGTGTATGGTGTTTCCTGAAACATCTAAAAAACAAAGCAACAGAGCCTAGGGCACTTCCACTTATGGTCCTATAGCTTAGGGAAATTAAAATCAAAAAGACACAGCCACCCCAAAGTTTGGGACGCCTCCGTTTACAAGAACCTCTTTTACCGTACAAGTTCAATATCACAGAAAGTGAAAAATGGATAAAGAACTTGAGGTACTTACGTTCAATGCAGTATCACTCAGCAATGAAATCTATGTCATCAGGCCCGTCGCAGCATAATGAGTGGATTCAGGTACGATGATTGTAACTGAAATAATTCACACAGAAAAAGAAACATCATAAGATATCACTAATACACGGAATGTAAACTTGGCTACACAGGAACTGCATTCCAAAACAGAACAGGGTCTCAAATTTAGAAAACCAACTTATGCTTGCTTAAGGGGAAAGGTGAGTTGGGGTGCTGCATAAAACCAGAGATTGAAATGAGCACAGATAAAGTTCCTTAAGCCAAATATGGAATAGACAAGAGCTACTGCTTGCTCAATGAAATGGACTCAACACCCCATATTTAACGCCTAAGAATGTACCTGACTAGTAAGTATCTTAAAACCTATGGATTGCTATGTCTCCAAAAGAGAATCAAGCGTGTGTACAGGGGCATAAACGCAGCAGTGATTGGATTGGAGAGGTTCGGTGAGCAAATGAAGACCCTTTGAAGTCATATTGCATGGTACCCATTGCACGGGTGTCAACTCTCCAGGTTTTAGGTATTCTTCCTTCAGCTAAAACATGCATGTGGAACCCAGAGTATGATCAACCATGTGAACGGGAGATGTGTTCAAATATGTCTGAGTTTTCCTCCCCTGGTACTCGGGTGCAACTTTCCAGACGCTTTACTAACACTCTCCCGACTTGGAGAGTCAGTGCCTTTAACCTCCTGTTTGGCCCAGTTTGCAATTTCTGCGGAAGATGAACAGGAATAGCGAGAACCAATGAGAGGCTAGCTGGAGATGTCTGAACGGGCAAATTTAACTCTCATTTCCCACCAGGAAGAGGAATTAACCAAAGGCTCAGCGTGCCGGGCCGGAACCAGATTAGGGCCTGAAGCCATCCTGCGGTGTAGCGGCCAGGTCACAAGAAAGCGAGTTGAAGAAAGGAGCTCAGGGGCACTGTAATTCACAAACCTGCAGAGTTATAAATGACAGCTATCGTCCAAAAATATACTGAAGTAAGGCTGCCAAGAGGACTTGAAAGTGGGGCAGAATTGCAGGAAACCGATTTCAGGAGGTAGACTGGAATTGCATTGAAAGCATAGGAAAAGAGGCAGAACGTCCACAATGATGCACTTGGCCAAAAAGGGCGTATGCGTTTTTTCCTGAATATATTCAGGAAAAAACGCATACGCCCTTTTTGGCCAACCAAGCAAGCTTGCAAAGGAAATCTGCACTACAATGAAGTCTCACTTCCCCCCGGTCAAAAGGTCCATCTGAAAAAAGTGTAAAATCCAGAAAGGCAGGACAGGCCATTGAGAACTGGGAGCCTTGTTATGCTGATGGGCGGGATGTAAATTGCCAACAGACACTTGGGAGAAGTGTATGGTGTTTCCTGAAACATCTAAAAAACAAAGCAACAGAGCCTAGGGCACTTCCACTTATGGTCCTATAGCTTAGGGAATTTAAAATCAAAAAGACACAGCCACCCCAAAGTTTGGGACGCCTCTGTTAACAAGAACCTCGTTTACAGTACAAGTTCAACATCGTAGAAAGTGAAAAATGGATAAAGAAGTTGTGGTATTCACTTACAAAGCAATATCACTCAGCAATGAAATCTATGTCATCAGGCCCTTAGCAGCACAATGAGTGGATTCAGGTATGATGATTCTAACTGAAATAAGTCACACAGAAAAAGAAACATCATAAGATATCAGTAATACACGGAGTGTAAACTTGGCTACACAGGAACTGAATTACAGAACAGAACAGGGTCTCAAATTTAGAAAACCAACTTATGCTTGCTTAAGGGTAAAGTTGAGTTGGGGTGCTGCATAAAACCAGAGATTGAAATGAGCACAGATAAAGTTCCTTAAGCCAAATATGGAATAGACAAGAGCTACTCCTTGCTCAACGAAATGGACTCAACACCGCATATTAAACGCCTAAGAATGTACCTGACTAGTAAGTATCTTAAAACCTATGGATTGCTATGTCTCCGAAAGACAATCAAGCATGTGTACAGGGGCATAAACGCAGCAGTGATAGGATTGGAGAGGTTCGGTGAGCAAATGAAGACCCATTGAAGTCATATTGCATGGTACCCATTACACGGGTCTCAACTCTCAAGGTTTAAGGTATTCTTCCTTCAGCTAAAACATGCATGTGGAACCCAAGTATGATCAACCATGTGAACGGGAGACGTGTTCAAATATGTCTCAGTTTTCCTCCCCTGGTACTCGGGTGCAACATTCCAGACGCTTTACTAACACTCTCCCCACTTGGAGAGTCAGTCCCTTTAACCTCCTGTTTGGCCCAGTTTGCAATTTCTGCGGAAGATGAACAGGAATAGCGAGAACCAATGAGAGGCTAGCTGGAGGTGTCTGGACGGGCAAATTTAACTCTCATTTCCCACCAGGAAGAGGAATTAACCAAAGGCTCAGTGTGCCGTGCCGGAACCAGATTAGGGCCTGAAGCCATCCTGCGGTGTTGCGGCCAGCTCAAAAGAAAGCGAGTTGAAGAAAGGAGCTCAGGGGCACTGTAATTCACAAACCTGCAGAGTTATAAATGACAGCTATCGTCCAAAAATAGACTGAAGTAAGGCTGCCAAGAGGACTTGAAAGCGGGGCAGAATTGCAGGAAACCGATTTCAGGAGGTAGACTAGAATTACATTGAAAGCATAGGAAAAGAGGCAGAACGTCCACAATGATGCATTTGGCCAAAAAGGGCGTATGCGTTTTTTCCTGAATATATTCAGGAAAAAACGCATACGCCCTTTTTGGCCAACCAAGCAAGCTTGCAAAGGAAATCTGCACTACAATGAAGTCTCACTTCCCCCCGGTCAAAAGGGCCATCTGAAAAAAGTGTAAAATCCAGAAAGGCAACAGGCCATTGAGAACTGGGAGCCTTGTTATGCTGATGGGCGGGATGTAAATTGCCAACAGACACTCGGGAGAAGTGTATGGTGTTTCCTGAAACATCTAAAAAACAAAGCAACAGAGCCTAGGGCACTTCCACTTATGGTCCTATAGCTTAGGGAAATTAAAATCAAAAAGACACAGCCACCCCAAAGTTTGGAATGGCTCTGTTTACAAGAACCTCGTTTACAGTACAAGTTCAACATTGCAGAAAGTGAAAAATGGATAAAGAAGTTGTGGTATTCACTTACAAAGCAATATCACTCAGCAATGAAATCTATGTCATCAGGCCCTTAGCAGCACAATGAGTGGATTCAGGTATGATGATTCTAACTGAAATAAGTCACACAGAAAAAGAAACATCATAAGATATCACTAATACACGGAATGTAAACTTGGCTACACAGGAACTGAATTACAGAACAGAACAGGGTCTCAAATTTAGAAAACCAACTTATTCTTGCTTAAGGGTAAAGGTGAGTTGGGGTGCTGCATAAAACCAGAGATTGAAATGAGCACAGATAAAGTTCCTTAAGCCAAATATGGAATAGACAAGAGCTACTCCTTTCTCAACGAAATGGACTCAACACCGCATATTAAACGCCTAAGAATGTACCTGACTAGTAAGTATCTTAAAACCTATGGATTGCTATGTCTCCGAAAGAGAATCAAGCATGTGTACAGGGGCATAAACGCAGCAGTGATAGGATTGGAGAGGTTCGGTGACCAAATGAAGACCCTTTGAAGTCATATTGCATGGTACCCATTACACGGGTCTCAACTCTCCAGGTTTAAGGTATTCTTCCTTCAGCTAAAACATGCATGTGGAACCCAGAGTATGATCAACCGTGTGAACGGGAGACGTGTTCAAATATGTCTCAGTTTTCCTCCCCTGGTACTCGGGTGCAACATTCCAGACGCTTTACTAACACTCTCCCCACTTGGAGAGTCAGCACCTTTAACCTCCTGTTTGGCCCCGTTTGCAATTTCTGCGGAAGATGAACAGGAATAGGGAGAACCAATGAGAGACTAGCTGGAGGTGTCTGGACGGGCAAATTTAACTCTCATTTCCCACCAGAAAGAGGAAATAACCAAAGGCTCAGCGTGCCGTGCCGGAACCAGATTAGGGCCTGAAGCCATCCAGCGGTGTTGCAGCCAGCTCACAAGAAAACGAGTTGAAGAAAGGAGCTCAGGGGCACTGTAATTCACAAACCTGCAGAGTTATAAATGACAGCTATCGTCCAAAAATAGACTGAAGTAAGGCTGCCAAGAGAACTTGAAAGCGGGGCAGAATTGCAGGAAACCGATTTCAGGAGGTAGACTGGAATTGCATTGAAAGCATAGGAAAAGAGGCAGAACGTCCACAATGATGCACTTGGCCAAAAAGGGCGTATGCGTTTTTTCCTGAATATATTCAGGAAAAAACGCATACGCCCTTTTTGGCCAACCAAGCAAGCTTGCAAAGGAAATCTGCACTACAATGAAGTCTCACTTCCCCCCGGTCAAAAGGGCCATCTGAAAAAAGTGTAAAATCCAGAAAGGCAGGACAGGACATGGAGAACTGGGAGCCTTGTTATGCTGATGGGCGGGATGTAAATTGCCAACAGACACTCGGGAGAAGTGTATGGTGTTTCCTGAAACATCGAAAAAACAAAGCAACAGAGCCTAGGGCACTTCCACTTATGGTCCTATAGCTTAGGGAAATTAAAATCAAAAAGACACAGCCACCCCAAAGTTTGGGACGCCTCTGTTTACAAGAACCTCGTTTACCGTACAAGTTCAACATCGCAGAAAATGAAAAATGGATAAAGAAGCTGTGGTATTTACTTACAAAACAATAACACTCAGCAATGAAATCTATGTCATCAGGCCATTAGCAGCACAATGAGTGGATTCAGGTACGATGATTCTAACTGAAATAAGTCACACAGAAAAAGCAACATCATAAGATATCACTAATACACGGAATGTAAACTTGGCTACACAGGAACTGCATTCCAAAACAGAACAGGCTCTCAAATTTAGAAAACCAACTTATGCTTGCTTAAGGGGAAAGGTGAGTTGGGGTGCTGCATAAAACCAGAGATTGAAATGAGCACAGATAAAGTTCCTTAAGCCAAATATGGAATAGACAAGAGCTACTCCTTGCTCAACGAAATGGACTCAACACCCCATATTAAACGCCTAAGAATGTACCTGACTAGTAAGTATCTTAAAACCTATGGATTGCTATGTCTCCAAAAGAGAATCAAGCGTGTGTACAGGGGCATAAACGCAGCAGTGATAGGATTGGAGAGGTTCGGTGAGCAAATGAAGACCCTTTGAAGTCATATTGCATGGTACCCATTCCACGGGTCTCAACTCTCCAGGTTTAAGGTTATCTTCCTTCAGCTAAAACATGCATGTGGAACCTAGAGTATGATCAACCATGTGATCGGGAGACGTGTTCAAATATGTCTCAGTTTTCGTACCCTGGTACTCGGGTGCAACATTCCAGACGCTTACTAACACTCTCCCCACTTGGAGAGTCAGTCCCTTTAACCTCCTGTTTGGCCCAGTTTGCAATTTCTGCGGAAGATGAACAGGAATAGCGAGAATCAATGAGAGACTAGCTGGAGGTGTCTGGATGGGCAAATTTAACTCTCATTTCCCACCAGGAAGAGGAATTAACCAAAGGCTCAGCGTGCCGTGCCAGAACCAGATTAGGGCCTGAAGACATCCTGCGGTGTTGCGGCCAGGTCACAAGAAAGCGAGTTGAAGAAAGGAGCTCAGGGGCACTGTAATTCACAAACCTGCAGAGTTATAAATGACAGCTATCGTCCAAAAATATTCTGCAGTAAGGCTGCCAAGAGGACTTGAATGCGGGGCAGAATTGCAGGAAACCGATTTCAGGAGGTAGACTGGAATTGCATTGAAAGCATAGGAAAAGAGGCAGAACGTCCACAATGATGCACTTGGCCAAAAAGGGCGTATACGTTTTTTCCTGAATATATTCAGGAAAAAACGCATACGCCCTTTTTGGCCAACCAAGCAAACTTGCAAAGGAAATCTGCACTACAATGAAGTTTCACTTCCCCCCCGGTCAAAAGGGCCATCTGAAAAAAGTGTAAAATCCAGAAAGGCAGGACAGGCCATGGAGAACTGGGAGCCTTGTTATGCTGATGGGCGGGATGTAAATTGCCAACAGACACTCAGGAGAAGTGTATGGTGTTTCCTGAAACATCTAAAAAACAAAGCAACAGAGCCTAGGGCACTTCCACTTATGGTCCTATAGCTTAGGGAAATTAAAATCAAAAAGACACAGCCACCCCAAAGTTTGGGACGCCTCCGTTTACAAGAACCTCTTTTACCGTACAAGTTCAATATCACAGAAAGTGAAAAATGGATAAAGAACTTGAGGTACTTACGTACAATGCAGTATCACTCAGCAATGAAATCTATGTCATCAGGCCCGTCGCAGCATAATGAGTGGATTCAGGTACGATGATTCTAACTGAAATAAGTCACACAGAAAAAGAAACATCATAAGATATCACTAATACACGGAATGTAAACTTGGCTACACAGGAACTGCATTCCAAAACAGAACAGGGTCTCAAATTTAGAAAACCAACTTATGCTTGCTTAAGGGGAAAGGTGAGTTGGGGTGCTGCATAAAACCAGAGATTGAAATGAGCACAGATAAAGTTCCTTAAGCCAAATATGTAATAGACAAGAGCTACTCCTTACTCAACGAAATGGACTCAACACCCCATATTAAACGCCTAAGAATGTACCTGACTAGTAAGTATCTTAAAACCTATGGAATGCTATGTCTCCAAAAGAGAATCAAGCGTGTGTACAGGGGCATAAACGCAGCAGTGATTGGATTGGAGAGGTTCGGTGAGCAAATGAAGACCCTTTGAAGTCATATTGCATGGTACCCATTCCACGGGTCTCAACTCTCCAGGTTTGAGGTTATCTTCCTTCAGCTAAAACATGCATGTGGAACCCAGAGTATGATCAACCGTGTGAACGGGAGACGTGTTCAAATATGTCTCAGTTTTCCTCCCCTGGTACTCGGGTGCAACATTCCAGACGCTTTACTAACACTCTCCCCACTTGGAGAGTCAGCACCTTTAACCTCCTGTTTGGCCCAGTTTGCAATTTCTGCGGAAGATGAACAGGAATAGGGAGAACCAATGAGAGACTAGCTGGAGGTGTCTGGACGGGCAAATTTAACTCTCATTTCCCACCAGAAAGAGGAAATAACCAAAGGCTCAGCATGCCGTGCCGGAACCATATTAGGGCCTGAAGCCATCCAGCGGTGTTGCAGCCAGCTCACAAGAAAACGAGTTGAAGAAAGGAGCTCAGGGGCACTGTAATTCACAAACCTGCAGAGTTATAAATGACAGCTATCGTCCAAAAATATACTGAAGTAAGGCTGCCAAGAGGACTTGAAAGCGGGGCAGAATTGCAGGAAACCGATTTCAGGAGGTAGACTGGAATTGCATTGAAAGCATAGGAAAAGAGGCAGAACGTCCACAATGATGCACTTGGCCAAAAAGGGCGTATGCGTTTTTTCCTGAATATATTCAGGAAAAAACGCATACGCCCTTTTTGGCCAACCAAGCAAGCTTGCAAAGGAAATCTGCACTACAATGAAGTCTCACTTCCCCCCGGTCAAAAGGGCCATCTGAAAAAAGTGTAAACTCCAGAAAGGCAGGACAGGACATGGAGAACTGGGAGCCTTGTTATGCTGATGGGCGGGATGTAAATTGCCAACAGACACTCGGGAGAAGTGTATGGTGTTTCCTGAAACATCGAAAAAACAAAGCAACAGAGCCTAGGGCACTTCCACTTATGGTCCTATAGCTTAGGGAAATTAAAATCAAAAAGACACAGCCACCCCAAAGTTTTGGACGCCTCTGTTTACTAGAACCTCGTTTACAGTACAAGTTCAACATCGCAGAAAATGAAAAATGGATAAAGAAGCTGTGGTATTTACTTACAAAGCAATAACACTCAGCAATGAAATCTATGTCATCAGGCCATTAGCAGCACAATGAGTGGATTCAGGTATGATGATTCTATCTGAAATAAGTCACACAGAAAAAGAAACATCATAAGATGTCACTAATACACGGAATGGAAACTTGGCTACATAGGAACTGAATTACAGAACAGAACAGGGTCTCAAATTTAGAAAACCAACTTATGCTTGCTTAAGGGGAAAGGTGAGTTGGGGTGCTGCATAAAACCAGAGATTGAAATGAGCACAGATAAAGTTCCTTAAGCCAAATATGGAATAGACAAGAGCTACTCCTTGCTCAACGAAATGGACTCAACACCGCATATTAAACGCCTAAGAATGTACCTGACTAGTAAGTATCTTAAAACCTATGGATTGCTATGTCTCCGAAAGAGAATCAAGCATGTGTACAGGGGCATAAATGCAGCAGTGATAGGATTGGAGAGGTTCGGTGAGCAAATGAAGACCCTTTGAAGTCATATTGCATGGTACCCATTACACGGGTCTCAACTCTCCAGGTTTTAGGTATTCTTCCTTCAGCTAAAACATGCATGTGAAACCAAGAGTATGATCATCCGTGTGAACGGGAGACGTGTTCAAATATGTCTCAGTTTTTGTACCCTGGTACTCGGGTGCAACATTCCAGACGCTTTACTAACACTCTCCCGACTTGGAGAGTCAGCGCCTTTAACCTCCTGTTTGGCCCAGTTTGCAATTTCTGCGGAAGATGAACAGGAATAGCGAGAACCAATGAGAGACCAGCTGGAGGTGTCTGGACGGGCAAATTTAACTCTCATTTCCCACCAGGAAGAGGAAATAACCAAAGGCTCAGCGTGCCGTGCCGGAACCAGATTAGGGCCTGAAGCCATCCTGCGGTGTTGCGGCCAGCTCACAAGAAAGCGAGTTGAAGAAAGGAGCTCAGGGGCACTGTAATTCACAAACCTGCAGAGTTATAAATGACAGCTATCGTCCAAAAATATACTGAAGTAAGCCTGCCAATAGGACTTGAAAGCGGGGCAGAATTGCAGGAAACCGATTTCAGGAGGTAGACTGGAATTGCATTGAAAGCATAGGAAAAGAGGCAGAACGTCCACAATGATGCACTTGGCCAAAAAGGGTGTATGCGTTTTTTCCTGAATATATTCAGGAAAAAACGCATACGCCCTTTCTGGCCAACCAAGCAAACTTGCAAAGGAAATCTGCACTACAATGAAGTCTCACTTCTCCCCAGTTAAAAGGGCCATCTGAAAAAAGTGTAAAATCCAGAAAGGCAGGACAGGCCATGGAGAACTGGGAGCCTTGTTATGCTGATGGGCGGGATGTAAATTGCCAACAGACACTCTGGAGAAGTGTATGGTGTTTCCTGAAACATCTAAAAAACAAAGCAACAGAGCCTAGGGCACTTCCACTTATGGTCCTATAGATTAGGGAAATTAAAATCAAAAAGACACAGCCACCCCAAAGTTTGGGACACCTCCGTTTACAGGAACCTCATTTACCGTACAAGTTCAATATCACAGAAAGTGAAAAATGGATAAAGAACTTGAGGTACTTACGTACAATGCAGTATCATTCAGCAATGAAATCTATGTCATCAGGCCCTTAGCAGCATAATTAGTGGATTCAGGTACGATGATTCTAACTGAAATAAGTCACACAGAAAAAGAAACATCATAAGATATCACTAATACACGGAATGTAAACTTGGCTACACAGGAACTGCATTCCAAAACAGAACAGGGTCTCAAATTTAGAAAACCAACTTATGCTTGCTTAAGGGGAAAGGTGAGTTGGGGTGCTGCATAAAACCAGAGATTGAAATGAGCACAGATAAAGTTCCTTAAGCCAAATATGCAATAGACAAGAGCTACTCCTTGCTCAACGAAATGGACTCAACACCCCATATTAAACGCCTAAGAATGTACCTGACTAGTAAGTATCTTAAAACCTATGGATTGCTATGTCTCCAAAAGAGAATCAAGCGTGTGTACAGGGGCATAAACGCAGCAGTGATAGGATTGGAGAGGTTCGGTGAGCAAATGAAGACCCTTTGAAGTCATATTGCATGGTACCCATTCCACGGGTCTCAACTCTCCAGGTTTAAGGTTATCTTCCTTCAGCTAAAACATGCATGTGGAACCTAGAGTATGATCAACCATGTGATCGGGAGACGTGTTCAAATATGTCTCAGTTTTCGTACCCTGGTACTCGGGTGCAACATTCCAGACGCTTACTAACACTCTCCCCACTTGGAGAGTCAGTCCCTTTAACCTCCTGTTTGGCC
Source organism: Stenella coeruleoalba (assembly GCF_951394435.1). Classification (NCBI taxonomy): domain Eukaryota; kingdom Metazoa; phylum Chordata; class Mammalia; order Artiodactyla; family Delphinidae; genus Stenella; species Stenella coeruleoalba. The sequence goes on along the minus strand of NW_027645901.1, from coordinate 82,905 downwards.
CAGTTTGCAATTTCTGCGGAAGATGAACAGGAATAGCGAGAATCAATGAGACACTAGCTGGAGGTGTCTGGATGGGCAAATTTAACTCTCATTTCCCACCAGGAAGAGGAATTAACCAAAGGCTCAGCATGCCGTGCCAGAACCAGATTAGGGCCTGAAGACATCCTGCGGTGTTGCGGCCAGGTCACAAGAAAGCGAGTTGAAGAAAGGAGTTCAGGGGCACTGTAATTCACAAACCTGCAGAGTTATAAATGACAGCTATCGTCCAAAAATATACTGCAGTAAGGCTGCCAAGAGGAGTTGAATGCGGGGCAGAATTGCAGGAAACCGATTTCAGGAGGTAGACTGGAATTGCATTGAAAGCATAGGAAAAGAGGCAGAACGTCCACAATGATGCACTTGGCCAAAAAGGGCGTATGCGTTTTTTCCTGAATATATTCAGGAAAAAACGCATACGCCCTTTTTGGCCAACCAAGCAAACTTGCAAAGGAAATCTGCACTACAATGAAGTCTCACTTCCCCCCGGTCAAAAGGGCCATCTGAAAAAAGTGTAAAATCCAGAAAGGCAGGACAGGCCATGGAGAACTGGGAGCCTTGTTATGCTGATGGGCGGGATGTAAATTGCCAACAGACACTCAGGAGAAGTGTATGGTGTTTCCTGAAACATCGAAAAAACAAAGCAACAGAGCCTAGGGCACTTCCACTTATGGTCCTATAGATTAGGGAAATTAAAATCAAAAAGACACAGCCACCCCAAAGTTTGGGACGCCTCTGTTTACAAGAACCTCGTTTACAGTACAAGTTCAACATCGTAGAAAGTGAAAAATGGATAAAGAAGTTGTGGTATTCACTTACAAAGCAATATCACTCAGCAATGAAATCTATGTCATCAGGCCCTTAGGAGCACAATGAGTGGATTCAGGTATGATGATTCTAACTGAAATAAGTCACACAGAAAAAGAAACATCATAAGATATCAGTAATACACGGAGTGTAAACTTGGCTACACAGGAACTGAATTACAGAACAGAACAGGGTCTCAAATTTAGAAAACCAACTTATGCTTGCTTAAGGGTAAAGGTGAGTTGGGGTGCTGCATAAAACCAGAGATTGAAATGAGCACAGATAAAGTTCCTTAAGTCAAATATGGAATAGACAAGAGCTACTCCTTGCTCAACGAAATGGACTCAACACCGCATATTAAACGCCTAAGAATGTACCTGACTAGTAAGTATCTTAAAACCTATGGATTGCTATGTCTCCGAAAGAGAATCAAGCATGTGTACAGGGGCATAAATGCAGCAGTGATAGGATTGGAGAGGTTCGGTGAGCAAATGAAGACCCATTGAAGTCATATTGCATGGTACCCATTACACGGGTCTCAACTCTCCAGGTTTAAGGTATTCTTCCTTCAGCTAAAACATACATGTGGAACCCAAGTATGATCAACCATGTGAACGGGAGACGTGTTCAAATATGTCTCAGTTTTCCTCCCCTGGTACTCGGGTGCAACATTCCAGACGCTTTACTAACACTCTCCGCACTTGGAGAGACAGCGCCTTTAAACTCCTGTTTGGCCCAGTTTGCAATTTCTGCGGAAGATGAACAGGAATAGCGAGAACCAATGAGAGGCTAGCTGGAGGTGTCTGGACGGGCAAATTTAACTCTCATTTCCCACCAGGAAGAGGAATTAACCAAAGGCTCAGTGTGCCGTGCCGGAAGCAGATTAGGGCCTGAAGCCATCCTGCGGTGTTGCGGCCAGCTCAAAAGAAAGCGAGTTGAAGAAAGGAGCTCAGGGGCACTGTAATTCACAAACCTGCAGAGTTATAAATGACAGCTATCGTCCAAAAATAGACTGAAGTAAGGCTGCCAAGAGGACTTGAAAGCAGGGCAGAATTGCAGGAAACCGATTTCAGGAGGTAGACTAGAATTACATTGAAAGCATAGGAAAAGAGGCAGAACGTCCACAATGATGCATTTGGCCAAAAAGGGCGTATGCGTTTTTTCCTGAATATATTCAGGAAAAAACGCATACGCCCTTTTTGGCCAACCAAGCAAGCTTGCAAAGGAAATCTGCACTACAATGAAGTCTCACTTCCCCCCGGTCAAAAGGTCCATCTGAAAAAAGTGTAAAATCCAGAAAGGCAGGACAGGTCATGGAGAACTGGGAGCCTTGTTATGCTGAAAGGCGGGATGTAAATTGCCAACAACCACTCGGGAGAAGTGTATGGTGTTTCCTGAAACATCTAAAAAACAAAGCAACAGAACCTAGGGCACTTCCACTTATGGTCCTATAGATTAGGGAAATGAAAATAAAAAAGACACAGCCACCCCAAAGTTTGGGACGCCTCCGTTTACAAGAACCTCGTTTACTGTACAAGTTCAATATCACAGAAAGTGAAAAATGGATAAAGAACTTGTGGTACTTACGTACAATGCAGTATCACTCAGCAATGAAATCTATGTCATCAGGCCCGTCGCAGCATAATGAGTGGATTCAGGTACGATGATTCTAACTGAAATAAGTCACACAGAAAAAGAAACATCATAAGATATCACTAATACACGGAATGTAAACTTGGCTACACAGGAACTGCATTCCAAAACAGAACAGGGTCTCAAATTTGGAAAACCAACTTATGCTTGCTTAAAGGGAAACGTGAGTTGGGGTGCTGCATAAAACCAGAGATTGAAATGAGCACAGATAAAGTTCCTTAAGCCAAATATGGAATAGACAAGAGCTACTCCTTGCTCAACGAAATGGACTCAAAACCCCATATTAAACGCCTAAGAATGTACCTGACTAGTAAGTATCTTAAAACCTATGGATTGTTATGTCTCCAAAAGAGAATCAAGCGTGTGTACAGGGGCATAAACGCAGCAGTGATAGGATTGGAGAGGTTCGGTGAGCAAATGAAGACCCTTTGAAGTCATATTGCATGGTACCCATTACATGGGTCTCAACTCTCCAGGTTTTAGGTATTCTTCCTTCAGCTAAAACATGCATGTGGAACCCAGAGTATGATCAACCATGTGAACGTGAGACGTGTTCAAATATGTCTCAGTTTTCCTACCCTGGTACTCGGGTGCAACATTCCAGACGCTTTACTAACACTCTCCTGACTTGGAGAGTCAGTCCCTTTAACCTCCTGTTTGGCCCAGTTTGCAATTTCTGCGGAAGATGAACAGGAATAGCAAGAACCAATGAGAGGCTAGCTGGAGGTTTCTGGACGGGCAAGTTTAACTCTCATTTCCCACCAGGAAGAGGAATTAACCAAAGGCTCAGCATGCCGGGCCGGAACCAGATTAGGGCCTGAAGCCCTCCTGCGGTGTTGCGGCCAGGTCACAAGAAAGCGAGTTGAAGAAAGGAGCTCAGGGGCACTGTAATTCACAAACCTGCAGAGTTATAAATGACAGCTATCGTCCAAAAATAGACTGAAGTAAGGCTGCCAAGAGGACTTGAAAGCGGGGCAGAATTGCAGGAAACCGATTTCAGGAGGTAGACTGGAATTGCATTGAAAGCATAGGAAAAGAGGCAGAACGTCCACAATGATGCACTTGGCCAAAAAGGGCGTATGCGTTTTTCCCTGAATATATTCAGGAAAAAACGCATACACCCTTTTTGGCCAACCAAGCAAGCTTGCAAAGGAAATCTGCACTACAATGAAGTCTCACTTCCCCCCGGTCAAAAGGGCCATCTGAAAAAAGTGTAAAATCCAGAAAGGCAACAGGCCATTGAGAACTGGGAGCCGTGTTATGCTGATGGGCGGGATGTAAATTGCCAACAGACACTTGGGAGAAGTGTATGGTGTTTCCTGAAACATCTAAAAAACAAAGCAACAGAGCCTAGGGCACTTCCACTTATGGTCCTATAGCTTAGGGAAATTAAAATCAAAAAGACACAGCCACCCCAAAGTTTGGAACGGCTCTGTTTACAAGAACCTCGTTTACAGTACAAGTTCAACATCGCAGAAAGTGAAAAATGGATAAAGAAGTTGTGGTATTCACTTACAAAGCAATATCACTCAGCAATGAAATCTATGTCATCAGGCCCTTAGCAGCACAATGAGTGGATTCAGGTATGATGATTCTAACTGACATAAGTCACACAGAAAAAGAAACATCATAAGATATCAGTAATACACGGAATGTAAACTTGGCTACACAGGAACTGCATTCCAAAACAGAACAGGGTCTCAAATTTAGAAAACCAACTTATGCTTGCTTAAGGGTAAAGGTGAGTTGGGGTGCTGCATAAAACCAGAGATTGAAATGAGCACAGATAAAGTTCCTTAAGCCAAAGATGGAATAGACAAGAGCTACTCCTTGCTCAACGAAATGGACTCAACACCGCATATTAAACGCCTAAGAATGTACCTGACTAGTAAGTATCTTAAAACGTATGGATTGCTATGTCTCCGAAAGAGAAACAAGCATGTGTACAGGGGCATAAACGCAGCAGTGATAGGACTGGAGAGGTTCGTGAGCAAATGAAGACCCTTTGAAGTCATATTGCATGGTACCCATTCCACGGGTCTCAACTCTCCAGGTTTAAGGTATTCTTCCTTCAGCTAAAACATGCATGTGGAACCCAGAGTATGATCAACCGTGTGAACGGGAGACGTGTTCAAATATGTCTCAGTTTTCCTCCCCTGGTACTCGGGTGCAACATTCCAGACGCTTTACTAACACTCTCCCCACTTGGAGAGTCAGCACCTTTAACCTCCTGTTTGGCCCCGTTTGCAATTTCTGCGGAAGATGAACAGGAATAGGGAGAACCAATGAGAGACTAGCTGGAGGTGTCTGGACGGGCAAATTTAACTCTCATTTCCCACCAGAAAGAGGAAATAACCAAAGGCTCAGCATGCCGTGCCGGAACCAGATTAGGGCCTGAAGCCATCCAGCGGTGTTGCAGCCAGCTCACAAGAAAACGAGTTGAAGAAAGGAGCTCAGGGGCACTGTAATTCACAAACCTGCAGAGTTATAAATGACAGCTATCGTCCAAAAATAGACTGAAGTAAGGCTGCCAAGAGAACTTGAAAGCGGGGCAGAATTGCAGGAAACCGATTTCAGGAGGTAGACTGGAATTGCACTGAAAGCATAGGAAAAGAGGCAGAACGTCCACAATGATGCACTTGGCCAAAAAGGGCGTATGCGTTTTTTCCTGAATATATTCAGGAAAAAACGCATACGCCCTTTTTGGCCAACCAAGCAAGCTTGCAAAGGAAATCTGCACTACAATGAAGTCTCACTTCCCCCCGGTCAAAAGGGCCATCTGAAAAAAGTGTAAAATCCAGAAAGGCAGGACAGGACATGGAGAACTGGGAGCCTTGTTATGCTGATGGGCGGGATGTAAATTGCCAACAGACACTCGGGAGAAGTGTATGGTGTTTCCTGAAACATCGAAAAAACAAAGCAACAGAGCCTAGGGCACTTCCACTTATGGTCCTATAGCTTAGGGAAATTAAAATCAAAAAGACACAGCCACCCCAAAGATTGGGACGCCTCTGTTTACAAGAACCTCGTTTACAGTACAAGTTCAACATCGCAGAAAATGAAAAATGGATAAAGAAGCTGTGGTATTTACTTACAAAGCAATAACACTCAGCAATGAAATCTATGTCATCAGGCCATTAGCAGCACAATGAGTGGATTCAGGTATGATGATTCTAACTGAAATAAGTCACACAGAAAAAGAAACATCATAAGATATCAGTAATACACGGAATGGAAACTTGGCTACACAGGAACTGAATTACAGAACAGAACAGGGTCTCAAATTTAGAAAACCAACTTATGCTTGCTTAAGGGTAAAGGTGAGTTGGGGTGCTGCATAAAACCAGAGATTGAAATGAGCACAGATAAAGTTCCTTAAGCCAAAGATGGAATAGACAAGAGCTACTCCTTGCTCAACGAAATGGACTCAACACCGCATATTAAACGCCTAAGAATGTACCTGACTAGTAAGTATCTTAAAACCTATGGATTGCTATGTCTCCGAAAGAGAATCAAGCATGTGTACAGGGGCATAAACGCAGCAGTGATTGGATTGGAGAGGTTCGGTGAGCAAATGAAGACCCTTTGAAGTCATATTGCATGGTACCCATTACACGGGTCTCAACTCTCCAGGTTTTAGGTATTCTTCCTTCAGCTAAAACATGCATGTGGAACCCAGAGTATGATCAACCGTGTGAACGGGAGACGTGTTCAAATATGTCTCAGTTTTCCTCCCCTGGTACTCGGGTGCAACATTCCAGACGCTTTACTAACACTCTCCGCACTTGGAGAGTCAGCACCTTTAACCTCCTGTTTGGCCCCATTTGCAATTTCTGCGGAAGATGAACAGGAATAGGGAGAACCAATGAGAGACTAGCTGGAGGTGTCTGGACGGGCAAATTTAACTCTCATTTCCCACCAGAAAGAGGAAATAACCAAAGGCTCAGCATGCCGTGCCGGAACCAGATTAGGGCCTGAAGCCATCCAGCGGTGTTGCAGCCAACTCACAAGAAAACGAGTTGAAGAAAGGAGCTCAGGGGCACTGTAATTCACAAACCTGCAGAGTTATAAATGACAGCTATCGTCCAAAAATATACTGAAGTAAGGCTGCCAAGAGGACTTGAAAGCGGGGCAGAATTGCAGGAAACCGATTTCAGGAGGTAGACTGGAATTGCATTGAAAGCATAGGAAAAGAGGCAGAACGTCCACAATGATGCACTTGGCCAAAAAGGGCGTATGCGTTTTTTCCTGAATATATTCAGGAAAAAACGCATACGCCCTTTTTGGCCAACCAAGCAAGCTTGCAAAGGAAATCTGCACTACAATGAAGTCTCACTTCCGCCCGGTCAAAAGGGCCATCAGAATAAAGTGTAAAATCCAGAAAGGCAGGACAGGCCATGGAGAACTGGGAGCCTTGTTATGCTGATGGGCGGGATGTAAATTGCCAACAGACACTCAGGAGAAGTGTATGGTGTTTCCTGAAACATCTAAAAAACAAAGCAACAGAGCCTAGGGCACTGCCACTTATGGTCCTATAGCTTAGGGAAATCAAAATCAAAAAGACACAGCCACCCCAAAGTTTGGGACGCCTCTGTTTACAAGAACCTCGTTTACAGTACAAGTTCAACATCGCAGAAAGTGAAAAATGGATAAAGAAGTTGTGGTATTTACTTACAAAGCAATATCACTCAGCAATGAAATCTATGTCATCAGGCCCTTAGCAGCACAATGAGTGGATTCAGGTATGATCATTCTAACTGAAATAAGTCACACAGAAAAAGAAACATCATAAGATATCAGTAATACACGGAATGGAAACTTGGCTACACAGGAACTGAATTACAGAACAGAACAGGGTCTCAAATTTAGAAAACCAACTTATGCTTGCTTAAGGGGAAAGGTGAGTTGGGGTGCTGCATAAAACCAGAGATTGAAATGAGCACAGATAAAGTTCCTTAAGCCAAATATGGAATAGACAAGAGCTACTCCTTGCTCAACGAAATGGACTCAACACCGCATATTAAACGCCTAAGAATGTACCTGACTAGTAAGTATCTTAAAACCTATGGATTGCTATGTCTCCGAAAGAGAATCAAGCATGTGTACAGGGGCATAAACGCAGCAGTGATAGGATTGGAGAGGTTCGTGAGCAAATGAAGACCCTTTGAAGTCATATTGCATGGTACCCATTCCACGGGTTTCAACTACCCAGGTTTAAGGTATTCTTCCTTCAGCTAAAACATGCATGTGGAACCTAGAGTATGATCAACCATGTGATCGGGAGACGTGTTCAAATATGTCTCAGTTTTCGTACCCTGGTACTCGGGTGCAATATTCCAGACGCTTTACTAACACTCTCCCCACTTGGAGAGTCAGTCCCTTTAACCTCCTGTTTGGTCCAGTTTGCAATTTCTGTGGAAGATGAACAGGAATAGCGAGAACCAATGAGAGACTAGCTGGAGGTGTCTGGATGGGCAAATTTAACTCTCATTTCCCACCAGGAAGAGGAATTAACCAAAGGCTCAGCGTGCCGTGCCAGAACAAGATTAGGGCCTGAAGACATCCTGCGGTGTTGCGGCCAGCTCAAAAGAAAGCGAGTTGAAGAAAGGAGCTCAGGGGCACTGTAATTCACAAACCTGCAGAGTTATAAATGACAGCTATCGTCCAAAAATATACTGCAGTAAGGCTGCCAGAGGACTTGAATGCGGGGCAGAATTGCAGGAAACCGTATTCAGGAGGTAGACTGGAATTGCATTGAAAGCATAGGAAAAGAGGCAGAACGTCCACAATGATGCACTTGGCCAAAAAGTGCGTATGCGTTTTATCCTGAATATATTCAGGAAAAAACGCATACGCCCTTTTTGGCCAACCAAGCAAGCTTGCAAAGGAAATCTGCACTACAATGAAGTCTCACTTCCCACCGGTCAAAAGGGCCATCTGAAAAAAGTGTAAAATCCAGAAAGGCAGGACAGGCCATGGAGAACTGGGAGCCTTGTTATGCTGATGGGCGGGATGTAAATTGCCAACAGACACTCGGGAGAAGTGTATGGTGTTTCCTGAAACATCTAAAAAACAAAGCAACAGAGCCTAGGGCACTGCCACTTATGGTCCTATAGCTTAGGGAAATCAAAATCAAAAAGACACAGCCACCCCAAAGTTTGGGACGCCTCTGTTTACAAGAACCTCGTTTACAGTACAAGTTCAACATCGCAGAAAGTGAAAAATGGATAAAGAAGTTGTGGTATTTACTTACAAAGCAATATCACTCAGCAATGAAATCTATGTCATCAGGCCCTTAGCAGCACAATGAGTGGATTCAGGTATGATCATTCTAACTGAAATAAGTCACACAGAAAAAGAAACATCATAAGATATCAGTAATACACGGAATGGAAACTTGGCTACACAGGAACTGAATTACAGAACAGAACAGGGTCTCAAATTTAGAAAACCAACTTATGCTTGCTTAAGGGGAAAGGTGAGTTGGGGTGCTGCATAAAACCAGAGATTGAAATGAGCACAGATAAAGTTCCTTAAGCCAAATATGGAATAGACAAGAGCTACTCCTTGCTCAACGAAATGGACTCAACACCGCATATTAAACGCCTAAGAATGTACCTGACTAGTAAGTATCTTAAAACCTATGGATTGCTATGTCTCCGAAAGAGAATCAAGCATGTGTACAGGGGCATAAACACAGCAGTGATAGGATTGGAGAGGTTCGTGAGCAAATGAAGACCCTTTGAAGTCATATTGCATGGTACCCATTCCACGGGTTTCAACTACCCAGGTTTAAGGTATTCTTCCTTCAGCTAAAACATGCATGTGGAACCTAGAGTATGATCAACCATGTGATCGGGAGACGTGTTCAAATATGTCTCAGTTTTCGTACCCTGGTACTCGGGTGCAATATTCCAGACGCTTTACTAACACTCTCCCCACTTGGAGAGTCAGTCCCTTTAACCTCCTGTTTGGTCCAGTTTGCAATTTCTGTGGAAGATGAACAGGAATAGCGAGAACCAATGAGAGACTAGCTGGAGGTGTCTGGATGGGCAAATTTAACTCTCATTTCCCACCAGGAAGAGGAATTAACCAAAGGCTCAGCGTGCCGTGCCAGAACAAGATTAGGGCCTGAAGACATCCTGCGGTGTTGCGGCCAGCTCAAAAGAAAGCGAGTTGAAGAAAGGAGCTCAGGGGCACTGTAATTCACAAACCTGCAGAGTTATAAATGACAGCTATCGTCCAAAAATATACTGCAGTAAGGCTGCCAGAGGACTTGAATGCGGGGCAGAATTGCAGGAAACCGTATTCAGGAGGTAGACTGGAATTGCATTGAAAGCATAGGAAAAGAGGCAGAACGTCCACAATGATGCACTTGGCCAAAAAGTGCGTATGCGTTTTATCCTGAATATATTCAGGAAAAAACGCATACGCCCTTTTTGGCCAACCAAGCAAGCTTGCAAAGGAAATCTGCACTACAATGAAGTCTCACTTCCCACCGGTCAAAAGGGCCATCTGAAAAAAGTGTAAAATCCAGAAAGGCAGGACAGGCCATGGAGAACTGGGAGCCTTGTTATGCTGATGGGCGGGATGTAAATTGCCAACAGACACTCGGGAGAAGTGTATGGTGTTTCCTGAAACATCTAAAAAACAAAGCAACAGAGCCTAGGGCACTGCCACTTATGGTCCTATAGCTTAGGGAAATCAAAATCAAAAAGACACAGCCACCCCAAAGTTTGGGACGCCTCTGTTTACAAGAACCTCGTTTACAGTACAAGTTCAACATCGCAGAAAGTGAAAAATGGATAAAGAAGTTGTGGTATTTACTTACAAAGCAATATCACTCAGCAATGAAATCTATGTCATCAGGCCCTTAGCAGCACAATGAGTGGATTCAGGTATGATCATTCTAACTGAAATAAGTCACACAGAAAAAGAAACATCATAAGATATCAGTAATACACGGAATGGAAACTTGGCTACACAGGAACTGAATTACAGAACAGAACAGGGTCTCAAATTTAGAAAACCAACTTATGCTTGCTTAAGGGGAAAGGTGAGTTGGGGTGCTGCATAAAACCAGAGATTGAAATGAGCACAGATAAAGTTCCTTAAGCCAAATATGGAATAGACAAGAGCTACTCCTTGCTCAACGAAATGGACTCAACACCGCATATTAAACGCCTAAGAATGTACCTGACTAGTAAGTATCTTAAAACCTATGGATTGCTATGTCTCCGAAAGAGAATCAAGCATGTGTACAGGGGCATAAACGCAGCAGTGATAGGATTGGAGAGGTTCGTGAGCAAATGAAGACCCTTTGAAGTCATATTGCATGGTACCCATTCCACGGGTTTCAACTACCCAGGTTTAAGGTATTCTTCCTTCAGCTAAAACATGCATGTGGAACCTAGAGTATGATCAACCATGTGATCGGGAGACGTGTTCAAATATGTCTCAGTTTTCGTACCCTGGTACTCGGGTGCAATATTCCAGACGCTTTACAAACACTCTCCCCACTTGGAGAGTCAGTCCCTTTAACCTCCTGTTTGGTCCAATTTGCAATTTCTGTGGAAGATGAACAGGAATAGCGAGAACCAATGAGAGACTAGCTGGAGGTGTCTGGATGGGCAAATTTAACTCTCATTTCCCACCAGGAAGAGGAATTAACCAAAGGCTCAGCGTGCCGTGCCAAAACAAGATTAGGGCCTGAAGACATCCTGCGGTGTTGCGGCCAGCTCAAAAGAAAGCGAGTTGAAGAAAGGAGCTCAGGGGCACTGTAATTCACAAACCTGCAGAGTTATAAATGACAGCTATCGTCCAAAAATATACTGCAGTAAGGCTGCCAAGAGGACTTGAATGCGGGGCAGAATTGCAGGAAACCGTATTCAGGAGGTAGACTGGAATTGCATTGAAAGCATAGGAAAAGAGGCAGAACGTCCACAATGATGCACTTGGCCAAAAAGTGCGTATGCGTTTTATCCTGAATATATTCAGGAAAAAACGCATACGCCCTTTTTGGCCAACCAAGCAAGCTTGCAAAGGAAATCTGCACTACAATGAAGTCTCACTTCACCCCGGTCAAAAGGGCCATCTGAAAAAAGTGTAAAATCCAGAAAGGCAGATCAGGCCATGGAGAACTGGGAGCCTTGTTATGCTGATGGGCGGGATGTAAATTACCAACAGACACTTGGGAGAAGTGTATGGTGATTCCTGAAACATCTAAAAAACAAAGCAACAGAGCCTAGGGCACTTCCACTTATGGTCCTATAGCTTAGGGAAATTAAAATCAAAAAGACACAGTCACCCCAAAGTTTGGAACGGCTCTGTTTACAAGAACCTCGTTTACAGTACAAGTTCAACATCGCAGAAAGTGAAAAATGGATAAAGAAGTTGTGGTATTCACTTACAAAGCAATATCACTCAGCAATGAAATCTATGTCATCAGGCCCTTAGCAGCACAATGAGTGGATTCAGGTATGATGATTCTAACTGAAATAAGTCACACAGAAAAAGAAACATCATAAGATATCAGTAATACACGGAATGTAAACTTGGCTACACAGGAACTGAATTACAGAACAGAACAGGGTCTCAAATTTAGAAAACCAACTTACGCTTGCTTAAGGGTAAAGGTGAGTTGGGGTGCTGCATAAAACCAGAGATTGAAATGAGCACAGATAAACTTCCTTAAGCCAAATATGGAATAGACAAGAGCTACTCCTTGCTCAACGAAATGGACTCAACACCGCATATTAAACGCCTAAGAATGTACCTGACTAGTAAGTATCTTAAAACCTATGGATCGCTATGTCTCCAAAAGAGAATCAAGCATGTGTACAGGGGCATAAATGCAGCAGTGATAGGATTGGAGAGGTTCGGTGAGCAAATGAAGACCCTTTGAAGTCATATTGCATGGTACCCATTCCACGGGTCTTAACTCTCCAGGTTTAAGGTATTCTTCCTTCAGCTAAAACATGCATGTGGAACCCAAGTATGATCAACAATGTGAACGGGAGACGTGTTCAAATATGTCTCAGTTTTCCTCCCCTGGTACTCGGGTGCAACATTCCAGACGCTTTACTAACACTCTCCCCACTTGGAGAGTCAGCGCCTTTAACCTCCTGTTTGGCCCAGTTTGCAATTTCTGCGGAAGATGAACAGGAATAGCGAGAACCAATGAGAGACTAGCTGGAGGTGTCTGGACGGGCAAATTAAACTCTCATTTCCCACCAGGAAGAGGAAATAACCAAAGGCTCAGCGTGCCGTGCCGGAACCAGATTAGAGCCTGAAGCCATCCTGCGGTGTTGCGGCCAGGTCACAAGAAAGCAAGTTGAAGAAAGGAGCTCAGGGGCACTGTAATTCACAAACCTGCAGAGTTATAAATGACAGCTATCGTCCAAAAATAGACTGAAGTAAGGCTGCCAAGAGGACTTGAAAGCGGGGCAGTATTGCAGGATACCGATTTCAGGAAGTAGACTGGAATTGCATTGAAAGCATAGGAAAAGAGGCAGAACGTCCACAAAGGGCGTATGCGTTTTTTCCTGAATATATTCAGGAAAAAACGCATACGCCCTTTTTGGCCAACCAAGCAAGCTTGCAAAGGAAATCTGCACTACAATGAAGTCTCACTTCCCCCCGGTCAAAAGGGCCATCTGAAAAAAGTGTAAAATCCAGAAAGGCAGGACAGGCCATGGAGAACTGGGAGCCTTGTTATGCTGATGGGCGGGATGTAAATTGCCAACAGACACTCCGGAGAAGTGTATGGTGTTTCCTGAAACATCTAAAAAACAAAGCAACAGAACCTAGGGCACTTCCACTTATGGTCCTATAGCTTAGGGAAATTAAAATCAAAAAGACACAGCCACCCCAAAGTTTGGAAAGGCTCTGTTTACAAGAACCTCGTTTACAGTACAAGTTCAACATCGCAGAAAGTGAAAAATGGATAAAGAAGTTGTGGTATTTACTTACAAAGCAATATCACTCAGCAATGAAATCTATGTCATCAGGCCCTTAGGAGCACAATGAGTGGATTCAGGTATGATGATTCTAACTGAAATAAGTCACACAGAAAAAGAAACATCATAAGATATCAGTAATACACGGAATGTAAACTTGGCTACACAGAAACTGAATTACAGAACAGAACAGGGTCTCAAATTTAGAAAACCAACTTATGCTTGCTTAAGGGTAAAGGTGAGTTGGGGTGTTGCATAAAACCAGAGATTGAAATGAGCACAGATAAAGTTCCTTAAGCCAAATATGGAATAGACAAGAGCTACTCCTTGCTCAACGAAATGGACTCAACACCGCATATTAAACGCCTAAGAATGTACCTGACTAGTAAGTATCTTAAAACCTATGGATTGCTATGTCTCCGAAAGAGAATCAAGCATGTGTACAGGGGCATAAACGCAGCAGTGATAGGATTGGAGAGGTTCGTGAGCAAATGAAGACCCTTTGAAGTCATATTGCATGGTACCCATTCCACGGGTTTCAACTACCCAGGTTTAAGGTATTCTTCCTTCAGCTAAAACATGCATGTGGAACCTAGAGTATGATCAACCATGTGATCGGGAGACGTGTTCAAATATGTCTCAGTTTTCGTACCCTGGTACTCGGGTGCAATATTCCAGACGCTTTACTAACACTCTCCCCACTTGGAGAGTCAGTCCCTTTAACCTCCTGTTTGGTCCAGTTTGCAATTTCTGTGGAAGATGAACAGGAATAGCGAGAACCAATGAGAGACTAGCTGGAGGTGTCTGGATGGGCAAATTTAACTCTCATTTCCCACCAGGAAGAGGAATTAACCAAAGGCTCAGCGTGCCGTGCCAGAACAAGATTAGGGCCTGAAGACATCCTGCGGTGTTGCGGCCAGCTCAAAAGAAAGCGAGTTGAAGAAAGGAGCTCAGGGGCACTGTAATTCACAAACCTGCAGAGTTATAAATGACAGCTATCGTCCAAAAATATACTGCAGTAAGGCTGCCAAGAGGACTTGAAAGTGGGGCAGAATTGCAGGAAACCGATTTCAGGAGGTAGACTGGAATTGCATTGAAAGCATAGGAAAAGAGGCAGAACGTCCACAATGATGCACTTGGCCAAAATGGGCGTATGCGTTTTTTCCTGAATATATTCAGGAAAAAACGCATACGCCCTTTTTGGCCAACCAAGCAAGCTTGCAAAGGAAATCTGCACTACAATGAAGTCTCACTTCCCACCGGTCAAAAGGGCCATCTGAAAAAAGTGTAAAATCCAGAAAGGCAGGACAGGCCATGGAGAACTGGGAGCCTTGTTATGCTGATGGGCGGGATGTAAATTGCCAACAGACACTCGGGAGAAGTGTATGGTGTTTCCTGAAACATCTAAAAAACAAAGCAACAGAGCCTAGGGCACTGCCACTTATGGTCCTATAGCTTAGGGAAATCAAAATCAAAAAGACACAGCCACCCCAAAGTTTGGGACGACTCTGTTTACAAGAACCTCGTTTACAGTACAAGTTCAACATCACAGAAAGTGAAAAATGGATAAAGAAGTTGTGGTATTTACTTACAAAGCAATATCACTCAGCAATGAAATCTATGTCATCAGGCCCTTAGCAGCACAATGAGTGGATTCAGGTATGATCATTCTAACTGAAATAAGTCACACAGAAAAAGAAACATCATAAGATATCAGTAATACACGGAATGGAAACTTGGCTACACAGGAACTGAATTACAGAACAGAACAGGGTCTCAAATTTAGAAAACCAACTTATGCTTGCTTAAGGGGAAAGGTGAGTTGGGGTGCTGCATAAAACCAGAGATTGAAATGAGCACAGATAAAGTTCCTTAAGCCAAATATGGAATAGACAAGAGCTACTCCTTGCTCAACGAAATGGACTCAACACCGCATATTAAACGCCTAAGAATGTACCTGACTAGTAAGTATCTTAAAACCTATGGATTGCTATGTCTCCGAAAGAGAATCAAGCATGTGTACAGGGGCATAAACGCAGCAGTGATAGGATTGGAGAGGTTCGTGAGCAAATGAAGACCCTTTGAAGTCATATTGCATGGTACCCATTCCACGGGTTTCAACTACCCAGGTTTAAGGTATTCTTCCTTCAGCTAAAACATGCATGTGGAACCTAGAGTATGATCAACCATGTGATCGGGAGACGTGTTCAAATATGTCTCAGTTTTCGTACCCTGGTACTCGGGTGCAATATTCCAGACGCTTTACTAACACTCTCCCCACTTGGAGAGTCAGTCCCTTTAACCTCCTGTTTGGTCCAGTTTGCAATTTCTGTGGAAGATGAACAGGAATAGCGAGAACCAATGAGAGACTAGCTGGAGGTGTCTGGATGGGCAAATTTAACTCTCATTTCCCACCAGGAAGAGGAATTAACCAAAGGCTCAGCGTGCCGTGCCAGAACAAGATTAGCGCCTGAAGACATCCTGCGGTGTTGCGGCCAGCTCAAAAGAAAGCGAGTTGAAGAAAGGAGCTCAGGGGCACTGTAATTCACAAACCTGCAGAGTTATAAATGACAGCTATCTTCCAAAAATATACTGCAGTAAGGCTGCCAGAGGACTTGAATGCGGGGCAGAATTGCAGGAAACCGTATTCAGGAGGTAGACTGGAATTGCATTGAAAGCATAGGAAAAGAGGCAGAACGTCCACAATGATGCACTTGGCCAAAAAGTGCGTATGCGTTTTATCCTGAATATATTCAGGAAAAAACGCATACGCCCTTTTTGGCCAACCAAGCAAGCTTGCAAAGGAAATCTGCACTACAATGAAGTCTCACTTCACCCCGGTCAAAAGGGCCATCTGAAAAAAGTGTAAAATCCAGAAAGGCAGGACAGGCCATGGAGAACTGGGAGCCTTGTTATGCTGATGGGCGGGATGTAAATTGCCAACAGACACTTGGGAGAAGTGTATGGTGATTCCTGAAACATCTAAAAAACAAAGCAACAGAGCCTAGGGCACTTCCACTTATGGTCCTATAGCTTAGGGAAATTAAAATCAAAAAGACACAGTCACCCCAAAGTTTGGAACGGCTCTGTTTACAAGAACTTCGTTTACAGTACAAGTTCAACATCGCAGAAAGTGAAAAATGGATAAAGAAGTTGTGGTATTCACTTACAAAGCAATATCACTCAGCAATGAAATCTATGTCATCAGGCCCTTAGCAGCACAATGAGTGGATTCAGGTATGATGATTCTAACTGAAATAAGTCACACAGAAAAAGAAACATCATAAGATATCAGTAATACACGGAATGTAAACTTGGCTACACAGGAACTGAATTACAGAACAGAACAGGGTCTCAAATTTAGAAAACCAACTTACGCTTGCTTAAGGGTAAAGGTGAGTTGGGGTGCTGCATAAAACCAGAGATTGAAATGAGCACAGATAAACTTCCTTAAGCCAAATATGGAATAGACAAGAGCTACTCCTTGCTCAACGAAATGGACTCAACACCGCATATTAAACGCCTAAGAATGTACCTGACTAGTAAGTATCTTAAAACCTATGGATCGCTATGTCTCCGAAAGAGAATCAAGCATGTGTACAGGGGCATAAATGCAGCAGTGATAGGATTGGAGAGGTTCGGTGAGCAAATGAAGACCCTTTGAAGTCATATTGCATGGTACCCATTCCACGGGTCTTAACTCTCCAGGTTTAAGGTATTCTTCCTTCAGCTAAAACATGCATGTGGAACCCAAGTATGATCAACAATGTGAACGGGAGACGTGTTCAAATATGTCTCAGTTTTCCTCCCCTGGTACTCGGGTGCAACATTCCAGACGCTTTACTAACACTCTCCCCACTTGGAGAGTCAGCGCCTTTAACCTCCTGTTTGGCCCAGTTTGCAATTTCTGCGGAAGATGAACAGGAATAGCGAGAACCAATGAGAGACTAGCTGGAGGTGTCTGGACGGGCAAATTAAACTCTCATTTCCCACCAGGAAGAGGAAATAACCAAAGGCTCAGCGTGCCGTGCCGGAACCAGATTAGAGCCTGAAGCCATCCTGCGGTGTTGCGGCAAGGTCACAAGAAAGCAAGTTGAAGAAAGGAGCTCAGGGGCACTGTAATTCACAAACCTGCAGAGTTATAAATGACAGCTATCGTCCAAAAATAGACTGAAGTAAGGCTGCCAAGAGGACTTGAAAGCGGGGCAGTATTGCAGGATACCGATTTCAGGAAGTAGACTGGAATTGCATTGAAAGCATAGGAAAAGAGGCAGAACGTCCACAATGATGCACTTGGCCAAAAAGGGCGTATGCGTTTTTTCCTGAATATATTCAGGAAAAAACGCATACGCCCTTTTTGGCCAACCAAGCAAGCTTGCAAAGGAAATCTGCACTACAATGAAGTCTCACTTCCCCCCGGTCAAAAGGGCCATCTGAAAAAAGTGTAAAATCCAGAAAGGCAGGACAGGCCATGGAGAACTGGGAGCCTTGTTATGCTGATGGGCGGGATGTAAATTGCCAACAGACACTCCGGAGAAGTGTATGGTGTTTCCTGAAACATCTAAAAAACAAAGCAACAGAACCTAGGGCACTTCCACTTATGGTCCTATAGCTTAGGGAAATTAAAATCAAAAAGACACAGCCACCCCAAAGTTTGGAAAGGCTCTGTTTACAAGAACCTCGTTTACAGTACAAGTTCAACATCGCAGAAAGTGAAAAATGGATAAAGAAGTTGTGGTATTTACTTACAAAGCAATATCACTCAGCAATGAAATCTATGTCATCAGGCCCTTAGGAGCACAATGAGTGGATTCAGGTATGATGATTCTAACTGAAATAAGTCACACAGAAAAAGAAACATCATAAGATATCAGTAATACACGGAATGTAAACTTGGCTACACAGAAACTGAATTACAGAACAGAACAGGGTCTCAAATTTAGAAAACCAACTTATGCTTGCTTAAGGGGAAAGGTGAGTTGGGGTGCTGCATAAAACCAGAGATTGAAATGAGCACAGATAAAGTTCCTTAAGCCAAATATGGAATAGACAAGAGCTACTCCTTGCTCAACGAAATGGACTCAACACCGCATATTAAACGCCTAAGAATGTACCTGACTAGTAAGTATCTTAAAACCTATGGATTGCTATGTCTCCGAAAGAGAATCAAGCATGTGTACAGGGGCATAAACGCAGCAGTGATAGGATTGGAGAGGTTCGTGAGCAAATGAAGACCCTTTGAAGTCATATTGCATGGTACCCATTCCACGGGTTTCAACTACCCAGGTTTAAGGTATTCTTCCTTCAGCTAAAACATGCATGTGGAACCTAGAGTATGATCAACCATGTGATCGGGAGACGTGTTCAAATATGTCTCAGTTTTCGTACCCTGGTACTCGGGTGCAATATTCCAGACGCTTTACTAACACTCTCCCCACTTGGAGAGTCAGTCCCTTTAACCTCCTGTTTGGTCCAGTTTGCAATTTCTGTGGAAGATGAACAGGAATAGCGAGAACCAATGAGAGACTAGCTGGAGGTGTCTGGATGGGCAAATTTAACTCTCATTTCCCACCAGGAAGAGGAATTAACCAAAGGCTCAGCGTGCCGTGCCAGAACAAGATTAGGGCCTGAAGACATCCTGCGGTGTTGCGGCCAGCTCAAAAGAAAGCGAGTTGAAGAAAGGAGCTCAGGGGCACTGTAATTCACAAACCTGCAGAGTTATAAATGACAGCTATCTTCCAAAAATATACTGCAGTAAGGCTGCCAGAGGACTTGAATGCGGGGCAGAATTGCAGGAAACCGTATTCAGGAGGTAGACTGGAATTGCATTGAAAGCATAGGAAAAGAGGCAGAACGTCCACAATGATGCACTTGGCCAAAAAGTGCGTATGCGTTTTATCCTGAATATATTCAGGAAAAAACGCATACGCCCTTTTTGGCCAACCAAGCAAGCTTGCAAAGGAAATCTGCACTACAATGAAGTCTCACTTCACCCCGGTCAAAAGGGCCATCTGAAAAATGTGTAAAATCCAGAAAGGCAGGACAGGCCATGGAGAACTGGGAGCCTTGTTATGCTGATGGGCGGGATGTAAATTGCCAACAGACACTTGGGAGAAGTGTATGGTGATTCCTGAAACATCTAAAAAACAAAGCAACAGAGCCTAGGGCACTTCCACTTATGGTCCTATAGCTTAGGGAAATTAAAATCAAAAAGACACAGTCACCCCAAAGTTTGGAACGGCTCTGTTTACAAGAACTTCGTTTACAGTACAAGTTCAACATCGCAGAAAGTGAAAAATGGATAAAGAAGTTGTGGTATTCACTTACAAAGCAATATCACTCAGCAATGAAATCTATGTCATCAGGCCCTTAGCAGCACAATGAGTGGATTCAGGTATGATGATTCTAACTGAAATAAGTCACACAGAAAAAGAAACATCATAAGATATCAGTAATACACGGAATGTAAACTTGGCTACACAGGAACTGAATTACAGAACAGAACAGGGTCTCAAATTTAGAAAACCAACTTACGCTTGCTTAAGGGTAAAGGTGAGTTGGGGTGCTGCATAAAACCAGAGATTGAAATGAGCACAGATAAACTTCCTTAAGCCAAATATGGAATAGACAAGAGCTACTCCTTGCTCAACGAAATGGACTCAACACCGCATATTAAACGCCTAAGAATGTACCTGACTAGTAAGTATCTTAAAACCTATGGATCGCTATGTCTCCGAAAGAGAATCAAGCATGTGTACAGGGGCATAAATGCAGCAGTGATAGGATTGGAGAGGTTCGGTGAGCAAATGAAGACCCTTTGAAGTCATATTGCATGGTACCCATTCCACGGGTCTTAACTCTCCAGGTTTAAGGTATTCTTCCTTCAGCTAAAACATGCATGTGGAACCCAAGTATGATCAACAATGTGAACGGGAGACGTGTTCAAATATGTCTCAGTTTTCCTCCCCTGGTACTCGGGTGCAACATTCCAGACGCTTTACTAACACTCTCCCCACTTGGAGAGTCAGCGCCTTTAACCTCCTGTTTGGCCCAGTTTGCAATTTCTGCGGAAGATGAACAGGAATAGCGAGAACCAATGAGAGACTAGCTGGAGGTGTCTGGACGGGCAAATTAAACTCTCATTTCCCACCAGGAAGAGGAAATAACCAAAGGCTCAGCGTGCCGTGCCGGAACCAGATTAGAGCCTGAAGCCATCCTGCGGTGTTGCGGCAAGGTCACAAGAAAGCAAGTTGAAGAAAGGAGCTCAGGGGCACTGTAATTCACAAACCTGCAGAGTTATAAATGACAGCTATCGTCCAAAAATAGACTGAAGTAAGGCTGCCAAGAGGACTTGAAAGCGGGGCAGTATTGCAGGATACCGATTTCAGGAAGTAGACTGGAATTGCATTGAAAGCATAGGAAAAGAGGCAGAACGTCCACAATGATGCACTTGGCCAAAAAGGGCGTATGCGTTTTTTCCTGAATATATTCAGGAAAAAACGCATACGCCCTTTTTGGCCAACCAAGCAAGCTTGCAAAGGAAATCTGCACTACAATGAAGTCTCACTTCCCCCCGGTCAAAAGGGCCATCTGAAAAAAGTGTAAAATCCAGAAAGGCAGGACAGGCCATGGAGAACTGGGAGCCTTGTTATGCTGATGGGCGGGATGTAAATTGCCAACAGACACTCCGGAGAAGTGTATGGTGTTTCCTGAAACATCTAAAAAACAAAGCAACAGAACCTAGGGCACTTCCACTTATGGTCCTATAGCTTAGGGAAATTAAAATCAAAAAGACACAGCCACCCCAAAGTTTGGAAAGGCTCTGTTTACAAGAACCTCGTTTACAGTACAAGTTCAACATCGCAGAAAGTGAAAAATGGATAAAGAAGTTGTGGTATTTACTTACAAAGCAATATCACTCAGCAATGAAATCTATGTCATCAGGCCCTTAGGAGCACAATGAGTGGATTCAGGTATGATGATTCTAACTGAAATAAGTCACACAGAAAAAGAAACATCATAAGATATCAGTAATACACGGAATGTAAACTTGGCTACACAGAAACTGAATTACAGAACAGAACAGGGTCTCAAATTTAGAAAACCAACTTATGCTTGCTTAAGGGGAAAGGTGAGTTGGGGTGTTGCATAAAACCAGAGATTGAAATGAGCACAGATAAAGTTCCTTAAGCCAAATATGGAATAGACAAGAGCTACTCCTTGCTCAACGAAATGGACTCAACACCGCATATTAAACGCCTAAGAATGTACCTGACTAGTAAGTATCTTAAAACCTATGGATTGCTATGTCTCCGAAAGAGAATCAAGCATGTGTACAGGGGCATAAACGCAGCAGTGATAGGATTGGAGAGGTTCGTGAGCAAATGAAGACCCTTTGAAGTCATATTGCATGGTACCCATTCCACGGGTTTCAACTACCCAGGTTTAAGGTATTCTTCCTTCAGCTAAAACATGCATGTGGAACCTAGAGTATGATCAACCATGTGATCGGGAGACGTGTTCAAATATGTCTCAGTTTTCGTACCCTGGTACTCGGGTGCAATATTCCAGACGCTTTACTAACACTCTCCCCACTTGGAGAGTCAGTCCCTTTAACCTCCTGTTTGGTCCAGTTTGCAATTTCTGTGGAAGATGAACAGGAATAGCGAGAACCAATGAGAGACTAGCTGGAGGTGTCTGGATGGGCAAATTTAACTCTCATTTCCCACCAGGAAGAGGAATTAACCAAAGGCTCAGCGTGCCGAGCCAGAACAAGATTAGGGCCTGAAGACATCCTGCGGTGTTGCGGCCAGCTCAAAAGAAAGCGAGTTGAAGAAAGGAGCTCAGGGGCACTGTAATTCACAAACCTGCAGAGTTATAAATGACAGCTATCGTCCAAAAATATACTGCAGTAAGGCTGCCAAGAGGACTTGAAAGCGGGGCAGAATTGCAGGAAACCGATTTCAGGAGGTAGACTGGAATTGCATTGAAAGCATAGGAAAAGAGGCAGAACGTCCACAATGATGCACTTGGCCAAAAAGGGCGTATGCGTTTTATCCTGAATATATTCAGGAAAAAACGCATACGCACTTTTTGGCCAACCAAGCAAACTTGCAAAGGAAATCTGCTCTACAATGAAGTCTCACTTCTCCCCGGTCAAAAGGGCCATCTGAAATAAGTGTAAAATCCAGAAAGGCAGGACAGGCCATGGAGAACTGGGAGCCTTGTTATGCTGATGGGCGGGATGTAAATTGCCAACAGACACTTGGGAGAAGTGTATGGTGTTTCCTGAAACATCTAAAAAACAAAGCAACAGAGCCTAGGACACTTCCACTTATGGTCCTATAGCTTAGGGAAATTAAAATCAAAATGACACAGCCACCCCAAAGTTTGGGACGCCTCCGTTTACAAGAACCTCGTTTACCGTACAAGTTCTATATCACAGAAAGTGAAAAATGGATAAAGAACTTGTGGTACTTACGTACAATGCAGTATCACTCAGCAATGAAATCTATGTCATCAGGCCCGTAGCAGCATAATGAGTGGATTCAGGTACGATGATTCTAACTGAAATAAGTCACACAGAAAAAGAAACATCATAAGATATCAGTAATACACGGAATGGAAACTTGGCTACACAGGAACTGCATTCCAAAACAGAACAGGGTCTCAAATTTAGAAAACCAACTTATGCTTGCTTAAGGGGAAAGGTGAGTTGGGGTGCTGCATAAAACCAGAGATTGAAACGAGCACAGATAAAGTACCTTAAGCCAAATATGGAATAGACAAGAGCTACTCCTTGCTCAACGAAATGGACTCAACACCCCATATTAAACGCCTAAGAATGTACCAGGCTAGTAAGTATCTTAAAACCTATGGATTGCTATGTCTCCAAAAGAGAATCAAGCGTGTGTACAGGGGCATAAACGCAGCAGTGATAGGATTGGAGAGGTTCGTGAGCAAATGAAGACCCTTTGAAGTCATATTGCATGGTACCCATTCCACGGGTTTCAACTACCTAGGTTTAAGGTATTCTTCCTTCAGCTAAAACATGCATGTGGAACCTAGAGTATGATCAACCATGTGATCGGGAGACGTGTTCAAATATGTCTCAGTTTTCGTACCCTGGTACTCGGGTGCAACATTCCAGACGCTTTACTAACACGCTCCCGACCTGGAGAGTCAGTCCCTTTAACCTCCTGTTTGGCCCAGTTTGCAATTTCTGCGGAAGATGAACAGGAATAGCGAGAACCAATGAGAGACTAGCTGGAGGTGTCTGAACGGGCAAATTTAACTCTCATTTCCCACCAGGAAGAGCAATTAACCAAAGGCTCAGCGTGCCGTGCCGGAACCAGATTAGGGCCTGAAGCCATCCTGCGGTGTTGCGGCCAGCTCACAAGAAAGCGAGTTGAAGAAAGGAGCTCAGGGGCACTGTAATTCACAAACCTGCAGAGTAATAAATGACAGCTACCGTCCAAAAATAGACTGAAGTAAGGCTGCCAAGAGGACTTGAAAGCGGGGCAGAATTGCAGGAAACCGATTTCAGGAGGTAGACAGGAATTGCATTTCAAGCATAGGAAAAGAGGCAGAACGTCCACAGTGATGCACTTGGCCAAAAAGGGCGTATGCGTTTTTTCCTGAATATATTCAGGAAAAAACGCATACGCCCTTTTTGGCCAACCAAGCAAGCTTGCAAAGGAAATCTGCACTACAATGAAGTCTCACTTCCCCCCGGTCAAAAGGGCCATCTGAAAAAAGTGTAAAATCCAGAAAGGCAGGACAGGCCATGGAGAACTGGGAGCCTTGTTATGCTGATGGGCGGGATGTAAATTGCCAACAGACACTTGGGAGAAGTGTATGGTGATTCCTGAAACATCTAAAAAACAAAGCAACAGAGCCTAGGGCACTTCCACTTATGGTCCTATAGCTTAGGGAAATTAAAATCAAAAAGACACAGTCACCCCAAAGTTTGGGACGCCTCTGTTCACAAGAACCTCGTTTACAGTACAAGTTCAACATCGCAGAAAGTGAAAAATGGATAAAGAAGTTGTGGTATTCACTTACAAAGCAATATCACTCAGCAATGAAATCTATGTCATCAGGCCCTTAGCAGCACAATGAGTGGATTCAGGTATGATGATTCTAACTGAAATAAATCACACAGAAAAAGAAACATCATAAGATATCAGTAATACACGGAATGTAAACTTGGCTACACAGGAACTGAATTACAGAACAGAACAGGGTCTCAAATTTAGAAAACCAACTTATGCTTGCTTAAGGGTAAAGGTGAGTTGGGGTGCTGCATAAAACCAGAGATTGAAATGAGCACAGATAAAGTTCCTTAAGTCAAATATGGAATAGACAAGAGCTACTCCTTGCTCAACGAAATGGACACAACACCGCATATTAAACGCCTAAGAATGTACCTGACTAGTTAGTTTCTTAAAACCTATGGATCGCTATGTCTCCGAAAGAGAATCAAGCATGTGTACAGGGGCATAAATGCAGCAGTGATAGGATTGGAGAGGTTCGGTGAGCAAATGAAGACCCTTTGAAGTCATATTGCATGGTACCCATTCCACGGGTCTTAACTCTCCAGGTTTAAGGTATTCTTCCTTCAGCTAAAACATGCATGTGGAACCCAAGTATGATCAACCATGTGAACGGGAGACGTGTTCAAATATGTCTCAGTTTTCCTCCCCTGGTACTCGGGTACAACATTCCAGACGCTTTACTAACACTCTCCCCACTTGGAGAGTCAGCGCCTTTAACCTCCTGTTTGGCCCAGTTTGCAATTTCTGCGGAAGATGAACAGGAATAGCGAGAACCAATGAGAGACTAGCTGGAGGTGTCTGGACGGGCAAATTAAACTCTCATTTCCCACCAGGAAGAGGAAATAACCAAAGGCTCAGCGTGACGTGCCGGAACCAGATTAGAGCCTGAAGCCATCCTGCGGTGTTGCGGCCAGGTCACAAGAAAGCAAGTTGAAGAAAGGAGCTCAGGGGCACTGTAATTCACAAACCTGCAGAGTTATAAATGACAGCTATCGTCCAAAAATAGACTGAAGTAAGGCTGCCAAGAGGACTTGAAAGCGGGGCAGTATTGCAGGATACCGATTTCAGGAGGTAGACTGGAATTGCATTGAAAGCATAGGAAAAGAGGCAGAACGTCCACAATGATGCACTTGGCCAAAAAGGGCGTATGCGTTTTTTCCTGAATATATTCAGGAAAAAACGCATACGCCCTTTTTGGCCAACCAAGCAAGCTTGCAAAGGAAATCTGCACTGCAATGAAGTCTCACTTCCCCCCGGTCAAAAGGGCCATCTGAAAAAAGTGTAAAATCCAGAAAGGCAGGACAGGCCATGGAGAACTGGGAGCCTTGTTATGCTGATGGGCGGGATGTAAATTGCCAACAACCACTCCGGAGAAGTGTATGGTGTTTCCTGAAACATCTAAAAAACAAAGCAACAGAACCTAGGGCACTTCCACTTATGGTCCTATAGCTTAGGGAAATTAAAATCAAAAAGACACAGCCACCCCAAAGTTTGGAAAGGCTCTGTTTACAAGAACCTCGTTTACAGTACAAGTTCAACATCGCAGAAAGTGAAAAATGGATAAAGAAGTTGTGGTATTTACTTACAAAGCAATATCACTCAGCAATGAAACCTGTGTCATCAGGCCCTTAGCAGCACAATGAGTGGATTCAGGTATGATGATTCTAACTGAAATAAGTCACACAGAAAAAGAAACATCATAAGATATCAGTAATACACGGAATGTAAACTTGGCTACACAGGAACTGCATTCCAAAACAGAACAGGGTCTCAAATTTAGAAAACCAACTTATGCTTGCTTAAGGGTAAAGGTGAGTTGGGGTGCTGCATAAAACCAGAGATTGAAATGAGCACAGATAAAGTTCCTTAAGCCAAATATGGAATAGACAAGAGCTACTCCTTGCTCAACGAAATGGACTCAACACCGCATATTAAACGCCTAAGAATGTACCTGACTAGTAAGTATCTTAAAACCTATGGATTGCTATGTCTCCGAAAGAGAATCAAGCATGTGTACAGGGGCATAAACGCAGCAGTGATAGGATTGGAGAGGTTCGTGAGCAAATGAAGACCCTTTGAAGTCATATTGCATGGTACCCATTCCACGGGTTTCAACTACCCAGGTTTAAGGTATTCTTCCTTCAGCTAAAACATGCATGTGGAACCTAGAGTATGATCAACCATGTGATCGGGAGACGTGTTCAAATATGTCTCAGTTTTCGTACCCTGGTACTCGGGTGCAATATTCCAGACGCTTTACTAACACTCTCCCCACTTGGAGAGTCAGTCCCTTTAACCTCCTGTTTGGTCCAGTTTGCAATTTCTGTGGAAGATGAACAGGAATAGCGAGAACCAATGAGAGACTAGCTGGAGGTGTCTGGATGGGCAAATTTAACTCTCATTTCCCACCAGGAAGAGGAATTAACCAAAGGCTCAGCGTGCCGTGCCAGAACAAGATTAGGGCCTGAAGACATCCTGCGGTGTTGCGGCCAGCTCAAAAGAAAGCGAGTTGAAGAAAGGAGCTCAGGGGCACTGTAATTCACAAACCTGCAGAGTTATAAATGACAGCTATCTTCCAAAAATATACTGCAGTAAGGCTGCCAGAGGACTTGAATGCGGGGCAGAATTGCAGGAAACCGTATTCAGGAGGTAGACTGGAATTGCATTGAAAGCATAGGAAAAGAGGCAGAACGTCCACAATGATGCACTTGGCCAAAAAGTGCGTATGCGTTTTATCCTGAATATATTCAGGAAAAAACGCATACGCCCTTTTTGGCCAACCAAGCAAGCTTGCAAAGGAAATCTGCACTACAATGAAGTCTCACTTCACCCCGGTCAAAAGGGCCATCTGAAAAAAGTGTAAAATCCAGAAAGGCAGGACAGGCCATGGAGAACTGGGAGCCTTGTTATGCTGATGGGCGGGATGTAAATTGCCAACAGACACTTGGGAGAAGTGTATGGTGATTCCTGAAACATCTAAAAAACAAAGCAACAGAGCCTAGGGCACTTCCACTTATGGTCCTATAGCTTAGGGAAATTAAAATCAAAAAGACACAGTCACCCCAAAGTTTGGAACGGCTCTGTTTACAAGAACTTCGTTTACAGTACAAGTTCAACATCGCAGAAAGTGAAAAATGGATAAAGAAGTTGTGGTATTCACTTACAAAGCAATATCACTCAGCAATGAAATCTATGTCATCAGGCCCTTAGCAGCACAATGAGTGGATTCAGGTATGATGATTCTAACTGAAATAAGTCACACAGAAAAAGAAACATCATAAGATATCAGTAATACACGGAATGTAAACTTGGCTACACAGGAACTGAATTACAGAACAGAACAGGGTCTCAAATTTAGAAAACCAACTTACGCTTGCTTAAGGGTAAAGGTGAGTTGGGGTGCTGCATAAAACCAGAGATTGAAATGAGCACAGATAAACTTCCTTAAGCCAAATATGGAATAGACAAGAGCTACTCCTTGCTCAACGAAATGGACTCAACACCGCATATTAAACGCCTAAGAATGTACCTGACTAGTAAGTATCTTAAAACCTATGGATCGCTATGTCTCCGAAAGAGAATCAAGCATGTGTACAGGGGCATAAATGCAGCAGTGATAGGATTGGAGAGGTTCGGTGAGCAAATGAAGACCCTTTGAAGTCATATTGCATGGTACCCATTCCACGGGTCTTAACTCTCCAGGTTTAAGGTATTCTTCCTTCAGCTAAAACATGCATGTGGAACCCAAGTATGATCAACAATGTGAACGGGAGACGTGTTCAAATATGTCTCAGTTTTCCTCCCCTGGTACTCGGGTGCAACATTCCAGACGCTTTACTAACACTCTCCCCACTTGGAGAGTCAGCGCCTTTAACCTCCTGTTTGGCCCAGTTTGCAATTTCTGCGGAAGATGAACAGGAATAGCGAGAACCAATGAGAGACTAGCTGGAGGTGTCTGGACGGGCAAATTAAACTCTCATTTCCCACCAGGAAGAGGAAATAACCAAAGGCTCAGCGTGCCGTGCCGGAACCAGATTAGAGCCTGAAGCCATCCTGCGGTGTTGCGGCAAGGTCACAAGAAAGCAAGTTGAAGAAAGGAGCTCAGGGGCACTGTAATTCACAAACCTGCAGAGTTATAAATGACAGCTATCGTCCAAAAATAGACTGAAGTAAGGCTGCCAAGAGGACTTGAAAGCGGGGCAGTATTGCAGGATACCGATTTCAGGAAGTAGACTGGAATTGCATTGAAAGCATAGGAAAAGAGGCAGAACGTCCACAATGATGCACTTGGCCAAAAAGGGCGTATGCGTTTTTTCCTGAATATATTCAGGAAAAAACGCATACGCCCTTTTTGGCCAACCAAGCAAGCTTGCAAAGGAAATCTGCACTACAATGAAGTCTCACTTCCCCCCGGTCAAAAGGGCCATCTGAAAAAAGTGTAAAATCCAGAAAGGCAGGACAGGCCATGGAGAACTGGGAGCCTTGTTATGCTGATGGGCGGGATGTAAATTGCCAACAGACACTCCGGAGAAGTGTATGGTGTTTCCTGAAACATCTAAAAAACAAAGCAACAGAACCTAGGGCACTTCCACTTATGGTCCTATAGCTTAGGGAAATTAAAATCAAAAAGACACAGCCACCCCAAAGTTTGGAAAGGCTCTGTTTACAAGAACCTCGTTTACAGTACAAGTTCAACATCGCAGAAAGTGAAAAATGGATAAAGAAGTTGTGGTATTTACTTACAAAGCAATATCACTCAGCAATGAAATCTATGTCATCAGGCCCTTAGGAGCACAATGAGTGGATTCAGGTATGATGATTCTAACTGAAATAAGTCACACAGAAAAAGAAACATCATAAGATATCAGTAATACACGGAATGTAAACTTGGCTACACAGAAACTGAATTACAGAACAGAACAGGGTCTCAAATTTAGAAAACCAACTTATGCTTGCTTAAGGGTAAAGGTGAGTTGGGGTGTTGCATAAAACCAGAGATTGAAATGAGCACAGATAAAGTTCCTTAAGCCAAATATGGAATAGACAAGAGCTACTCCTTGCTCAACGAAATGGACTCAACACCGCATATTAAACGCCTAAGAATGTACCTGACTAGTAAGTATCTTAAAACCTATGGATTGCTATGTCTCCGAAAGAGAATCAAGCATGTGTACAGGGGCATAAACGCAGCAGTGATAGGATTGGAGAGGTTCGTGAGCAAATGAAGACCCTTTGAAGTCATATTGCATGGTACCCATTCCACGGGTTTCAACTACCCAGGTTTAAGGTATTCTTCCTTCAGCTAAAACATGCATGTGGAACCTAGAGTATGATCAACCATGTGATCGGGAGACGTGTTCAAATATGTCTCAGTTTTCGTACCCTGGTACTCGGGTGCAATATTCCAGACGCTTTACTAACACTCTCCCCACTTGGAGAGTCAGTCCCTTTAACCTCCTGTTTGGTCCAGTTTGCAATTTCTGTGGAAGATGAACAGGAATAGCGAGAACCAATGAGAGACTAGCTGGAGGTGTCTGGATGGGCAAATTTAACTCTCATTTCCCACCAGGAAGAGGAATTAACCAAAGGCTCAGCGTGCCGAGCCAGAACAAGATTAGGGCCTGAAGACATCCTGCGGTGTTGCGGCCAGCTCAAAAGAAAGCGAGTTGAAGAAAGGAGCTCAGGGGCACTGTAATTCACAAACCTGCAGAGTTATAAATGACAGCTATCGTCCAAAAATATACTGCAGTAAGGCTGCCAAGAGGACTTGAAAGCGGGGCAGAATTGCAGGAAACCGATTTCAGGAGGTAGACTGGAATTGCATTGAAAGCATAGGAAAAGAGGCAGAACGTCCACAATGATGCACTTGGCCAAAAAGGGCGTATGCGTTTTATCCTGAATATATTCAGGAAAAAACGCATACGCACTTTTTGGCCAACCAAGCAAACTTGCAAAGGATATCTGCTCTACAATGAAGTCTCACTTCTCCCCGGTCAAAAGGGCCATCTGAAATAAGTGTAAAATCCAGAAAGGCAGGACAGGCCATGGAGAACTGGGAGCCTTGTTATGCTGATGGGCGGGATGTAAATTGCCAACAGACACTTGGGAGAAGTGTATGGTGTTTCCTGAAACATCTAAAAAACAAAGCAACAGAGCCTAGGACACTTCCACTTATGGTCCTATAGCTTAGGGAAATTAAAATCAAAATGACACAGCCACCCCAAAGTTTGGGACGCCTCCGTTTACAAGAACCTCGTTTACCGTACAAGTTCTATATCACAGAAAGTGAAAAATGGATAAAGAACTTGTGGTACTTACGTACAATTCAGTATCACTCAGCAATGAAATCTATGTCATCAGGCCCGTAGCAGCATAATGAGTGGATTCAGGTACGATGATTCTAACTGAAATAAGTCACACAGAAAAAGAAACATCATAAGATATCAGTAATACACGGAATGGAAACTTGGCTACACAGGAACTGCATTCCAAAACAGAACAGGGTCTCAAATTTAGAAAACCAACTTATGCTTGCTTAAGGGGAAAGGTGAGTTGGGGTGCTGCATAAAACCAGAGATTGAAACGAGCACAGATAAAGTACCTTAAGCCAAATATGGAATAGACAAGAGCTACTCCTTGCTCAACGAAATGGACTCAACACCCCATATTAAACGCCTAAGAATGTACCAGGCTAGTAAGTATCTTAAAACCTATGGATTGCTATGTCTCCAAAAGAGAATCAAGCGTGTGTACAGGGGCATAAACGCAGCAGTGATAGGATTGGAGAGGTTCGTGAGCAAATGAAGACCCTTTGAAGTCATATTGCATGGTACCCATTCCACGGGTTTCAACTACCTAGGTTTAAGGTATTCTTCCTTCAGCTAAAACATGCATGTGGAACCTAGAGTATGATCAACCATGTGATCGGGAGACGTGTTCAAATATGTCTCAGTTTTCGTACCCTGGTACTCGGGTGCAACATTCCAGACGCTTTACTAACACGCTCCCGACCTGGAGAGTCAGTCCCTTTAACCTCCTGTTTGGCCCAGTTTGCAATTTCTGCGGAAGATGAACAGGAATAGCGAGAACCAATGAGAGACTAGCTGGAGGTGTCTGAACGGGCAAATTTAACTCTCATTTCCCACCAGGAAGAGCAATTAACCAAAGGCTCAGCGTGCCGTGCCGGAACCAGATTAGGGCCTGAAGCCATCCTGCGGTGTTGCGGCCAGCTCACAAGAAAGCGAGTTGAAGAAAGGAGCTCAGGGGCACTGTAATTCACAAACCTGCAGAGTAATAAATGACAGCTACCGTCCAAAAATAGACTGAAGTAAGGCTGCCAAGAGGACTTGAAAGCGGGGCAGAATTGCAGGAAACCGATTTCAGGAGGTAGACAGGAATTGCATTTCAAGCATAGGAAAAGAGGCAGAACGTCCACAGTGATGCACTTGGCCAAAAAGGGCGTATGCGTTTTTTCCTGAATATATTCAGGAAAAAACGCATACGCCCTTTTTGGCCAACCAAGCAAGCTTGCAAAGGAAATCTGCACTACAATGAAGTCTCACTTCCCCCCGGTCAAAAGGGCCATCTGAAAAAAGTGTAAAATCCAGAAAGGCAGGACAGGCCATGGAGAACTGGGAGCCTTGTTATGCTGATGGGCGGGATGTAAATTGCCAACAGACACTTGGGAGAAGTGTATGGTGATTCCTGAAACATCTAAAAAACAAAGCAACAGAGCCTAGGGCACTTCCACTTATGGTCCTATAGCTTAGGGAAATTAAAATCAAAAAGACACAGTCACCCCAAAGTTTGGGACGCCTCTGTTCACAAGAACCTCGTTTACAGTACAAGTTCAACATCGCAGAAAGTGAAAAATGGATAAAGAAGTTGTGGTATTCACTTACAAAGCAATATCACTCAGCAATGAAATCTATGTCATCAGGCCCTTAGCAGCACAATGAGTGGATTCAGGTATGATGATTCTAACTGAAATAAATCACACAGAAAAAGAAACATCATAAGATATCAGTAATACACGGAATGTAAACTTGGCTACACAGGAACTGAATTACAGAACAGAACAGGGTCTCAAATTTAGAAAACCAACTTATGCTTGCTTAAGGGTAAAGGTGAGTTGGGGTGCTGCATAAAACCAGAGATTGAAATGAGCACAGATAAAGTTCCTTAAGTCAAATATGGAATAGACAAGAGCTACTCCTTGCTCAACGAAATGGACACAACACCGCATATTAAACGCCTAAGAATGTACCTGACTAGTAAGTTTCTTAAAACCTATGGATCGCTATGTCTCCGAAAGAGAATCAAGCATGTGTACAGGGGCATAAATGCAGCAGTGATAGGATTGGAGAGGTTCGGTGAGCAAATGAAGACCCTTTGAAGTCATATTGCATGGTACCCATTCCACGGGTCTTAACTCTCCAGGTTTAAGGTATTCTTCCTTCAGCTAAAACATGCATGTGGAACCCAAGTATGATCAACCATGTGAACGGGAGACGTGTTCAAATATGTCTCAGTTTTCCTCCCCTGGTACTGGGGTACAACATTCCAGACGCTTTACTAACACTCTCCCCACTTGGAGAGTCAGCGCCTTTAACCTCCTGTTTGGCCCAGTTTGCAATTTCTGCGGAAGATGAACAGGAATAGCGAGAACCAATGAGAGACTAGCTGGAGGTGTCTGGACGGGCAAATTAAACTCTCATTTCCCACCAGGAAGAGGAAATAACCAAAGGCTCAGCGTGACGTGCCGGAACCAGATTAGAGCCTGAAGCCATCCTGCGGTGTTGCGGCCAGGTCACAAGAAAGCAAGTTGAAGAAAGGAGCTCAGGGGCACTGTAATTCACAAACCTGCAGAGTTATAAATGACAGCTATCGTCCAAAAATAGACTGAAGTAAGGCTGCCAAGAGGACTTGAAAGCGGGGCAGTATTGCAGGATACCGATTTCAGGAGGTAGACTGGAATTGCATTGAAAGCATAGGAAAAGAGGCAGAACGTCCACAATGATGCACTTGGCCAAAAAGGGCGTATGCGTTTTTTCCTGAATATATTCAGGAAAAAACGCATACGCCCTTTTTGGCCAACCAAGCAAGCTTGCAAAGGAAATCTGCACTGCAATGAAGTCTCACTTCCCCCCGGTCAAAAGGGCCATCTGAAAAAAGTGTAAAATCCAGAAAGGCAGGACAGGCCATGGAGAACTGGGAGCCTTGTTATGCTGATGGGCGGGATGTAAATTGCCAACAACCACTCCGGAGAAGTGTATGGTGTTTCCTGAAACATCTAAAAAACAAAGCAACAGAACCTAGGGCACTTCCACTTATGGTCCTATAGCTTAGGGAAATTAAAATCAAAAAGACACAGCCACCCCAAAGTTTGGAAAGGCTCTGTTTACAAGAACCTCGTTTACAGTACAAGTTCAACATCGCAGAAAGTGAAAAATGGATAAAGAAGTTGTGGTATTTACTTACAAAGCAATATCACTCAGCAATGAAACCTGTGTCATCAGGCCCTTAGCAGCACAATGAGTGGATTCAGGTATGATGATTCTAACTGAAATAAGTCACACAGAAAAAGAAACATCATAAGATATCAGTAATACACGGAATGTAAACTTCGCTACACAGGAACTGAATTACAGAACAGAACAGGGTCTCAAATTTAGAAAACCAACTTATTCTTGCTTAAGGGTAAAGGTGAGTTGGGGTGCTGCATAAAACCAGAGATTGAAATGAGCACAGATAAAGTTCCTTAAGCCAAATATGGAATAGACAAGAGCTACTCCTTGCTCAACGAAATGGACTCAACACCCCATATTAAACGCCTAAGAATGTACCTGACTAGTAAGTATCTTAAAACCTATGGATTGCTATGTCTCCGAAAGAGAATCAAGCATGTGTACAGGGGCATAAACGCAGCAGTGATAGGATTGGAGAGGTTCGGTGAGCAAATGAAGACCCTTTGAAGTCATATTGCATGGTACCCATTACACGGGTCTTAACTCTCCAGGTTTAAGGTATTCTTCCTTCAGCTAAAACATGCATGTGGAACGTAGAGTATGATCAACCATGTGATCGGGAGACGTGTTCAAATATGTCTCAGTTTTTGTACCCTGGTACTCGGGTGCAACATTCCAGACGCTTTACTAACACTCTCCCGACTTGGAGAGTCAGTCCCTTTAACCTCCTGTTTGGCCCAGTTTGCAATTTCTGCGGAAGATGAACAGGAATAGCGAGAACCAATGAGAGGCTAGCTGGAGGTGTCTGGACGGGCAAATTTAACTCTCATTTCCCACCAGGAAGAGGAATTAACCAAAGGCTCAGCGTGCCGGGCCGGAACCAGATTAGGGCCTGAAGCCATCCTGCGGTGTTGCGGCCAGCTCAAAAGAAAGCGAGTTGAAGAAAGGAGCTCAGGGGCACTGTAATTCACAAACCTGCAGAGTAATAAATGACAGCTATCGTCCAAAAATAGACTGAAGTAAGTCTGCCAAGAGGACTTGAAAGCGGGGCAGAATTGCAGGAAACCGATTTCAGGAGGTAGACTGGAATTGCATTGAAAGCATAGGAAAAGAGGCAGAACGTCCACAATGATGCACTTGGCCAAAAAGGGCGTATGCGTTTTTTCCTTAATATATTCAGGAAAAAACGCATACGCCCTTTTTGGCCAACCAAGCAAGCTTGCAAAGGAAATCTGCACTACAATGAAGTCTCACTTCCCACCGGTCAAAAGGGCCATCTGAAAAAAGTGTAAAATCCAGAAAGGCAGGACAGGCCATGGAGAACTGGGAGCCTTGTTATGCTGATGGGCGGGATGTAAATTGCCAACAGACACTAGGGAGAAGTGTATGGTGTTTCCTGAAACATCTAAAAAACAAAGCAACAGAGCCTAGGGCACTGCCACTTATGGTCCTATAGCTTAGGGAAATCAAAATCAAAAAGACACAGCCACCCCAAAGTTTGGGACGCCTCTGTTTACAAGAACCTCGTTTACAGTACAAGTTCAACATCGCAGAAAGTGAAAAATGGATAAAGAAGTTGTGGTATTTACTTACAAAGCAATATCACTCAGCAATGAAATCTATGTCATCAGGCACTTAGCAGCACAATGAGTGGATTCAGGTATGATGATTCTAACTGAAATAAGTCACACAGAAAAAGAAACATCATAAGATATCAGTAATACACGGAATGTAAACTTGGCTACACAGGAACTGAATTACAGAACAGAACAGGGTCTCAAATTTAGAAAACCAACTTATGCTTGCTTAAGGGTAAAGGTGAGTTGGGGTGCTGCATAAAACCAGAGATTGAAATGAGCACAGATAAAGTTCCTTAAGCCAAATATGGAATAGACAAGAGCTACTCCTTGCTCAACGAAATGGACTCAACCCCGCATATTAAACGCCTAAGAATGTACCTGACTAGTAAGTATCTTAAAACCTATGGATTGCTATGTCTCCGAAAGAGAATCAAGCATGTGTACAGGGGCATAAACGCAGCAGTGATAGGATTGGAGAGGTTCGTGAGCAAATGAAGACCCTTTGAAGTCATATTGCATGGTACCCATTCCACGGGTTTCAACTACCCAGGTTTAAGGTATTCTTCCTTCAGCTAAAACATGCATGTGGAACCTAGAGTATGATCAACCATGTGATCGGGAGGCGTGTTCAAATATGTCTCAGTTTTCGTACCCTGGTACTCAGGTGCAATATTCCAGA
The DNA here is from genome assembly GCF_951394435.1 of Stenella coeruleoalba. Lineage (NCBI taxonomy): Eukaryota > Metazoa > Chordata > Mammalia > Artiodactyla > Delphinidae > Stenella > Stenella coeruleoalba. The sequence continues at coordinate 46,668 of NW_027645901.1, read as the reverse complement.
CGCTTTACTAACACTCTCCCCACTTGGAGAGTCAGTCCCTTTAACCTCCTGTTTGGCCCAGTTTGCAATTTCTGTGGAAGATGAACAGGAATAGCGAGAACCAATGAGAGACTAGCTGGAGGTGTCTGGATGGGCAAATTTAACTCTCATTTCCCACCAGGAAGAGGAATTAACCAAAGGCTCAGCGTGCCGTGCCAGAACAAGATTAGGGCCTGAAGACATCCTGCGGTGTTGCGGCCAGCTCAAAAGAAAGCGAGTTGAAGAAAGGAGCTCAGGGGCACTGTAATTCACAAACCTGCAGGGTTATAAATGACAGCTATCATCCAAAAATATACTGCAGTAAGGCTGCCAAGAGGACTTGAATGCGGGGCAGAATTGCAGGAAACCGATTTCGGGAGGTAGAGTGGAATTGCATTGAAAGCATAGGAAAAGAGGCAGAACGTCCACAATGATGCACTTGGCCAAAAAGGGCGTATGCGTTTTATCCTGAATATATTCAGGAAAAAACGCATATGCCCTTTTTGGCCAACCAAGCAAACTTGCAAAGGAAATCTGCTCTACAATGAAGTCTCACTTCTCCCCGGTCAAAAGGGCCATCTGAAATAAGTGTAAAATCCAGAAAGGCAGGACAGGCCATGGAGAACTGGGAGCCTTGTTATGCTGATGGGCGGGATGTAAATTGCCAACAGACACTTGGGAGAAGTGTATGGTGTTTCCTGAAACATCTAAAAAACAAAGCAACAGAGCCTAGGGCACTTCCACTTATGGTCCTATAGCTTAGGGAAATTAAAATCAAAATGACACAGCCACCCCAAAGTTTGGGACGCCTCCATTTACAAGAACCTCGTTTACCGTACAAGTTCTATATCACAGAAAGTGAAAAATGGATAAAGAACTTGTGGTACTTACGTACAATGCAGTATCACTCAGCAATGAAATCTATGTCATCAGGCCCGTAGCAGCATAATGAGTGGATTCAGGTACGATGATTCTAACTGAAATAAGTCACACAGAAAAAGAAACATCATAATATATCAGTAATACACGGAATGTAAACTTGGCTACACAGGAACTGCATTCCAAAACAGAACAGGGTCTCAAATTTAGAAAACCAACTTATGCTTGCTTAAGGGGAAAGGTGAGTTGGGGTGCTGCATAAAACCAGAGATTGAAACGAGCACAGATAAAGTACCTTAAGCCAAATATGGAATAGACAAGAGCTACTCCTTGCTCAACGAAATGGACTCAAAACCCCATATTAAACGCCTAAGAATGTACCAGGCTAGTAAGTATCTTAAAACCTATGGATTGCTATGTCTCCAAAAGAGAATCAAGCGTGTGTACAGGGGCATAAACGCAGCAGTGATAGGATTGGAGAGGTTCGGTGAGCAAATGAAGACCCTTTGAAGTCATATTGCATGGTACCCATTACATGGGTCTCAACTCTCCATGTTTAAGGTATTCTTCCTTCAGCTAAAACATGCATGTGGAACCCAGAGTATGATCAACCATGTGAACGGGAGACGTGTTCAAATATGTCTCAGTTTTCCTCCCCTGGAACTCGGGTGCAACATTCCAGACGCTTTACTAACACTCTCCCGACTTGGAGAGTCAGTCCCTTTAACCTCCTGTTTGGCCCAGTTTGCAATTTCTGCGGAAGATGAACAGGAATAGCGAGAACCAATGAGAGGCTAGCTGGAGGTGTCTGGATGGGCAAATTTAACTCTCATTTCCCACCAGGAAGAGCAATTAACCAAAGGCTCAGCATGCCGGGCCGGAACCAGATTAGGGCCTGAAGCCATCCCGCGGTGTTGCGGCCAGGTCACAAGAAAGCGAGTTGAAGAAAGGAGCTCAGGGGCACTGTAATTCACAAAGCTGCAGAGTTATAAATGACAGCTATCGTCCAAAAATAGACTGAAGTAAGGCTGCCAAGAGGACTTGAAAGCGGGGCAGAATTGCAGGAAACCGATTTCAGGAGGTAGACTGGAATTGCATTGAAAGCATAGGAAAAGAGGCAGAACGTCCACAATGATGCACTTGGCCAAAAAGGGCGTATGCGTTTTTTCATGAATATATTCAGGAAAAACGCATACGCCCTTTTTGGACAACCACGCACTCTTGCAAAGGAAATCTGCACTACAATGAAGTCTCACTTCCCCCCGGTCAAAAGGGCCATCTGAAAAAAGTGTAAAATCCAGAAAGGCAGGACAGGCCATGGAGAACTGGGAGCCTTGTTATGCTGATGGGCGGGATGTAAATTGCCAACAGACACTTGGGAGAAGTGTATGGTGATTCCTGAAACATCTAAAAAACAAAGCAACAGAGCCTAGGGCACTTCTACTTATGGTCCTATAGCTTAGGGAAATTAAAATCAAAAAGACACAGTCACCCCAAAGTTTGGAACGGCTCTGTTTACAAGAACCTCGTTTACAGTAGAAGTTCAACATCGCAGAAAGTGAAAAATGGATAAAGAAGTTGTGGTATTCACTTACAAAGCAATATCACTCAGCAATGAAATCTATGTCATCAGGCCCTTAGCAGCACAATGAGTGGATTCAGGTATGATGATTCTAACTGAAATAAGTCACACAGAAAAAGAAACATCATAAGATATCAGTAATACACGGAATGTAAACTTGGCTACACAGGAACTGAATTACAGAACAGAACAGGGTCTCAAATTTAGAAAACCAACTTATGCTTGCTTAAGGGTAAAGGTGAGTTGGGGTGCTGCATAAAACCAGAGATTGAAATGAGCACAGATAAAGTTCCTTAAGTCAAATATGGAATAGACAAGAGCTACTCCTTGCTCAACGAAATGGACTCAACACCGCATATTAAACGCCTAAGAATGTAACTGACTAGTAAGTATCTTAAAACCTATGGATCGCTATGTCTCCGAAAGAGAATCAAGCATGTGTACAGGGGCATAAATGCAGCAGTGATAGGATTGGAGAGGTTCGGTGAGCAAATGAAGACCCTTTGAAGTCATATTGCATGGTACCCATTCCACGGGTCTTAACTCTCCAGGTTTAAGGTATTCTTCCTTCAGCTAAAACATGCATGTGGAACCCAAGTATGATCAACCATGTGAACGGGAGACGTGTTCAAATATGTCTCAGTTTTCCTCCCCTGGTACTCGGGTACAACATTCCAGACGCTTTACTAACACTCTCCCCACTTGGAGAGTCAGCGCCTTTAACCTCCTGTTTGGCCCAGTTTGCAATTTCTGCGGAAGATGAACAGGAATAGCGAGAACCAATGAGAGGCTAGCTGGAGGTGTCTGGACGGGCAAATTTAACTCTCATTTTCCACCATGAAGAGGAATTAACCAAAGTCTCAGCGTGCCCTGCCGGAACCAGATTAGAGCCTGAAGACATCCTGCGGTGTTGCGGCCAGGTCACAAGAAAGCAAGTTGAAGAAAGGAGCTCAGGGGCACTGTAATTCACAAACCTGCAGAGTTATAAATGACAGCTATCGTCCAAAAATAGACTGAAGTAAGGCTGCCAAGAGGACTTGAAAGCGGGTCAGAATTGCAGGAAACCGATTTCAGGAGGTAGACTGGAATTGCATTGAAAGCATAGGAAAAGAGGCAGAACGTCCACAATGATGCACTTGGACAAAAAGGGCGTATGCGTTTTTTCCTGAATATATTCAGGAAAAAACGCATACGCCCTTTTTGGCCAACCAAGCAAGCTTGCAAAGGAAATCTGCACTACAATGAAGTCTCACTTCCCCCCGGTCAAAAGGGCCATCTGAAAAAAGTGTAAAATCCAGAAAGACAGGACAGGCCATGGAGAACTGGGAGCCTTGTTATGCTGATGGGCGGGATGTAAATTGCCAACAGACACTTAGGAGAAGTGTATGGTGATTCCTGAAACATCTAAAAAACAAAGCAACAGAGCCTAGGGCACTTCCACTTATGGTCCTATAGCTTAGGGAAATTAAAATCAAAAATACACAGTCACCCCAAAGTTTGGAACGGCTCTGTTTACAAGAACCTCGTTTACAGTACAAGTTCAACATCGCAGAAAGTGAAAAATGGATAAAGAAGTTGTGGTATTCACTTACAAAGCAATATCACTCAGCAATGAAATCTATGTCATCAGGCCCTTAGCAGCACAATGAGTGGATTCAGGTATGATGATTCTAACTGAAATAAGTCACACAGAAAAAGAAACATCATAAGATATCAGTAATACACGGAATGTAAACTTGGCTACACAGGAACTGAATTACAGAACAGAACAGGGTCTCAAATTTAGAAAACCAACTTATGCTTGCTTAAGGGTAAAGGTGAGTTGGGGTGCTGCATAAAACCAGAGATTGAAATGAGCACAGATAAAGTTCCTTAAGTCAAATATGGAATAGACAAGAGCTACTCCTTGCTCAACGAAATGGACTCAACACCGCATATTAAACGCCTAAGAATGTAACTGACTAGTAAGTATCTTAAAACCTATGGATCGCTATGTCTCCGAAAGAGAATCAAGCATGTGTACAGGGGCATAAATGCAGCAGTGATAGGATTGGAGAGGTTCGGTGAGCAAATGAAGACCCTTTGAAGTCATATTGCATGGTACCCATTACACGGGTCTTAACTCTCCAGGTTTAAGGTATTCTTCCTTCAGCTAAAACATGCATGTGGAACCCAAGTATGATCAACCATGTGAACGGGAGACGTGTTCAAATATGTCTCAGTTTTCGTACCCTGGTACTCGGGTGCAACATTCCACACGCTTTACTAACACTCTCCCGACTTGAGAGTCAGTCCCTTTAACCTCCTGTTTGGCCCAGTTTGCAATTTCTTCGGAAGATGAACAGGAATAACGAGAACCAATGAGAGGCTAGCTGGAGGTGTCTGGATGGGCAAATTTAACTCTCATTTCCCACCAGGTAGAGGAATTAACGAAAGGCTCAGCGTGCCGTGCTGGAACCAGATTAGGGCCTGAAGCCATCCTGTGTTGTTTCGGCCAGGTCACATGAAAGGAAGTTGAAGAAAGGAGCTCAGGGGCACTGTAATTCACAAACCTGCAGAGTTATAAATGACAGCTATCGTCCAAAAATAGACTGAAGTAAGGCTGCCAAGAGGACTTGAAAGCGGGGCAGAATTGCAGGAAACCGATTTCAGGAGGTAGACTGGAATTGCATTGAAAGCATAGGAAAAGAGGCAGAACGTCCACAATGATGCACTTGGCCAAAAAGGGCGTATGCGTTTTTTCCTGAATATATTCAGGAAAAAACGCATACGCCCTTTTTGGCCAACCCAGCAAGCTTGCAAAGGAAATCTGCACTACAATGAAGTCTCACTTCCCCCCGGTCAAAAGGGCCATCTGAAAAAAGTGTAAAATCCAGAAAGACAGGACAGGCCATGGAGAAGTGGGAGCCTTGTTATGATGATGGGCGGGATGTAAATTGCCAACAACCACTCGGGAGAAGTGTATGGTGTTTCCTGAAACATCTAAAAAACAAAGCAACAGAACCTAGGGCACTTCCACTTATGGTCCTATAGCTTAGGGAAATTAAAATCAAAAAGACACAGCCACCCCAAAGTTTCGAAAGGCTCTGTTTACAAGAACCTCGTTTACAATACAAGTTCAACATCGCAGAAAGTGAAAAATGGATAAAGAAGTTGTGGTATTTACTTACAAAGCAATATCACTAAACAATGAAACCTGTGTCATCAGGCCCTTAGCAGCACAATGAGTGGATTCAGGTATGATGATTCTAACTGAAATAAGTCACACAGAAAAAGAAACATCATAAGATATCAGTAATACACGGAATGTAAACTTGGCTACACAGGAACTGAATTACAGAACAGAACAGGGTCTCAAATTTAGAAAACCAACTTATTCTTGCTTAAGCGTAAAGGTGAGTTGGGGTGCTGCTTAAAACCAGAGATTGAAATGAGCACAGATAAAGTTCCTTAAGCCAAATATGGAATAGACAAGAGCTACTCCTTGCTCAACGAAATGGACTCAACACCCCATATTAAACGCCTAAGAATGTACCTGACTAGTAAGTATCTTAAAACCTATGGATTGCTATGTCTCCGAAAGAGAATCAAGCATGTGTACAGGGGCATAAACGCAGCAGTGATAGGATTGGAGAGGTTCGGTGAGCAAATGAAGACCCTTTGAAGTCATATTGCATGGTACCCATTCCACGGGTTTCAACTACCCAGGTTTAAGGTATTCTTCCTTCAGTTAAAACATGCATGTGGAACCTAGAGTATGATCAACCATGTGATCGGGAGACATGTTCAAATATGTCTCAGTTTTCATACCCTGGTACTCGGGTGCAACATTCCAGACACTTTACTAACACTCTCCCGACTTGGAGAGTCAGTCCCTTTAACCTCCTGTTTGGCCCAGTTTGCAATTTCTGCGGAAGATGAACAGGAATAGCGAGAACCAATGAGAGGCTAGCTGGAGGTGTCTGGACGGGCAAATTTAACTCTCATTTTCCACCATGAAGAGGAATTAACCAAAGGCTCAGCGTGCCCTGCCGGAAACAGATTATGGCCTGAAGCCATCCTGCGGTGTTGCGGCCAGGTCACAAGAAAGCAAGTTGAAGAAAGGAGCTCAGGGGCACTGTAATTCACAAACCTGCAGAGTTATAAATGACAGCTATCGTCCAAAAATAGACTGAAGTAAGGCTGCCAAGAGGACTTGAAAGCGGCGCAGAATTGCAGGAAACCGATTTCAGGAGCTAGACCGGAATTGCATTGAAAGCATAGGAAAAGAGGCAGAACGTCCACAATGATGCACTTGGCCAAAAAGGGCGTATGCGTTTTTTCCTGAATATATTCAGGAAAAAACGCATACGCCCTTTTTGGCCAACCAAGCAAGCTTGCAAAGGAAATCTGCACTACAATGAAGTCTCACTTCCCCCCGGTCAAAAGGGCCATCTGAAAAAAGTGTAAAATCCAGAAAGGCAGGACAGGCCATGGAGAACTGGGAGCCTTGTTATGCTGATGGGCGGGATGTAAATTGCCAACAACCACTCGGGAGAAGTGTATGGTGTTTCCTGAAACATCTAAAAAACAAAGCAACAGAACCTAGGGCACTTCCACTTATGGTCCTATAGCTTAGGGAAATTAAAATCAAAAAGACACAGCCACCCCAAAGTTTGGAACGGCTCTGTTTACAAGAACCTTGTGTACAGTACAAGTTCAACATCGCAGAAAGTGAAAAATGGATAAAGAAGTTGTGGTATTCACTTACAAAGCAATATCACTCAGCAATGAAATCTGTGTCATCAGGCCCTTAGCAGCACAATGAGTGGATTCAGGTATGATGATTCTAACTGAAATAAGTCACACAGAAAAAGAAACATCATAAGATATCAGTAATACACGGAATGTAAACTTGGCTACACAGGAACTGAATTACAGAACAGAACAGGGTCTCAAATTTAGAAAACCAACTTATGCTTGCTTAAGGGTAAAGGTGAGTTGGGGTGCTGCATAAAACCAGAGATTGAAATGAGCACAGATAAAGTTCCTTAAGTCAAATATGGAATAGACAAGAGCTACTCCTTGCTCAACGAAATGGACTCAACACCGCATATTAAACGCCTAAGAATGTACCTGACTAGTAAGTATCTTAAAACCTATGGATTGCTATGTCTCCGAAAGAGAATCAAGCATGTGTACAGGGGCATAAACGCAGCAGTGATAGGATTGGAGAGGTTCGGTGAGCAAATGAAGACCCTTTGAAGTCATATTGCATGGTACCCATTACACGGGTCTCAACTCTCCATGTTTAAGGTATTCTTCCTTCAGCTAAAACATGCATGTGGAACCCAGAGTATGATCAACCATGTGAACGGGAGACGTGTTCAAATATGTCTCAGTTTTCCTCCCCTGGTACTCGGGTGCAACATTCCAGACGCTTTACTAACACTCTCCCGACTTGGAGAGTCAGTCCCTTTAACCTCCTGTTTGGCCCAGTTTGCAATTTCTGCGGAAGATGAACAGGAATAGCGAGAACCAATGAGAGGCTAGCTGGAGGTGTCTGGATGGGCAAATTTAACTCTCATTTCCCACCAGGAAGAGGAATTAACCAAAGGCTCAGCATGCCGGGCTGGAACCAGATTAGGGCCTGAAGCCATCCTGCGGTGTTGCGGCCAGGTCACAAGAAAGCGAGTTGAAGAAAGGAGCTCAGGGGCACTGTAATTCACAAACCTGCAGAGTTATAAATGACAGCTATCGTCCAAAAATAGACTGAAGTAAGGCTGCCAAGAGGACTTGAAAGCGGGGCAGAATTGCAGGAAACCGATTTCAGGAGGTAGACTGGAATTGCATTGAAAGCATAGGAAAAGAGGCAGAACGTCCACAATGATGCACTTGGCCAAAAAGGGCGTATGCGTTTTTTCATGAATATATTCAGGAAAAACGCATACGCCCTTTTTGGACAACCAAGCACTCTTGCAAAGGAAATCTGCACTACAATGAAGTCTCACTTCCCCCCGGTCAAAAGGGCCATCTGAAAAAAGTGTAAAATCCAGAAAGGCAGGACAGGCCATGGAGAACTGGGAGCCTTGTTATGCTGATGGGCGGGATGTAAATTGCCAACAGACACTTGGGAGAAGTGTATGGTGATTCCTGAAACATCTAAAAAACAAAGCAACAGAGCCTAGGGCACTTCCACTTATGGTCCTATAGCTTAGGGAAATTAAAATCAAAAAGACACAGTCACCCCAAAGTTTGGAACGGCTCTGTTTACAAGAACCTCGTTTACAGTAGAAGTTCAACATCGCAGAAAGTGAAAAATGGATAAAGAAGTTGTGGTATTCACTTACAAAGCAATATCACTCAGCAATGAAATCTATGTCATCAGGCCCTTAGCAGCACAATGAGTGGATTCAGGTATGATGATTCTAACTGAAATAAGTCACACAGAAAAAGAAACATCATAAGATATCAGTAATACACGGAATGTAAACTTGGCTACACAGGAACTGAATTACAGAACAGAACAGGGTCTCAAATTTAGAAAACCAACTTATGCTTGCTTAAGGGTAAAGGTGAGTTGGGGTGCTGCATAAAACCAGAGATTGAAATGAGCACAGATAAAGTTCCTTAAGTCAAATATGGAATAGACAAGAGCTACTCCTTGCTCAACGAAATGGACTCAACACCGCATATTAAACGCCTAAGAATGTAACTGACTAGTAAGTATCTTAAAACCTATGGATCGCTATGTCTCCGAAAGAGAATCAAGCATGTGTACAGGGGCATAAATGCAGCAGTGATAGGATTGGAGAGGTTCGGTGAGCAAATGAAGACCCTTTGAAGTCATATTGCATGGTACCCATTCCACGGGTCTTAACTCTCCAGGTTTAAGGTATTCTTCCTTCAGCTAAAACATGCATGTGGAACCCAAGTATGATCAACCATGTGAACGGGAGACGTGTTCAAATATGTCTCAGTTTTCCTCCCCTGGTACTCGGGTACAACATTCCAGACGCTTTACTAACACTCTCCCCACTTGGAGAGTCAGCGCCTTTAACCTCCTGTTTGGCCCAGTTTGCAATTTCTGCGGAAGATGAACAGGAATAGCGAGAACCAATGAGAGGCTAGCTGGAGGTGTCTGGACGGGCAAATTTAACTCTCATTTTCCACCATGAAGAGGAATTAACCAAAGGCTCAGCGTGCCCTGCCGGAAACAGATTACGGCCTGAAGCCATCCTGCGGTGTTGCGGCCAGGTCACAAGAAAGCAAGTTGAAGAAAGGAGCTCAGGGGCACTGTAATTCACAAACCTGCAGAGTTATAAATGACAGCTATCGTCCAAAAATAGACTGAAGTAAGGCTGCCAAGAGGACTTGAAAGCGGGGCAGAATTGCAGGAAACCGATTTCAGGAGCTAGACCGGAATTGCATTGAAAGCATAGGAAAAGAGGCAGAACGTCCACAATGATGCACTTGGCCAAAAAGGGCGTATGCGTTTTTTCCTGAATATATTCAGGAAAAAACGCATACGCCCTTTTTGGCCAACCAAGCAAGCTTGCAAAGGAAATCTGCACTACAATGAAGTCTCACTTCCCCCCGGTCAAAAGGGCCATCTGAAAAAAGTGTAAAATCCAGAAAGGCAGGACAGGCCATGGAGAACTGGGAACCTTGTTATGCTGATGGGCGGGATGTAAATTGCCAACAACCACTCGGGAGAAGTGTATGGTGTTTCCTGAAACATCTAAAAAACAAAGCAACAGAACCTAGGGCACTTCCACTTATGGTCCTATAGCTTAGGGAAATTAAAATCAAAAAGACACAGCCACCCCAAAGTTTGGAACGGCTCTGTTTACAAGAAACTTGTTTACAGTACAAGTTCAACATCGCAGAAAGTGAAAAATGGATAAAGAAGTTGTGGTATTTACTTACAAAGCAATATCACTCAGCAATGAAATCTGTGTCATCAGGCCCTTAGCAGCACAATGAGTGGATTCAGGTATGATGATTCTAACTGAAATAAGTCACACAGAAAAAGAAACATCATAAGATATCAGTAATACACGGAATGTAAACTTGGCTACACAGGAACTGAATTACAGAACAGAACAGGGTCTCAAATTTAGAAAACCAACTTATGCTTGCTTAAGGGTAAAGGTGAGTTGGGGTGCTGCATAAAACCAGAGATTGAAATGAGCACAGATAAAGTTCCTTAAGTCAAATATGGAATAGACAAGAGCTACTCCTTGCTCAACGAAATGGACTCAACACCGCATATTAAACGCCTAAGAATGTACCTGACTAGTAAGTATCTTAAAACCTATGGATTGCTATGTCTCCGAAAGAGAATCAAGCATGTGTACAGGGGCATAAACGCAGCAGTGATAGGATTGGAGAGGTTCGGTGAGCAAATGAAGACCCTTTGAAGTCATATTGCATGGTACCCATTTAACGGGTTTCAACTACCCAGGTTTAAGGTATTCTTCTTTCAGCTAAAACATGCATGTGGAACCTAGAGTATGATCAACCATGTGATCGGGAGACGTGTTCAAATATGTCTCAGTTTTCGTACCCTGGTACTCGGGTGCAACATTCCAGATGCTTTACTAACACTCTCCCGACTTGGAGAGTCAGTCCCTTTAACCTCCTGTTTGGCCCAGTTTGCAATTTCTGCAGAAGATGAACAGGAATAGCGAGAACCAATGAGAGGCTAGCTGGAGGTGTCTGGACGGGCAAATTTAACTCTCATTTTCCACCATGAAGAGGAATTAACCAAAGGCTCAGCGTGCCCTGCCGGAACCAGATTAGAGCCTGAAGCCATCCTGTGGTGTTGCGGCCAGGTCACAAGAAAGCAAGTTGAAGAAAGGAGCTCAGGGGCACTGTAATTCACAAACCTGCAGAGTTATAAATGACAGCTATCGTCCAAAAATAGACTGAAGTAAGGCTGCCAAGAGGACTTGAAAGCGGGGCAGAATTGCAGGAAACCGATTTCAGGAGCTAGACTGGAATTGCATTGAAAGCATAGGAAAAGAGGCAGAACGTCCACAATGATGCACTTGGCCAAAAAGGGCGTATGCGTTTTTTCCTGAATATATTCAGGAAAAAACACATACGCCCTTTTTGGCCAACCAAGCAAGCTTGCAAAGGAAATCTGCACTACAATGAAGTCTCAATTCCCCCCGGTCAAAAGGGCCATCTGAAAAAAGTGTAAAATCCAGAAAGGCAGGACAGGCCATGGAGAACTGGGAGCCTTGTTATGCTGATGGGCGGGATGTAAATTGCCAACAACCACTCGGGAGAAGTGTATGGTGTTTCCTGAAACATCTAAAAAACAAAGCAACAGAACCTAGGGCACTTCCACTTATGGTCCTATAGCTTAGAGAAATTAAAATCAAAAAGACACAGCCACCCCAAAGTTTGGAACAGCTCTGTTTACAAGAACCTCGTTTACAGTACAAGTTCAACATCGCAGAAAGTGAAAAATGGATAAAGAAGTTGTGGTATTTACTTACAAAGCAATATCACTCAGCAATGAAATCTGTGTCATCAGGCCCTTAGCAGCACAATGAGTGGATTCAGGTATGATGATTCTAACTGAAATAAGTCACACAGAAAAAGAAACATCATAAGATATCAGTAATACACGGAATGTAAACTTGGCTACACAGGAACTGAATTACAGAACAGAACAGGGTCTCAAATTTAGAAAACCAACTTATGCTTGCTTAAGGGTAAAGGTGAGTTGGGGTGCTGCATAAAACCAGAGATTGAAATGAGCACAGATAAAGTTCCTTAAGCCAAATATGGAATAGACAAGAGCTACTCCTTGCTCAACGAAATGGACTCAACACCGCATATTAAACGCCTAAGAATGTACCTGACTAGTAAGTATCTTAAAACCTATGGATTGCTATGTCTCCGAAAGAGAATCAAGCATGTGTACAGGGGCATAAACGCAGCAGTGATAGGATTGGAGAGGTTCGGTGAGCAAATGAAGACCCTTTGAAGTCATATTGCATGGTACCCATTCCACGGGTTTCAACTACCCAGGTTTAAGGTATTCTTCCTTCAGCTAAAACATGCATGTGGAACCTAGAGTATGATCAACCATGTGATCGGGAGACGTGTTCAAATATGTCTCAGTTTTCCTCCCCTGGTACTCGGGTGCAACATTCCAGACGCTTTACTAACACTCTCCCCACTTGGAGAGTCAGCGCCTTTAACCTCCTGTTTGGCCAAGTTTGCAATTTCTGCGGAAGATGAACAGGAATAGGGAGAACCAATGAGAGACTAGCTGGAGGTGTCTGGACGGGCAAATTTAACTCTCATTTTCCACCATGAAGAGGAATTAACCAAAGGCTCAGTGTGCCGTGCCGGAACCAGATTAGGGCCTGAAGCCATCCTGCGGTGTTGCGGCCAGGTCACAAGAAAGCGAGTTGAAGAAAGGAGCTCAGGGGCACTGTAATTCACAAACCTGCAGAGTTATAAATGAGAGCTATCGTCCAAAAATATACTGAAGTAAGGCTGCCAAGAGGACTTGAAAGCGGGGCAGAATTGCAGGAAACCGATTTCAGGAGGTAGACTGGAATTGCATTGAAAGCATAGGAAAAGAGGCAGAACGTCCACAATGATGCACTTGGCCAAAAAGGGCGTATGCGTTTTTTCCTGAATATATTCAGGAAAAAACGCATACGCCCTTTTTGGCCAACCAAGCAAGCTTGCAAAGGAAATCTGCACTACAATGAAGTCTCACTTCCCCCCGGTCAAAAGGGCCATCTGAAAAAAGTGTAAAATCCAGAAAGGCAGGACAGGCCATGGAGAACTGGGAGCCTTGTTATGCTGATGGGCGGGATGTAAATTGCCAACAGCCACTAGGGAGAAGTGTATGGTGTTTCCTGAAACATCTAAAAAACAAAGCAACAGAGCCTAGGGCACTTCCACTTATGGTCCTATAGCTTAGGGAAATTAAAATCAAAAAGACACAGCCACCCCAATGTTTGGGACGCCTGTGTTTACAAGAACCTCGTTTACCGTGCAAGTTCAATATCACAGAAAGTGAAAAATGGATAAAGAACTTGTGGTACTTACGTACAATGCAGTATCACTCAGCAATGAAATCTATGTCATCAGGCCCGTAGCAGCATAATGAGTGGATTCAGGTACGATGATTCTAACTGAAATAAGTCACACAGAAAAAGAAACATCATAAGATATCAGTAGTACACGGAATGTAAACTTGGCTACACAGGAACTGAATTCCAAAACAGAACAGGGTCTCAAATTTAGAAAACCAACTTATGCTTGCTTAAGGGGAAAGGTGAGTTGGGGTGCTGCATAAAACCAGAGATTGAAATGAGCACAGATAAAGCTCCTTAAGCCAAATATGGAATAGACAAGAGCTACTCCTTGCTCAACGAAATGGACTCAACACCCCATATTAAACGCCTAAGAATGTACCTGACTAGTAAGTATCTTAAAACCTATGGATTGCTATGTCTCCAAAAGAGAATCAAGCGTGTGTACAGGGGCATAAACGCAGCAGTGATATGATTGGAGACGTTCGGTGAGCAAATGAAGACCCTTTGAAGTCATATTTCATGGTACCCATTCCACAGGTCTCAACTCTGCAGGTTTCAGGTATTCTTCCTTCAGCTAAAACATGCATGTGGAACCCAGAGTATGATCAACTGTGTGAACGGGAGACGTGTTCAAATATGTCTCAGTTTTCCTCCCGTGGTACTCGAGTGCAACATTCCAGACGCTTTACTAACACTCTCCCCACTTGGAGAGTCAGTCCCTTTAACCTCCTGTTTGGCCCAGTTTGCAATTTCTGCGGAAGATGATCAGGAATAGGGAGAACCAATGAGAGACTAGCTGGAGGTGTCTGGACGGGCAAATTTAACTCTCATTTCCCACCAGGAAGAGGAATTAACCAAAGGCTCAGCGTGCCATGCCGGAACCAGATTAGGGCCTGAAGACATCCTGCGGTGTTGCGGCCAGCTCAAAAGAAAGCGAGTTGAAGAAAGGAGCTCAGGGGCACTGTAATTCACAAACCTGCAGAGTTTTAAATGACAGCTATCATCCAAAAATATACTGAAGTAAGACTGCCAAGAGGACTTGAAAGCAGGGCAGAATTGCAGGAAACCGATTTCAGGAGGTAGACTGGAATTGCATTGAAAGCATAGGAAAAGAGGCAGAACGTCCACAATGATGCACTTGGCCAAAAAGGGCGTATGCGTTTTTTCCAGAATATATTCAGGAAAAAACGCATACGCCCTTTTTGGCCAACCAAGCAAACTTGCAAAGGAAATCTGCACTACAATGAAGTCTCACTTCCCCCCGGTCAAAAGGGCCATCTGAAAAAAGTGTAAAATCCAGGAAGGCAGGACAGGCCATGGAGAACTGGGAGCCTTGTTATGCTGATGGGCGGGATGTAAATTGCCATCAGACACTCGGGAGAAGTGTATGGTGTTTCCTGAAACATCTAAAAAACAAAGCAACAGAGCCTAGGGCACTTCCACTTATGGTCCTATACCTTAGGGAAATTAAAATCAAAAAGACACAGCCACCCCAAAGTTTGGGACGCCTCTGTTTACAAGAACCTCGTTTACCGTACAAGTTCAATATCACAGAAAGAGAAAAATGGATAAAGAACTTGTGGTACTTACGTACAATGCAGTATCACTCAGCAATGAAATCTGTGTCATCAGGCCCGTAGCAGCATAATGAGTGGATTCAGGTACGATGATTCTAACTGAAATAAGTCACACAGAAAAAGAAACATCATAACATATCACTAATACACGGAATGTAAACTTGGCTACACAGGAACTGAATTCCAAAACAGAACAGGCTCTCAAATTTAGAAAACCAACTTATGCTTGCTTAAGGGGAAAGGTGAGTTGGGGTGCTGCATAAAACCAGAGATTGAAATGAGCACAGATAAAGTTCCTTAAGCCAAATATGGAATAGACAAGAGCTACTCCTTGCTCAACGAAATGGACTCAACACCGCATATTAAACACCTAAGAATGTACCTGACTAGTAAGTATCTTAAAACCTATGGATTGCTATGTCTCCGAAAGAGAATCAAGCATGTGTACAGGGGCATAAACGCAGCAGTGATAGGATTGGAGAGGTTCGTTGAGCAAATGAAGACCCTTTGAAGTCATATTGCATGGTACCCATTCCACGGGTTTCAACTACCCATGTTTTAGGTATATTTCCTTCAGCTAAAACATGCATGTGGAACCCAGAGTATGATCAACCATGTGATCGGGAGACGTGTTCAAATATGTCTCAGTTTTCCTCCCCTGGTACTCGGGTGCAACATTCCAGACGCTTTACTAACACTCTCCCCACTTGGAGAGTCAGTCCCTTTAACCTCCTGTTTGGCCCAGTTTGCAATTTCTGCGGAAGATGAACAGGAATAGCGAGAACCAATGAGAGGCTAGCTGGAGGTGTCTGGACGGGCAAATTTAACTCTCATTTCCCACCAGGAAGAGGAATTAACCAAAGGCTCAGCGTGCCGTGCCGGAACCAGATTAGGGCCTGAAGCCATCATGCAGTGTTGCGGCCAGCTCAAAAGAAAGCGAGTTGAAGAAAGGAGCTCAGGGGCACTGTAATTCACAAACCTGCAGAGTTATAAATGACAGCTATCGTCCAAAAATAGACTGAAGTAAGGCTGCCAAGAGGACTTGAAAGCGGGGCAGAATTGCAGGAAACCGATTTCAGGAGGTAGACTGGAATTGCATTGAAAGCATAGGAAAAGAGGCAGAACGTCCACAATGATGCACTTGGCCAAAAAGGGCGTATGCGTTTTTTCCTGAATATATTCAGGAAAAAACGCATACGCCCTTTTTGGCCAACCAAGCAAGCTTGCAAAGGAAATCTGCACTACAATGAAGTCTCACTTCCCCCCGGTCAAAAGGGCCATCTGAAAAAAGTGTAAAATCCAGAAAGGCAGGACAGGCCATGGAGAACTGGGAGCCTTGTTATGCTGATGGGCGGGATGTAAATTGCCAACAGACACTTGGGAGAAGTGTATGGTGTTTCCTGAAACATCTAAAAAACAAAGCAACAGAGTCTAGGGCACTTCCACTTATGGTCCTATAGCTTAGGGAAATTAAAATCAAAAAGGCACAGCCACCCCAAAATTTGGGACGCCTCTGTTTACAAGAACCTCGTTTACAGTACAAGTTCAATATCACAGAAAGTGAAAAATGGATAAAGAACTTGTGGTACTTACGTACAATGCAGTATCACTCAGCAATGAAATCTATGTCATCAGGCCCGTAGCAGCATAATGAGTGGATTCAGGTATGATGATTCTAACTGAAATAAGTCACACAGAAAAAGAAACATCATAAGATATCAGTAATACACGGAATGTAAACTTGGCTACACAGGAACTGCATTCCAAAACCGAACAGGGTCTCAAATTTAGAAAACCAACTTATGCTTGCTTAAGGGTAAAGGTGAGTTGGGGTGCTGCATAAAACCAGAGATTGAAATGAGCACAGATAAAGTTCCTTAAGCCAAATATGGAATAGACAAGAGCTACTCCTTGCTCAACGAAATGGACTCAACACCGCATATTAAACGCCTAAGAATGTACCTGTCTAGTAAGTATCTTAAAACGTATGGATTGCTATGTCTCCGAAAGAGAATCAAGCATGTGTACAGGGGCATAAACGCAGCAGTGATAGGACTGGAGAGGTTCGTGAGCAAATGAAGACCCTTTGAAGTCATATTGCATGGTACCCATTCCACGGGTCTCAACTCTCCAGGTTTAAGGTATTCTTCCTTCAGCTAAAACATGCATGTGGAACCCAGAGTATGATCAACCGTGTGAACGGGAGACGTGTTCAAATATGTCTCAGTTTTCCTCCCCTGGTACTCGGGTGCAACATTCCAGACGCTTTACTAACACTCTCCCCACTTGGAGAGTCAGCACCTTTAACCTCCTGTTTGGCCCAGTTTGCAATTTCTGCGGAAGATGAACAGGAATAGGGAGAACCAATGAGAGACTAGCTGGAGGTGTCTGGACGGGCAAATTTAACTCTCATTTCCCACCAGAAAGAGGAAATAACCAAAGGCTCAGCATGCCGTGCCGGAACCAGATTAGGGCCTGAAGCCATCCAGCGGTGTTGCAGCCAGCTCACAAGAAAACGAGTTGAAGAAAGGAGCTCAGGGGCACTGTAATTCACAAACCTGCAGAGTTATAAATGACAGCTATCGTCCAAAAATAGACTGAAGTAAGGCTGCCAAGAGGACTTGAAAGCGGGGCAGAATTGCAGGAAACCGATTTCAGGAGGTAGACTGGAATTGCATTGAAAGCATAGGAAAAGAGGCAGAACGTCCACAATGATGCACTTGGCCAAAAAGGGCGTATGCGTTTTTTCCTGAATATATTCAGGAAAAAACGCATACGCCCTTTTTGGCCAACCAAGCAAGCTTGCAAAGGAAATCTGCACTACAATGAAGTCTCACTTCCCCCCGGTCAAAAGGGCCATCTGAAAAAAGTGTAAAATCCAGAAAGGCAGGACAGGACATGGAGAACTGGGAGCCTTGTTATGCTGATGGGCGGGATGTAAATTGCCAACAGACACTCGGGAGAAGTGTATGGTGTTTCCTGAAACATCGAAAAAACAAAGCAACAGAGCCTAGGGCACTTCCACTTATGGTCCTATAGCTTAGGGAAATTAAAATCAAAAAGACACAGCCACCCCAAAGTTTGGGACGCCTCTGTTTACAAGAACCTCGTTTACAGTACAAGATCAACATCGAAGAAAATGAAAAATGGATAAAGAAGCTGTGGTATTTACTTACAAAGCAATAACACTCAGCAATGAAATCTATGTCATCAGGCCATTAGCAGCACAATGAGTGGATTCAGGTATGATGATTCTAACTGAAATAAGTCACACAGAAAAAGAAACATCATAAGATATCACTAATACACGGAATGGAAACTTGGCTACACAGGAACTGAATTACAGAACAGAACAGGGTCTCAAATTTAGAAAACCAACTTATGCTTGCTTAAGGGGAAAGGTGAGTTGGGGTGCTGCATAAAACCAGAGATTGAAATGAGCACAGATAAAGTTCCTTAAGCCAAATATGGAATAGACAAGAGCTACTCCTTGCTCAACGAAATGGACTCAACACCGCATATTAAACGCCTAAGAATGTACCTGACTAGTAAGTATCTTAAAACCTATGGATTGCTATGTCTCCGAAAGAAAATCAAGCATGTGTACAGGGGCATAAACGCAGCAGTGATAGGATTGGAGAGGTTCGGTGAGCAAATGAAGACCCTTTGAAGTCATATTGCATGGTACCCATTCCACGGGTTTCAACTACCCAGGTTTAAGGTATTCTTCCTTCAGCTAAAACATGCATGTGGAACCAAGAGTATGATCATCCGTGTGAACGGGAGACGTGTTCAAATATGTCTCAGTTTTTGTACCCTGGTACTCGGGTGCAACATTCCAGACGCTTTACTAACACTCTCCCCACTTGGAGAGTCAGCGCCTTTAACCTCCTGTTTGGCCCAGTTTGCAATTTCTGCGGAAGATGAACAGGAATAGCGAGAACCAATGAGAGACTAGCTGGAGGTGTCTGGACGGGCAAATTTAACTCTCATTTCCCACCAGGAAGAGGAAATAACCAAAGGCTCAGCGTGCCGTGCCGGAACCAGATTAGGGCCTGAAGCCATCCTGCGGTGTTGCGGCCAGCTCACAAGAAAGCGAGTTGAAGAAAGGAGCTCAGGGGCACTGTAATTCACAAACCTGCAGAGTTATAAATGACAGCTATCGTCCAAAAATATACTGAAGTAAGCCTGCCAATAGGACTTGAAAGCGGGGCAGAATTGCAGGAAACCGATTTCAGGAGTTAGACTGGAATTGCATTGAAAGCATAGGAAAAGAGGCAGAACGTCCACAATGATGCACTTGGCCAAAAAGGGCGTATGCGTTTTTTCCTGAATATATTCAGGAAAAAACGCATACGCCCTTTTTGGCCAACCAAGCAAACTTGCAAAGGAAATCTGCACTACAATGAAGTCTCACTTCCCCCCGGTCAAAAGGGCCATCTGAAAAAAGTGTAAAATCCAGAAAGGCAGGACAGGCCATGGAGAACTGGGAGCCTTGTTATGCTGATGGGCGGGATGTAAATTGCCAACAGACACTTGGGAGAAGTGTATGGTGTTTCCTGAAACATCTAAAAAACAAAGCAACAGAGTCTAGGGCACTTCCACTTATGGTCCTATAGCTTAGGGAAATTAAAATCAAAAAGGCACAGCCACCCCAAAATTCTGGACGCCTCTGTTTACAAGAACCTCGTTTACAGTACAAGTTCAATATCACAGAAAGTGAAAAATGGATAAAGAACTTGTGGTACTTACGTACAATGCAGTATCACTCAGCAATGAAATCTATGTCATCAGGCCCGTAGCAGCATAATGAGTGGATTCAGGTATGATGATTCTAACTGAAATAAGTCACACAGAAAAAGAAACATCATAAGATATCAGTAATACACGGAATGTAAACTTGGCTACACAGGAACTGCATTCCAAAACCGAACAGGGTCTCAAATTTAGAAAACCAACTTATGCTTGCTTAAGGGTAAAGGTGAGTTGGGGTGCTGCATAAAACCAGAGATTGAAATGAGCACAGATAAAGTTCCTTAAGCCAAATATGGAATAGACAAGAGCTACTCCTTGCTCAACGAAATGGACTCAACACCGCATATTAAACGCCTAAGAATGTACCTGTCTAGTAAGTATCTTAAAACGTATGGATTGCTATGTCTCCGAAAGAGAATCAAGCATGTGTACAGGGGCATAAACGCAGCAGTGATAGGACTGGAGAGGTTCGTGAGCAAATGAAGACCCTTTGAAGTCATATTGCATGGTACCCATTCCACGGGTTTCAACTACCCAGGTTTAAGGTATTCTTCCTTCAGCTAAAACATGCATGTGGGAGGACTTCCGGGAAGATGGCGGAAGAGTAAGACGCGGAGATCACCTTCCTCCCCACAGATACACCAGAAATACATCTACGCGTGGAACAACTCCTACGGAGCACCTACTGAACGCTGGCAGAAGACCTCAGACCTCCCAAAAGGCAAGGAACCCCCCACGTACCTGGTTAGGGCAAAAGAAAAAACTAAACAGAGACAAAAGGATAGGGACGGGTCCTGCACCAGCGGGAGAGAGCTGTGAAGGAGGAAAAGTGTCCACACACTAGGAAGCCCCTTCGCGGGTAGAGACTTCGGGAGGCGGAGTGGGGGAGCTTGGGAGCCGCGGAGGAGAGCACAGCAACAGGGGTGCGGAGGGCAAAGCGGACAGATTCCAGCGCAGAGGATCGGGCCGACCGGAACTCACCAGCCGAGAGGCTTGTCTGCTTGCCCGCCGGGGCGGGCGGGACTGGGAGCTGAGGCTCCGGCTTTTGTCTGAGCGCCGGGAGAGGACTGAGGTTGGCGGCGTGAACACAGCCTGCAGGGCGTTAGTGCACCGCGGCTAGCCGGGAGAGAGTCTGGGGAAAAGTCTGGACCTGCCGAAGAGGCAAGAGACTTTTACGTCCCTCTTTGTTTCCTGGTGCACGAGGAGAGGGGATTAAGAACGCTGCTTGAGAGAGCTCCAGGGACGGGCGCGAGCCGCAGCTAAAAGTGCGGAGCCCAGAGACAGACATGAGACGCTAAGGCCGCTGCTGCCGCCACCAGGAGGCCTGTGTGCGAACACAGGTCACTAGCCACACGCCCTTCCGGGGAGCCTGTGCAACCCGCCACTGCCAGGGTCCCGGGATCCAGGGACAACTCCCCCGGGAGAACGCACGGCGCGCCTCAGGCTGCAACGTCACGCCGGCCTCTGCCGCTGCAGGCCCGCCCCACACTCCGTGACCCTCCCTACCCCTCGGCCTGAGTGAGCCAGAGCCTCCGAATCAGCGGCTCCTTTAACCCCGTCCTGTCTGAGCAAAGAACAGACACCCTCCGGCGACCTACACGCACAGGCGGGGCCAAATCCAAAGCTGAGCCCCTGGGAGCTGTGAGAACAAAGAAGAGAAAGGGAAATCTCTCCCAGCAGCCTCAGAAGCAGCGGATTAAAGCTCCACAATCAACTTGATATACCCTGCATCTGTGGAATACCTGAATAGTCAACGAATCATCCCAAATTAAGGAGCCCTGTGGATGAAAGGCTCTTGGTGCTGCAGCCAGGAGTCAGTGCTGTGCCTCTGAGGTGGGAGAGCCAACTTCAGGACACTGGTCCACAAGAGGCCTCCCAGCTGCACATAATATCAAACAGCAAAAATCTCCGAGAGATCTCCATCTCAACGCCAGCACCCAGCTTCACTCAACGACCAGCAAGCTACAGTGCTGGACATCCTATGCCAAACAACTAGCAAGACAGGAACACAACCCCACCCATTAGCAGAGAGGCTGCCCAAAATCATAATAAGTCTACAGACACCCCAAAACACACCACCAGACGTGGACCTGCCCACCAGAAAGACAAGATCCAGCCTCATCCACCAGAACACAGGCACTAGTACCCTCCACCAGGAAGCCAACACAACCCACTGAACCAACCTTAGCCACTGGGGACAGACACAAAAAACAACAGGAACTACGAACCTTCAGCCTGCAAAAAAGGAGACCACAAACACAGTAAGATAAGCAAAATGAAAAGACAGAAAAACACACAGCAGATGAAGGAGCAAGATAAAAACCCACCAGACCTAACAAATGAAGAGGAAATAGGCAGTCTACTGGAAAAAGAATTCAGAATAATGATAGTAAGGTTGATCCGAAATCTTGGAGATAGAATGGACAACAGAATGGACAAAATGCAAGAATCAGTTAACAAGGACCTAGAAGAACTAAAGATGAAACAAGCAACGATGAACAACACAATAAATGAAATTAAAAGTACTCTAGATGGGATCAATAGCAGAATAACTGAGGCAGAAGCGCGGATAAGTGACCTGGAAGATAAAATAGTGGAAATAACTACTGCAGAGCAGAATAAAGAAAAAAGAATGAAAAGAACTGAGGACAGTCTCAGAGACCTCTGGGACAACATTAAACGCACCAACATTCGAATTATAGGGGTTCCAGAAGAAGAAGAGAAAAAGAAAGGGACTGAGAAAATATTTGAAGAGATTATAGTTGAAAACTTCCCTAATATGGGAAAGGAAATAGTTAATCACGTCCAGGAAGCACAGAGAGTCCCATACAGGATAAATCCAAGGAGAAATATGCCAAGACACATATTAATCAAACTGTCAAAAATTAAATACAAAGAAAGCATATTAAAAGCAGCAAGGGAAAAACAACAAATAACACACAAGGGAATCCCCATAAGGTTAACAGCTGATCTTTCAGCAGAAACTCTGCAAGCCAGAAGGGAGTGGCAGGACATATTGAAAGTGTTGAAGGAGAAAAACCTGCAACCAAGATTACTCTACCCAGCAAGGATCTCATTCAGATTTGATGGAGAAATTAAAACCTTTACAGACAAGCAAAAGCTGAGAGAGTTCAGCACCACCAAACCAGCTCTACAACAACTGCTAAAGGAACTTCTCTAGGCAAGAAACACAAAAGAAGGAAAAGACCTACAATAACAAACCCAAAACAATTAAGAAAATGGGAATGGGAACACACATATCGATAATTACCTTAAATGTAAATGGACTAAATGCTCCCACCAAAAGACACAGATTGGCTGAATGGATACAAAAACAAGACCCATATATCTGCTGTCTACAAGAGACCCACTTCAGACCTAGAGACACATACAGACTGAAAGTAAGGGGATGGAAAAAGGTATTTCATGCAAATGGAAACCAAAAGAAAGCTGGAGTAGCAATTCTCATATAAGTTATATATATATATATAGTTTGCTTGAGTGCAGTGTTTTTTGTTTTCTGTACTGAATTCATTAGCATGGGTCGGTATAAAATTTAGCATAGGTCAATATGTAATTTGTAAACTAATAAGGTCTTAAAAGTGAGGAATTAAGTCTTTTAAATTTAATTATTTATTGTAAAGAGCAGAATAGCATACATAAACAGGTGCCTAAGGAAAACTTGTATTCTAATATGGAACTCTCATGAACACCTTTTTTTTTTTTCTTCTAACGGTATGATAGTAGGCCATTTGATTATTTTTATGGCTTTAACTTTACAACAATGAAATATTCGTAAATTTTAAAAAGTATTTTTCTTTATTTGATGCGGGTGGGATACTGGAGAAATGAAAGGTCAAACACCTATTGAGGAATCCATACTTGTCTATATATTGTGTACTTTTATTTCAAGAACTGATTTAAAATTCCTAAAAGGATGCTATAATAAGTTATTATGCCATTTTACAGACTGAATTAAGTGAATTTCAGGGAGGTATGAAACTTGCCTAAGGCTATCCAGCTACCAAGTGGTAGAAGTGAGAATTAAATCCAGGTATACCTATCGCCAAAGTTTCTGCTCATCTCTTTACATCATCCACTTTTAATAGCCAATGCTTTCCTGCTTACAAATATGACTGAGGTTGCCAGACAGTCAACATTCCTTTTTAATCAGATAGAAAAATTACTGTTGACTCTCTAAAGACATATTCCTTTTCCATTAAGTGACTTTAGTTGTTCAAATGATACTTCCAGACAGTAGTAATCATACAGTTGGGGACTAAGAACAGAACTCAGGGATGTGTCTAGCAGTCAGTAAAGACCAACTGGGCTCACTGATGATATTTACGGTCATTTCCTCTAGACTAACATAATCTTATTAATAAGACCCTAATAATTCACAGTACTGCCCTTGCCTGATTGTTTGTTCTTCTCCCTCTATCACTCTCTCTTTCCCCATATTATTATTATTTTTGGCAATTTTTGGTGAATTAAATTCAGGGATTAGTACTCAGGAGTACTCGTCACAAAAGCAGAGAATCTTAGCTCACACCAAAGGAAGAAAATAGAGAAAAAGTATAAATTATATGAATACACACACATACACACATGTGCCAACTATATGCTGCACTTCTCCAAAATCTATTCGGTATCTGCACATTTACTGTATATTAGCAGTAAGACCAGAAATGAGCGTAACGCTCTGTTTACAAGGCACAGAAAAGAGACCCAAATATGGAAATTACTAGCAATGAGAATGGGGAAGAAAGACTACAACAAGGAATGTAGATGATATTTTTGTTTCCTAGCTATGATGCCAAATATTGAACTTTCAACTTGAGACAAGGAGGCCATAAAAAGTTGTATTAGTTTCCTAGAGCTGCCATGACAAAGTACCAGAGACTGAGGAGGTTAAACAACAGAAATTTACTCACTCACAGGTCTAGAGGCTAGAAATCTGAGATAAGGTGTCAGCAGGATTGATTTCTTCTCAAGTATCCCTTCTTGGTTTGTAGATGCCATGTTTTCCTTTTGTCTTCACATGGTCTTCTCTCTGTGCATGTCTGTGTCCTAATATTTTCTTTTTATAAGGACACCAGTCATAGTGGATTAGAGCCCACCCATTTGACCTCATTTGACCTCAGTTACCTACTTAAGGGCCTTATCTCCAAATACAGTCATATTACCAGGTATTGGGGGTTAAGACTTCCACATATTAACTTGAGCAGGACACAATTCAGCTGATAATAGAAGATAAGAGTAATTTAAGCAAGTAAGTAACTGTTGTTTACAGTGAGTTGCTTAAGGATATGAATTTACTCAAGAAAAACAAGAAGAAATTACATAACACTGTACGTTATACAAAGATATTAAATTAATCATCATAACATCCTGTGAGATGGGCATTAAATTATACCAAGCAAGATGAAGCAACTTATCCGGAATTGTATAGTTGGTACTTTCCAGAATTTAAACCAGGTATTTTCCCAGTTCCACTCTACGTTTTATATTCATTTCATTAGTTGAAATGAATTTTGAGTCTTCATTTTGCTTAGTTTCTGAAGTTACATGGGGATAGAATGGAGTTGGATCTTTTCAGTGACATTCACACATGGGGAAGGAAATTGAGTCCAGAAGTTTCAGCAATGTTTCCATGGAGAACACTAACAACAGAACCAGAAACACCGTTATCCTTTTGGTTCAGTGATCTTTCCTGAAGCACTACAAGAATCAATCTTAAGAAGCCCAGTGCTTTCCAAACTTTCACCAATGGGCTCTGTAGGGTCCTCTAACAGTATCTAAGAGACTAACTAGTTTCACATCCCAAGCCACTTAAGACAAGGAGTTCTGATTGTTCTCTGTGAGGAAATCAAGTGACAATCATAGCTGGTGATTTAGGATAGTTTCTTCAGGGCCCAGGCAAAACCTAATACACAGTAATAATCATTGTTAACTGCATCTTTGACAAGGATTAATCAGGTATCAAAGAGGTCTATAAATTGGGAGAAATTATGATCAAAGAGAAACATAGACCACAGATATTTAATTAATGCTCAATTATTTATGAGTTTAACTTTGGTTAACCTAATTTTCCTTCTTCTAGACAATTTCCAATTCGTCTCCACAAAGAGACCAGAATAAGCACCTTCCAATACAGGATTTATTGTGTTGCTTTAATTTAAAGCATACAGTGACTTCTACATTCACTCCACCAAGTTTTGCCAGGAGAGAAAAGGAGACGTTATAGTTTGTCTTGAATTAGATATGCCACCATACTTGACTTAGCTCATCCTACTGGAAGCTCTTTGAGGGCAGATTCTACAGTCTTGTCTTACATCCTCTACGGAATCAAGCCAAGGGAATCACACACAGTTACAGCTGGAAAAACATTTGTTCTGGGTTAATACTTTTAGCCTTTACCACCAAGACTTTATCACCAAGACCTACCTTTACAGTCTCTAAACAGGAGACCTTCTTACCTTCCCTTTTCATATTGACTAGGAAGGTAAAGGGAAGAACTGAGAAGTACCCAAAGTCAGCTAGCAGCCAGCACAGATAAATCATCTGTGGAGATATTGTTTCTTTCAAAAGATATAAACATAAGAGGAAGTCCTAGTGTTTGAAGCAACCGTGCATAATAAAATTCCATGAAAACCTAGAAATCCAGATGCAGATCAGTAACATATTGGTTAAATAAGCTGTTATGTTCATGCAATGGACAAGTGTACATACATTAAGAAGAATGAGATACTCTTTTCTATGAGATTCTCTTTTCACTGAACTCGTCAGTGCTGCAAACACAATGTTACATAATACTTTTTCTTTAACATTATATCAGGCATCCTCATCTTGTCCTGCATTTATTGCCAGTGTTACTAAAGTCTATCACTTACCTCTTTCTCTTTTAGACATATAATTTCTTCTTATTTTGGAAGCATTCATCAATCCCTATTTTACTCTTTCTTTTAAATTACAAATGAATATTGAATTTTATAAAATATCTTTTGGGGGATATTTCAAGTGATTGTATACTTTTGCTCTCCTTTGACCTTGTTATATGGTAAATTATATTTTGTTATTTTATATTATGCTATTTATTATATATTGTATTATGTTTACTAATGACATTTATTATATTATAATTACATTATTTTTAAGGTAGCATTTTGTTTTAGATAGACAAAACAACCAGTGGGATAGGAAGCATCTTAAAATTAGATGCGAGAGCATAAGGGAATTGAGATTAAAATAAAATTCACGTTTTGGAAAAAAAAAAAAAAAAAACATGCATGTGGAACCCAGAGTATGATCAACCATGTGAACGGGAGATGTGTTCAAATATGTCTCAGTTTTCCTCCCCTGGTACTCGGGTGCAACATTCCAGACGCTTTACTAACACTCTCCCCACTTGGAGAGTCAGCACCTTTAACCTCCTGTTTGGCCCCGTTTGCAATTTCTGCGGAAGATGAACAGGAATAGGGAGAACCAATGAGAGACTAGCTGGAGGTGTCTGGACGGGCAAATTTAACTCTCATTTCCCACCAGAAAGAGGAAATAACCAAAGGCTCAGCATGCCGTGCCGGAACCAGATTAGGGCCTGAAGCCATCCAGCGGTGTTGCAGCCAGCTCACAAGAAAACGAGTTGAAGAAAGGAGCTCAGGGGCACTGTAATTCACAAACCTGCAGAGTTATAAATGACCGCTATCGTCCAAAAATAGACTGAAGTAAGGCTGCCAAGAGGACTTGAAAGCGGGGCAGAATTGCAGGAAACCGATTTCAGGAGGTAGACTGGAATTGCATTGAAAGCATAGGAAAAGAGGCAGAACGTCCACAATGATGCACTTGGCCAAAAAGGGCGTATGCGTTTTTTCCTGAATATATTCAGGAAAAAACGCATACGCCCTTTTTGGCCAACCAAGCAAGCTTGCAAAGGAAATCTGCACTACAATGAAGTCTCACTTCCCCCCGGTCAAAAGGGCCATCTGAAAAAAGTGTAAAATCCAGAAAGGCAGGACAGGACATGGAGAACTGGGAGCCTTGTTATGCTGATGGGCGGGATGTAAATTGCCAACAGACACTCGGGAGAAGTGTATGGTGTTTCCTGAAACATCGAAAAAACAAAGCAACAGAGCCTAGGGCACTTCCACTTATGGTCCTATAGCTTAGGGAAATTAAAATCAAAAAGACACAGCCACCCCAAAGTTTGGGACGCCTCTGTTTACAAGAACCTCGTTTACAGTACAAGTTCAACATCGCAGAAAATGAAAAATGGATAAAGAAGCTGTGGTATTTACTTACAAAGCAATAACACTCAGCAATGAAATCTATGTCATCAGGCCCATAGCAGCATAATGAGTGGATTCAGGTACGATGATTCTAACTGAAATAAGTCACACAGAAAAAGAAACATCATAAGATATCACTAATACACAGAATGTAAACTTGGCTACACAGGAACTGAATTACAAAACAGAACAGGGTCTCAAATTTAGAAAAGCAACTTATGCTTGCTTAAGGGTAAAGGTGAGTTGGGGTGCTGCATAAAACCAGAGATTGAAATGAGCACAGATAAAGTTCCTTAAGCCAAATATGGAATAGACAAGAGCAACTCCTTGCTCAATGAAATGGACTCAACACCCCATATTAAACGCCTAAGAATGTACCTGACTAGTAAGTATCTTAAAACCTATGGATTGCTATGTCTCCAAAAGAGAATCAAGCGTGTGTACAGGGGCATAAACGCAGCAGTGATAGGATTGGAGAGGTTCGGTGAGCAAATGAAGACCCTTTGAGGTCATATTGCATGGTACCCATTCCACGGGTTTCAACTACCCATGTTTAAGGTATTCTTCCTTCAGCTAAAACATGCATGTGGAACCTAGAGTATGATCAACCATGTGATCGGGAGATGTGTTCAAAATGTCTCAGTTTTCGTACCCTGGTACTCGGGTGCAACATTCCAGACGCTTTACTAACACTCTCCCGACTTGGAGAGTCAGTCCCTTTAACCTCCTGTTTGGCCCAGTTTGCAATTTCTGCGGAAGATGAACAGGAATAGTGAGAACGAATGAGAGACTAGCTGGAGGTGTCTGGACGGGCAAATTTAACTCTCATTTCCCACCAGGAAGAGGAATTAACCAAAGGCTCAGCGTGCCCTGCCGGAACCAGATTAGGGCCTGAAGACATCCTGCGGTGTTGCGGCCAGCTCAAAAGAAAGCGAGTTGAAGAAAGGAGCTCAGGGGCACTGTAATTCACAAACCTGCAGAGTTATAAATGACAGCTATCATCCAAAAATATACTGAAGTAAGACTGCCAAGAGGACTTGAAAGCGGGGCAGAATTGCAGGAAACCGATTTCAGGAGGTAGACTGGAATTGCATTGAAAGCATAGGAAAAGAGGCAGAACGTCCACAATGATGCACTTGGCCAAAAAGGGCATATGCGTTTTTTCCAGAATATATTCAGGAAAAAACGCATACGCCCTTTTTGGCCAACCAAGCAAACTTGCAAAGGAAATCTGCACTACAATGAAGTCTCACTTCCCCCCGGTCAAAAGGGCCATCTGAAAAAAGTGTAAAATCCAGGAAGGCAGGACAGGCCATGGAGAACTGGGAGCCTTGTTATGCTGATGGGCGGGATGTAAATTGCCAACAGCCACTCCGGAGAAGTGTATGGTGTTTCCTGAAACATCTAAAAAACAAAGCAACAGAGCCTAGTGCACTTCCACTTATGGTCCTATAGCTTAGGGAAATTAAAATCAAAAAGACACAGCCACCCCAAAGTTTGGGACGCCTCTGTTTATGAGAACCTCGTTTACCGTACAAGTTCAATATCACAGAAAATGAAAAATGGATAAAGAAGTTGTGGTACTCACGTACAATGCAATATCACTCAGCAATGAAATCTATGTCACCAGGCCTGCGGCAGCACAATGAGTGGATTCGGGTATGGTGATTCTAACTGAAATAAGTCACACAGAATAAGAAACATCAAAAAATATCACTAATACATGGAATGTAAACTTGGCTACAGAGGAACTGAATTACAAAACAGAACAGGGTCTCAAATTTAGAAAACCAACTTATGCTGGCTTAAGTGGAAAGGTGAGTTGGGGTGCTGCATAAAACCAGAGATTGAAATGAGCACAGATAAAGTTCCTTAAGCCAAATATGGAATAGACAAGAGCTACTCCTTGCTCAACGAAATGGACTCAACACCCCATATTAAACGCCTAAGAATATACCTGACTAGTAAGTATCTTAAAACCTATGGATTGCTATGCCTCCAAAAGAGAATCAAGCGTGTGTACAAGGGTCATAAACGCAGCAGTGATAGGATTGGAGAGATTCGGTGAGCAAATGAAGACCCTTTGAAGTCATATTGCATGGTACCCATTCCACGGGTCTCAACTCTCCAGGTTTAAGGTTATCTTCCTTCAGCTAAAACATGCATGTGGAACCTAGAGTATGATCAACCATGTGATCGGGAGACGTGTTCAAATATGTCTCAGTTTTCGTACCCTGGTTCTCGGGTGCAACATTCCAGACGCTTACTAACACTCTCCCCACTTGGAGAGTCAGTCCCTTTAACATCCTGTTTGGCCCAGTTTGCAATTTCTGCGGAAGATGAACAGGAATAGCGAGAATCAATGAGAGACTAGCTGGAGGTGTCTGGATGGGCAAATTTAACTCTCATTTCCCACCAGGAAGAGGAATTAACCAAAGGCTCAGCGTGCCGTGCCGGAACCAGATTAGGGCCTGAAGACATCCTGCGGTGTTGCGGCCAGGTCACAAGAAAGCGAGTTGAAGAAAGGAGCTCAGGGGCACTGTAATTCACAAACCTGCAGAGTTATAAATGACAGCTATCGTCCAAAAATAGACTGAAGTAAGGCTGCCAAGAGGACTTGAATGCGGGGCAGAATTGCAGGAAACCGATTTCAGGAGGTAGACTGGAATTGCATTGAAAGCATAGGAAAAGAGGCAGAACGTCCACAATGATGCACTTGGCCAAAAAGGGCGTATACGTTTTTTCCTGAATATATTCAGGAAAAAACGCATACGCCCTTTTTGGCCAACCAAGCAAACTTGCAAAGGAAATCTGCACTACAATGAAGTCTCACTTCCCCCCGGTCAAAAGGGCCATCTGAAAAAAGTGTAAAATCCAGAAAGGCAGGACAGGCCATGGAGAACTGGGAGCCTTGTTATGCTGATGGGCCGGATGTAAATTGCCAACAGACACTCAGGAGAAGTGTATGGTGTTTCCTGAAACATCTAAAAAACAAAGCAAAAGAGCCTAGGGCACTTCCACTTATGGTCCTATAGTTTAGGGAAATTAAAATCAAAAAGACACAGCCACCCCAAAGTTTGGGACGCCTCCGTTTACAAGAACCTCTTTTACCGTACAAGTTCAATATCACAGAAAGTGAAAAATGGATAAAGAACTTGAGGTACTTACGTACAATGCAGTATCACTCAGCAATGAAATCTATGTCATCAGGCCCGTCGCAGCATAATGAGTGGATTCAGGTACGATGATTCTAACTGAAATAAGTCACACAGAAAAAGAAACATCTTAAGATATCACTAATACACGGAATGTAAACTTGGCTACACAGGAACTGCATTCCAAAACAGAACAGGGTCTCAAATTTAGACAACCAACTTATGCTTGCTTAAGGGGAAAGGTGAGTTGGGGTGCTGCATAAAACCAGAGATTGAAATGAGCACAGATAAAGTTCCTTAAGCCAAATATGGAATAGACAAGAGCTACTCCTTGCTCAACGAAATGGACTCAACACCGCATATTAAACGCCTAAGAATGTACCTGACTAGTAAGTATCTTAAAACCTATGGATTGCTATGTCTCCAAAAGAGAATCAAGCGAGTGTACAGGGGCATAAACGCAGCAGTGATTGGATTGGAGAGGTTCGGTGAGCAAATGAAGACCCTTTGAAGTCATATTGCATGGTACCCATTACACGGGTCTCAACTCTCCAGGTTTAAGGTATTCTTTCTTCAGCTAAAACATGCATGTGGAACCCAGAGTATGATCAACCGTGTGAACGGGAGACGTGTTCAAATATGTCTCAGTTTTCCTCCCCTGGTACTCGGGTGCAACATTCCAGACGCTTTACTAACACTCTCCCCACTTGGAGAGTCAGCACCTTTAACCTCCTGTTTGGCCCCATTTGCAATTTCTGCGGAAGATGAACAGGAATAGGGAGAACCAATGAGAGACTAGCTGGAGGTGTCTGGACGGGCAAATTTAACTCTCATTTCCCACCAGAAAGAGGAAATAACCAAAGGCTCAGCATGCCGTGCCGGAACCAGATTAGGGCCTGAAGCCATCCAGCGGTGTTGCAGCTAGCTCACAAGAAAACGAGTTGAAGAAAGGAGCTCAGGGGCACTGTAATTCACAAACCTGCAGAGTTATAAATGACAGCTATCGTCCAAAAATATACTGAAGTAAGGCTGCCAAGAGGACTTGAAAGCGGGGCAGAATTGCAGGAAACCGATTTCAGGAGGTAGACTGGAATTGCATTGAAAGCATAGGAAAAGAGGCAGAACGTCCACAATGATGCACTTGGCCAAAAAGGGCGTATGCGTTTTTTCCTGAATATATTCAGGAAAAAACGCATACGCCCTTTTTGGCCAACCAAGCTAGCT
This sequence comes from Stenella coeruleoalba, assembly GCF_951394435.1. Lineage (NCBI taxonomy): Eukaryota > Metazoa > Chordata > Mammalia > Artiodactyla > Delphinidae > Stenella > Stenella coeruleoalba. The sequence goes on along the minus strand of NW_027645901.1, from coordinate 14,139 downwards.
TGCAAAGGAAATCTGCACTACAATGAAGTCTCACTTCCCCCCGGTCAAAAGGGCCATCTGAAAAAAGTGTAAAATCCAGAAAGGCAGGACAGGACATGGAGAACTGGGAGCCTTGTTATGCTGATGGGCGGGATGTAAATTGCCAACAGACACTCGGGAGAAGTGTATGGTGTTTCCTGAAACATCGAAAAAACAAAGCAACAGAGCCTAGGGCACTTCCACTTATGGTCCTATAGCTTAGGGAAATTAAAATCAAAAAGACACAGCCATCCCAAAGTTTCGGACGCCTCTGTTTACAAGAACCTCGTTTACAGTACAAGTTCAACATCGCAGAAAATGAAAAATGGATAAAGAAGCTGTGGTATTTACTTACAAAGCAATAACACTCAGCAATGAAATCTATGTCATCAGGCCCTTAGCATCACAATGAGTGGATTCAGGTATGATGATTCTAACTGAAATAAGTCACACAGAAAAAGAAACATCATAAGATATCACTAATACACGGAATGGAAACTTGGCTACACAGCAACTGAATTACAGAACAGAACAGGGTCTCAAATTTAGAAAACCAACTTATGCTTGCTTAAGGGGAAAGGTGAGTTGGGGTGCTGCATAAAACCAGAGATTGAAATGAGCACAGATAAAGTTCCTTAAGCCAAATATGGAATAGACAAGAGCTACTCCTTGCTCAACGAAATGGACTCAACACCGCATATTAAACGCCTAAGAATGTACCTGACTAGTAAGTATCTTAAAACCTATGGATTGCTATGTCTCCGAAAGAGAATCAAGCATGTGTACAGGGGCATAAATGCAGCAGTGATAGGATTGGAGAGGTTCGGTGAGCAAATGAAGACCCTTTGAAGTCATATTGCATGGTAGCCATTCCACGGGTTTCAACTACCCAGGTTTAAGGTATTCTTCCTTCAGCTACAACATGCATGTGGAACCAAGAGTATGATCATCCATGTGAACGGGAGACGTGTTCAAATATGTCTCAGTTTTTGTACCCTGGTACTCGGGTGCAACATTCCAGACGCTTTACTAACACTCTCCCGACTTGGAGAGTCAGCGCCTTTAACCTCCTGTTTGGCCCAGTTTGCAATTTCTGCGGAAGATGAACAGGAATAGCGAAAATCAATGAGAGACTAGCTGGAGGTGTCTGGACGGGCAAATTTAACTCTCATTTCCCACCAGGAAGAGGAAATAACCAAAGGCTCAGCGTGCCGTGCCGGAACCAGATTAGGGCCTGAAGCCATCCTGCGGTGTTGCGGCCAGCTCACAAGAAAGAGAGTTGAAGAAAGGAGCTCAGGGGCACTGTAATTCACAAACCTGCAGAGTTATAAATGACAGCTATCGTCCAAAAATATACTGAAGTAAGCCTGCCAATAGGACTTGAATGCGGGGCAGAATTGCAGGAAACCGATTTCAGGAGGTACACTGGAATTGCATTGAAAGCATAGGAAAAGAGGCAGAACGTCCACAATGATGCACTTGGCCAAAAAGGGCGTATGCGTTTTTTCCTGAATATATTCAGGAAAAAACGCATACGTACTTTTTGGCCCACCAAGCAAACTTGCAAAGGAAATCTGCACTACAATGAAGTCTCACTTCTCCCCGGTTAAAAGGGCCATCTGAAAAAAGTGTAAAATCCAGAAAGGCAGGACAGGCCATGGAGAACTGGGAGCCTTGTTATGCTGATGGGCGGGATGTAAATTGCCAACAGACACTCTGGAGAAGTGTATGGTGTTTCCTGAAACATCTAAAAAACAAAGCAACAGAGCCTACGGCACTTCGCCTTATGGTCCTATAGATTAGGGAAATTAAAATCAAAAAGACACAGCCACCCCAAAGTTTGGGACACCTCCGTTTACAGGAACCTCATTTACCGTACAAGTTCAATATCACAGAAAGTGAAAAATGGATAAAGAACTTGAGGTACTTACGTACAATGCAGTATCACTCAGCAATGAAATCTATGTCATCAGGCCCTTAGCAGCATAATGAGTGGATTCAGGTACGATGATTCTAACTGAAATAAGTCACACAGAAAAAGAAACATCATAAGATATCACTAATACACGGAATGTAAACTTGGCTACACAGGAACTGCATTCCAAAACAGAACAGGGTCTCAAATTTAGAAAACCAACTTATGCTTGCTTAAGGGGAAAGGTGAGTTGGGGTGCTGCATAAAACCAGAGATTGAAATGAGCACAGATAAAGTTCCTTAAGCCAAATATGGAATAGACAAGAGCTACTCCTTGCTCAACGAAATGGACTCAACACCCCATATTAAACGCCTAAGAATGTACCTGACTAGTAAGTATCTTAAAACCTATGGATTGCTATGTCTCCGAAAGAGAATCAAGCATGTGTACAGGGGCATAAACGCAGCAGTGATAGGATTGGAGAGGTTCGGTGAGCAAATGAAGACCCTTTGAAGTCATATTGCATGGTACCCATTCCACGGGTCTCAACTCTCCGGGTTTAAGGTTATCTTCCTTCAGCTAAAACATGCATGTGGAACCCAGAGTATGATCAACCATGTGATCGGGAGACGTGTTCAAATATGTCTCAGTTTTCGTACCCTGGTACTCGGGTGCAACATTCCAGACGCTTACTAACACTCTCCCCACTTGGAGAGTCAGTCCCTTTAACCTCCTGTTTGGCCCAGTTTGCAATTTCTGCGGAAGATGAACAGGAATAGCGAGAATCAATGAGAGACTAGCTGGAGGTGTCTGGATGGGCAAATTTAACTCTCATTTCCCACCAGGAAGAGGAATTAACCAAAGGCTCAGCGTGCCGTGCCAGAACCAGATTAGGGCCTGAAGACATCCTGCGGTGTTGCGGCCAGGTCACAAGAAAGCGAGTTGAAGAAAGGAGCTCAGGGGCACTGTAATTCACAAACCTGCAGAGTTATAAATGACAGCTATCGTCCAAAAATATACTGCAGTAAGGCTGCCAAGAGGACTTGAATGCGGGGCAGAATTGCAGGAAACCGATTTCAGGAGGTAGACTGGAATTGCATTGAAAGCATAGGAAAAGAGGCAGAACGTCCACAATGATGCACTTGGCCAAAAAGGGCGTATGCGTTTTTTCCTGAATATATTCAGGAAAAAACGCATACGCCCTTTTTGGCCAACCAAGCAAACTTGCAAAGGAAATCTGCACTACAATGAAGTCTCACTTCCCCCAGGTCAAAAGGGCCATCTGAAAAAAGTGTAAAATCCAGAAAGGCAGGACAGGCCATGGAGAACTGGGAGCCTTGTTATGCTGATGGGCGGGATGTAAATTGCCAACAGACACTCAAGAGAAGTGTATGGTGTTTCCTAAAACATCTAAAAAACAAAGCAACAGAGCCTAGGGCACTTCCACTTATGGTCCTATAGCTTAGGGAAATTAAAATCAAAAAGACACAGCCACCCCAAAGTTTGGGACGCCTCCGTTTACAAGAACCTCTTTTACCGTACAAGTTCAATATCACAGAAAGTGAAAAATGGATAAAGAACTTGTGGTACTTACGTACAATGCAGTATCACTCAGCAATGAAATCTATGTCATCAGGCCCGTCGCAGCATAATGAGTGGATTCAGGTATGATGATTCTAACTGAAATAAGTCACACAGAAAAAGAAACATCATAAGATATCACTAATACACGGAATGTAAACTTGGCTACACAGGAACTGCATTCCAAAACAGAATAGGGTCTCAAATTTAGAAAACCAACTTATGCTTGCTTAAGGGGAAAGGTGAGTTGGGGTGCTGCATAAAACCAGAGATTTAAATGAGCACAGATAAAGTTCCTTAAGCCAAATATGGAATAGACAAGAGCTACTCCTTACTCAACGAAATGGATTCAACACCCCATATTAAACGCCTAAGAATGTACCTGACTAGTAAGTATCTTAAAACCTATGGATTGCTATGTCTCCAAAAGAGAATCAAGCGTGTGTACAGGGGCATAAACGCAGCAGTGATTGGATTGGAGAGGTTCGGTGAGCAAATGAAGACCCTTTGAAGTCATATTGCATGGTACCCATTACACGGGTCTCAACTCTCCAGGTTTTAGGTATTCTTCCTTCAGCTAAAACATGCATGTGGAACCCAGAGTATGATCAACCATGTGAACGGGAGACGTGTTCAAATATGTCTCAGTTTTCCTCCCCTGGTACTCGGGTGCAACATTCCAGACGCTTTACTAACACTCTCCCCACTTGGAGAGTCAGTGCCTTTAACCTCCTGTTTGGCCCAGTTTGCAATTTCTGTGGAAGATGAACAGGAATAGCGAGAACCAATGAGAGGCTAGCTGGAGGTGTCTGGATGGGCAAATTTAACTCTCATTTCCCACCAGGAAGAGGAATTAAACAAAGGCTCAGCATGCCGGGCGGGAACCAGATTAGGACCTGAAGCCATCCTGCGTTGTTGCGGCCAGGTCACAAGAAAGCGAGTTGAAGAAAGGAGCTCAGGGGCACTGTAATTCACAAACCTGCAGAGTTATAAATGACAGCTATCGTCCAAAAATATACTGAAGTAAGGCTGCCAAGAGGACTTGAAAGCGGGGCAGAATTGCAGGAAACCGATTTCAGGAGGTAGACTGGAATTGCATTGAAAGCATAGGAAAAGAGGCAGAACGTCCACAATGATGCACTTGGCCAAAAAGGGCGTATGCGTTTTCTCCTGAATATATTCAGGAAAAAACGCATACGCCCTTTTTGGCCAACCAAGCAAGCTTGCAAAGGAAATCTGCACTACAATGAAGTCTCACTTCCCCCGGGTCAAAAGGGCCATCTGAAAAAAGTGTAAAATCCAGAAAGGCAGGACAGGCCATTGAGAACTGGGAGCCTTGTTATGCTGATGGGCGGGATGTAAATTGCCAACAGACACTTGGGAGAAGTGTATGGTGTTTCCTGAAACATCTAAAAAACAAAGCAACAGAGCCTAGGGCACTTCCACTTATGGTCCTATAGCTTAGGGAATTTAAAATCAAAAAGACACAGCCACCCCAAAGTTTGGGACGCCTCTGTTTACAAGAACCTCGTTTACAGTACAAGTTCAACATCGTAGAAAGTGAAAAATGGATAAAGAAGTTGTGGTATTCACTTACAAAGCAATATCACTCAGCAATGAAATCTATGTCATCAGGCCCTTAGCAGCACAATGAGTGGATTCAGGTATGATGATTCTAACTGAAATAAGTCACACAGAAAAAGAAACATCATAAGATATCAGTAATACACGGAATGTAAACTTGGCTACACAGGAACTGAATTACAGAACAGAACAGGGTCTCAAATTTAGAAAACCAACTTATGCTTGCTTAAGGGTAAAGGTGAGTTGGGGTGCTGCATAAAACCAGAGATTGAAATGAGCACAGATAAAGTTCCTTAAGTCAAATATGGAATAGACAAGAGCTACTCCTTGCTCAACGAAGTGGACTCAACACCGCATATTAAACGCCTAAGAATGTACCTGACTAGTAAGTATCTTAAAACCTATGGATTGCTATGTCTCCGAAAGAGAATCAAGCATGTGTACAGGGGCATAAACGCAGCAGTGATAGGATTGGAGAGGTTCGGTGAGCAAATGAAGACCCTTTGAAGTCATATTGCATGGTACCCATTACACGGGTCTCAACTCTCCAGGTTTAAGGTATTCTTCCTTCAGCTAAAACATGCATGTGGAACCCAAGTATGATCAACCATGTGAACGGGAGACGTGTTCAAATATGTCTCAGTTTTCCTCCCCTGGTACTCGGGTGCAACATTCCAGACGCTTTACTAACACTCTCCCCACTTGGAGAGACAGCGCCTTTAAACTCCTGTTTGGCCCAGTTTGCAATTTCTGTGGAAGATGAACAGGAATAGCGAGAACCAATGAGAGGCTAGCTGGAGGTGTCTGGACGGGCACATTTAACTCTCATTTCCCACCAGGAAGAGGAAATAACCAAAGGCTCAGCGTGCCGTGCCGGAACCAGATTAGGGCCTGAAGCCATCCTGCGGTGTTGCGGCCAGCTCACAAGAAAGAGAGTTGAAGAAAGGAGCTCAGGGGCACTGTAATTCACAAACCTGCAGAGTTATAAATGACAGCTATCGTCCAAAAATATACTGAAGTAAGCCTGCCAATAGGACTTGAAAGCGGGGCAGAATTGCAGGAAACCGATTTCAGGAGGTAGACTGGAATTGCATTGAAAGCATAGGAAAAGAGGCAGAACGTCCACAATGATGCACTTGGCCAAAAAGGGCGTATGCGTTTTTTCCTGAATATATTCAGGAAAAACGCATACGCCCTTTTTGGCCAACCAAGCAAACTTGCAAAGGAAATCTGCACTACAATGAAGTCTCACTTCTCCCCGGTTAAAAGGGCCATCTGAAAAAAGTGTAAAATCCAGAAAGGCAGGACAGGCCATGGAGAACTGGGAGCCTTGTTATGCTGATGGGCGAGATGTAAATTGCCAACAGACACTCTGGAGAAGTGTATGGTGTTTCCTGAAACATCTAAAAAACAAAGCAACAGAGCCTACGGCACTTCCACTTATGGTCCTATAGATTAGGGAAATTAAAATCAAAAAGACACAGCCACCCCAAAGTTTGGGACACCTCCGTTTACAGGAACCTCATTTACCGTACAAGTTCAATATCACAGAAAGTGAAAAATGGATAAAGAACTTGAGGTACTTACGTACAATTCAGTATCACTCAGCAATGAAATCTATGTCATCAGGCCCTTAGCAGCATAATTAGTGGATTCAGGTACGATGATTCTAACTGAAATAAGTCACACAGAAAAAGAAACATCATAAGATATCACTAATACACGGAATGTAAACTTGGCTACACAGGAACTGCATTCCAAAACAGAACAGTGTCTCAAATTTACAAAACCAACTTATGCTGGCTTAAGGGGAAAGGTGAGTTGGGGTGCTGCATAAAACCAGAGATTGAAATGAGCACAGATAAAGTTCCTTAAGTCAAATATGGAATAGACAAGAGCTACTCCTTGCTCAACGAAATGGACTCAACACCCCATATTAAACGCCTAACAATGTACCTGACTAGTAAGTATCTTAAAACCTATGGATTGCTATGTCTCCGAAAGAGAATCAAGCATGTGTACAGGGGCATAAACGCAGCAGTGATAGGATTGGAGAGGTTCGGTGAGCAAATGAAGACCCTTTGAAGTCATATTGCATGGTACCCATTCCACGGGTCTCAACTCTCCAGGTTTAAGGTTATCTTCCTTCAGCTAAAACATGCATGTGGAACCTAGAGTATGATCAACCATGTGATCGGGAGACGTGTTCAAATATGTCTCAGTTTTCGTACCCTGGTACTCGGGTGCAACATTCCAGACGCTTACTAACACTCTCCCCACTTGGAGAGTCAGTCCCTTTAACCTCCTGTTTGGCCCAGTTTGCAATTTCTGCGGAAGATGAACAGGAATAACGAGAACCAATGAGAGGCTAGCTGGAGGTTTCTGGACGGGCAAATTTAACTCTCATTTCTCAGCAGGAAGAGGAATTAACCAAAGGCTCAGCATGCCGGGCCGGAACCAGATTAGGGCCTGAAGCCATCCTGCGGTGTTGCGGCCAGCTCACAAGAAAGCGAGTTGAAGAAAGGAGCTCAGGGGCACTGTAATTCACAAACCTGCAGAGTTATAAATGACAGCTATCGTCCAAAAATATACTGAAGTAAGGCTGCCAAGAGGACTTGAAAGCGGGGCAGAATTGCAGGAAACCGATTTCAGGAGGTAGACTGGAATTGCATTGAAAGCATAGGAAAAGAGGCAGAACGTCCACAATGATGCACTTGGCCAAAAAGGGCGTATGCGTTTTTTCCTGAATATATTCAGGAAAAAACGCATACGCCCTTTTTGGCCAACCAAGCAAGCTTGCAAAGGAAATCTGCACTACAATGAAGTCTCACTTCCCCCCGGTCAAAAGGGCCATCTGAAAAAAGTGTAAAATCCAGAAAGGCAACAGGCCATTGAGAACTGGGAGCCGTGTTATGCTGATGGGCGGGATGTAAATTGCCAACAGACACTTGGGAGAAGTGTATGGTGTTTCCTGAAACATCTAAAAAACAAAGCAACAGAGCCTAGGGCACTTCCACTTATGGTCCTATAGCTTAGGGAAATTAAAATCAAAAAGACACAGCCACCCCAAAGTTTGGAACGGCTCTGTTTACAAGAACCTCGTTTACAGTACAAGTTCAACATCGCAGAAAGTGAAAAATGGATAAAGAAGTTGTGGTATTCACTTACAAAGCAATATCACTCAGCAATGAAATCTATGTCATCAGGCCCTTAGCAGCACAATGAGTGGATTCAGGTATGATGATTCTAACTGAAATAAGTCACACAGAAAAAGAAACATCATAAGATATTAGTAATACACGGAATGTAAACTTCGCTACACAGGAACTGAATTACAGAACAGAACAGGGTCTCAAATTTAGAAAACCAACTTATTCTTGCTTAAGGGTAAAGGTGAGTTGGGGTGCTGCATAAAACCAGAGATTGAAATGAGCACAGATAAAGTTCCTTAAGCCAAATATGGAATAGACAAGAGCTACTCCTTGCTCAACGAAATGGACTCAACACCCCATATTAAACGCCTAAGAATGTACCTGACTAGTAAGTATCTTAAAACCTATGGATTGCTATGTCTCCGAAAGAGAATCAAGCATGTGTACAGGGGCATAAACGCAGCAGTGATAGGATTGGAGAGGTTCGGTGAGCAAATGAAGACCCTTTGAAGTCATATTGCATGGTACCCATTCCACGGGTTTCAACTACCCAGGTTTAAGGTATTCTTCCTTCAGCTAAAACATGCATGTGGAACCTAGAGTATGATCAACCATGTGATCGGGAGACGTGTTCAAATATGTCTCAGTTTCTGTACCCTGGTACTCGGGTGCAACATTCCAGACGCTTTACTAACACTCTCCCGACTTGGAGAGTCAGTCCCTTTAACCTCCTGTTTGGCCCAGTTTGCAATTTCTGCGGAAGATGAACAGGAATAGCGAGAACCAATGAGAGGCTAGCTGGAGGTGTCTGGACGGGCAAATTTAACTCTCATTTCCCACCAGGAAGAGGAATTAACCAAAGGCTCAGCGTGCCGGGCCGGAACCAGATTAGGGCCTGAAGCCATCCTGCGGTGTTGCGGCCAGCTCAAAAGAAAGCAAGTTGAAGAAAGGAGCTCAGGGGCACTGTAATTCACAAACCTGCAGAGTAATAAATGACAGCTATCGTCCAAAAATATACTGCAGTAAGGCTGCCAACAGGACTTGAATGCGGGGCAGAATTGCAGGAAACCGATTTCAGGAGGTAGACTGGAATTGCATTGAAAGCATAGGAAAAGAGGCAGAACGTCCACAATGATGCACTTGGCCAAAAAGGGCGTATGCGTTTTATCCTGAATATATTCAGGAAAAAACGCATACGCCCTTTTTGGCCAACCAAGCAAACTTGCAAAGGAAATCTGCTCTACAATGAAGTCTCACTTCTCCTCGGTCAAAAGGGACATCTGAAAAAAGTGTAAAATTCAGAAAGGCAACAGGCCATTGAGAACTGGGAGCCGTGTTATGCTGATGGGCGGGATGTAAATTGCCAACAGACACTCGGAAGAAGTGTATGGTGTTTCCTGAAACATCTAAAAAACAAAGCAACAGAGCCTAGGGCACTGCCACTTATGGTCCTATAGCTTAGGGAAATCAAAATCAAAAAGACACAGCCACCCCAAAGTTTGGGACGCCTCTGTTTACAAGAACCTCGTTTACAGTACAAGTTCAACATCGCAGAAAGTGAAAAATGGATAAAGAAATTGTGGTATTTACTTACAAAGCAATATCACTCAGCAATGAAATCTATGTCATCAGGCCCTTAGCAGCACAATGAGTGGATTCAGGTATGATGATTCTAACTGAAATAAGTCACACAGAAAAAGAAACATCATAAGATATCAGTAATACACGGAATGTAAACTTGGCTACACAGGAACTGAATTACAGAACAGAACAGGGTCTCAAATTTAGAAAACCAACTTATGCTTGCTTAAGGGTAAAGGTGAGTTGGGGTGCTGCATAAAACCAGAGATTGAAATGAGCACAGATAAAGTTCCTTAAGCCAAATATGGAATAGACAAGAGCTACTCCTTGCTCAACGAAATGGACTCAACACCGCATATTAAACGCCTAAGAATGTACCTGACTAGTAAGTATCTTAAAACCTATGGATTGCTATGTCTCCGAAAGAGAATCAAGCATGTGTACAGGGGCATAAACGCAGCAGTGATAGGATTGGAGAGGTTCGTGAGCAAATGAAGACCCTTTGAAGTCATATTGCATGGTACCCATTCCACGGGTTTCAACTACCCAGGTTTAAGTATTCTTCCTTCAGCTAAAACATGCATGTGGAACCTAGAGTATGATCAACCATGTGATCGGGAGACGTGTTCAAATATGTCTCAGTTTTCGTACCCTGGTACTCGGGTGCAATATTCCAGACGCTTTACTAACACTCTCCCCACTTGGAGAGTCAGTCCCTTTAACCTCCTGTTTGGCCCAGTTTGCAATTTATGTGGAAGATGAACAGGAATAGCGAGAACCAATGAGAGACTAGCTGGAGGTGTCTGGATGGGCAAATTTAACTCTCATTTCCCACCAGGAAGAGGAATTAACCAAAGGCTCAGCGTGCCGTGCCAGAACCAGATTAGGGCCTGAAGCCATCCTGCGGTGTTGCGGCCATCTCAAAAGAAAGCGAGTTGAAGAAAGGAGCTCAGGGGCACTGTAATTCACAAACCTGCAGAGTTATAAATGACAGCTATCGTCCAAAAATATACTGCAGTAAGGCTGCCAAGAGGACTTGAATGCGGGGCAGAATTGCAGGAAACCGATTTCAGGAGGTAGACTGGAATTGCATTGAAAGCATAGGAAAAGAGGCAGAACGTCCACAATGATGCACTTGGCCAAAAAGGGCGTATGCGTTTTATCCTGAATATATTCAGGAAAAAACGCATACGCCCTTTTTGGCCAACCAAGCAAACTTGCAAAGGAAATCTGCTCTACAATGAAGTCTCACTTCCCACCGGTCAAAAGGGCCATTTGAAATAAGTGTAAAATCCAGAAAGGCAGGACAGGCCATGGAGAACTGGGAGCCTTGTTATGCTGATGGGCGGGATGTAAATTGCCATCAGACACTTGGGAGAATTGTATGGTGTTTCCTGAAACATCTAAAAAACAAAGCAACAGAGCCTAGGGCACTTCCACTTATGGTCCTATAGCTGAGGGAAATTAAAATCAAAATGACCCAGCCACCCCAAAGTTTGGGACGCCTCCGTTTACAAGAACCTCGTTTACCGTACAAGTTCTGTATCACAGAAAGTGAAAAATGGATAAAGAACTTGTGGTATTTACTTACAAAGCAATATCACTCAGCAATGAAATCTATGTCATCAGGCCCTTAGCAGCACAATGAGTGGATTCAGGTATGATGATTCTAACTGAAATAAGTCACACAGAAAAAGAAACATCATAAGATATCAGTAATACACGGAATGTAAACTTGGCTACACAGGAACTGAATTACAGAACAGAACAGGGTCTCAAATTTAGAAAACCAACTTATGCTTGCTTAAGGGTAAAGGTGAGTTGGGGTGCTGCATAAAACCAGAGATTGAAATGAGCACAGATAAAGTTCCTTAAGCCAAATATGGAATAGACAAGAGCTACTCCTTGCTCAACGAAATGGACTCAACACCGCATATTAAACGCCTAAGAATGTACCTGACTAGTAAGTATCTTAAAACCTATGGATTGCTATGTCTCCGAAAGAGAATCAAGCATGTGTACAGGGGCATAAACGCAGCAGTGATAGGATTGGAGAGGTTCGTGAGCAAATGAAGACCCTTTGAAGTCATATTGCATGGTACCCATTCCACGGGTTTCAACTACCCAGGTTTAAGGTATTCTTCCTTCAGCTAAAACATGCATGTGGAACGTAGAGTATGATCAACCATGTGATCGGGAGACGTGTTCAAATATGTCTCAGTTTTCGTACCCTGGTACTCGGGTGCAATATTCCAGACGCTTTACTAACACTCTCCCCACTTGGAGAGTCAGTCCCTTTAACCTCCTGTTTGGTCCAGTTTGCAATTTCTGTGGAAGATGAACAGGAATAGCGAGAACCAATGAGAGACTAGCTGGAGGTGTCTGGATGGGCAAATTTAACTCTCATTACCCACCAGGAAGAGGAATTAACCAAAGGCTCAGCGTGCCGTGCCAGAACAAGATTAGGGCCTGAAGACATCCTGCGGTGTTGCGGCCAGCTCAAAAGAAAGCGAGTTGAAGAAAGGAGCTCAGGGGCACTGTAATTCACAAACCTGCAGAGTTATAAATGACAGCTATCGTCCAAAAATATACTGCAGTAAGGCTGCCAAGAGGACTTGAATGCGGGGCAGAATTGCAGGAAACCGATTTCAGGAGGTAGACTGGAATTGCATTGAAAGCATAGGAAAAGAGGCAGAACGTCCACAATGATGCACTTGGCCAAAAAGGGCGTATGCGTTTTACCCTGAATATATTCAGGAAAAAACGCATACGCCCTTTTTGGCCAACCAAGCAAACTTGCAAAGGAAATCTGCTCTACAATGAAGTCTCACTTCTCCCCGGTCAAAAGGGCCATCTGAAAAAAGTGTAAAATCCAGAAAGGCAGGACAGGCCATGGAGAACTGGGAGCCTTGTTATGCTGATGGGCGGGATGTAAATTGCCAACAGACACTTGGGAGAAGTGTATGGTGTTTCCTGAAACATCTAAAAAACAAAGCAACAGAACCTAGGGCACTTCCACTTATGGTCCTATAGCTTAGGGAAATTAAAATCAAAAAGACACAGCCACCCCAAAGTTTGGAAAGGCTCTGTTTACAAGAACCTCGTTTACAGTACAAGTTCAACATCGCAGAAAGTGAAAAATGGATAAAGAAATTGTGGTATTTACTTACAAAGCAACATCACTCAGCAATGAAATCTGTGTCATCAGGCCTTTAGCAGCACAATGAGTGGATTCAGGTATGATGATTCTAACTGAAGTAAGTCACACAGAAAAAGAAACATCATAAGATATCAGTAATACACGGAATGTAAACTTGGCTACACAGGAACTGAATTACAGAACAGAACAGGGTCTCAAATTTAGAAAACCAACTTATGCTTGCTTAAGGGTAAAGGTGAGTTGGGGTGCTGCATAAAACCAGAGATTGAAATGAGCACAGATAAAGTTCCTTAAGTCAAATATGGAACAGACAAGAGCTACTCCTTGCTCAACGAAATGGACTCAACACCGCATATTAAACGCCTAAGAATGTACCTGACTAGTAAGTATCTTAAAACCTATGGATTGCTATGTCTCCGAAAGAGAATCAAGCATGTGTACAGGGGCATAAACGCAGCAGTGATAGGATTGGAGAGGTTCGGTGAGCAAATGAAGACCCTTTGAAGTCATATTGCATGGTACCCATTCCACGGGTTTCAACTACCCAGGTTTAAGGTATTCTTCCTTCAGCTAAAACATGCATGTGGAACCTAGAGTATGATCAACCATGTGATCGGGAGACGTGTTCAAATATGTCTCAGTTTTCGTACCCTGGTACTGGGGTGCAACATTCCAGACACTTTACTAACACTCTCCCGACTTGGAGAGTCAGTCCCTTTAACCTCCTGTTTGGCCCAGTTTGCAATTTCTGCAGAAGATGAACAGGAATAGCGAGAACCAATGAGAGGCTAGCTGGAGGTGTCTGGACGGGCAAATTTAACTCTCATTTTCCACCATGAAGAGGAATTAACCAAAGGCTCAGCGTGCCCTGCCGGAACCAGATTAGAGCCTGAGGCCATCCTGTGGTGTTGCGGCCAGGTCACAAGAAAGCAAGTTGAAGAAAGGAGCTCAGGGGCACTGTAATTCACAAACCTGCAGAGTTATAAATGACAGCTATCGTCCAAAAATAGACTGAAGTAAGGCTGCCAAGAGGACTTGAAAGCGGGTCAGAATTGCAGGAAACCGATTTCAGGAGCTAGACTGGAATTGCATTGAAAGCATAGGAAAAGAGGCAGAACGTCCACAATGATGCACTTGGCCAAAAAGG